>NC_060138.1:155362107-156015023 GCF_021461385.2 Schistocerca piceifrons | reverse complement strand
GTAGAATTTAAGAAGGAGCAGTTAGATATGACTAATCAATCAGAAGTTTCATTTGGTTTTGATGATTCTGGTATTGGAGCTAGTTTTTCGTCACCTGAGTGTGATAAAAAGCCAGCTCGTGAGCAACCCAAAGATGCTGGGGCTGTTGATCTAAATGTTATATTACAAGCAATAGCTGCCAGTCAAACAAATTTTAATATGCGGTTTGAGGCAATGGACAATAAATTAGAATCCAATAATGCTGAATTAAAGTCTGAAATAAGTGAACAGGTCAAAAGCAGTAATGCTGAATTAAAGTCTGAAATTGTGGCCAGCCAAACCAATTTTAATAAACGGTTTGAGGCGATGGACAATAAATTAGAATCCAATAAAGCTGAATTAGAAAATTCTTTCCAGGCTAGTTGCAATAAGTTGAAAGAGGATCTGGACAGTTTGAATTATAAAATTGATTGCAATCATGAGGATATTAAGAAAAAGGTTGCTCAACAGTTTTCTGAAATGTATAAAACAGTTAAATCCGAAGTTGCTGAGGTTCGCAAAGACTTCCAAATGGAAGATGCGAAGCTGGAGCACAAGTTAACAGAAAAGATCGAGGCGGAATCTGAACTGTGCTCAGATAGATTTAAAGATGTTAATATAAAAGTAAACATATGTCAAGCAGAAGTAGAAGCAATCAAAACTGACACTACTCATATTGTACAAAGAGTAGATAATGTTGAAATGAAAGTAGAAAATATAAGTACTAACATTGCTAACATTGAAAGTAAAGTAGCTTCAGTAACTTCTGGTAATGGTAGTATACAACAAGTTGTAGCTGCAAACGCCGCTTTTATCGGGTGTCGGCAGTTCTTGCGGTTCGATCCAGATAAAAATATCCACCCGCTAGATTTCTGGAACGATTTTGAAGATGTGATTCCACCAACTTGGTCTGAGCGAGAGAAAATCTCATTTATTAGAAGCCATTTAGCAGGTGACGCCATGCGTTGGTCAGCTGATGTTATGTTGAAATGTAAAACATTAGCGGAATTTAAAACAGCTTTTATTAATGAATATTGGTCTAGCAATAAGCAAAATGAAGTGTTGAGAGAATTTTGGAGTGGAAAACGCTTCAATGCAGGCAAGGAATCTATTAAAGAGTTTGCTAGGTCATGGATTTCACGTTTGTCACATTTGGCGGAAAAGCTAAAACCAGAAATGATTATACTAGGTCTGGAAGCCAAACTGCCATGGTACTGGCAAACTAGAATTATATCAGCCCCTAGAGACAATCTGGATCGTTTCATTGAATATTTGGAACGTGTAGAACGTGTTGCTGCCAATGAGGAGCAAGCACGTAATAACCGTAATGCCAATAATAATAATAGTAATTTTAGGAACGAGCAAAATGGCAATGTAAACATCAGAACAGTAGGTGTTCGTAATCCTAAGAGAGGTAGGAATTGGGGAAATAATTATCAGAACCAACAATGGCGTCCAAGGGATAATAATTTTGTTCCAAACAGAAATATGCATGTAAACAACAGTACGGAAAGTAAGGCTATGCCAGCTAACTATAATGAAACTAAAGGAAACAGTAGTATGCCGAGGCAGGAAAACTAGTTCCCGTCTATGAGGACACTGGCGCTCACCAGGCGGTTACTTTTCCTAAGCCAGTAGTTAAGGGAATTGGTAAGACAGATCAGAATACTCAAACTGAACATGTGGATGAAGAGTCGGTAGCACCTAAGGATACAACAGAAATATTAGATCACTCACAGTATTTGATAGATACCGTGTTAGAGACGCTTTCTAAGTGGGAAGAGAAAGAGAAGGCGCAGCAGTGTAACAGTAGGGATGAGCTACAAAATACTGAATTGACAGGTGAAGAAGCAGAAGAAATTCATGCTTATATTTACGATGAGGATGATGTGCTCTTATCTAAAGTGCCTGTGCAGGATGTTGATAATGTACTAATAGATTTAGGACAGGAGATAAGTGGGAATGTAGAGGGTAGGCTGTTTGGGGTCGATGAGCCCAGTAGCTGTGACCAGTTGTCACTTGAGAAGGAAACCGACGATAATGGTGAAAGTGGTTTAGCTGTAACTAATGTTATGCCCGGTCTGGAGGCGCAGAATCGCTCAGACTACAGTAATTTGGGTCATGTTCAGCAAACTAAATGTAATGAAGTCGTGCGGTGTTTCGATTTAAAATTAATAGACCGACTGGAAAAAGCAGCTGAGAATGTAATTCAGGAAACCCCTACATACTGTGACCTAAATGTAATGAAGACAGATGTTGATCACTTTAGTTGGAGACAAATCCAAAAGGAACTATTAGATGAATTTGAGAAACCACCTGTACAACCTAGAATAAGCCACCCTATAATAATAGTGAATATGTTGGGTATCAATGTACGTTGTCTCTTAGACAGTGGAAGTGAGGTGAGTGCAATATCTCAGTCCTTCTCTGATGCATTACCTGGTAAGGACAAGCTTACAGTAATGAGGGTATCAGGACTAAGAATAATTGGTGCTACTGGCAAGGTGTCAAAAACGGTAAAGCAAGAAGCTTTACTGCCCTTTAACATAAATGGTAATTTAATTGATCATTCATGTTTAATTGTAAACAATCTCAGTATTGAGGTTTTAATTGGCATAGATTTCTTGTCAAAATATCAGAGTGTTGTTGACTTTGAAAGAAGCCAGTTAAAAATGGTCTTGCCAATAACCGGAGTAATTATAGTACCTTTTAGTGATAAGCATGTAGTGACTGATGATGGAACTTGGGAGCTGCCTATACGAGTTCTGAAAAACAGGAAATATTGGGGCAATGGTGTTAATCTTAGTACAAGTAAGCCAAACACAGAAGAAGAAGAAGAAGCAATTATTTTAGACAAAATGGAAACTAAATTGCAGGAAATCGATAGGATTTCAGCCAATCAGAAGGAAGAACTGAGACAGGTTCTAAAAAGGCATCATAAAGTATTTTCAGATCGACCTGTCAGATTCATAGGTAGCCACTGAATGCTGTAGGGAGGAGGTTGTTCTGTGACCTCTACACAGTGTGGCAGCTGTGCAGTCCCAGCTGTGTGAGATCTTCTTTCCCTTTCAGGTCTCACTCATTCTTCCTCTTTCCTGTCCACAAAAATTTCGACCTCTTCTTTCCAGACATGAAAATTTTCTGTCATGGCTATCAAGCCATGAGTTATTTAACCATTCTATCTACTGATTAGTGAAGAAAAATACCTAATGTGACAGACCTAATAGTGACAAACAATAGAGAAGTATGACGTAATTAAGATATAAAATGTATTTGAGTAACAAGTATGTATAGTACCCTGGTAATATAATAAGTACAAAGTGTTGTTTTATTGAAAATGGTCCACCAACAGTAATTTAAAGGGATATATGAATTCATGTACAAGCAGTATCTGAAGTGGTAGTGAAACCTAGTGTATGCATTAGAGCTAACTAATAAATAGTAAGAAAAAGATTGCTTAGTGTTATGAAAAATATGCAGACAAGTTGTAAGAATAAACTCACCTTGTGTAGCAAGGAAGGGCAGTGTAATAGAATTGAGCAGTGTTTGCGGTTGAGACGTGAAGGACACGTCCCTGAAGTATTTATAAGGTTGGAGCTGGCCATTATTTTAGTGTAGTGTGTGACAGGATACACCTACACGTATTGAGGTTAGGAGTTGGAGGCGTGAATGCAACCATAGGTACCCTTATGGTAGATGAAACAGAGCAGCTCATGGTGTCCTATAGGTTTAAGGAATTTAGCATTACGCTCGTCCATAATTACTTGATGCACTTTAGTGGTAGGTCTGAGAGAGACTACCTGAGTTTCAGCGTCCGATCGAGTGGAAATGGATTGCCACATGAGCAAACTAATCAGCTGCAATACACTATTAATATGAAATAAATGTGCTATCCTATGCTTTAAATATTAATAGCGTGAGTGTTAAATAAGTACATACACTATAAATAACATACTGACAGACGTAAAACATTATTTTAGCTCAGCATAAATACACTTCAAAGTAAGTAAGTACCTAATTGCAGATGTGGAACTGACAACAGCAGTGGACCAATAAGTGGATTTAGTAGTCAACGAAACGTAGTGTGTTTTGAACACTCACAACTGTACTATTACCAAAAGTTACTCACATGTACAAAGAAGTTGAGAAAACAACCACTAATCAAATATACTCATACTATCTCTAAGAATAAAGTAATCAAAGATGAGTCAGTTAAGTGCTTAAAATACAAATGTATCAAGGATGTACCGAGCATTGGTTCAGTGTTCCGGCCCAGAACTAATAAATTCAGATTAAATAGGATTTATGATTATATGCCTTGAGCATAAAATTTTCTCTTGTAAGTGACTAACGGCGTTTTGAGCCATTTGTTTACCGATTTTATGACAGTTAAGTAACCGTAAGAGTAAAATTGAGAAAAGTTCTGTTAACTTTGTTCCAGTAACATACTGGAAGAGAAAATGTATATATCCCCATTTCATTGTGACCCACCCTTAGATATTAAGTGAACAGAGTCTGAGGCACTCTTTTTGTTTGTTCTACAGGACAAACCAGATAACGGCAGCCTGGTAGCTGCGTGAAAGCGTGGAGTGACTTGGACACAACTCACAGTGACCCCTCCCCTTTCCCCATGTAATTTAGAGAGAACGTGAAGGACGCACACCATAGCAACTTCCCCTCCTCTACCCTGGTGAATGGAAGTGTAGGACGCCAGCCAAAGCGGCTACAACCACGTGTGTAAAAATTATTTGTGAACTTTTCTTTCAGGTTTAGAAAAGACTGCTAAGAGATAATCATCTGTTTATGTGTCATGTTATTTTCTTTGAATTTGTGTATGTAAAGATGTATTTAATGTATTTAATGGATCTAAGATTTTCATAATTTTTCAATTTGTATGTGTTTGTTTGTCTAAGGCAATATGTATGCCAAAATATTTCATGACTTTGCTTTAAAAATTTGAGTAATGACATTGTTTAAAAGGCAGTGAACTTGCCTACAATTTAAATAATTAATGTAGGTAATCAGTTTTCTTTAATGTTTCTACAGGTTTATATTTCAATTTTGAATTTTCATAGGGAGTTAAACTGTACTCTTGCTTTCCTTTTTGTAATTAAATTTTTTTTTCATTCATTAACATTCATAAACAAAAAAAAATTTAAGTAGAGGGTGATGTAGGGAAGCAGCCTACTCACGCTATAGTAAATTCACATCAGTTTCCATTATGTGCAAGTCAGTCTGCTGTAACTAGCTCTGACGTCATAAATGTTGCGCAATACCTTAAAAATCAAGCAAATGAACTAAAACTTTTCTAGCATGTCAGAAATAATACTAAATTAATGTGTGTTAAATATCAGTTCGATAACTTCAGCCATTTCCGAGATTTGGACGTTTTTCTGGAAAAATCATTGGCGCAACAGAACAGAGCTAGAGACTTCAAAATTTATATTTAGATTCATCTTTCATAATGATTTAATAAAAACAGTACTTTGGATTTCACAAATTAAGACTTTAGTGGAAATTCATGATTTTCTGGTTTTCGTCTCAAAACTGAAGGAAGCAAGATAGATTAAGTAGGCTAGTAAATAAGGCTAGGATGTTTAGATTTAAATAGGTTGGAGGTCCGCTATGACTATGAAGATGTGAAAAGTTTCTTTTGAATACCTATAAAATTATAGCGATAGCGGATCTCAACAGGGCCAGTTCAGAGCTCATCTAGTGCGTGCAGGGCAATTAAATTAATTCTCTCGCCTAAAGTATTTAACTTAGCCACGTCAAAATTTTATTATCAATACTTACCTGCGTGCTGAATGCACGTGTAAATTAAGAGCTTCTTCGGCCATCAGCCAAAGAAGCTATAAATTATTATGTATCTTGAAGTGGTGCGTTACTAGCCCAGCGGCTAGTCGGGAGAGCGGATTTGATCAGGCGATCCCTCAGCCGTCCGCACCGCGGCTTTATATATAAGAACACTGCGCGAGGAAGCAAGGCCCCAGTTCTCTCCAGACGCTGAATGACACGCCATCTGTGTCGGTAGTCGCGTCGCATCAGTGTATCTGCTACAAACAGCCTCGGGTGCCGTATTAAGATACTAGAGATACGCGGAACCATGAGACCATTTCATGTGAAGTGTTAATTCTGGAATGATTTTCATTAACTAGCTTCAGTTTGCGTATTGTCGTATTTTCACGTGCCGTCGCGGGACAGACATTCTACCAAATATTTAGCGTGGCGTTTGATGAAGTATTTTCATCAAATTATGGCGAGCATTCTTTTTAACATTTAATTCGGACATTTATAGTTGCATCAGCGCATTAGACTCTGAACTGCTCTGTTAGTTAGGTTGTAGGGATACTTGTGGTTTTTATCAGTGAATTTCAGAATATACTCAACTATTTTGGAAAACCGTTTTTGATTAGAAATCCCGGACAATCTCCTAATTCCTCAGAGCTATAAGCTGCAGCTATAAGAACATTCTCAGGTAAAGTGGGCACTAGGATATCTATTTACTGGCTCCAAGTTTTATTAAATCACTTTCTGGGGGTCACGGAGTAAATAGAGAGCCAGTGTTGAGAACGGCAAAAGACAGCAATAACAACATTCTAAAAGCTAGAAACTGATTCAACACGTAAGCGTTTATACAGCAATAGATTAATTATTTCAAAACTCAACATCCGCCGCCCCACACGCTGTGACCATTATTGCGATTATTCTGTAAAATGTGTTTCCTGTTTGCACGAATATTCAAATACTGTTCTAATTAATACTAATTTCCTACATTTAAACTGTCATGCTCATATCTATGATCTTTCTTTCAATGTAAGTTAGCTGCACACGTCACCTACCCAATAAATTCCTGTTAAAAAAAAAATTGTAAGGGAACTGCTCGCAATAAGCAGAAACTCCGTGTTCGAGCCAAAAAAAAAAGCAGTAAACACAGCATCGTCTGAATGCAACGTCTCATGTCAAACCATTCGTTGCCTAAATCTGTGGAGCGTCTTTCGGCCGACTGCTGAAGTCTTTAGTATAATGGTAGCACAGCTACAATGTGTTTCACTTTCTGATACACTGGTAAGAACAGTTCCGTCCAATAACATTTTAGGGAAAACATTCCGAGCAACCTATTTGCCTTACCGAATGCGTCGAGGCTCTCCAGGCCTCACTTGCTGGTGCACGGCAACGGCTGCCGAGGTGGCTCTTCGCTGCCTCGCACTTTGTCTAAAGCAGCCGCTACCACACACACACACACACACACACACACACACACACACACACACTCCTGGAAATTGAAATAAGAACACCGTGAATTCATTGTCCCAGGAAGGGGAAACTTTATTGACACATTCCTGGGGTCAGATACATCACACTGACAGAACCACAGGCACATAGACACAGGCAACAGAGCATGCACAATGTCGGCACTAGTACAGTGTATATCCACCTTTCGCAGCAATGCAGGCTGCTATTCTCCCATGGAGACGATCGTAGAGATGCTGGATGTAGTCCTGTGGAACGGCTTGCCATGCCATTTCCACCTGGCGCCTCAGTTGGACCAGCGTTCGTGCTGGACGTGCAGACCGCGTGAGACGACGCTTCATCCAGTCCCAAACATGCTCAATGGGGGACAGATCCGGAGATCTTGCTGGCCAGGGTAGTTGACTTACACCTTCTAGAGCACGTTGGGTGGCACGGGATACATGCGGACGTGCATTGTCCTGTTGGAACAGCAAGTTCCCTTGCCGGTCTAGGAATGGTAGAACGATGGGTTCGATGACGGTTTGGATGTACCGTGCACTATTCAGTGTCCCCTCGACGATCACCAGTGGTGTACGGCCAGTGTAGGAGATCGCTCCCCACACCATGATGCCGGGTGTTGGCCCTGTGTGCCTCTGTCGTATGCAGTCCTGATTGTGGCGCTCACCTGCACGGCGCCAAACACGCATACGACCATCATTGGCACCAAGGCAGAAGCGACTCTCATCGCTAAAGACGACACGTCTCCATTCGTCCCTCCATTCACGCCTATCGCGACACCACTGGAGGCGGGCTGCACGATGTTGGGGCGTGAGCGGAAGACGGCCTAACGGTGTGCGGGACCGTAGCCCAGCATCATGGAGACGGTTGCGAATGGTCCTCGCCGATACCCCAGGAGCAACAGTGTCCCTAATTTGCTGGGAAGTGGCGGTGCGGTCCCCTACGGCACTGCGTAGGATCCTACGGTCTTGGCGTGCATCCGTGGGTCGCTGCGGTCCTGTCCCAGGTCGACGGGCACGTGCACCTTCCGCCGACCACTGGCGACAGCATCGATGTACTGTGGAGACCTCACGCCCCACGTGTTGAGCAATTCGGCGGTACGTCCACCCGGACTCCCGCATGCCCACTATACGCCCTCGCTCAAAGTCCGTCAACTGCACATACGGTTCACGTCCACGCTGTCGCGGCATGCTACCAGTGTTAAAGACTGCGATGGAGCTGCGTATGCCACGGCAAACTGGCTGACACTGACGGCGGCGGTGCACAAATGCCGCGCAGCTAGCGCCATTCGACGGCCAACACCGCGGTTCCTGGTGTGTCCACTGTGCCGTGCGTGTGATCATTGCTCGTACAGCCCTCTCGCAGAGTCCGGAGCAAGTATGGTGGGTCTGACACACCGGTGTCAATGTGTTCTTTTTTCCATTTCCAGGAGTGTAATATATATATATATATATATATATATATATATATATATATATATATATATATATATATATGGCCAAATATCTCACGAAATAAGCATCAAACGAAAAAACTACAAACAACGAAACTCGTCTAGCTTGAAGGGGGGAACCAGATGGCACTATGGTTGGCCCGCTAGATGGCGCTGCCACAGGTCAAACTGAAATCAACTGCGGTTTTTAAAACAGGAACTCCCATTTTTATTACATATTCGTGTAGTACGTAAAGAAATATGAATCTTTTCGTTGGACCACTTTTTTCGCTTTGTGATAAGTGGCATTGTAATAGTCACAAACGTATAAGTACGTGGTATCACGTAACATTTCGCCAGTGCGGACGGTATTTGCTTCGTGATACATTAACCGTGTTAAATTGGACCGTTTACCAATTGCGGAAAAGGTCAATATCGTGTTGATGTATGGCTGTTGTGATCAAAATGCCGAACGGGCGTGTGCTGTGTATGCTGCTCGGTATCCTGGACGACATCATCCAAGTGACCGGACCGTTCGCCGGATAGTTACGTTATTTAAGGAAACAGCAAGTGTTCGGACACATGTGAAACGTCAACCACGACCTGCAAGAAATGATGATGCCCAAGTAGGTGTTTAAGCTACTATCGCGGCCGATCCGCACATCAGTAGCAGATATATTGCGTGAGAATCTGGAATCTCAAAAACGTCGGTGTTGAGAATGCTACATCAACATCGATTACACCCGTACCATATTTCTATGCACCAGGAATTCCATGGTGACGGCTTTGAATGTCGTGTACAGTTCTGCCACTGGGCAAAAGAGAAACTACGAGACGATGACAGATTTTTTGCACGCGTTCTATTTAGCGACGAAGCGTAATTCACCAACAGCGGTAACGTTAATCGGCTTAATAAGCACTGTTGGGTAACGGAAAATCCACGATGGCTGCGACAACTGGAACATGAGCGACCTTGGCGGGTTAATGTATCGTGCGGCATTATGGGAGGAAGGGTAATTGGCCCCCATTTTATCGATGGCAATCTAAATGGTGCAATGTATGCTGATTTCCTACGTAACGTTCTACCGATGTTACTACAAGATGTTTCACTGCATGACAGAATGGCGATGTACTTCCAACATGATGGATGTCCGGCACATAGCTCGCGTGTCGTTGAAGCGGTACTGAATAGCATATTTCATGACAATTGATTGGTCGTCGCCGGCCGGTGTGGCCGTGCGGTTCTAGTCGCTTCAGTCTGGAACCGCGTGACCGCTACGGTCGCAGGTTCGAATCCTGCCTCGGGCATGGATGTGCCTGATGTCCTTAGGTTAGTTAGGTTTAAGTAGTTCTAAGTTCTAGGGGACTGACGACCACAGATGTTAAGTCCCATAGTGCTCAGAGCCACTTGAACCATTTGATTGGTCGTCGAAGCACCATACCATGGCCCGCACGTTCACCGGATCTGACGTCCCCGGATTTCTTTCTGTGGGGAAAGTGATCCACCGACAACGCCTGACAACATGCATCAGCGCATTGTCAATGCATGTGTGAACATTACGGAAGGCGAACTAGTCGCTGTTGAGAGGAATGTCGTTACACGTATTGTCAAATGCATTGAGGTTCACGCAGATCATTTTGAGCACTTATTGCATTAATGTACAGGTAATCACACTGTAACAGCATGTGTTCTCAGAAATGATAAGTTCACAACGGTACATGTATCACATTGGAACAACCGAAATAAAATGTTGAAATGTACTTAAGTTCGATATTGTAATTTTAAAAACCTACCTGTTACCAATGTTCGTCTAAAATTGTGAGCCATATGTTTGTGACTATTACAGTGCCATCTATCACAAAGCGAGAAAAGTGGTCCAACTAAAACATTCATATTTCATTACGTACTACACGAATATGTAATAAAATAAAAAATGTTTACAATTTGTATTTCACTCTAGATAACAACTGGGAGACGACGAGTTTTTATAAGTATTGTGTTACACTAATATGCAAGACATGAAAGACATGAATATGGCTCAAAATTAATCTTATAATTTGTGGTCCAGTTTATCTTACTACGTTGTTTAATGTTATTCTCAACGCTTTATGTCCTTTTCTTTCCCCTTAAAAAGTGATTCTTCGTTAAAATGTTCGCCAAAACTCGTACATTTTTGACAAGCCACTTCTTGCGAGGTACTAGACGCTCCATATAGAGCGGCAAGCCCCTGTGTGCCTCATCCATATCAGTAAGATAAACTCTGTCTGGCTCCATGACATATCCTTCACCAGAATACACAGCCCCATCTTGGGTATTTTTTTCAGTCTGACGATTTCCCCTTTGAACAGCCATCAGAACCCACCAGTTGGCAGAGATTGTTGCATGGCATGTGTGTAGAGGTTGTTTACTTCCAAGTATGGGATGTAATTAAAATTATGATCTGGTCTGTACTCCTCCTCCCAGTCATGGGTTATTCACCTTGGCAAATCTATGCACACACTGGAAGTCCCCCACTAATCCCAATTCGAAAACTCGATCATGTCATCATCGGTCAACAGTTCGACATGGGTTCTTTTCGACATTGCATCCCACGTAATTCCTGGTGCAGTGTAAAAGAAGACAGGATGTAAACTGTATGTTACTATGCATACATTGCAGATTTCCTAAAATATATCTGCAAGCAGGTGCATATCAGTGCTTATGCATAATCTAACATATTCCTCTAGATCAGAGATGATCAACTTCTGCCAGACATCTACATCTACATCTACATCCATACTCCGCAAGCCACCTGACGGTGTGTGGCGGAGGGTACCCTGAGTACCTCTATCTGTTCTTCCTTCTATTCCAGTCTCGTATTCTTCGTGGAAAGAAGGATTGTCGGTACGCTTCTGTGTGGGCGCTAATCTCTCTGATTTTATCCTCATGGTCTCTTCGCGAGATATACGTAGGAGGGAGCAATATACTGCTTGACTCTTCGGTGAAGGTATGTTCTCGAAACTTTAACAAAAGCCCGTAAGGAGCTACTGAGCGTCTCTCCTGCAGAGTCTTCCATTGGAGTTTATCTATCATCTCCGTAACGCTTTCGCGATTACTAAATGATCCTGTAACGAAGCGCACTGCTCTCCGTTGGATCCTCACTCTCTCTTCTATCAACCCTATCTGGTACGGATCCCACACTGCTCAGCAGTATTCAAGCAGTGGGCGAACAAGCGTACTGTAACCTCCTTCCTTTGTTTTCGGATTGCATTTCCTTAGGATTCTTCCAATGAATCTCAGTCTGGCATCTGCTTTACCGACGATCAACTTTATATGATCATTCCATTTTAAATCACTCCTAATGCGTACTCCCAGGTAATTTATGCAATTAAGTGCTTCCAGTTGCTGACCTGCTATTTTGTAGCTAAATGATAAGGGATCTATCTTTCTATGTATTCGCAGCACATTACACTTTTCTACATTGAGATTGAATTGCCATACACTGCACCATGCGTCAATTCGCTGCATTTCAGTACAATTTTCCATTGTTACAACATCTCGATACACCACAGCATCATCTGCAAAAATCCTCAGTGAACTTCCGATGTCATCCACAAGGTCATTTATGTATATTGTGAATAGCAACGGTCCTATGACACTCCCCTGCGGCACACCTGAAATCACTCTTACTTCGGAAGACTTCTCTCCATTGAGAATGACATGCTACGTTCTGTTATATAGGAACTCTTCAATCCAATCACACAATTGGTCTGATAGTCCATATGCTCTTACTTTGTTCATTAAACGGCTGTGGGGAACTGTATTGAACGCCTTGCGGAAGTCAAGAAACACGGCATCTACCTGTGAACCCGTGTCTATGGCCCTCTGAGTCTCGTGGACGAATAGCGCGAGCTGGGTTTCACACGACCGTCTTTTTCGAAACCCATGCTGATTCCCTAATCTCCAGAAAAGTCATTATACTCGAACATAATACGTGTTCCAAAATTCTACAACTGATCGACGTTATAGATATAGGTCTACAGTTCTTGACATCTAATCGACGTCCCTTCTTGAAAACGGGGATGACCTGTGCCCATTTCCAATCCTTTGGAACGCTACGCTCTTCTAGAGACCTACGGTACACCGCTGCAAGAAGGGGGGGGGGGGGCAAATTCCTTCGCGCATTCTGTGTAAAATCGAACCACAGCCGACGGTCACAAGTCATCTGGCCCAACACACACGCTGGCCTGACACATGACCAGAGCACCCATAGTAGAATAAGGTCCCTCTCTGTACTGTTGTACATTGACTGCATTCCCATACTCAGCGTACATTATAACAGTGCCCGTGAGTATACTGGAGGATGCAGTTTCGTTGGACAACATGGTTTTGTGGAGTCTCTCCCATGAATCCAGGTATTGGTAAGGAAAGTCCCCGTTCTTCGATGCAACTTGAAGCTTTGATTCTGATTGGCTCTTACTGAATTTACCCGCTAAATTACTGACGCTGCTGGTGTGGGAGCACTGTCAGACATTTTTCTCTGCAGACGAGACTTTCAGTGGCAAAACTATTTTGTACAGATCTCCACATTTCACTGACAGTTAAACCCTGGAGAAGTGGTCTACATATAAAAAATACTGAAAGACACCTCCTCAATTACACTGCTCTGCCACTGTCAAGGAAAGCTTGAATACTTAAGTGTGAAACCAATCTGCAACACGGCTGTATGACACCATGTACCATACCAACGAAGTAAGCACACAATTCGTATCCTACACCATGCAAAATCATCACTTCTACATCCTTCATATAGCTGTCGATCATCAGACACTCGTACATATACCACAAAGACAGACTGCATAAGCACATGGGCCGTACATAGATCTTGCAGCACAAGGTATTTCCCACGATCTCGGTAGGTCGTCCACCATAGATGTTAAGTCCCATAGTGCTCAGAGCCATTTTAACCATTTTGAATTAAGGAAAATTGCCACTCGCGAATACCGATGTCGATGACATAACAGATTCCAAATCATCCTTATAAATTACAAAGTCAACTACAGTGTTCCTCATGTCTAGAGAACCAGTAAACGTGTCTTCCAGCAGTCTTTCACCTGCTAGATCCACACAACACACACCACAACCGATGTTCTCTCAATCAAATAAGGATGGAAAATGTGCAGACACAGTCAACCAGACAATTTACGTGGAAGGGAATAATGGCCCAGCACAAACTCAAATCCACATTCAATCTTCTCAAATTTTCACGAGTACACACGCAATCACGAAGGCTGTCGAACACATACTAGTAGTTCGCTATTCAGCCATCTAAAGGACGACACAGTTAGGTCAGCTACATTCCTGTACCCCGACAGGCCTTTCTATTTGGATGGCTCTTGCCGTTAGCTGGAAACGTGAATCATACCCGTCATAGGACGACATTCGACAGTGAGCGAAGTATCACAAATACCTCCTGCTGATGGCTGTGGCTCTTGGAATAGAAATATCTCTATCATTCTTATGACTTGACACACTTTTTCAGGTAAAAAAATAAAAAATGCTTTCATTCCCTTTGCTATCGCTGTATTCCACGTCAAATTCATATCTTCCTTACGACTGGTCATAGTCATTTTCTTAGCACATGTCGGAACACACACAAATGCTTTATAAACCTGATTCTCAAGGCGAACCTATCACTCATCTCCTACTACTAATACTCCACCAATAACTGATTGCGGGTGATACGAAACAATACTGAGCGAAAACCAGCGATGGATGAACATGTCTCACAGTTTTTCTTGCGAGTGGTACCCCAGTGTCTTAGAAAGAGAAACGCAACCGTCTTACAAGACGCCAGACGTTAAAAACACGATCGCAACGACTACGTTACTGTTACAATCTGTCTTGATTCTACCGGCACACACAAGTAACCATGTTAAAAACTAAACTGGCTTTATGAAGTGAGGTATGGCATCATCTCCAAATGAAGTGGTTTTTCCACACAAATATCATGACACTGAATATAGACGGTGATCGCCATAGTGTATATTAGCAGAACAACAGCGCAGTTACACGACGGTGTAAGCTCGTAATAAAATCACCGAATTTGCAAAGTGATTCAGCTAAGGAACACGGTATGAAGCTGGTATTTGCAACTTCCTCATGCTGTCACTACATATTTCTCCAGTATTTGTAACACATTCTATCTCGATGCCAAGTCAGAGGTTCTGTGATATATCCACTGGGTTATAGGTGATGATTGTTTGCTATGCTGATTGAGGTCGTAAGAAATGCACACTAACTTTTCAGATCTATACAGTTACCACTTCTAGAAGGAATGCTGTCTGCGATTTGGAATCAAGTCTTTCCATTCAACCACATACCAGCGTTAGATCCTATGGAGAAGTCTATTAATGATTACAGCCACTAGTGAATCGAATTTGTTGCACTCTCATATTTCCAAACGAGTCACCTTTTCGAACCTGTCTGCTACAGTAAAACTCCAGCGTGGTTTTTTAGGCAGTCCCTGTGCATCTTCCATCTCTTCTCTAGACTCTACCCCACTATCTCAACCTCCCTTTTCCACCTTCACCTGAGGGTGAAGGGAACTTCTTAAAGTCCAATAGTTGACACAGCAGCTTAAAGTTTATGCTTCGGTCTGTTGGTACTGCTTCTGGTGTGCCGAAATTCAATAGCCAACGGTCAACGAAAGCGTAAGACACTGTATCTGCTAGTTGGTTTGGTGTGGCAATCACGGCCAAGTAAAGCCATAAATCATCAATTATGATTAGTAAACATCGATTTCCCGCTGGTTTTTGTGCAAAAGGACGAGGCCAATTAATTGGAAACATTCGTCTACTTCTGACAGTCTTCAATGATGTTCGCTGACTACTCAGCTCGGGTGTTTGAGCGCAAGGGATGCAATTCTTTACCTAGCGCTCAATGTACTGTATCCTCTGTGGCCACCAATAATGTTCCTCAACTCTGCGGTTCATCGTCCTCTGTACCCAGAGAAGATGGATCATGGGCTTGCTTCAACATTTCTTCCCGTTAATAGGCTGACACAACGATATGGCGTCCGCTTCGTGTTTGCTTGTAAAGCAGTCCGTCATTAGAGCTCAACTGTGCGTGTTTTGCCTATCGCTGACAGTCGAGTTCGGGGACCTGAACTCTTCGCCATACTTCTGTGCTTATTCCGATGAATTCTACGGCGCATACTTGGCGGCTTAATCCTTCAACGTTACCAACGAGACTTCCCTGGACGATTCACTAACTCAAAATCGGATTCGGTAATCCCTGAGGCCCAGCAGTTTGGTTTACTGTTTGGATCCTTCAGTCCTGGAACCCGTTTTATTGCGGCGAGATCCGTCACGACCTGAAAAACCTCCCCTCCCTCCCCCTCCACCCCACTCCCCCACTACAGACAGCAACGAAAATACGTGATACCAAAAATTAGCGTCAATATTTCCTTTCCTGTAGATGAATAGCTTTCCTTGTCCTTTGTTCAGTTGTCTGGAAGCATAGACTATGAGATGTTCCTTGCCGTCAACCTCTTGGCTCAGGACGCAGCCGAGGGAATGGTTGTTCGAATCACAGGAAGGCATAAACTGTTTTTGACGGTCTGGAAAAATAAGGAGAAGACTCGTTGTTAGCAATTCCTTTAACCTTTGAAACAATTCTTGACGATCCGGATACCAGTTAAATTAACAAATGGGTAAGGAGTCCTGCTACCTCTGCAAATTTCTATAGAAATTCGCAGTCACAAGATATGATTGCACTTCTTTTGCCGTTTTGGTTGGGAAATTCTTTAGTGCTTGGGTAACTTGAGGATCGGTACGTAACCCATTCTGGCCAATAATGCTGCCTAAATAGCGAACCTCCAGCTAAACAAAGTGACACTTTTCTAAGCTGATTGTCAGACAAGCTGCGCGCAACAGATCAAATACCTCCTGCGGAAGCACCATGTGTTCCTGAATGTTCTTGTAGTACACTGTTACGTCATCTACATATACCAGACAGTTCTCTAGTTTCAGGACTCTTGGAACTATGTCTAATATTCACTGAAAAGTCATCAGCACGTTTATCAGGCCAAAAGGCATCCGATGATACTGGAAGTGCCCAAATGAGACCGAAAATGCTGTCTAGGGCTAAAGGGTGATAGCCGCTGCGTAAATCTAAGCTGGTGAAGTGCTCCAGACTGTCTAATGTATCTGTGATATTAGGAATGGGGTACGCATCGGCGACTATTCGATGATTTAGAAATCCGTAATCGCAACAGAACCCATAAGCGTTTCTCCCGTCTGAGAACTTATCAGCCACAATTACATCGCGGGGCTGACCAAGATCTAATACTCCCTCCCATGATTCCATCCCAAAGTTGTTGATCTACTAACTCCTCCGTTATCGACTGCAAGTGGTGGGGGACACAGTATGGTTTCTTGTATATTGGTAGCTCGTTCTCAGTGCGAATTCTTTGTTGTTTCAGAGGTGTACTTGGTAGCTGTCCAGCTGGGTTGAACAATCTTGCATATTCTTCTAATAGTTTATCCACATTTCCTTTTAGATGCGATACTTTTCCCTTCAGTTAAATCGACAGACTGTTCCGGCCTTTGGTGTTCTGCATCGAACTCCCTTTCTAGCTCAGCCTCAAAAACCTCCAAGTTAGCTATCGAGTTTCCTTTTGATGGCCTCGTCTACTCGGAACCAAAATCTTCTAAGCTGATTGGTACTACCCGGCTATCGTCTAACTCTTGCACCTATAACAAACGTGGCCGTTCAAAACATTGCGACTGTTCCAGCGCCTAATTCTCTGGCACGCCCAGTCAACTGGCAGATCAGCACCTACGTTCATCCAGACCAGTCTTCCTGTCCCTTTCGGTGTCGAAGCCGCGAATTGAATCTAAAAGACCGTGCGCGCAGTTTAACCGGTTTAGCCGGCGACTCGGGTGTTTTTTGCGACAGTTCGGCTTTATCAGCAGTAAACCGAGACGGGACAATGTACTGTCCAGCTCTACTGTGTGTTATTCCAGATCGACTACACTTCGCGTGCTGTTTAATGCAGAGATGTGAGTTTTACGTAGATTCCATCGTCTATGCGCTTGTAAACATTTTTGAATAGAGGGCCCCATTTGCTCGCAACTCTGACATTATGATGTTGTACAGATGTTTTGAATGTGGCCCGGAACACCACACCCTTAACACACAATATTGGAGTTAAGCACTGCCCTATTCTCCCTTGATCTACTTACCGAATCTGTTTCAGTCAAAGCTACCGCATTGCCACTGCTTCGTCCAGGATTCTCCGAAACTCCGAGTGCACTTTCCATGACATTTTGGACGGCAGTCCCTGCAGAAACACATCAAGCGCCCATTGTTCTGCCCCCTAAAAAATGGTTTTATTGGCATGCTCATCATTCGTTACGTCATACTTGCTGACAATAACTTGCCTGATAAGGTCCACAGAACCTCTTACTGATTCTCCCCGCTTCTGCGCTACACCATTGAATTCTTCACGATAGTACCGGAAGGTATTCTTCTTCCTGTAGCGACCCTCCTCAAAGTAGGCGAAGGACTAAGCGTCCCGTAGTGTCTCGTTGCACATCGCGCATCTCCTGACATCCCCTACCAGTTTCCAACGAAATACGCTGAACAACTGTTCATCACTCCAGTTTCCTTATTCAATTGCCTTATGTAAATTATCCACGAATACAAAAATATCTTCCCCACCAACGAGGCTGTACCAGCAATCAAAGTGCGACTTCCTTCACCTTTCAGACGACACATTTCTCGCTCAGAATCACCAGCGCAAGCGTATATTTTACGCAGAATAGAAATAGATGGACAAACACAACGAAACAGGCCTAAAATAAAACTCATGTTGCCGGCATTTACTTGAAAACTTCCTCTGGATGTCAGTACTGTTACACTTCCTTCTCCGTTGGACGACCATTTCCTGCTCCAGCACGTATCCTGGCACCGATATTCGAACTGCCTTTTCTGAAGAGTAGGAGTGAGCGAGTGGTTCTCTGCTCGATGCTCGCTATGCAACAATCAGTTGACAGAACATTTTATTGATTAACACGAAAAGACATGTTCCAGCACACATGAAACAAACTGCTGGTGACAAGAATTACAACTTACTTTTTTGCAGGATAGGGGCGGGTGAGTGCTTCGGTGCAGGAAGTTGGCGATGGAACAGGCGAAATAGGCAGCCAACCAGTTGGTTGAACACTTTATTGATGAATTGACGAACACGAACAGACGTTCTTCAGCAGACTGCAGGCGACGGTAAATGATCCTCGGACCCCAGCACACTGGTTCTGGCTTGCCAACGTGGACGGTAGCGGCGGCCCGGCTATCACGGTATGTTGGTGGATGGCGGCTCACTGCTGTAGACTGGTGCTGTTGCAGCGAGGTGGCGCCCCTGTGCCCAAGTTGAACACTCAGGCAGCAGTCGTTGGTTCGATGCCAGTCGGAGGCAGTGTCACAGGCGTGGCGACCATCGACACAGACTGCGTCATCCGGCAGCCCAGGTGTGCCCACTTGCTGATGGACTGGCCCTGTTAGTTTAAATCCCGCTTCCACGAGCTGACTGCTGCGCAAGGCACCCTGCTCCGAGGTCGCGTTGATGGTCTGGTGTGGCATAATCGGTAACTCGGTCACTCATCAACAGGCGTCCACCTGACATCCCTCACACGGAAACGCCAGAGTCCACTGACGCTACTGATCTGGCTGGACATTAGGGGGTAACTGCGGTCTCGTCTTGGTTTCTGAGATGCTGTCTCGTCTATCAGTTTTTGAGCCGTTACAAGTAGCTGCTCAGCCGCGCGGAATTAGCCGAGCGGTCTCAGGCGCTGCAGTCACGGACTGTGCGGCTGGTCCCGGCGGAAGTTCGAGTTCTCCCTCGGGCATGGATGTGTGTGTTTGTCCATAGGATAGTTTAGGTTAAGTAGTGTGTAAGCTTAGGGACTGATGACCTTAGCAGTTAAGTCCCATAAGATTTCACACACATTTGAACATTTGATTTTGAAGTAGCTGTTCAAACACTGTACCGCATTGTTTTTCAGTTCTCTATGTACATTATTTTCACTATCTGGCCCCTACTAGCATTTTGGAAGCAACGATTTCATGCAACTTTCTACAGTTATCCTCCACAATGCTCCACAATCCCTGGCCATCGGTACATAAGGTTTGACCTGGTTCTGATTTACCTGTGTTTGTTCCTTCGCGTTTCCACTTCACAGTCTCATCACCAACATTCGACTTGGGCTGCTTTAAATGGGCTGAAATGTCCGGATAGATCTGTTACTCTGGTGACACCCAGTAACTTGTCCACAGTCGAAGTCACTGAGTTCTTCCGACAGAGCCACTCTCGCATTGCTGTTCCTGGCGCTCTGCCAACTACGCAGTACCATCCGCCTCCTTTTATACTGGAGTGTCCATCTCTCGTGACGTCTAGTGGTCATTCCGCTTTACATAGGGCTGCCCATTTACTTCTGATCAGCCTGTGTAAACAGCACGATCTCGTAATAACTATTAAACAAACCGTCGCAACAACCAAGCAACAGCGTGGTTAGATAACTTACTTGTCGAAACCAGTAGACTTTACTACACCTCTGTGACCTCAGCACTCAGATACATGACTGAAATGTAGCTCCTAAGAAGTAGATCCATTTGGTCCGGAAACTTGAGGAAGAGTACGTTGACGTCTCCAAAGCAATTCTGTAAGCAAACGCCCCTTCTCACCTTGAGTACTGCTTGAAACCTCTGCTGAATGAAGAAAAACTGTCGTCAGATTAAAGTGATACTTTTTTCGCAGCCAACACTTTTGGGTGTACCACAAAAGAACGTTAAGATGTCAGGCACTGGAGTCCTCTGTTGGCCAGCTTCATCTTTCAGATGTATCCCCGTGAAAGGTCAGGTTCATACACAGACTTGGTTTTTAGGTAAGTTGTACCTTTTTTGTGCAACTATGTATCAGCTCGCAAAACTCAAGGGAAAATACCTCTACATTTATACAGGGTGTTACAAAAAGGTGCGGCCAAACTTTCAGGAAACATTCCTCACAAACAAAGAAAGAAAATATGTTATGTGGACATGTGTCCGGAAACGCTTACTTTCCATGTTAGAGCTCATATTATTACTTCTCTTCAAATCACACACAGCAACAGAACGTACCAGCGTGACTTCAAACACATTGTTACAGGAAATGTTCAAAATGTCCTCCGTTAGCGAGGATACATGCATCCACCCTCCGTCGCAAGGAATCCCTGATGCGCTAATGCAACCCTGGAGAATGGCGTATTGTATCACAGCCGTCCACAATACGAGCACGAAGAGTCTCTACATTTGGTACCAGGGTTGCGTAGACTAAAGCTTTCAAATGCCCCCATATATAAAAGTCAAGAGGATTGAGGTCAGGAGAGCGTGGAGGCCATGGAATTGGTCCGCCTCTACCAATCCATCGGTCAGCGAATCTGTTGTTGAGAAGCGTACGAACACTTCGAATGAAATGTGCAGGAGCTCCATCGTGCATGAACCACATGTTGTGTCGTACTTGTAAAGGCACATGTTCTAGTTGCACAGGTAGAGTATCCCGTATGAAATCATGATAACGTGCTCCATTGAGTGTAGGTGGAAGAATACGGGGCCCAATCAAGACATCATCAACAATGCCTGTCCAAACGTTCACAGAAAATCTGTGTTGATGACGTGATTCCACAATTGCGTGCGGATTCTCGTCAGCCCACACATGTTGATTGTGAAAATTTACAATTTGATCACATTGGAATGAAGCCTCATCCGTAAAGAGAACATTTGCAGGGAAATAAGGATTGACACATTGTTGGATGAACCATTTGCAGAAGTGTACCCGTGGAGGCCAATCAGCTGCTGATAGTGCCTGCACACGCTGTACATGGTTCGGAAACAACTGGTTCTCCCGTAGCACTCTCCATACAGTGACGTGGTCAACGTTACCTTCTACAGCAGCAACTTCTCTGACGCTGATATTAGGGTTATCGTCAACTGCACGAAGAATTGTCTCGTCCATTGCAGGTGTCCTCGTCGTTCTAGGTCTTCCCCAGTCGCGAGTCATAGGCTGGAATGTTCCGTGCTCCCTAAGACGCCGATCAATTGCTTCCAACGTCTTCCTGTCGGGAAACCTTCGTTCTGGAAATCTGTCTCGATACAAACGTACCGCGCCACGGCTATTGCCCCGTGCTAATCCATACATCAAATGGGCATCTGCCAACTCCGCATTTGTAAACATTGTAACACTAACCTGTTGATGCTACGTACTGATGTTCTTGATGCTAGTACTGTAGAGAAATGAGTCGCATGTCAACACAAGCACCGAAGTCAACATTACCTTCCTTCAATTGGGCCAACTGGCGGTGAATCGAGGAAGTACAGTACATACTGACGAAACTAAAATGAGCTCTAACATGGAAATTAAGCGTTTCCGGACACATGTCCACATAACATCTTTTCTTTATTTGTGTGTGAGGAATGTTTCCTGAAAGTTTGTCCGCACCTTTTTGTAACACCCTGTATATCATCATCATACATTTATCATGTCTCAGCTTCCTTCGTGTATCACATGAAACTGATATCCAAATTATCACACTCATTAAATGACAAAATTTTTGTATTTAGTTTTAGCCTTAACTGATTCATTTCCTTAAATAAAAGTAATTGCAATTTTCATGGCTTTATCGCCATCCCTTGTGGATGTGGCATCAACCTTGCCATTTGTTAGTCGCAGAAATGTGTTGTAACCACATACTGTTCCTATATGCGCTACATCCTTAGCCATAAAATCATTTTATGGAGATCCAACAGACAGAACATGGACATAATTTCAGAACTAAAGCTCAGGACCATAAAAATAATGACTGAAGATAAAAACTCGGCTACCCATACAGATAGAAATGCCAAGGGCACGAATCTTTTATGCATACTAAGGGTAATATGAATAATTAGAACAATAACAGCAGCAGTCATTCTTATGGAAGAAGAGACTGACTTAACTTACACATTACAATCATTCTCTACTAGAGAATAAAATCCTGCAATAATTGTCCAAGGATACATCCAAATTCCGACACCCGAAACGTTCGTTCAAGCGTAATTCTTAAATATTACTTAGTACATAGGATTACTTAGCGGACAAGCAGGAAGGACCAGTAAAAAATTAACATATATCATTTGCCAAAAAGGCAAGACCATTTGACGTGGCCATGTTGGAGTGTAATCTCGTCACCAGGTACGTTAGTGCTTTCAGGGATGGTGTTAAAACTTGAGTTTCCAGAAGAGTGTACAGCAACTGCATCACTTCGATTATGTTCTCCATTACCAATCTGCAAGCAAATTTGCAACAAAATTATCATCTTCATCTTCTGAATCATCTACAATAGGGCCTTCTAAATAATGGTGTGTTTGCACAAAACATGCACCAGTGTCCATATTTCTTAATATGAGGTGGAGAAATTACCCAAAAACAATAATAAGGACTTTTTCTTATTAAGTGAATTTTAATATTTGGAAGAATACGTTGTAATGACTATTTTTGCCAATTTCGTGTTAATTTAGACAAGCATAATTAACAAATTGTCCAAATATATTCTTTGAATGAAATGTCAATAAATTGCACAGTAATTTTGAATCTGCTTTGCCAAAATGTGCTTTGCGGAAAATTGCACATAGTAAGTAAGCACATTGTTGGCCATGGAATACAAAAATACAAAAATTCAACAACATATTACTCATCGTTGCCTATACCATTATGCCACTGTTGATTTGGTATAGAGGCACGAAAAATGATTTATTGTGTTCAGAACATAGCAATTCCTGTCAGCATTTGCCGAAAAGGTCCAAAAATGACCGTACCAATCAATGCAAAGCTTACTAGCTATCGGAAACCTTCGTAGTGGAATAAGCTGATGGCTCAGCTTAGCGCACTGTTTATATGGCACAGAGTTTTTCACATACTGGTCCACATCCAGTTCATGTGTAGACCACCATTAATGCTCAGCTGTATGTCATTCTGTGGTTCTTTGACACTCAAACACATGGTCATGTGCCTGTTTTAATACATCCTCTCATGACATGATTGGGACTACAACAAATAGTCCAAACTTTGCCATCTCACATAAGACATCATCATGCACAATGAACAGCAGGGGAGAGGGGGTGTGTTGCTAATAGATTACAATCCTTATCAGCAGCTTGTGTTTTTTTCATTCTACAATTGTATGACTAAATGCCTGCAACAAATTAACCTTTCTTTTGAAGCCATCTGTATTCACATGATTCCTACTACGTTTATGAAAGACAGCAATTTCTTTAGCGTTCACTGCATTAATCTACTAAATGAACAGTTCAGCACTAATAACCATTTCAACGCTATGTGGTCTGTTATCTCAGACATCTTACCATACACATAACACTGAAAATATGTGATGTCGTAATGAGACTCAGAATTTCCTTCTTTGTGGTAGAATAGTTTTTATCAGCTTTACTTAATTGGCACAATACATTGGTGACCAGATGTTCCCTCTACGTCGTGGATTAACACGTAGACCAGCACATGTTTACTTCTTTCATACGATAGTAAGAGTTCCTCTTCATAATTCTGAAAGACCAGTACCTGACTAGGTGTCACAAACTCTTTCAGTTTACCTCATACACCATCATATCCTGATTTCCAATTAAATTTTACATCTTCAGTACTTTTCAATAAATACATGGAAACATAAGTGGCATTGCTTCTTCTTCAAACTTTTGATGAATTTTGTGTAACAATTTGCTAACACCAAGAATGTTTATAATGCCTTCACTATCTGAGATGTTGAAAAACGTGTATGTCCTCAACCAATATACAGTTTCATACAACAATATGAACAATTACATGACCTGACTAATGTAGGTCCTGTAGCACAATGTGACACTTCTCTGTACTGGAAGTTGTCACACATGATCTTCCATATTTTTCACCAAAATAATTAACTTATCCAAATATAGCATACATTTCCTTGGTTTTGATCCTCTTAGAATCCCATCCAACAAATGCTGAAATGTGGCTGGTGCATTCTTTAACCCAAAGAGCATATGTCTGCTATTAGCAGTGCCCCAAAGAAATAGAGATGTCATTTTCAGCTGATCCTAAAGTGCTACTTCTGATAATAGCCAAGCCATAGATCTATAATTTTTTGGTCATCAGTCTACTGACTGGTTTGATGCGGCCCGCCACGAATTCCTTTCCTGTGCTAACCTCTTCATCTCAGAGTACCACTTGCAACCTACGTCCTCAATTATTTGCTTGACGTATTCCAGTCTCTGTCTTCCTCTACAGTTTTTGCCCTCTGCAGCTCCCTCTAATACCATGGAAGTCATTCCCTCATGTCTTAGCAGATGTCTTATCATCCTGTCCCTTCTCCTTATCAGTGTTTTCCACATATTCCTTTCCTCTCCGATTCTGCATAGAACCTCCTCATTCCTTACCTTATCAGTCTACCTAATTTTCAACATTCGTCTATAGCACCACATCTCAAGTGCTTCGATTCTCTTCTGTTCCGGTTTTCCCACAGTCCATGTTTCACAATGCTGTACTCCAGACGTACATCCTCAGAAATTTCTTCCTCAAATTAAGGCCGGTATTGGCTATAAGTAGACTTCTCTTGGCCAGAAAGGCCTTTTTTGCCATAGCGAGTCTGCTTTTGATGTCCTCCTTACCCCGTCCTTCATTGGTTATTTTACTGCCTAGGTAGCAGAATTCCTTAACTTCATTGACTTCGTGACCATCAATCCTGATGTTAAGTTTCTCGCTGTTCTCATTTCTACTACTTCTCATTACCTTCGTCTTTCTCCGATTTACTCTCAAACCATACTTTGTACTCATTAGACTGTTCATTCCGTTCAGCAGATCATTTAATTCTTCTTCACTTTCACTCAGGATAGCAATGTCATCAGCGAATCGTATCATTGATATCCTTTCACCTTGTATTTTAATTCCACTCCTAAACCTTTCTTTTATTTCCATCATTGCTTCCTCGATGTACAGATTGAAGAGTAGGGGCGAAAGGCTACAGCCTTGTCTTACACCCTTCTTAATACGAGCACTTCGTTCTTGATCGTCCACTCTTATTATTCCCTCTTGGTTGTTGTACAAATTGTATATGACCCCTAACTCTTCTAAATCGACTCCTATTTCTTCTTCTATCACATCAGACAAATCTTCACCCTCATAGAGGCTTTCAATGTATTCTCTCCACCTATCTGCTCTCTCCTCTGCATTTAACAGTGGAATTCCCGTTGCACTCTTGATGTTACCACCGTTGCTTTTAATGTCACCAAAGGTTGTTTTGACTTTCCTGTATGCTGAGTCTGTCCTTCCAACAATCATATCTTTTTCGATGTCTTCACATTTTTCCTGCAGCCATTTCGTCTTAGCTTCCCTGCACTTCCTATTTATTTCAATCCTCAGCGACTTGTATTTCTGTATTCCTGATTTTCCCGGAACATGTTTGTACTTCCTCCTTTCATCAATCAACTGAAGTATTTCTTCTGTTACCCATGGTTTCTTCGCAGCTATCTTCTTTGTACCTATGTTTTCCTTCCCAACTTCTGTGATGGTCCTTTTCAGAGATGTCCATTCCTCTTCGACTGTATTGCCTACTGCGCTATTCCTTATTGCTGTATCTATAGCGTTAGAGAACTTTAAACGTATCTCGTCACTCCTTAGTACTTCCGTATCCCACTTCTTTGCGCATTGATTCTTCCTGACTAATGTCTTGAACTTCAGCCTACTCTTCATCACTACTATATTGTGATCTGAGTCTATATCTGCTCCTGGGTACGCCTTACAATCCAGTATCTGATTTCGGAATCTCTGTCTGACCATGATGTAATCTAAATGAAATCTTCCCGTATCTCCCGGCCTTTTCCAAGTATACCTCCTCCTCTTGTGATTCTTGAACAGGGTATTCGCTATTACTAGCTGAAACTTGTTACAGAACTCAATTAGTCTTTCTCCTCTTTCATTCCTTGTCCCAAGCCCATATTCTCCTGTAACCTTTCCTTCTACTCCTTCCCCTACAACTGCATTCCAGTCGCCCATGACTATTAGATTTTCGTCCCCCTTTACATACTGCATTACCCTTTCAATATCCTCATACACTTTCTCTATCTGTTCATCTTCAGCTTGCGACGTCGGCATGTATACCTGAACTATCGTTGTCGGTGTTGGTCTGCTGTCGATTCTGATTAGAACAACCCGGTTACTGAACTGTTGCCGGCCGCGGTGGCCGTGCGGTTCTAGCGCTGCAGTCCGGAACCGCGGGGCTGCTACGGTCGCAGGTTCGAATACTGCCTCGGGCATGGATGTGTGTGATATCCTTAGGTTCGTTAGGTTTAATTAATTCTAAGTTCTAGGGGACTGATGACCCAAGATGTTAAGTCCCATAGTGCTCAGAGCCATTTGAACCATTTTTTTTTAACTGTTCACAGTAACACACCCTCTGCCCTACCTTCCTATTCATAACGAATCCTACACCTGTTATACCATTTTCTGCTGCTGTTGATATTACCCGATACTCATCTGACCAGAAATCCTTGTCTTCCTTCCACTTCACTTTACTGACCCCTACTATATCTAGATTGAGCCTTTGCATTTCCCTTTTCAGATTTTCTAGTTTCCCTACCACGTTTAAGCTTCTGACATTTCACGCCCCGACTCGTAGAACGTTATCCTTTTGTTGATTATTCAATCTTTTTTCTCGTGGTAACCTCCCCCTTGGCAGTCCCCTCCCGGAGATCCGAATGGGGAACTATTCCGGAATGTTTTGCCAACGGAGAGATCATCATGACACTTCTTCAATTACAGGCCTCCCCCTGCGGGTCCGGGGTAAGAATAGGCCCGAGGTATTCCTGTCTGTCGTAAGAGGCGACTAAAAGGAGTTTCAACAGTTTCGGCCTTCCATGTGATGGTCCCCCTTGGGGTTTGACCTCCATTTTTCAAAATTCTACGGAAGTACGAGCCTTTTGGGGAAGGACACCTTACGTGGTGTACCACTGGTCCTAAGTGCACTAAGACCTTGGCACTCAGCATTGTACCGGCGTTGTAACCATACCCACTATTCCTCAAATTGGGCCTAAACGCCTGATGGGTTGTACAAGTTACGCCCATAGTGCGTCCCCATCTGCACCAGCGATCATGATGGACTTTCCATGGCACCAGAAATCCAGCACGGTAGCCAGCCCGTTGTGGTGGGGTCGTCATGTACCCCTAGGTTGTGGCCCCCTGACAACACAGGGATTGTACAGCCGATACCTGAGCTGCACCCTCCCCACGTCTGCCAAGGAGTAGATGCCCCTCTCCTTGGGGCATCAGGACTCCCGGCAACGGTCATCCTGCCAGGTGGTCCTTGCTGAGGCTGGGTGGCGCCCGTGGGGAGAGCCCCTGGTCGGAGTGGGTGGTATCGGGGCGGACGTTTCGCAGATGAAACGTCAACACGTATCAGGTCGCTCTGCGGCCGAGTCTTTCAAAAGAAAAGGTACCGTTTCTAGTTCCGGTTCTCCTGCCCTTTCCCCCTTGGCCACTCCCTGGGAGGAGGGACAGGCCCGCCGGCTTGGGGCGAAGTACTTCCCCCGCTATTTGGTCTGTTCTCGAACCGATGGAGGGACGTTCGCCACCTCCAAGCCCATGTTCTTTGTTCAGCACATTGAGGACATCTTCGGGGAAATCGAGGCTCTCAGCAAGATGCGTTCAGGGTCCGTTCTTATCAAGACCACCTCCGCCACATAGTCGGCAGCGCTCCAGGCGTGCGACCACCTAGGGGACATCCCAGTGTCCATTGTCCCGCATCTGGCACTAAATAGGACGCAGGGGGTTATTTTTCATTGTGACCTCCTGCTACAATCTGATGAGGAGCTCAGGGCCAACCTGGAGCGCCGAGGCGTGCATTTCGTCCGGCGAGTCCAGTGCGGCCCCAAAGACTGTCGCATCGACACTGGGGCCTTTATCCTCGCCTTCGAGGGGGACGTTCTCCCAGAGAAGGTAAAGGTGATGTGCTACCGGTGCGACGTGCGACCTTACGTCCTGCCTCCTATGCGCTGTTTTCGGTGTTCGTGCTTTGGGCACATGTCATCACGGTGTGAGGCTGAGCCCCTTTGTGGCGATTGTGAACGTCCTCTTCGTGAGGAACATACATGCACCCCACCACCTCGGTGCATTAATTGCCCTGGCATCCACTCGCCTAGATCCTCAGACTGCCCCGCATATCAGAAGCAGAAGAAGATACAAGAACTCAAAACTTTGGATCGGCTCTCTTTTTCTGAGGCCAGGAAGAAGTATGACTGCCTCCATCCCATGCCGTTGACCACTTCATTTGCCTCAGTTGTGTCCACTCCTTCCACGGTATCCTCACCCCTATCCTGTCCCCCCTCCGCCTCCTCCGCCCATCAGGGGGCTCTGCCTCCACCTCTCAAATCCCTCCCTTCCAAATCCTCCTCCTCCGTGGCCCCCGCCCCCTCTGCCCCAGGGGCCAACCTTCCTCCTCCTCCTCTCCCCCCGCCACCTGAGAAGCGATCCTCTTCTCAGGCGTCCATCGGGGAAACGTTTCGGACCCCAGCTTCCGAGGTCCGGCGTTGCAAAACGGACCCCGCGCGTGAGGACCTTCTTCGGGTCCAGCCCACCATCCCTGTGCCTCCTCGGCCTTCCAAGAAGGCCTCAAAGAAGAAGTCTCTATCCCCCTCTCCACCCCGGCGCATTTCGTCTGACGCTCCATCCGTGAGTCGCTGCTCCTGGCCGTCCTCAGTTTCGCCGGGACGCTCTGCTGCCAGGCGCTCAGCTGGCCTCTCGTCGGCAAATGATGCTGCCCCTCCTACACAACCAGGGACAGTGGCCGCAGCTGGCGACGACTCGATGGAACCAGATCCGCCTCCCGTCGGTTGTAGCGTTGTTCCCTTGCAACCTGGCCCTCTGCGGCCGTCAAGGTGACCAGCTCTTCCCCCGTCTCGTTCCCCCAACTTTTTGACTAGCGATGGCCTTGTTACATTGGAACATAAGAGGTATTCGATCTAATCGGGAGGAATTACAACTGCTCCTCCGCCTGCACTGTCCGCTCGTCCTTGGTCTCCAGGAAACCAAGTTGCGCCCGACTGACCGTATTGCCTTTACCCACTATACCTCGGAGCAGTATGACCTCACCCCTGTGGACGGTATCCCAGCTCATGGTGGGGTCATGTTGCTCGTTCGGGACGATGTCTATTACCATCCCATCCCATTGACCACCCTACTCCAAGCAATAGCTGTCCGCATTACTCTTTCTGCTTTTACTTTTTCAGTTTGTACCATCTACACTCCACCGTCATCTGCTGTTAGTCGGGCTGACATGATGTACCTGATCGTTCAGCTTCCCCCGCCGTTTTTATTGTTTGGCGACTTCAATGCCCATCATCTCCTTTGAGGCTCTCCTGCATCCTGTCAAAGAGGCTCACTCTTGGCGGATGTCTTCAACCATCTCAATCTTGTCTGCCTCAATACCGGCGCCCCGACTTTCCTCTCGGACTCTACTCATACCTACTCCCACTTGGACCTCTCGATCTGTTCTACCACTCTTGCCCGTCGGTTCGAGTGGTATGTCCTTTCTGACACCTATTCGAGCGACCACTTCCCCTGTGTCGTTCGTCTCCTGCACCACACCCCATCCCCACGTCCTTCAAGCTGGAACATACCGAAAGCTGACTGGGGACTTTACTCCTCCCTGGCGACCTTTCCGGACCACGATTTTCTCAGTTGCGACAGTCAGGTCGAATACCTCACGGCTGTTATCATCAATGCTGCCGAACGTTCCATTCCTCGTACTACCTCTTCTTCACGTCGCGTTTCCGTCCCCTGGTGGAACGAGGCTTGTAGGGACGCTATCCGTGCTAGACGACGTGCTTTACGCACCTTTCGCCGCCATCCTACGTTGGCGAATTGTATTGAATACAAACGACTCCGAGCGCAATGCCGTAGAGTCATCAAAGACAGCAAAAAAGCTTGTTGGGCCTCTATCACCAGCTCCTTTAACAGTTTTACTCCCTCTTCCGTCGTCTGGGGTGGCCTGCGCCGGCTGTCGGGCATTAAGGCCCACTCCTCGGTACCTGGCCTGACCTCAGGTAATGAGGTCCTTGTTGATCCTGTGGCTGTCTCCAACGCCTTTGGCCGCTTTTTCGCGGAGGTTTCAAGCTCCGCCCATTACCCCCCTGCCTTCCTTCCCAGGAAAGAGGCAGACGAGGCTCGGCGACCTTCCTTCCACTCGCTGAATCTGGAAACTTATAATGCCCCCTTTACTATGTGGGAACTCGAACGTGCGCTTGCACTGTCCCGGTCCTCTGCTCCGGGGCCAGATGCCATTCACGTTCAGATGCTGGCACACCTTTCTCCGGCGGGCAAAAGCTTCCATCTTCGTACCTACAATCGCATCTGGACCGAAGGTCAGGTCCCCATGCGTTGGCGTGACGCCGTCGTTGTTCCTATACCCAAACCCGGGAAGGATAGACACCTTCCTTCTAGTTACCGCCCCATTTCTCTTACAAGCTGTGTCTGTAAGGTGATGGAGCGCATGGTTAATGCTCGGTTAGTCTGGATTCTTGAATCTCGACGGCTAGTTACTAATGTCCAATGCGGCTTTCGTCACAGCCGCTCCGCTGTTGACCACCTTGTGACCTTGTCGACATTCATCATGAACAACTTTTTGCGAAGGCGCCAAACGGTAGCCGTGTTCTTCGACTTGGAGAAGGCTTCTGATACCTGTTGGAGAGGAGGTATCCTCCGCACTATGCACAGGTGGGGCCTACGCGGTCGCCTGCCCCTTTTTATTGATTCCTTTTTAACGGATCGAAAGTTTAGGGTCCGTGTGGGTTCCGTATTGTCCGACGTCTTCCTCCAGGAGAACGGAGTGCCTCAGGGCTCCGTCTTGAGCATAGCCCTTTTTGCCATCGCGATCAATCTAATTATGGATTGCATTCCACCTAATGTCTCAGGCTCTCTCTTTGTCGATGACTTCGCGATCTACTGCAGTGCCCAGAGAACATGCCTCCTGGAGCGCTGCCTTCAGCGTTGTCTAGACAGCCTCTACTCATGGAACGTGGCAAATGGCTTCCGGTTCTCTGAAGAGAAGACAGTTTGTATCAACTTTTGGCGATATAAAGCGTTCCTTCCGCCATCCTTACATCTCGGTCCCGTTGTTCTCCCATTCGTGGAAACAACTAAGTTTCTAGGGCTCACGTTGGACAGGAAACTGTGTTGGTCTCCACATGTCTCTTATTTGGCGGCCCGTTGTACACGTTCCCTTAATGTCCTCAGAGTTCTTAGCGGTTCATCTTGGGGAGCGGATCGCACTGTCCTGCTTTGCTTGTATCGATCCATAGTCCGATCGAAGCTGGATTATGGGAGCTTCGTCTACTCGTCCACTCAGCCATCCCTTTTACGCCGGCTCAACTCCATCCACCATCGGGGGATACGTCTTGCGACCGGAGCCTTCTACACTAGTCCTGTCGAGAGTCTTTAAGCTGAAGCTGCCGAATTACCATTGACCTACCGGCGCGACGTACTGCTGTGTCGGTATGCCTGCCGGCTGTTGTCTATGCCCGACCACCCCTCTTACCAGTCCTTCTTCGCCGATTCTCTCGACCGTCAGTACGGGTTGTATGTGTCTGCCCTGCTGCCCCCCGGAGTCCGCTTCCGTCGCCTGCTTCGACAATTGGATTTTGTCCTCCCTACCACCTTCAGAGAGGGTGAGAGCCCGACACCACCTTGGCTCCAGGCCCCGGTTCATATTTGTCTCGACCTCAGCTCACTCCCGAAGGAGGGTACTCCGGCTGCAGTGTATTGCTCACGGTTTGTCGAACTTCATGCTCGACTTGCCGGTCAAACCTTTATTTACACCGATGGCTCCAAAACTGACGATGGTGTCGGCTGTGCCTTTGTCGTCGGGGCCGCCACCTTTAAAAACCGGCTCCTCGACCAATGTTCCAGCTTTACGGCCGAGCTTTTTGCTCTCCATCAGGCCGTTCAGTATGCCCGCCGCCACCGCCATTCATCGTATGTACTCTGCTCTGACTCACTCAGTGCTCTTCAGAGCCTTGGAGCTCCCTATCCGGTCCATCCCTTGATTCAATGGATACAGCAGTCCCTCCATTCTTTCGCTGATAATGGTTCTTCTGTCAGCTTTCTGTGGGTTCCCGGACATGTCGGAGTACCTGGGAATGAGGCTGCTGATGCTGCAGCCAAGGCTGCAGTCCTCCTGCCTCGGCCAGCCTCCCATTGTGTCCCGTCATCTGACGTTCGTGGGGATGTATGTAAGAGGCTTGTGTCGTTGTGGTGGGATGCTTGGTCATCCCTCCAAGGAAACAAGCTCCGGGCAGTAAAACCGCTCCCAACTGCTTGGACAACATCCTCCCGACCATCTGCGTTTTATAACTTTGAATGGCTTGTCCGAAGACATCTAACCTTTTTACTTATTTTATCTGCATCTTTGTCAGGTCCTTCTGGTGTCCCCCCATCCCCTTGAGTTTTACTAGATTCCATGTGCTCTAACAACAGTGACTGGGCGCTAATGACCTCAGTAGTTGAGCGCCCTTAAACCCCACCAAAAAAAAAAAAATTACAGGCCACATGTCCTGTGGATACACGTTACGTGTCTTTAATGCAGTGGTTTCCATTGCCTTCTGCATCCTCATGTCGTTGATCATTGCTGATTCTTACGCCTTTAGGGACAATTTCCCACCCCTAGGACAAGAGAGTGCCCTGAACCTCTATCCGCTCCTCCGCCCTTTTTGGCAAGGCCGTTGGCAGAATGAGGCTGACTTCTTATGCCAGAAGTCTTCGGCCGCCAATGCTGATTATTTATCAAAATTTAGGCAGTGGCGGGGATCGAACCCGGGACCGAAGACGTTTTGATTATGAATCAAAGACCACGGGTCCCCTTACTCCTAATTGTCCTTGGTTTCCATTTTATTTGAGGTTGAGTATGTATCTGTACTCATATGACTATTGTAATTCATTCCCAGTTGGGATTCTATGCTGGATCACTAGGGTTGTTGGTAAAGACCTACAGGGATTAAAGAGATCTTTAAATCCTGGTCACAATTTCTTCATCACTAATTTCTTCATTCCTTATAAATACTTGACAGTCTTGCATAATGTAATTACTTGTCGATTGCTTGTGGCTACAGTTCAAATTCATTCTATCCAGATCATTTTCAGCTAACATATTCAAACTGGTGACCAACAACACTACAGATAATTCCATGTCTTCAGTCCCAAAATTATCTATACTGACAGCAGGAGCTGCTCCTGTCTATTTCCCACAATGGAACAATGTTCCTGCACACAAAACAGTATGCTTTATCTGATTAATCATTTTTTCCAGTGGCTCAATGATGCAAAACATGCATATCAGCAAGTTTGTTCCTACACACACTCATAGCAGTTTCCCTACATATTGTGGCATTTCATCGTGTGGGTTGACTCTAAGTGAAATTTCACACAGTTTAAATGGTTCACCTTTTTTGAGTTACGAATCTTATGGCAAAAGGCCATACACAACAGTTTCCCCCAAATGAAACAATGTCCAAAAGAGTTCCACTATTTATTTGGTAAGGTAAAGTATAGCATGATTCTTATATGGAAAATCTGATGCTAATATAGCATAGTAGCCATCACCTATACAAGGTAAAACTTCCACAAATTCCTAGTAATGTGTGCCTGCACCTACAAAACTTAATATCGCTATCCCTGGGAATATATGTCTTTCCCACCAGCTTCACAAAACTTACACCATGCATCTTTCCCTTGAGATCCAAATTTGATCCAGATATGTGTGCACTATTGTCCAACAAGAATTTTTGTTTCCTTCCCTCCACCAGGATAATTAAGCAAAATTCCTCCTCTGCACACATTTCAATTACACTTTAATTTATTGGGAATGTTGCTCGGCATTCTTGGGGTTTCCATTGCCACTGAACTGTTTATTCTTACTTTTTTGCACCTTCCTAGCAAACCCCCTATTCCAGCTATAGTCCCTTTCATGATTACCTGCATTTCTACATTGTCTCCAGGTGGCTGACGGCAGACTTGTCATATGTGATCGAAACGTCCACAATTTTAACATTTGATATCAGCAGAAAAAGTACCTCTTCTACCACAGTCTCGGGTTACCGCACCCATAGGAATTTGTGCACCTCCTTTTCATGACACATCGAATTGTAATCCCCACAAAAACGCATCTAGTTACCCTTGTTATTCTCCTTCCAAAAGGATCCTATTTACGTCATCACTGTCCGTTAACTCATACGTATTGACATTAAGTGTCCTCATTCTGTCCACGAAACTTGCAGTGGGTTCGCTCTGTCTTTGAGTTCCAACAATACCTACAACTATTTTACCTTCTGAATCACAGCAGAATGCTAAGCCTTTCCTCAACACTTCAAATGTTTGAGTATTTCTTAGATCCTCATGGTAAATCGCATCTAGTACCGAATATGATTTGGCTGTATGTAAGTCGCCCCTTTGACCAGCAGCCCAATTTTGTGGCTGTCAATAGATTCTCCAAAAGTGTTAAAACATCCTCTCTACCTTTATCTAAAAAAAAAAAAAACTAGGTTATCATCTGGGATGGTTACCGATAAACAGGACAAGGCGCTGTCCTTTCTGAAAGCGTTCAACTACCTATTCAAATCTACTGTTTCTGCCCTCTTGATCCAGAAACGAATTAACCATTCCCAGCATGTTAAACACCTGTTCCCTGATTTACTCATTGTGAAGTGTGTAACAGTAAGGTAAAATGTTATAGCACAAACAGAAGAAACTACATAACATTAACAACAATACTACAACATGCTTAATCTTTACATCTGAATTACAACCACATGCACTCTTTAAATTTTCTGGCGCAATGCCGAGGACTGCTACATTGAAAACAACTGATGGCGACGACTGAGCACAAGAGGCACTATGCCCTAGCAAATTATATTCTGTACACATAACTGGGCATATACAGGTATATGTTTTTCTAATGTTCAATCCAGATTCGCCCATATCTATAGCTGAGGCTTGTTTCATGAACAGCGCTTCAAAACCAGCTCTACGTCTATGTGTTCCATCAGTCCAAGTCACACAGATGGAAACACAAGAAAAGTTCGTCTTCAGTCACCATACTGTTAAGACACTACTTTGTACTGACCCACGACATTGTTCGATGTTACTGGCTACTTCTGACACCAGTAACTGTTACAGTCGAGAATGGCCCATTGCTCATTGACACTGTCAGCATGCCGAACCTGGTTGGGGAGGGCGACGTTGGGTACAAAGAACCAGTTCCTTGGCGGTTATGGAATCAGAAATGCATCGATATCAATATTATACTTCATGTAGCAAGAAAGTGTACCATCAATGCAGGTGGCGTCTCTATGGCGTACGATGACCCCAGGTGGTAAAGTACGCCCCTACAAAACACATTGTAGGCTTTAACGACCGATAATGACTTCATTTAAAACTTCCGGGCTGCAAGCAGTGATCGATACATAAAACTTTCCCCTAACGTTTAATCTCCGACTGTGGTAGATATCTTCAGAGATAAAGCGGCCAAGTGCAACCAGAACTCGGGGGAGAGCCGAAAATATAGGCAATGCAGAAGGCGTCACAGTCCATCACATGACGTCGCAAACGAGATTATCTCTGGGAATGCCAACGTTCTCGATTGAAAGTAATCGATCGTCATTCATATGGTGCAACGTTGACAACTAAATTTTATCTCATTTATCATCTTCTTCTTTTCTCTTACAATTATTACGGTGTTTATAAACGTCAATATCCTGCCTATACATGTGCACATGATAATTCTATGTTTCCAGTATGACACTTGTCTCACTGAATTTTATTTCATGGTCAGCCATTTGGCAAATATGTTCCACTACGGCCGATTGCCCCGTATGTCCTAGGTGTCAATTCTTCTTTTGCTCAAGCAAACTTGTGATCTATTTGTGGCACCAATATAAGCCAGGCACAACAACAAGGAATTTTATATACACCCCATGTGACCAAAGGATGTCATATATCTTTTGCTGATCTTATTTTATTTTCCTGGTGGGTCTGAATTAGTTTCCAACCATACCTCCTCATCACTTTCCCAATGTGTTCTGCAGTCTTACTAATGAATGGAAGGAAAACTTTCCTCTTGGGCGGCCATCGTTCCCCGTTGACACTGACTCTCCCTAGGGTGAAGTGCTCGAGCTATCTGTTAGAATAAGCACCCTTCTTGAATGTCACGTAGATGTTCAAACTTATCTTTTAAAAAAGTCACGTCTGAAATATGGTACACCCTATCCACCAAAGTTTTAACTACACGTCTTTTTTTTGTCAAGATTGGTGGTTAGAATGTTTATGAAGGTAACGTTCAGCGCCCATGGCTTTTCTAAATACCCTATGGCCAAACGTCCTGTCCCCTCGCTTGATAAAAGACACATCGAAAAAATTCAGTTGGTCATTATTCTCCGTCTCCGTAGTAATTGAATTTTTTGCTTCATTGTGTTCAGATGTATCAGTAAGGCATCTAACTCCTCCGCACCAGTGTGCACACCACGAAAGTGTCATCGACATAGCTGTACCAATTTACTGGTGTTTTACTGGCAGTCTGGCGTACCCATTGTTCATAGGTCTCCATAAACAGATCTCCATAGCCAGACTAAGATGTTTCCCATAGCCACCCCGTCAATCTGTTCATAAAAATCATTATTGTATTGGCAATAGGTTGTGGCTAGGCAGTTCTGGATAACTACACTATATTTGCTGAAAAGAATGTTAGCATTACCAAAGAATCTCGTAGCCTACGTCATGTGGTGAACTGTGATGGACATCATGTGTTGGCGCTCTCTCGAGCTGCAATTGGCCGTTTTACCTCTGAAGATGTCTCCCACAGTTAAAGACGAAACGATAGGAGAAAGTTTTGTGTATTGACCACGCCTATCAGCCGGGCAGCCATAAGTAAAAACATGGTAGTGAGTTTGCCAGCGTTCGGCATGAGAACACCAAGCGGAAAAGTGGCCTCTCAAAGTTACAGAGTCGTTGGCCTTGCAGCACTTGGTTGCGCCATGCGTTCCCCCAGACTGACAGAATTTTCTTACAGAAGCTCAGGAGCAAGGCATGCTCAAGTATGGACTTCGACCCCTGGAACCCTTGGAGCTGCCCAGGAGCCCGTTGCTGAGAGCCTTAAGGAGACCCCATCTGGATGGAGTCCATTCAGATACGGGCACCATTAGGAACGGCCCATACACGAATTCCTGTCGGAGGTGATGGTTAATTGTAGACGAGGCTGGGTGGCCCACATCGTTCTGACAGCTATCGTGGAGTAACTCTCTGCACAGGCAGTTATTAGAGACAGACATACCGTTTGTTATTATCTATGTTTGTGGCTTACACTGATTTTTAGTTAATAAGTAACACATATAATATGTAGGTGATGACTGGTTTTTCGGTAATATACGCCTTGCAAACATTTTGCGATCTGTTTCAGTACACTGATACTCAAACCTCTCCCCCTTCACGGTAAATTCCGATTCTTTCTGGAGTAAGCGCCACCAGTGGTTTCATCAGAAGTCGCTCGGTCAGAGACAGTTTACGTAGATTTCATGGAAAAAAATTTTGCACACATGATTGTCTAAACTCATTCCCTATAACAATAGTCAATGAAACACAAACTGAGGTGGAGTGAGCATGTGAGAACTGTGGTAAGGACGGCGATTGGCCGACTTCGATTTATTGGGAGAATTTTAGGAAAGAGTTGTTCACCTGTAATGGAGACCGCAGGTAGGACGCTGGTGCGAAATATTCTTGAGTACTGCTCGAGTGTTTGGGATCCGTACCAGGTGAGGCCTGAGGGAAGACATCGAAGCAGTTCACAGATGGGCTGCTACATTTATTACCGTAGATTCGAACAACACGTAAGTGTAATGGAGATGCTTCGTGAACTCAAATGGGAATCCCTGGACGGAAGGTGACGTTCTTTCTGAGAAACACTATTGAGAAAATTTAGAGAACCAGCAATTGAAGCTGACTGCCGAACGATTCTATTACCGCCAACATACATCGCGCCTAAGGACCAAGAAAGTAAGATACGAGAAATTTGGGCTCATGGGGAGGCAGATAGAAAGTCGTTTTTCTCTCGCTTTATTGGCGAGTGGAAGAGGAAAAGAAATGACAAGTAGTGCTTCAGGGAACCCTCCACCACTCACCGTACAGTGGCTTGCGGAGGATGTATGTATAGATATAGATAGCATATTGTTTAATTTTCTTTCTTTTAACGTAATGTGTAGAGCTACGGAGTGTTAGTACAATTATTCATGACTCATTCATTGGATAGCATTCGTGATGTCTAAGGAAATGCAAAAATTCTGGTCCCTCAACACCTGTTGAGAGATGCTGATAGACAAGTGGAAAACCACGAAGTATATAACAGAAAAACAGAAAGTAGATGGCTGTTTCGCCGTAAGTTTGTTTGCTTGTGTGTGTGTGTGTGTGTGTGTGTGTGTGTGTGTGTGTGTGTGTGTGTGTGTGTGTGTGTGGGTGGGTGGGTGGGTGGGTAAGCAGAGCCGCACTTAGATGTGGCTGTCTACAACCAATCTATTGTCTCATGCCATTGAGAAGGCCCAAAATAAAATTGGCATTGTTGTAACAAGTTTGTAAAATAAGTAGGCGCAATTATTTTGTATGGGCTTATTCGGCTGAACTTTTCAGTGAACAGCTGCTAAATTAAATCAGGTTTCACCTTTCAAGCCTCACGCACTGTCAGTTCACATTCCCAATGACCCCCAGTCAGACGCGGGACACTTCAGTTAACAAAACCGCTAATACTTTTAAAATAATTGTTCACGGAAGTTCGGCAGTTTAAAACGTGTTTCATTCCCCGTTTCATCAAAGTAAGGAAACATACAATCTCAATTTTTGAACATACGAATCAGTATGCCCACAAACAGCAGTGGAGAAAGGTCATTATTAAAACTGAAGTCGATAAAAAAACAAGTGTCTGACCTCCATTTTAAAAGACAAGCTCAATGTCTTGGCTTCGGTCAGTACTGAAATTGGATTTTTAGACAAGTGAATTAAAGGGATTTTAGTAGTAAGAGTCCGTTCGATACATTTAGTCAAAAAGATTATTCATAATTTTTCTTCGATGTTGCTTACTAGGGGATGTATCGTATTTGAATCTCACACAGGAAAAATTATCTTGCTCGATACATTCCCTTCCTTATGTTGTACTTCTCTAATAAATGTATTTGCTTATACTTACAATATGTTATTTCTAAATCTAAAATACTGCTTTTGTGAGAACATGTATCAACTCTTCGTCCCGATTAAAAAATTGAGGTTGTTCATAACAATGTTCATAAGCAGTGTTAAATACCTCAGAGATTCCAATTCCTTTAACTTTTTAAATCTTGCAAATTGATTATTTATTTTTTTACACGTCAAGTTCAGTAGGACCAAACTGAGGAGCAAATCTCCAAGGTCATGGAATGTGTCAGTACATGATATTACAATATAAAAGTAATAAAAGATAAAAATAAAATGTTTATGAACCCGAAAAAAGACAGTACATAAGTTTAAGTAAACGCAATCAACAATATAACAAGGATCAGCTAAATTTTTCAAGGAACACCTCGATAGAATAGAAGGAGTGACCCATGAGGAAACTCCTCAGTTTAGTTTTGAAAGCGCGTGGATTACTGCTAAGATTTTTGAATTCGAGTGGTAGATTACTGAAAATGAATGCAGCAGTATACCGCACACCTTGCTGCACTAGAGTTAAGGAAGTCCAGTCCAAATGCAGGTTTTATTTATGCCGAGTATTAACTGAGTGAAAGTTGCTTATTCTTGGGAATAAGCTAATATTGTTAAAAATAGATGACAGTAAGGAACATATATATTGAGAGACCAATGTCAAAGCCGGCCGGTGTGGCCGAGCGGTTCTAGGCGCTTCAGTCTGGAACCGTGCGACCGCTACGGTCACAGGTTTGAATCCTGCCTCGGGCATGGATGTGTGTTGTGTCCTTCGGTTCGCTAGGTTTAAGTACTTCTAAGTTCTAGGGCACTGATGAGCTAAGATGTTAAGTCCCGTAGTGCTGAGAGCCATTTGAACCAATGCCAAATACGCAGACTAGTGAACTGGGCTCGACACCACTTATTGTCCAAATCGCCCGTTTCTGAGCCAAAAATATCCTATTAGAATGGGAAGAGTTACCCCAAAATATAATAACATATGACATAAGCGAATGAAAATAAGCAAAGTAGACGAATTTTCGGGTCGAAAGATCACTCACTTCAGATACTGTTCGAGCAGTAAAAATGGCAGCATTAAGTCTTTGAACAAGATCCTGAACGTGGGCTTTCCACGACAGGTTACTATCTAACTGAACACCTAGAAATTTGAACTGTTTAGTTTCACTAACCATATGCCCATTCTGTGAAATTAAAGCGTCAGGTTTTGTTGAATTGTGTGTTACGAACTGTAGAAACTGAGTATTACTCCGATTTAACGTTAGTTTATTTTCTACAAGCCATGAACTTAGATCATGAAGAGCACTGTTCGAAACCGAGCCAATGTTGCACCCAACATTCTTTACTACCAAGCTAGTGTCATTATGAAACAGAAATATTTTAGAGTTGTCTGTAATACTAGAGGGCATGTCATTTATGTAAATAAGGAACAGGAGTGGCACGGATCCCTGGGGCCCACCCGTCCCCCCCCCCCCCCCCACTTGATTGCACCCTACTCCCAGAGCTATTCTCGACATTGTGAATAATGACCTTTTGCTGTCCATTGCTAAAGTAAGAGGTGAACCAGTTCTGAGCTACTCCCCGTAGTCCGTAATGTTCCAAGTTCTGGAGCAATATTTTGTGATCAACACAATCAAACGCCTTACTTAAATCAAAAAATATGCCTAGCGTTCGAAACCTTTTGTTTAACCCATCCAGTACATCACAACTAAAAGGGAGTATAGCATTTTCAGTTGTTAAACGACTTCTAAAGGCAAACTGTACATTTGATAGCAGATCGTGTGATATAAAATGATCAATTATCCTGACATACACAGCCTTTTCAATAACTTTAACAAACACTGATGGCATAGAAATAAGTCTAAAACTATCTAGCTTTCTCCCTTTTTATAAAGCGGCTTTACTACCGAGTACTTTAATCGTTTAGGAAACTGACCACGCCTAAAGGAAAAATTACAGATATGGCTAAATACAGGGCTAACATGTGCAGCACAGTACTTTAATATTCTGCTAGGCACTCCATCATAACCATGAGAGTTTTTAGCCTTCAGTGATGTAATTATGGACTCAGTCTTCCCCTTGTCTGTATCACAGAGGAGTATTTCAGACATCAGTCTCGGAAGGACATCTGCCATGAACGTTATATGATTCCCTGTAGAACTAAATTTTTATTTAATTCACCGTCAATGCTCAGAAAATCATTGTTAAATACTGTACATATAGCTGATATATCAGTAACAAAAATATGTTTATTACGAACTGTGTTTATATCGTCGACCTTGTGCTGCTGACCAGACACTTCTTTCACAACTGACCATATGGTTCTAATTTTAACTTGTGAATTAGCTATTCTATTTGCATACCACAAACTCTTTGCCTTCCCAATAACATATTAAGCACTTTACAGTACTGTTTGTAATGGGCTACTGTAGTTTGATTGTGACTACTTCTATCATATTGATATAATTCCCACTGTGTTCTACATGATACCCTTATCCCTCTAGTCAGCCACTTGGGCTGCCTATTACTGCTAGTACCCCGTTTAGAACATCCTAATGTGTTAAGGAAAACATTATATTTGTCATCTATGCTATCGGCACTATAAACATCCTGCCACTCTTCTTCCTTGACAAGGTTTAAAAAACTCTCTATTGCTGTTGGATTAACTTTCCTACATAGTTTGTAATTATATGTGACATTTTTTGAATACAAAAGCTTTTTAGTGTTAAAATTTGTGCATCATGATCTGAAAGACCATTCACCCTCACCCTTTTACTGTCAGAATGCCCATCTAGTAATGAAGAATGAATAAAAATATTGTCTATGGCTGTGCTACTGTTTCCCTGCACTCTAGTTGGAAAAAACACAGTCTGCATCAGATCATATGAATTTAGGAGATCTACTAACACCCTCTCTCTTGCACCATCATATACAAAATTTATATTGAAGTCACCACGTATAACTAATGTCTGGTACTTCCTACAAATTGAATCAAGAACCCTCTCCAGCTTGAGCAGAAATGCTCTGAAGTCACAGTTAGGGGATCAATAAACAACAACAACAATTCACTAAATTCAACTGCCCCTGCCCTACATTCAAATATGTAGAATGAAATATCCGCAGGCTGTGGCTAAGCCATGTCTCCACATATCCTTTCTTCCAGGAGTGCTAGTTCTGCAAGGTTCGCAGGAGAGCTTCTGTGAAGTTTGGTAGGTAGGAGACGAGGTACTGGCGGAATTAAGGCTGTGAGGACGGGGTGTGAGTCGTGCTTAGGTAGCTCAGCCGATAGAGCACTTGCCCGCGAAAGGCAAAGGTCCCGATTTCGAGTCTCGGTCCGGCACACTGTTTTAATCTGCCAGGAAGTTTCATTCAAATATCTGTTCAGTGCAGTGCCGTTATAAGTCTATGGACTCAAATGGAATACTGGCATTTACACATATAGCCACTCCCCCAACCCCGCAAAGAACTCCTTGGAAAATAACCAGATAATCTGCATCCTGGTAAAGGAAGCCTCTCAACTGTCCAATTTGTATAAAACGACAGTTTCATACTGAAATTTTATACCATTCAGAAATAATTCTTAAATGGTACATTATAGGTTTCTTATTCGAATGTTACTCTTAATGGTATTTTGAGAGAGAGTATGTCATAATATTAATAAAGAATAAATAGTGCACCACCAGAAATTATTGAGATTATTAGTTAACTTATTTAAAAATATGCATATTCAAATAGCCAGTGTGCACAACGTAGGTCCTTTGTCGGCTACACATGTCAATGACTAAGTGGCTAATTATTTCAGTTGATTAACCTTTTAAACTCTTTATTTCTTTGCATTAAGATGACATGTCATATTTGGTTGTGTGCAGGGACAGTGGTCACCTGCTACTGTGCTTCCGGCATCTGCACATGTCAAACACCTCGCATTAGCGCCAACGACGAAGTTTGCTTGTCGCGGCAGGAACAAAACACGTGTCTCAAGGTTTCCAGCTCTCCGGATATAAGATGTGAGTATCAAGGTCCCTACGTGAGAATTCAAATGCTTACGTAATTATTGCTTCCATTTTGAAGCTCTACAATCTGTTTAATATTGAGGTAAGTGCGACCAAATTGCGGAATCCTAACAGCGGCAAGTGACATAAAGCAGGTATGATACAGACCACCAAACACTTCCATCTACATTACATTTATCGTTTTCCATGGATCCCTCGGAGAGGAGTCCTTGGATGTGGAGAGAGTCAAAGGTTTTTTTTTTCTCAGATACATGGATGTTGTACAATTCTCACGCAGACAGAGTTATGAGCTATAATCCTTGTAAAGATATTCATCAATGGAGTAGAAGGAGTTGGCCAACAGGAAGTTATTTAATTCACTCTGAAACCTATCTTTATCACCTACAAGACCTTTGATGTGCTCTGATAAGTTACTGAATATATGAATACCGATGTATTTGACTTCTTTTTGTACTAATGTTAAGCTTTATAATTCTTATACAGATTGTTTTTTGTTATGGTATTATAATCATGTTTTGCACTATTTTGTGTAAAAAGAGACATGTTGGAAATGACAAAGGATATCAGTGGGTATATGTAGTGAGAAGTAGTAGTTAGAATACCAAGTTTCTTAAAGAGGTCTCTGCATGATGATCTAGGACTGACACCAGATGTAATTCTAATGACTCGTTTCTGAAATTTGAAAATGTTCTCTTTGTAAGAGGAGTTTCCCGAAAAGATGACTCCATAACTCATTAGTGGATGGAAGTAGGCCGAATAAACTAACTTCTTCATTGTTAAATCACCTGTTTCTGCTATCATGCGCACTGAAAATGTAGCTGAACTAAGGCGTTTCATTATGTCTAGTGTGTGAGTTTTCCAATTTAGGTTGTGGTCAATTTGTAGCCCTAAAAATTTGACATTGTCTACAGCTTTAATTTCATTGTTAGCGTACATTATACTTATATGGTCCGGTATTCTTTGTGAGGTACTAAACTGTATGTGCTGGGTCTTGTCAGATATTAGTGACAATCCATTTGGTGTGAACCACCCATTGATAATTACAAATATTTCATTAGCTGATTCCTCAGTGAGACCACGTGTACTGTTTTTTATATCAGTATTTGTATCATCTGCAAGTAAGACAAAATTTGTATTTTGTGACACTGCGTATTGAAGGTCATTAATACATAATAGGAACAACAAGGGACCTAAAATAGAGCCCTGGGGCACCCCTTGTCTGATGGTTTCATATTTTAAATGACTATTGTTATGTGGTAAGCCTGATACAGACACACACCGTTTTCTATTAAAAGTGTAGGATGAGAACCATGAGCCTACTACTCCTGTTATCCCATAACATTTTAACTTTTGTATAAGGATTCATTCCTAATACAATCAAAAGCTTTAGCGAGAGCACAGAATATTCCAAGTGGTAACAACTTTTGATTTATTGATTCTAATACTTCATCTGTAGAAGTGACTATAGTTTAATCAGTTGACAATCCTTTCCGAAATCCGATGGCACCTCTGCACTTTACAGAGTCAGGGCTGCTTCAAGGTTGCGCGAGGTCCATATTACTAACTAACTGCTGGAGCGTCATGATGAATTCCCTTTTTTAAAAATGTATTATTTTATTTCCAAAACAAAATGTTACTTCTTTAATTAAGGTACTCACTGGTTCTAAAGGCACTGGTTATTATTTTCAGTAGTGTAAATAGTAAGGCACTCCACTGTTTCTATCTTCTCTCATTCAGCTTTGGAAATAAAATGTTTTAATTTTCATGTAAGATGTGGACGGGATTATTGGAAAAGAGGTAAAGGATATTTAATACACTGTTGGCATCGCGTATATTATGTATGCTCGTAAGAGCAGCTTACATATACTCCGACGATAGTTCTCATGATGAACAGAGTATGATAAAATGGCTACAATTTTGCTTCTGATGGTATAATTACGTTGCCCAAATTCGAGGCTATCCCAAAGAAAGTCAGAGCAGCTTGAAACTACTATTTTTACTGCCCATTCAATCAATTGTTGCAAGCCGGCCGAAGTGGCCGAGCGTTTCTAGGCGCTTCAGTCTGGAACCGCGCGACCGCTACGGTCGGAGGTTCGAATCCTGCCTCGGGCATGAATGTGTGTGATGTCCTTAGATTAGTTAGGTTTAAGTAGTTCTAAGTTCTAGGGGACTGATGACCTTAGAAGTTAAGTCCCATAGTGCTCAGAGCCATTTGAACCATTTGAACCAATTGTTGAAAAGAGAGAGAGATGATGTAACCACCGACGTAGCATAAAACTTTGTACTCACAATAAATCATTTCATTGGTGTCACAGTGGCTTATTTTGGTTAAGCATTTTCTTGACGAAAATAAATTTAATACCAAACTCAGAGTTAACGTGAAGAAAACCAAAGCCTTGTTGCCTACTGCAGGTAAATCTATCCTTGCAATCCCGTAAAAATTCTGATAAAATGAACTTTTCAGATATTAACGTGTGAAAATTATTATTAATATTCAAAATATTTATTATGTTAATTTTAGAGCGAAACCCAATGTTTAATACACTACCGACCATTAAAATTGCCACACCACAAAGATGACGTGCTACAGACGCGAAATTTAACCGACAGGAAGAAGATGCTGTGATATGCAAATGATCAGCTTTTCAGAGCATTCGCACAAGGTTGGCCCCGGTGGCGACACTTACAACGTGCTGACATGAGAAAAGTTTCCAACCGATTTCTCATACACAAACAGCAGTTGACCGGCGTTGCCTAGTGAAACGTTGTTGTGATGCCTCGTGTAAGGAGTAGAAATGCGTACCATCACGTTTCCGACTTTGATAAAGGTCGGATTGTAACATATCGCGATTGCGATTTATCATATTGCGACATTGCTGCTCGCGTTGGTCGAGATCCAATGACTGTTGGCAGAATATGGAATCGATGGATTCAGGAGGGTAATACGGAACGCCGTGCTGGATCCCAACGGCCTCGTACCACTAGCAGTCGAGAGTACAGGCATCTTATCCGCATGGCTATAACGGATCGTGCAGCCACGTCTCGATCCCTGAGTCAACAAATGGGGACGTTTGGAAGACAAAAACCATGTACACGAACAGTTCGACGACGTTTGCAGCAGCGTGGGACTATCAGCTCCGAGACCATGCCTGCGGTTACGCTTGACGCTGCATCACAGACAGGAGCGCCTGCGATGGTGTACTCAAAGACGAACCTGGGTGCACGAATGGCAAAACGTCGTTTTCTCAGATGAATCCAGGTTCTGTTCACAGCATCATGATGGTCGCATCCGCGTTTGGCGACATCGCGGTGAACGCACATTGGAAGCGTGTATTCGTCATCGCCATATTGGCGTATCACCCGGTGTGATGGTATGGGGTGCCATTGGTTACACGTCTCGGTCACCTCTTGTTCGCACTGACGGCACTTTGAACAGTGGACGTTACATTTCAGATGTGTTACTACCCGTGGTTCTACCCTTCATTCGATCCCTGCGAAGCGCTACATTTCAGCAGGATAATGCACGACCGCATGTAGCAGGTCTTGTACGTACCTTTCTGGATACAGAAAATGTTCGACTGCTGCCCTGGCCAGCACATTCTCCAGATCTCTCATCAATTGAAAATGTCTGGTCAATGGTGGCCCAGCAACTGGCTCGTCACAATACGTCAGTCACTACTCTTGATGATCTGTGGTACCGTGTTGCAGCTGCATGGGCAGCTGTACCTGTACACGCCATCCAAGCTCTGTTTGACTCAATGCCCAGGCGTATCAAGGCCTTTATTACGGCCAGAGGTGGTTGATCTGGGTACTGATTTCTCACGATCTATGCACCCAAATAGCGTGTTGCCAGTTCTAGTATAATATATTTGTCCAATTTATGATCTGCATTTCTTCTTGGTGTAGCAATTTTAATGGTCAGTAGTGTATTTTAGTTAATCCTACGTAATGGTCACGTGTATGCCATCAGGACAAAAAAAAGCTAGATGGGCAGTCTTCCACACAACTCACTTGAAATAATTACGTTTACTTAAATGTTTTCTCAGTGGTGGAGAGATTTTGAATAAGAATATAGTTTTTACCTCAAATTGTAACAGAAAATGCGTTTATGAAATACTTAGTGAGTCAGAACAGCCAAGAGGCTTTATTCTTCAACAGCAGAGACGAATGTGGTAGTCGATTCTTTTTCTATTTTCTCCTTTATTGAGTTTCGATTCCCCCCGAAGGGGGCAGGCTGGCAGCAGCTTAGTATGTCGCTCTTCAGCCTACAGAATTTGTTTTAAAAAGAGGAAGATAATAAATAATAAAAACAGGCGATGAAATCGGAGGCTTAAATGGTAACATGGCGGAAAAAATCGTGGAACTTAAACTTAGAAACAAAGGGATGGTGATGCTAATAACATACATATGAAGCAGACAGGTAATATAATAGACAGACAATTAAAAAACACGACGATAATCTGGTTTCTGTTCGCAAGAGACATAAAATTCACACCCAACGAGAGCATGATTTCTGTTCGCAGTACTTTGGAAAGACGAACAACACTGAACATTCACTTGAACACTGCACTAAAAAGTTGGCAAATATGACATACCACATCCGAGGGCAGGTTGGGGGAACCTGGGCAGATAATGGGAAATAAAAAGGGGTGAAGGAGAGGAAAAACGAAGGGAGGGGGGGAAGGAGCCGATGGAGGACGAGGACCTATAAGAGGGGGGGGGGGGGGCGCTGTGGTAGTCGTACTTTGAACCAAGTCTTTTATAACCTCGTGAGATAAGATGTCCATGGTTACAAAGAATGTATTTACATTATGTAGTTACTCTTTGATACTAGAACACATATGTTATTAACATTTTTAACACTAAAAATGTCACATTAACGAGTTGTAGGTCTTATAGTTAGTGTGCCGTGCTCCCTCTGGGAGCAAGAGCGCGTGGAGCGTTACTGTCGTCGGTAGACGGCAGGTTGGAGTAGAAGGTAGTTAAGGGCTGCGGCGACCTGGAGAAGAATAGAGAGTGGCACGGACGGCGAAGAGCGCTAGTGGGGTGCGCGTTGCTGTGGCCAAGTGTCTGCCGTGGCCCGTTGGCAAGAGTGGTGCCTTTGCCCACTGCGGGGTTGGCGGGGCCGAGTGTTGGTCGCTGACGTGAACATGACTCGTTAAAGGCTACGTCGGCAGAACGCACAGTATTCGGCGTGTCCTCTGCTACTGAAGTTGCAACCAAATGGCTCTGAGCACTATGGGACTTAACATCTATGGTCATCAGTCCAGTTGCAACCAATTTGTCTCCACTGTAGTACTGAGTTGGAGTCCGGTCTGACATTTGCAAGTACTGGAGGCGGTGGTATCTGCTGGATGATACCCTTGGGTTTCCGACTACGAGTAATCTTCTCTACACCTTTCTCTCGGCGCTCTCTAAGCGAGCGTTTGTCAGTGGGCGCTCGATTTAATGAGAAATCACGGTGAGCATCCGATTAGAGTGCACGTCACTCGGTGTCGCGTTGTGGCTATTTGGAATCCGTACCTTGGTTGCCCGTTGTTATACATACAAATGTGTTACTTATGAAGGTTTTTCCTGGTACTACTTGAGTTCAGATCCATCAGTGTTTGTGGGTTGTGGCTGTCAAAATTCCAAACGGATTTTACACTTCTCGCCATTAAAATTGCTACACCAAGAAGAAATGCAGATGATAAACGGGTACTCATTGGACAGATATATTATACTAGAACTGACATGTGATTACATTTTCACGCAATTTGGGTGCATAGATCCTGATAAATCAGTACCCAGAACAACCACCTCTGGCCATAATAACGGCCTTGATACGCCTGGGCATTGAGTCAAACAGAGCTTGGATGGCGTGTACGGGTACAGCTGCCCATGCAGCTTCATCACCATACCGAAGTTCATCAAGAGTAGTGACTCGCGTATTGTGACGAGCCAGTTGCATGGCCACCATTGACCAGACGTTTTCAGTTGGTGAGATATCTGGAGAATGTGCTGGCCAGGGCAGCTGGAGATTATTTTCAGTATCCAAAAAGGCCCGTACAGGACCTGCAACATGCGGTCGTGCATTATCCAGGTGAAATGTAGGCTTTCGCAGGGATCGAATGAAGGGTAGAGCCACGGGTCGTAACACATCTGAAAAGTAACATCCACTGTTCAAAGCGGCGTCAATGCGGACAAGAGGTGACCGAGACGTGTAACCAATGGCACTCCATACCATCACGCCGAGTGATACGCCAGTATGGCGATGACGAATACACGCTTCCAATGTGCATTCACCGCGATGTCGCCGAACACGGATGCGATCATCATGATGCTGTGAACAGAACGCGGATTCATCCGAAAAAATGACGTTTTGCCATTCGTGCACCCAGGTTCGTCCTAGAGCACACCATCGCAGGCGCTCCTGTCTGTGATGCAGCGTCAAGGATAACTACAGCCATGGTCTCCGAGCTGATAGTCCATGCTGCTGCAAACATCGTCGAACTGTTCGTGCAGATGGTTGTCGTCTTGCAATCGTCCCCATCTTTTGACTCAGGGATCGAGACGTGGCTGCACGATCCGTTACAACCATGCGGATAAGATGCCTGTCCTCTCGACTGCTAGTGATACGAGGCCGTTGGGATCCAGCACGGCGTTCCGTATTACCCTCCTGAATCCACCGATTCCATATTCTGCTAACAGTCATTGGATCTCGACCAACGCGAGGACCAATGTCGCAATACGATAAACCGCAATCGCGACAGGCTACAATCCGACTTTTATCAAACGCCGGTCAACTGCTGTTTGTGTTTGAGAAATCGGTTGGAAATGTTCCTCATGTCAGCATGTTGTAGGTGTCGCCACCGGGGCCAACCTTGTGTGAATGCTCTGAAAAGCAAATCATTTGCATATCACAGCATTTTCATTCTGTCGGTTAAATTTCGCGTCTGTAGCACGTCATCTTCGTGGTGTAGCAATTTTAACGGCCAGTAGTGTAGAATCTTCTGATTTACGAATGGTATATAGACAGTGAAAATTTTTTCAGCTATCTTACTTCTGGGGCATGTCTTTAGTTACCTGTTGGCTAATATCAAGAGCTAGAGCTCTGACATCTACTAATTAAAAAAAGTAAAGGAAAATTTTATGCCCCCGTAGTTAAGTCAAAGCTTCCTGCATAACATTCGTACTTTTATGCATTTATGGTGTGTTTAATTTTTACTAAATAACTAACGAGTTTTGGCTGTGTTACAGGATAGGTGATTGTACCTCTTGTTAACTGTGGTCTAGTTAAATATGCCTGTGTACCATGTTTGAAATTTTTAATGAAGGTTTCTAGTTCTGTGATAGCGGCAACCACCGTCCTATGTTAGTAGAGAAGGAGGAATTATTGCTACTGGCGTTGCCTCTGCCACCGCCTCTATCATAATAAAGTTAAACCACATTTGTGACTCTTGTTGGCTACTTCGAAGGCAATAGCGTTTAGATAGTTCCTGCCAATAGTCGATTGTTGATATTGGTGATATATTCATTAGATAATAAGTTTCGCTGTTTGTAATGCAAATGTATTTTTACTTCATGTAATATTCTTTACTAAAAGGAAGTGATTTTATATTGTGGCCGTTTTGAGGTGTTTACTAGCAGTTGTGCTATTGAAATTTAGTCTTCTCAGTTCTGGAGGCCATTTGTTAACGTTATTCTTGCATTTTTGGCTGTTAAAAATAAATTCATTAGTATTTTTAGAAACTTTAACAAATTTATTATGGTTCAGTACCTTTCCACTCAACACAGCTCCCTACAGCAATTCAATTATCTGTCGTATTAGCTACGGTTTTTATCGACATAAATACACGCAGTTTTGTACTTTCTTTACACTTCACATTTACACGTCTGGTGTAGGTTTAGTTTAATTTTCATAGGGCTTTCCAGCAGTCGTCACATGTTCTAGATTTGCACCATCGGTCGATTTATCGTCGATCAGAATTAAAAGTTAGCCGCCGATGCAAGTGCTGACGTGTGGAGACTGATTCGTAGTTTATTGTGAGTTAGGCTCCAAGAGAGAAAAAAAGAAACAACGCACTACAAGGAATTATACGAGCGGGACAGAAATCGCTAGATGTTGTGTACATATACAATTTCAGAAAAAAAGTTGATGATTTCTTCAAGAAAAAAAGCTTCACAAATTGAGCAAGTCAATAAAGCGTTGGTCCACTTCTGGCCATTAAGCAATCAGTTATTCGGCTTGGCATTGGTTGATAGAGCTGTTGCATGCCCTCCTGAGGTATATGGTGCCAAATTCCGCACAATTGGCGCTTTAGACCGTCAAAATTCCAATATTATTGGAGACCTCTGCCCGTAATGCTGCAAACGTTCTCGACTGGGGAGATTGAGCGACGCTGCTGGCCATTTAGAGTTTGGCACGCATGAAGGAAGGCAAGCGGTAGAAACTGTCGCCTTATGCCGACGGGCATTATGCTGAAATGTAAGACCAGGATGGCTTCCAATGAACGAAAACAAAACAGGGCGTCGAATATCGTCAACATACTGCTGTTCCGCAAGGGTACTGCTAACGATAGCCAAAGATGTCCTCTATGAAAAGAAACGACACCTCAGACCACCAGTCCAGGTTGTCGGGGTGCATGGCGGGCGACAATCAGGTTGTTATCCCACCACTCTCCGGGCCGTCTCGACACACCTCTCCGACCTGGAATCTCATTGACTGGAGTAAAAGTTTCTCCGACGATGAACTCCGCTTCGAACTGAGCCTTGATAAACATCGAAGACGTGTCTGGAGACTCCCTATGCAGAGACCGGGTACCAAACTTGCTGCCGCTCGCCATACGGCCCAGCAACCAAGACTGATAATCAGCAGTGCCGTTACTTCTCATAGCAGGACGTCTTTGGTTGTCTCTTGCGGCATCCATACAGCACAGCACTAAGTCGACGATATTGCACGCCCCGTTTCGTTGTCCTTCGTGGCAACCCATTCTTACCTTTCCGCAAGATAATTTCCGCCCGCACACCGCGAGAGATCCTGTTGCTTGTCTTCGTAGTTGCCAAACCTTACATTGGCCAGCAACGTCGCCGGATCTCTCCCCAATTGAGAACATTTGAACCATTATTGGCAGGTCCCTCCAACAATCCCAGGATTTTGACGATCCAACGCGCCAGTTGGGCATAATTTGGCACAATATCTCTCAGGAGGACATTCAAACTCCATGAATCATTGCCAAGCCGACTAGCTGCTTGCAGAGGTGGCTAAACGCGTTTTTGACTTGCTCAGTTTGTGAAGCTCTTTCTCTTGATTAAATAACACAATTTTTCTGAATATGTAATCATCTGGTTGTAGATACATGTACATCACACCTACCGGCTTCCATAATCTCCACCGATAATACGGGAGCTCAAGTTCATAATAATGCACAGTAGATCACAGCAAAACAGAACACATGTAAATGAAACTCTTGTGCCAATTGGTAATATCTGAAATATGATTTCATAAAATACCAGGGTCACTCCAAAAGAAATGCACACCATTTTTTTTAAATCCATCTTTTATTCTACATATTTGAAAGTTCTACAGTGTGTAGATACATCTTTTAGGAACAATATTTTCATTTCTCCACATAATTTCCATCCCTCTCAACTGCCTTACGCCATCTTGGAACCAGTGCCTGTATACCTGCACGGTAAAATTCTGGACCAACCTATTGGAGCCACTGTTTGTCAGCGTGCATAAGGGAGTCATCAACTTTGTTCCACGAAGAGAGTCTCTCAGTTTTCCAAAGAGATGTAGTCACATGGAGCCAGATCAGGACTGTAAGGCGGGTGTTTCAGTGTTGTCCATCAGTGTTATGTGATCGCTTCCATGTGGCCGTTCATTGTCACGCAACAGCAAAACATCCTGCTTTTGCCGCTGTGGTCGAACACGACTCAGTCGAGCTTGAAGTTTCTTCAGTGTCGTCACATATGCATCAGAATTTATGGTGGTTCCGCTTGGCATGATGTCCACAAGCAAGAGTCCTTCGGAATCGAAAAACACCGTAGCCACAACTTTTCCAGCAGAAGGTGTGGTTTTGAATTTTTTTCCTTGGGTGAATTTGCATGATGTCACTCCATTGATTTCCTTTTCGTTTCTGGTGAAAAATAATGGAGCCATGTTTCATCACCTGTCACAATTCTTCCAAGAAATTCATCTCCACCATTCTCGTACTGTTCCAAAAGTTCGATGCATACCGTTTCTCTTGTTTCTTTGTGAGCCACTGTCAACATCCTGGGAACCCACCTGGTACGAACCTTTTTTAACGCCAACACTTTCATTATTCTGCAACACACTTGCTTCCACTATCCCAACGTAGCGTGACAATTCGTTCACTGTGATGCGTCTGTCAACAGTCACCAATTCGTTAACTCTCTGCACATTGTCTGGAGTGTCTGCAGCATGAGGCCTGCCGCTGAGAGGACAGTCCTCAATATTGCCGTGCCTGCTTTCATCACGTGAACTGCTTGCCCACCGACTGACTGTTCTTCGATCGACAGCAGCATCGTCATACACCTTTTTACAACCTCTTGTGTATGTTTCCCACTGTCTCGTTTTCACAGCAAAGGAATTCTATGACAGCACGTTGCTTCTGACGAACGTCAAGTGTAGCAGCCATCTTGAAGACATGCTGTGACGGCGAAACTCACGGGAACAGGTTGAACTAAGTTTGAAAACAAGCAGGAAGGATGTAGCTACACACTGTAAAACATGCAGAATGAAAACTGTATTTTTACAAAAATGGTGTGGATTTCTTTTTGGAGTGACCCTCGTAGAATTATATCGAGTGTATTCTTCGAAAATGCACACAATATCACATAAGCTCCTGTAAATATTGTAACACCCCACCCGTCACTTATCTGGTTTTGGTGTGTGTTCACCCCAGATAATTGACTAACAGATCAACAGAGAGTGCAAAACTGCCGCAACGTCGGATAACGCAAAGAAAGTAATAAGGCCCTGTGACTACTTATTGAACTACGGTGGCAGTGTTGACATTAATTGATTCATAATTGATCCCTTTTAATTAAAAGGGGTGCACATTGATGTTATATTCAGTTATTGAACACCAGATGCAAATGTTGAACATAAAATTAATTAAGAAAGTGACTTTGGATTTCAATTACTTGACTGAAAACAGATGCAGTCGATTAGCACAGATTTATTTTAACTCACGACCTTCAATCATCACATTACATGACTCTCCTAACAGGCAGCGGTAATAAGTTGCGTTTGCGTGGAGTAAAGCGCGATAAATCAAAAGTAATTCCTATCGACTGACCCAGGCGTAATGTGAAGTGCGAGAAGAGTTCTACAATACACGGCCCATGACACCCGCGTGGAAACTTTACCGACGTGATCCAACAAATTAATCAGTGGCCGGAGCGGGCGCAATATCACCGAATTCAGCGTGGCGGAACGGCGTCGTTGTGCGGACGTCGGCCGACCTCGTGGTGCTACAAGGCTGCGCTCGTCTATTCACTCCTAGCTATCTTGCTCAGTACGTAGCTGAACCAAAACTTCCTGTCTCCAATCTCAATCGTTCCATTTGCTAAGTCCTAAACTGCAGAGATGCTCACTCTTTCTCAAGCAAGCTGAGTAAAGAACGCCACGTCCGCACTCTAGGCAAGCTCGGAACGGAAGACCACTACTGGGACTTCTCCCAGTCCGCTCTTCACCACGGTTTCCCCACCAGCAAAATCCCTTACGCCAATTGCAGCGCAAGTCGCGTTAATTAGGCGTCGCTTCCCAGCACCGACCAATGCCTGCTCTGGGAAGTGAACAAATTCCCCCCAAATTTCCCTTCCTCTCAACTTCTGCTATTTAGCTCCTCCCAGGCCACCCATCAAGGTTAGCGTCTGCACAAAACACCAATTTTTCCGGAATTCTGACTCCAGGAGAGTACTTCAAATTCCTTGGTCCTATGTTCCCATCGGAGGCCGGCGTATTTCATTCTGTCGCTCTTCACCTGATTTACTTCAGACTCTGCGGACCGTGAATTCAGCGTGAAGTTGCTATAGTCACGAACACGCATATTTTGGCCTCTGTTGACCGTTCCACTGTAGCTTTGCCCAGCTTACTCGCACGTTTCACTGAAAACGGGATGACAGACATTTATCAACAGGCGTACAAGTTCTCCGTCTGCTTCCCGGTACACCAGCATGGGGTCAACCACCCACTCACTGTCACTCATCTTAAGGCAGCTGGAGGCTGCACCCCGTTACCGCTTTCTCAGAGCTTGAGCCGCCCTAAGCTGCCTATTGTCGCTTCCCTTCGCCGCTCCCCAGCCGGCCATGCTCAACTCTAAATACTTCCCTGGGGTAAACTAGCCTCCAGTAAATCGACGCGTTTCCACAAAATTTTCATGTCGTGTGAATTACTTTAAAACCATCACCCGACATTAATTACTCCAATACGTCCATACTATACCCTCTACAAGATGCATTGTGCCTTGTCAGTCAATTTTGTTCAGCCCTACTGTTCGCTCAACGTGAGTTAGGTGATCTTTAATGACTTCATGTAAGGGACATAGTTCTTGCCATCTTACAAATCAGTGCTTTAAAAGCACTGAACAATCATAAGAACGCAATGAACAAAATTACTGAACTCTATTGAAGTCTGCGATCGGTTAATTTCGCACTGAAAAGTAGGCAAAGCGACTGTATGCCTACTGACAGCGCGAGGCCATAGCATGTGCCACAAGCATGAACCGTCTCTGCTTAAAACATGGAAGGAAGGAAGTTTAGGGTCCAACGTCCCACTAAGAGCTAGATCATTAGAGATGGCACACAAGCCCGAATTGTCTCAAGAATGAGGAAGGAATAGGTCGTGCCCTTTCAGAGGGACCATTTGTCTTAGCGATTTAGAGTAATCACGGAAAACATAAATCTGGAGGTGCGGATTCAACAGTATTGGTAGAATGATCATTGCATCCATCCCGGATACCCACAGCGTGTTGTAAGCTTGTGCCTCGCATCCTCATTCAAGTAATCACTTCCCTGTTTCCTGTGTAAATTTCTGAGGATTCCCCTGCATCTGTATAGTACATGGTCCAAAGCTTACAAGCAGGAGGAATAAATACAGTCCTGGCGATATTCTAAGTAAAATGGTGCAAAGAAATACATTTTACGTTAATATCTATTCTTTTTTGTTTTGCATGTGTATTTTAACACATGTTGCAGCAGTGTCATAAGCTTGCCTGAGACCGGCAGCTAGGGCGTATTTTTGGCACGACAATATTCCGCTTCAAATGTTACTCGTAATTACTTGCCATCTTTAAATCACGCAATATTTAATCAAACACTTGCATCTAACAATGCCTGGTGTTTATGCTTCGATGCACTTCCACCACACGAGTAGTTCTACTACGATTTTTAAAATTAAATCATATTAAGTCATCTACAGATGTTTTAAGTATCAAATCAGACACTTTTCTGTTTACTCTCATGCCTCATTCCATACAATTGTGTCAATTATTACAATGCTAAGATCTGAGACAATAATGAGATCCGCCTGAGACAATAATATTAATAAGTTTCTAACATTGCTTGTATTATTAAACTGTTGAAAAATTAGTTAAGATTAATTTTATGATAGACAGACGATTTTGTAACAGTCTTCTTGCAACAAATTACTTGATATTTTCGTGTAAATCATTAACAAGACAAAATATTTCAAGAATTACTTGTTACTAATTTGAATACTTGTCTGTCTCTTACATGACTTTTGTTGTGCTAACACCATCCTTTTCACACAGAAACATTAACTATTTGCTCAAAAACCAAATGACAGTACCGAAGCCCTTAAAAGATAGATTACAAATTGAATAACACTCATTATTTGGTGCTACACTGAAAAAGGGTATCAAATACTTCAACGGTTTTCCTCTGAGACGGTCACATTTGACAATGCAGTATACTGCGTACGCGAAGTCATAGATCGGTAGTTCCAGATAGAGCTGAAAGCTTTGAGTGTGGCACTGTTCTGTGTTATTTTCCGCTTTCTCTGTCACTTTGACGTAATGATGTTCACCAAGTATTCTGATTACTGAAACAGGAACATAAACTCCGTAAATACATAAAAGTACAGTAAAAATTACGTGGAGGAAGCTGAGTTACAGGCGGCGTTGAAAAGTGTTATAGACTACAAGGAGTCCGTCCAGTGAGGAGAGAGTGAGTTCAGATGTTTCTGATGTTTACTTTTCTTTCAAAGCTAAGCAACGTAAAAATATCCAATCAAGAGTGGAAAGCACATAACATATACGAAAGAATTTTAGTTGCTAATCGGGGGCATTTCAGTCTTTTCTCCACGAAGTCACTAGAGAGACGCGTGTTCTAAAATCTGCATCAAGACCAGAAATAAAGTTGCAGTATTTTTTTCTAAACACACTGTAAGGTGTACAGTTGTAAAACATTTGTAGGATAGTGTTAAAGACGTACTTTCTGACTGAAATAACGGGGACAAAGCAATAATGAATCGAACTACATGTAATGCCATCATCAAAGTATCTTTGCAAAAAGTCACAAAGAGAAAAAGGCAAATAAACTTCGTTTGTTGAAATTTATTCATGGCTATACTTACTTAGGAGCCATGAAATGTGTGTTGTGGTTCAGCATTTGGTTAAGATACAGTTTTGGAGCCTGAGTAACATTTTTGAATCTTGGCACAATGAGTGAGTGAAGGTAACTGCTGTGAGTGAACATTTGTTTCTTGAGCAGTGAAAATTTTCATTGAAAACGTTATTAGCTTTGCAACTAGGGTTGCCCACTATCCCGTACATCCCGGGAAAACCCATTTTTTCACTTAATTTGGACCAAGATACTTTTCACGATATAGCCCGTATTTCATTATTTTAAATTACATGATGATTTCTTTGATGCTCTCTGTCACTTTCTTTTCTCCATTTTCCTGCTAGCTCCCATGGATGAATTTCGGCTCGCCAGTATGATTTTTGTTCGGTGTTGCGTCGGCCCATTACACCTCGATGCTTGACTGTGGTGTGCGTACTGTAAGACCTTCGGTACACACACCATCAGATTATTTGACTTGTCGCTCTAACGAAGTAGGCGAGTGTCAGCAATATGTCTCGTGGTCTTATCGTGGCGTGTTTATCTTCTGCCGTTAGGTCAGACGATAGAAATGCCACTTGCACGCTTAGAGTAGCAGATTGACGGTGACCAACTTTAAACAGAACTTGATTAATTTTCACACACATTTATAAAAATAATAAAAATCATAGATATTACGTAACTTGATTCTGGATGCTGTTTACAATTGACAATCTGAAGTTCCTTTGGTCTTGGTATGTTAATCTTATTCTCACACATCTCTGATAATTGACAAAGTGTCTATTCATTTCTCTTCATGGCTATGAACAGGAATATGATAATCTTATTAGGTGCAGACTGAAACTTGACTACAGACAAATGCAGACTAATGCAGACTGACTAATCAGAGGTCTGTACACTCGTTATAATACCTCGCGCGTTCAGGTATCACTGCGCGAGTGTGATCCGCGAGAAGAAAAGGTTCTACGTTAGCAGCAATCTCATTGGGTGCGTTACATATCAATACGCGGATCGGCGGAAGCAGAATTTGGTCCGTCTCTAAGGCAGCGCCATCTCGTAGTGCGGAGACGGACGAGCGCTGCGCCTGCGCTGTTGTGGCTAGCGGGGCGCGCTATAGTAGGAAAGTTGTGTACGCGCTGACTACGCGGAACTATGTAGGCAACATTGACGATGTATTCCTCTTTCACTCTTGCTCAATCGTTCTAACACACTTTTACAAAAAGAGGCATGATCTGTTACCATCAATAATTGAACACAAGGTTTTAAGTTACTTAAAATTTGATGGCAGTATGCGAAAGTTTTCACTTGCAAATCTTTCACATGAAATTACGAGCATAAACACCGGCGTGCTCAGTGCAATTTGCAGACCGTTGTTAACATTCAAGTTTCAAAAACTAATATTAGGTGAGGAATCTAGGAATACATTACAGCTCCCTACGTATCTTTCATACAGGGACAGCGAAGACATGATCAAACTTATTACAGCAAGGACAGAGACAATTAAGTAATCATTCTTCTGGAGCTCCATCATACACTGCCGTAATGGGATGAAGCTCTGATATGTGGTCCAATGCGGTTTACAGTGTTTGCATACTATCTATATGTAGATGTATATGTGTAAGATTTCCCAGCTTTCTTTGTTTATGTTTCTTCTCTTTCTTTTTAAATTCATCAACACGTAATTTTTCTATATTATATCTGCTGCAAGCTAACGTTAACCGTGAGCGCATATTCAGTAAAATTCGATTAATCCTTTCTCTGCTGTCACCCAAACCTCCAGATGCCAGACAGTCTGAATGGTACCAAATGTTGTATATCGACAGAGTATGAACCTAAACCCGGATATAGAACGTGTTATGTAAACCAGATGGATTACCCGTGGTCTTGGGTTAGTGTCTTTGATTAAAAATAAAAACGTCTTCGGTCCAGAGTTCGAATCCCGCCACTGCTTAAATTTTGATTAATAATCAGCATTGGCGGCCGAAGACTTCCGGCATAAAAAGTCACCCTCATTCTGCCAACGGTCTTGTCAAAGAGGGCGGATGAGCGGATTGAGGTTCAGGGCACTCTCTTGTCCTAGGGGTGGGAAACTGCCCCTGAAGGCAGAAAATCAACAAAGATCAACGGCATGAGGATACAGATGGCAACTGCATTTAAGTGTCATGATGATGATTCCCTTAGCAAAAGATTCCGGAATAATCCCCCATCCGGATCTCCGGGATGGGACTGCCAAGGGGAGGTTACAATGAGAAAAAGATTCAATAATCAACGAAATAATAACATTCTACGAGTCGGGGCGTAGAATGTCAGAAGCTTGAATGTGGTAGGGAAACTAGAAAATCTGGAAAGGAAACTGCGAAGGCTCAGTTTAGATGTAGTTGCCGACAGTGAAGTGAAGTAGAATGAAGACAAGAATTTCTGGTCATATGAGTATAGGGTAATATCAACAGCAGCAGAAAATGGTATAACGGGAGTAGGATTCGTTATGAATAGGAAGGTAGGGCAGAGAGTGCGTTATTGTGCACAGTTCAGTGACAGGGTTATTCGTATCAGAATCGACAGCAAACCACCACCGACAACGATAGTTCAGGTATACATGCCGACGTCACAGGCTGAAGATGAAGAGACAGAGGAAGTATATGAGGATATTGAAAGGGTTCAAATGGTTCAAATGGCTCTGAGCACTATGGGACTCAACTGCTGTGGTTATCAGTCCCCTAGAACTTAGAACTACTTAAACCTAACTAACCTAAGGACATCACACATATCCATGCCCGAGGCAGGATTCGAACCTGCGACCGTAGCAGTCGCACGGTTCCGGACTGCGCGCCTAGAACCGCGAGACCACCGCGGCCGGCATTGAAAGGGTAATACAGTATGTAAAGGGAGATGAAAATCTAATAGTCATTGGGGATTGGAACGCAGTTGTAGAGGAAGGACTAGAAGAAAATGTTAGAGGAGAAATTGGGCTTCGGAAAACGAATGAGAGACGAGAAAGCTTAATTGAGTTCTGTAATAACCTTCAGCTAGTAATAGCGAATACTCTGTTCAGGAATCACAAGAGGAGGAGGTATACTTGGAAATGGCCGGGTGATACGGGAAGATTTCAGTTAGATTACACCATGGTCAGACAGAGATTCCGAAATCAGATACTGGATAGTATGGCGTACCCAGGAGCAGATGTAAACTCGGATCACAACATACAAATGGTGAAGAGTAGGCTGAAGCTTAAGACGTTAGTCAGGAAGAATCAATATGCAAAGAAGTGGGATACAGAAGTACTAAGGAACGACGAGAGACGCTTGAAGTTCTCTAAGACTGTGGATACAGCAATAAGAAATAGCTCAGTAGGCAGTACATCTGAAGAGGAATGGACATCCCTAGAAAGGGCGATAACAGAAGTTGGAAAGGAAAACATTACAAAGAAGGCAACTAGGAAGAAACCATGGGTAACAGAAGAAATACTTCAGTCGATTGATGAAAGGAGGAAGTACAAAAATTTTCTAGGAAGTTCAAGATACAGAAATATAAGTCGCTGAGGAATGAAATAAATAGGAAGTGCAGGGAAGCTAAGACGAAATGGCTGCAGGAAAAATGTGAAGACATCGAAAAAGAAATGATTGTCGCAAGGACAGACTCATCATACAGGAAAGTCAAAACAACCTTCGGTGACATTAAAAGCAAGGGTGGTAACATTAAGAGTGCAACGGTAATTCTACTGTTAAATGCAGAGGAGAGAGCGTATAGGTGGAAAGAATACATGGAAAGCCTCTATGAGGGGGAAGATTTGTCTGATGTGATAGAAGAAGTAACTGGAGTCGATTTAGAAGAGATAGGGGACCCAGTACTAGAATCAGAATTTAACAGAGCTTTGGAGGACTTCAAACAAGGCAGAGGGGATAGAAAACATTCCATCAGAATTTCTAATATCGTTGGGGAAAGTGAAAAGAAAACGATTATTCACGTTGGTGTGTAGAATGTATGAGTCTGGCAACAAACCATCTGACTTTCGGAAACGTATCATCCACACTATTCCGAAGACGGCAAGAGATGAAAAGTGTGAGAATTCTCGCACAATCATCATAACAGCTCATGCATCCAAGTTGCTGACAAGAATAATATATATAAGAATGGAAAAGAAAACTGAGGATGCGCTAGATGATGGTCAGTTTGGCTTTAGGAAAGGTAAAGGCACGAGAGAGGCAATTCTTACGCTGCGGTTAATAATGGAAGCAAGACTAAAAAAAATCAAGACACGTTCATAGGATTTGTCGACCTGGAAAAAGCGTTCGACAATGTAAAATGGTGAAATATGTTCGAAATTTTGAGGAAAATAGGGGTAAGCTATAAGAAGAGACGGGTATACAATATGTACTTACAGCAGCCAAGAGGGAATAACAAGAGTGAACGGCCAAAAACGAAATGCTCGCATTAAAAAGGATGTAAGACAAGGATGTAATCTTTCGCCCCTACTGCTCAATCTGTACATTGAGGAAGCAATGATGGAAATAAAAGAAAGGTTCAGGAGTGGAATTAAAATTCAAGGTGAAAGGATATCAATGATACGATTCGCTGATGACATTGCTATCCTGTGTGAAAGTGAAGAAGAATTACATGATCAGCTGAATGAAATCAACAAACTAATGAGTACAGTTTATGGACTGAGAGTAAATCGAAGGACGGCGAAGCTAATGAAAAGTAGCAGAAATGATAACAGCGAGAAACGTAATACCAGGATCGATGGTCACGAAGCAGATGAAGTTGAATTCTTCTGCCCAGGCAGTAAAATAACAAGTGACGGACGGAGCGAGGAAGACATGAAAAACAGACTAGCAATGGCAGAAAGGGAATTCCTGGCCAAGAGAAGTCTAATAAAATCAAATATCGGCCTTGATTTAAGGAGGAAATTTCTGAGAATGTACGTCTGGAGTACAGCATTTTAGGGTAGTGAAACATGGACTGTGGGAAAACCGGAACAGAAGAGAATCCAAGCATTTGACATGTGGTGCTACAGACGAATATTGAAAATTAGGTGGACTGATAAGGAATGAGGAGGTTCTGTGCAGAATCGGAGTGGAAAGGAATATGTGGAAAACACTGATAAGGAGAAGGGCCAGGATGATAGGACATCTGTTAAGACATGAAAGAATGACTTCAATGGTACTAGAGGGAGCTGTAGAAGGCAAAAACTGTAGAGGAAGACAGAGATTGGAATACATCCAGCAAATACATGAAGAGGTTAGCATAGGAAAGGAATTCCTGGGGGCCGGATCACCAGTCAGAAGACTGATGACCCAAAATATATACATATCGCCCAGGGGAACGTGCGTAAACGGTAAGTAAATAAGTAATACCGGACCTACGGAGCACAGGAAGAGCATAACTGTGAACGTCTCTCGTGTAGAGTTCCCGTGGGGACGTCGGTAGAGCGTTAGTTTGTCGTACCAGAAGCCGTGGGCTCAAGTCTTCGTTATTCCAATTTGCGTAGTGTAGTACGTGTGGAACTGTTACATGGTACAACACGTTCATGATATGTAAAATGACTGTTTGGTGTTTATAGCAATGTTCTATTGGCAGTCCTCTTTCACTTCGTTTATTTGAAAGTAGAAAACCTGTAGAGTTCATTTGTAGTTTCACAGAATAATCGTAAACAATTGGGACAGAAGAATAAAAAAGCAAGTACGTCACATGTGCGGAAGCATTAACAATAAAAGTAATAATTATAATTATTATTATAGCTCTTATTATTTCATCAAGTGTGATGTAATTGTTTCATTGTTCCTCTGTTCCGATTGTTTATGTTTATTCTGTGAAACTACTATAGATAAGCTACTTTCTAATAAACGAAGGGAAAGTGGGCTGACAATAGAACATTGCTATAACCTCTAAACAGTCACTTTACACGTCGGGGACGTATTGTGCCATGTCACTGTCTCACACGTACTACAGTTAGAAAACTGTGATGACCGAGACTTGAACCCTGGACATTTGGTTCGCCAAACTGACACTTCCCCACGGGAGCTCTACAAGAGAGACGTTTACAGTTATGCTCTTCCTGTGCTCCCTAGATCCGGTATTACTTATTTACTTACCGTTTACGCACGTTGCCCTGGGCGACAGCACATAGGACAAACGATGTCGGTTTCTTTTTTTTCCCATTACTCTGTCGATGTACGATGTTTGTTACCGACATGACTGACCACTGGTGATTTGGGTGTGAGTTACGGTCAGTGGTGTGTTTTCTGTAAGTTGTTGGTAGGGTGTACCGTACACCTTTCTCTGCTGTGCTGGCCATTTCTGTCCTTTCCCTGCCACCGAAAATTGGTTACAGATCGGAGTTCAATGCTCTCTCTCTCTTACTTTCTCTCTCTCTCCATTCTCTTCTCCGTCATAGTAATCAGTATCGCTCCTGGAAGGTGAATGCAGAAAATGGTGAAACAATTTTCTTGGCCCAGAGATGCTTAAAGGCCAGTAATTTCTTCATCCAAAAATGAAGAAAAATTACATTGATCCTCACTATTGCCAATCATAAGCAACCTTTCTACATCTTCATCTGCACTCGCACATTTTCGAACTGCTTCGTATCATGTCCCCACTGTGCTGTTCCACCAAAATGAGTTAACTAACAACTCATAAAGATTCTTCAGCCGCCTGAGAGCAACGCTAATGTAGTTATTAGCACAAGTAATGTAATGAAGCGGTGTAGGTCACATTTTTACGTTGCGTTAAAATATTGAAATACGTCGTCCGGAAGCTTGTCGAGTTTAAACCACTTGACGCGGATGGGGGCCCGAGAGAATTTTATCAGAAAATAATTTTATGCTTGTATACATTGTGCAGTACTGATAGATTCATTTTGCTTTAGTTCAGCTTTAGGGCGCGCAAAGTCAGGGTTCTTAGCACCCGAACCTTTTAGACTAGTTTTAAACATTCCTATCATGCCATACCATGACGTTCATAGCATCTGCGCTTAAAATTAATGCTATACAGTTTTGTATTGCCAAATACGGTTCAATCTGTTTTATCTGCATGTTTCTGCAAATTAATTAATTATTACAAAGTATGATTTTTATATCAATAAAAAAATAAATACTTATTTCTGTCTGTTAGTTCCTTACTTCAGAGCGCTCATTTGGCATCTGTATTGTTTATACCACGTAGCTAAGGGACACCCTGCACAATGTCTTTGTAGCGTGCAACGGAGATGCTGAATCGTAGCCAGGTGAACACAACAGTGGGAGCAAAATAAATGGAGAAAATAAAGAGGAAGTGGTTGGTGGGGGGGGGGGGGGGGGGGTAGTAGGGGGGTGGAAAGAGGACCATAATTTCTTCTAAAATCTCGAGAATATGCTGTCAACGAAAATACTGTGGCGGCAACTGCACTAACGAGGTATTCATGGCGGAGCATCAGACATCGTACAAGTGATCTGTATGCAAAGAAGACACTTCAGTAGCCCAGAAAAGTCCGCAACGTATACCATCAATCAGTGGAACGGATAAGCTGCTACTTCTGGACATACAACTTCAGACACCATGATATACAAAAGTGATTGGACACAAGGGGCATCAGTGGAAGTACATGCCTCATTTATCTCCAGAGCATCTGGTACCAATCCCACATGTAACAGCGCCATTTCACCGAACTGAAACTGACCTCTTCATGAGGTTCCCTGAAATCTTCAAACGGTAGTCAATGGTTAATTTCGCTGACTAACTCACGTACTTGGAAAAGATCTCACTCCAAGTTACCACAACGTTGTAGTCTTCATACTTGACTCTTGCAAAACTGGACTCAGAGATGCCGATGCTTTAAACAAATTAAGGACATGATAAAATATAACGAATACAGTTTGGAACCATCTGAGAAGCATTTTCCGGTATCTGGACATGGTGGAAGCAGATGACAATGTGGGCATAAAAGCTCAGGAACTTGTCACTGTATTGGAAGGGGCCTTGAAAGATGAAACACTGCACATAAGGCAAATGGGCAGGAGTTCGCAAGTGCCATGGAACTAAGATCTCCAGTGATAACAGAAGTGCCTCGTGATGACTGGGTGTTGTGTGATGTCCTTAGGTTAGTTAGGTTTAGGTAGTTCTAAGTTCTAGGGGACTGATGACCATAGATGTTAAGTCCCATAGTGCTCAGAGCCATTTGAACCATTTTTGATAACAGAAGTTAGAAGGACAAGAAAATTCTACCAGACAGCCCATATCCTGGAAAAAAGATCTCGCAGGCAGGGAAGACATAGAGACCTTAATCAGAAATTTAAAGCAAGCCTACTGCAGACATGACACAGATCTGGAACCAATTCATTGCACAGAAACTATATTTTGACTCGTGAGGAACACCATATAAGATCGTCTATCAAAATTTTACATCTCCGACGTTTAATCAACTGTAAACTGAGCTAGCGGAAGCATGACAGAAAACTGACAACAATCTGCACAATTGCTGATGGACACTCTCTTTCCACACGGCACTGCAGGGAATCAACTTGCTGAACACAGAGAATTGCAGATCAAAAGTAGGGAATCATACGGTTGTGATGGGATTTCCTTTTCTTTTTTTTTCATTTTCGGGAGTGACGGTGAGGAAAGAAATCTTGATACTTGAAAGAAAGAAGTCAACTGATCCTGATTGCATCCTTGCCGAGGTTCTATGTCCCTTCATTTGCACATAATTTTATATTAATGCCAATTCTATAACACGTGTTTTGTAGGAAGGAAGAATAAATATATGCAAAAAACAAATGCGATTATTTCAAAAAAGTGTGTGTTGTGTCCGAAATCGTAAACAATGGTAAGCAGAGGTGGGCTATAGATTGGTCCAGTCACTTTTGTTGTAGGGAAGCTGCACAGGAGCAGAAATGTTTAGCTAACAAATTAACGTGATAAACAGAAGACTGGCTCAACTTGTTTTTCTGTGAGCATACAATGACTCATTACAAACAATGCAGCAAAAAAAGGTCAAGATTATACAATAGCAACAAGGATCAGGCTCCCTGTATTAAAGCATGAACGATGGTGTCAAAGCTGCGATGGGGCCTTGTCTGCACATTGTCATGTAGCAAAGATGCAACAAATACGAGTGGGCTGAATGGCGGCTGCCGGCCATCCTATACTGCGACGATGGAAAGTGCTCGTGGTGCCGAGTTGTTGGAGGCGTGTCTCAGCAAGCATGCTCCATTGGGTTCACTGAATCCCTCACAACCTCCACCAGCGTCTGGCAGAACTTGCAATTCCGTTGCCAATTTTGTCGCCCTTGGGAATTTGTCTATACGTGGTACCACTGGGTGAAGCTAAGGATCACCTAACTGCAAAATCCTACAGATCAATATGGCTTTCAATACCTTAGGTAAAGTGCTGGAGAAGCTGCTATGCGAGAGACTACAGGAGACTTATTCTTGGAATGAATTCCACAAAATATGGATTCAGGGATGAGAAGCCAACAGAAGATGCTGTAAATGGGGTGATAAGAGTTGTAAAAAACACTCTGCATAAATATGTTGTAGAAAATGGCTCTGAGCACTATGCGACTTAACTTCTGAGGTCATCAGTCACCTAGAACTTAGAACTAATTAAACCTAACTAACTTAAGGACTTCACACACATCCATGCCCGAGGCAGGATTCGAACCTGCGACCGTAGCGGTCGCCCGGTTCCAGACTGTAGCGCCTAGAACTGCACGGCCACTCCGGCCGTCTATGTTGTAGCCATAATGATGAAAATCGCCAGGGCTTTCGATCACTTATGGTGAAGGACTTGCCCTCGAGCGCTGTACAATTGTTTTTTAGAATACTGTGAAAACAGAGGAGCAACTCCACCGTTCCCAGGAGAGACGGTTACAAAAGTACTGTCGAAAGGCTGCCTACAAGGACCCGTAAGTGGCCTCGCCTTTTGGGTTCCGGTATTCGACCCGATATTAGGGATGCTGAAGGATAACGAAGCGGCGGAGGATAACTGTGTATACCGACGACTTGATGAACGATGTGAAATAAAGGTCCAGAAGTAACCTTGAAGAAGGATGTTGCACAGACATAATTACATCAGTAGTGCCAAGGCGTTAAATTATCTATTGTACCTAAAAAGACCACGTATATGTTGTTAAAACGGAAACTTTAAAGACACACAATTATGAAACTAAGCAACACAGTTCCAGAAATAGAAAATGTGTCACTAACTACCTTCGCGTCTTCTTGTACGAGAAACAAAATTATGTTGCTTACGTTTAAGGTACAAGGAAAAGAGTTAGGAACGTGATGAAAGGAAGTATTACTCTAACCATTTGCGACTATAAACTAAGAATGCAATCAATAAGAACGTATCACAACGCCATCCTTAACTTCTGCCATGAAATACAGTGGGAGATTTTGGGCACACAGACGTCTGTTCACAACACCAGAATGTATAGTTAACAGGTTCCAACGCATACCACTTCTTCGGTTGACGGGAGCTTCTCGTACTGTCTAAAGCGTTGTGCTACGGGGAATATTTGGAATATATCCAGTCAACCTCCAGACGAGAAAAAAAACCTGACGAGGACTGAGTACTGAATTTAAGAGGAATACTAGCCACAAGCAACAAATTCACGACCGCTTCCTCCTGTGGCAGAAACAATGGGATGATGCCAAAACAGCGAGGCACAAGAATAGTTTTCCCCAAAATATAAAACAGACCCTGGGAATGACGGACCTTAAGTCCCCCAGAAGTCTGACCCATTTCTCGATAGGTTGTAGGCCCTACGTCATCTACTGCCATCGCATTGGTCGAAGAGAAACTGATAATGCCTGTGGTGAAGCAGGCACGCAATAATATATCTGGGGAGGTTCGCTGCATGCCGATGTTACTCACAATGATCGACAGCAGCTGAATCGCCGCGGACAACTCAGTGTCAAGGAGATACTGCATTGTGAAACAGAGTGGCAAATCCTGGGAAATACCGCCGACGCCCTTTCAACACAGGATTGGGGCCGGCCGCTGTGGCCGAGCGGTTCTAAGCGCTTCAGTCCGGGACCGCGCTGCTGCTACGGTCGCAGGTTCGAATCCCGCCTCGGGCATGGATGTGTGTGATCTTCTTAGGTTAGTTAGGTTTAAGTAGTTCTAAGTCTAGGGGACCGATGACCTCAGATGTTAAGTCCCATAGTGCTTAGAGCCATTTGAACCATTTGAACAGGCTTGGATTAGCGCGTTACTTTTCCAGCCAACCCCGGTCTAATGCACTACGGACGGTTGTGACAGAAGTTCGAGAAGCAACGCAGTGAAGGAAACTGAGATCGACAGTTACCTCAGACGAACAGCCAACACGCATGCATGGCGATCGTAACAGCAGCACCAGAATGGAAAAGGCGACCCTATGTTGTGGCTTGCCAACCAAGGAACGAGAAATAGGATGACGTGGGCCGGCGTATTGCTTCAGTCCTCACCGGCAGTAACGATGCTCCATCGGAACATGGTAGACGTCCCCGCAACGACGGAGATGACACATCGCAAAAGACAGATGCAACCACAACAGTTTCGTACCGCAAGCTGCCGACATGTAGGTACAAGACTGCCGTTGATTTGAATAATTTGTGTGAGACGGTGTGTTTAAATTATAGGTAACAGCCTGTAATGTAATAAAAAAAAAAATATCTCACTTGCCATGCTGTTATAAAAGTCACTGTCGACTGTCAAATCTTCGGAAATTTTAAAGTTATATCATTTTGAACAACAGAGCACCCCATATCAGGCAGAGATAACTTCACTTTGCGACGTCAACCACAAGACGACGACTGCGTACTCTCCACAGACGAAGGATCTCACGGAACGCTTTGTAAGAGATTGGCAGATATGCACTCCATGTTCATTGGTGTGGAAAAGAACAATTGGGATACAGTTCTGGTAGTTCTGGCATACAACATATCGATGCGGGCCCCCTCAGGGGGCTCAGCATTTATGTGCTGGGTACGGGCTTGGCGAACCCGGGATCCCCGAGCTGGGGACTGGTGTGCGCCGCCAGTCCTCTGACACCGTAAGCTCTGGGCATGCTTCAGCGACCACCGTGTGGCGCAACGGTGGAACGTTGTGTGTCGCAGGGACCGGGGATCTTGGCTTGATTGCCTGGATCGCGAGGATGGTACATACCTCTCTAAAAAACCCTTCAATCTTAAGGTGTGCTGCGCGCCGATAAGATGCATGGCTGTTGAGGTGGAACAGTCGCTAGCGGGCGACCTCTGAGGAACCTGCCGCACCTCAGTTGTATAAGGCTTACCCAGGCATGCGGGGCTCTGTCTGGGCTGACGTTTCGTTCCCTAGCTGCTCTTGGGACGCACATGGCAACCACGTATTTCCCTTCACCTACTTCGCAATCAGTCAAGCGCATGAGGGAGGCTAGTCCTCCAGATATGCAGATGGAAAAGAGTAACAGGGCTCATGGAGTCGTAAATGACAATGTTTTCATCGTGATTAAGAGGAAGGAGGGCTCATTTGAAAAAGTGTCTCCTTTCTACATACATAAAGGTTTAGAAGGACTCGCAGGTACACTGAAATCTATCAAACGCCTGAGGAATGGTACCCTGTTAGTTGAGACTACTAGGGCATCGCAAGTGGAGCTGCTTCGGAAGTCACCCAAGTTAGGCGAGTATGATATTACTGTCGAGTTGCACAATTCCCTCAACTCCAGTAAAGGCGTTGTCACCTGCCGTGATTTAATGGATATCGATGTCGACGAGCTGAAGCAAGAATGGGCAACACAGGGGATTGTAGACGTGGACCAAAGGACACGTAGGAATAATGGAGTTATTGAGAAATCTACCACTTTCATTGTGACTTTCAATTCGCCTGTCTTACCTGAATACGTTCTGGCTGGTTTCCTCCGACTTAAGGTTCGGCCTTATATACCTAACCCTATGCGCTGTTTCAAATGTCAGCGATTTGGCCATACGACAATGAGTTGTGGGGGTGAACCAACCTGCGGTATCTGTGGCAAGGCAGCTCATGAAGCTGGGACCAACTGCACATCTCCAGCGCTGTGTATAAACTGCTCTGGGAGCCATCCCATCTGGAGCAGAGACTGCCCCGTCTTTGCGGAAGAACGAAAAATTCAGGAGATCAAGGTGACAAAGAGGCTACCTTATGTGGAAGCCAAAAAAGAGTATAGGGCTACAAAACCCCCTGTCTTTGCCACGTCCTATGCCTCCTTGGTGCACAACCGTGCGTCGCGAGTAGACGCTTCGACGCAGACCATGTCCAGCGTCGCAGTATCCTCCACCAATGCCTGTACCTGTGTTTGTACCTGCCAGAGCACTCCCACTAACGATATCGCTATTCAGGCTGCTCCGCCTGCACCCACCGCTATTGCAGAGAAAGCTCCAGTGAAACCTTCGAAGGCCCTCCAGAAACAGAGTGCCTCTCCACTTCCCCCATCCCCAGCTTCCACAAAGAAAACGGGACCAGGGAAAGGGGCACGGCGTTTGACGTCACACCTGCCAAAGGCACCATCGGATGCGATCATGGCATCCCTGACTGATGAGGAGGACATCGTCATGGATTTTGATACCTCTTCCCCAGAACCTGGCAGCCCCTCTGTTGCCACTCGCTCTACAAGTGCCTCACCAGCGCGGCGCAAAGACAGGGGGAAATCTAAACCGAAACGCTGATATGGCTCCCATACTTCAGTGGAATCTGAATGGAGTCAGACCTCGCCTTGCAGAATTGCGGCTGTTAGTACAGGCAAACCCCATTTGCATCTCTTTGCAAGAGACACATTTTAAAGAGACTGACACGCCTGTACTTACGGGATATCGCATGTACAGGAAAGACGACCTGACTGGTAATAGGGCTTAGGGTGGGGTGGCAGTGTTCATTAAGGACACATTCCACTCCTCACCTGTGACCTTAACCACGACGCTACAAGCGGTTGCAGCTCGGATCCTGCCCCAGGTTCATGTTACAGTGTGCTCCTTGTATTTACCACCCGCTGAGCTCATTGACAGTGAAGCCCTCGCATGGCTCATTGATCAGCTACCCCGTCCCTTTCTCATTTTAGGAGACTTTAATGCTCATAATGCATTATGGGGTTCCAACAAAACCTGCCCCAGAGGCCAGATGATTGAGCAGTTGCTCAGGACTTCCGACGTCATACTGCTGAACACAGGTCAGGCCACGCATTTTAGCACCGCTTCAGGTTCGTCTTCCGCCATAGACCTCTCTATTTGTTCGCCTGTGCTTGCGGACATTGCTCAGTGGGTCGTCGACGACGACCTTCATGGCAGCGACCATTACCCTATCTGGCTCCATCTGCCAGTTGAAATGGGTCATGTCGCACAGCCGCCGAAATGGTTGTTCCGGAAGGGAAACTGGACGCTCTACCGGCAGTTGGCTGTTTTTGAACGGTGTGAAGGCGTCCAGGATTGGGTGGATCACATTACGGCGGTGATGCACCATGCCGCTGATGTATCCATACCAAAGTCAAAGGGAACACCTGTGAGGCAGCCTGTCCCTTGGTGGAATGACGACTGTCGTACCGCCATCAGAGACAGGCGGGCGGCTTTGAGGAGATTCCGTCGGTGCCCCACTGCTGCGCATCTGACAACTTTCCGGATAGCACGGGCGCGGGCGAGGAAAATCGTTCAGGAGAGTAAACGGAGGTCTTGGCGTGAGTTCCTGAACTCCATCAATAGGTCCACATCTTCAAGCAAAGTATGGGAAGCCATTAAGAGGATCTCAAGGCGATACTCTCGACCGCCACTAGCCGCTATACGTGAGCGGGGGTGTCTCCTAACATCTCCGAGAGACATCGCCCGGGCGTTGGCAGAATCTTTTCAAACTATTACGGCCGATTCTAGCCAGGACCCCGAATTTCTGCGCTATCGGGGTACACAGGAGAGGGCTGGTTTTGATTTCCGTTCACAGAACACTGAGGAATACAACCAGCCTTTCTCTTTGTGGGAGTTGGACTCTGCACTGTCCATATCTCGGGATACCGCACCTGGTCCAGACCTGATATCGTATAGCATGCTGCAGCAGTTGGACCTGCGGTCAAAGGAAGTCCTCCAACTTTTTAATGAAATTTGGAAGACAGGCGACTTTCCTAGTTCGTGGGAAGAATCGATTTTAATTCCGCTTTTAAAACCAGGGAAGGATCGGACCGAACCCATTAGCTACCGTAGCATTAGTCTCACGAGCTGCGTCGGAAAGACATTTGAGCGTATGGTCAATAGGCGCCTGGTGTGGGTTCTCGAATCTAGATCCTTACTTACCCGCTGCCAGTGTGGATTCAGAAGGTATCATTCCACCCTAGATAACTTGATCCTACTCGAAACAGCGATACAAGATGCTTTCCTACGTAAGCAACACCTTATCGGGGTTTTCTTCGACCTGGAGAAGGCGTACGATACTACCTGGAGGCATACCATTTTGCGGCAGCTTTATGAGTGGGGTTTCCGTGGGCGTTTACCCACACTCATCCGATCCTTTCTGTCAGACAGGTATTTTATGTATAAGGTTGGGAATGTCCTGTCTGACCGTTTTAAGCAGGAGAACGGTGTCCCTCAAGGAAGTGTCCTCAGTGTGACAGCTTTCGCAATTGCCATAATAGTATTGCGTCCACAGTGCGCCGGCCCGTGCAGTGCTCCTTGTTTGTGGACGATTTCTCCATTTTCTGTGCGTCTTCCTCCGTCACAGCTGCTACACGTCAATTACAGCTGACACTCGTGCGGTTGGAGAAGTGGTCTAAGACCACGGGCTTTAAATTCTCTTTGGAGAAGACCATTTGTGTAGATTTTAACCGTTCCCGTTCTCTTTTTAATCTCCCTGTTTTCAAACTAGGAGACACTGTTCTCCCCTTTATGGAAAAAGTGAAATATCTCGGGCTTATTTTTGATGAGAAGCTCACGTGGTTGCCACACTTAAAGGATCTAAAGGTCCGCTGTTTCAAGGCTTTAAACGTCCTTAGATGCGTCAGTCACAGATCCTGGGGCGCTGACAGGGCACGTCTGCTCCAACTTTATAAGGCCTTTGTGCGACCTCGACTGGAATACGGATGTCAAGCTTATGGCTCTGCAAGACCTTCCTACCTCAAAATGTTGGATGTGATTCACCATGAGGGTATTAGGCTTTCAACGGGGGCTTATCGCACGAGTCCGGTTGCTAGTCTGTGTGTCGAGGCGGGAGAGCCTCCGCTGTCCATTCGGCGTCTTCTCCTCGTGGTACGGCACGCGTACAGGACCAAGTCCACTCCTCTTTCATTGGCGTCCGACACTTTTTCCCAGCCGGCACTGGCACGTCTCTTCCGCCACCGTCCGGCGGCGACAAAGCCGTTTGGCATCCGTGCAAAGGAGAGTCTCGAGTCGGTACACCTGGAGGGCATTAAGGTCCTCCACCAGGGATGGAGTAGGGGATCTCCCTAGCGACTACAAAGGCCAAGATTACTTCTTGATCTGGCTGCTTACAGGAAGTATTGTACCCCTGGCCACCTTTTTAAAATTAAACTTACTGAGATTTTAGAACGCCATTCCGATTTTACTCCTGTTTACACGGATGGTTCTAAACAGGGGGATTTTATGGGCTGCTCTGCTGTGTTTCCCAATACTGTCCATCGGATAGGGCTCCCAGAGCAGTTCTCAGTTTACTATGCAGACCTGTTTGCCATTCTGCAAGCATTAGAGCATATGCGCCGACATCGTGGCACGAAATTCATCATCTGCTCCGATTCCCAAAGTGCTCTACACGCTCTTCAACAAATGTACCCAGCAGATCGGATGGTGCAAGAGGTGCAGGACGCACTCCTGCTCTTGCAACAGCAGGGTAAGGATGTGATTTTCTGCTGGGTTCCAGGGCACATAGGGATTCCTGGAAATGAACTTGCAGATGCGGCTGCCAAGGAGGCTTGCTCCATCCCACCTCCTGCTCGCTGTTCCGTCCCCCTGCAGGCCATTATGTCTTTCGTGACTCGGAAGGTCATGCGTTGGTGGGAGGCTCAGTGGCTGGACGTGAGGGATAATAAGTTGCGAGCGGTGAAGGATTCTGTCCGACCGTGGCTCACCTCCTTCCGACAACGACGCGCTGAGGAAGTAGCCCTTACACGGCTTAGAATAGGACATTGTCCTTTGACACATGGTTTTCTGTTACGTCGTGAGGAGCCACCAACGTGTCAGACAAGTGGGGCACAGTTGTCGATACGGCATATTTTAACTGAGTGTGTTTTATATGCAGGTTTGAGGGAAGATTTCAGTTTCCCACCAGACCTACCCTCTCTTTTAACTAATAATGAGGCGAGTGTCACTAGAGTTTTACGTTTTTGTGTGTTGTCTGGCCTTCTTCCCAAAATATTGGGATTGAAGTCTTAATGTGCTGTCCAGTGGTTTGGTCACCCATTATTTGTAAGTGGTCACTCAGCCACCGTTACTTATTTTTCCCTGTTTGTACTGCTATTTTATTTTTAGTTTTATCTCCCTGTTTTGATGTGCTGTGTCCAATCTTGCAATTTGAACAATACCACTTCTCTCACGATTCGGCTCTGAATTGAACTTTTGGGAACGGGCGCTGATAACCTCGTTGTTGTGCGCCCTAAAACACTAATCATCATCATCATCGATGCGGGACTAGATTAGATTAGATTAGATTAGTACTTGTTCCATAGATCATGAATGCGACACTTCGTAATGATGTGGAATGTGTAAGGTTAATAAAAGGTGTCTATACAAGATATTACATTACACAATATATTAGATGACACTTAATATTTTTATTTTTTTATTTTGTTGTGGGGGTTGGGGAAATTACCCACTCACTATATCCAAAAATTCATCTAATGAGTAGAAGGAGTTGCCATTAATAAATTCTTTTCATTTCCTTTTAAATGCTATATGGCTATCTGTCAGACTTTTGATGCTATTAGGTAAGTGACCAAAGACTTTTGTGGCAGCATAATGTACCCCCTTCTGAGCCAGAATTAGATTTAACCTTGAGTAGTGAAGATCATCCTTTCTCCTAGTGTTGTAGTCATGTACACCGCTATTACTTTTGAATTCGTTCGGATTGTTAATAACAAATTTCATAAGTGAATATATATATATATATATATATATATATATATATATATATATATATATATATATATATATATATATATATATGTTGTGAGGCTACAGTGAAGATCTCTAGCTCTTTAAATAAGTGTCTGCGGGATGATCTTGGATGAGCTCCAGCAATTATTCTGATTACACGCTTTTGTGCAATGAACACTCTTTTACTCAATGATGAGTTATCCCAGAATATGATGCCATACGAAAACAGAGAACGAAAATAGACGTGGTAAGCTAATTTACTGAGATGTATATCGACAAAATTTGCAATGACCCTAACAGCGTAAGTAGCTGAACTCAAACGTTTCAGCAGATCTTCAGCGTGTTTTTTCCAGTTCAACCCCTCATCAATGGATACGTCTAGAAATTTTGAATATTCTACCTTGGTTACCGATTTCTGATCGAAGTCTGTATTTATTAATGGTGTCATTCCATTTACTGTGTGGAACTGTATATACTGTGTTTTGTCAAAGTTTGATGAGAGCCCATTTGCAGAGAACCACTTAATGATTTTCTGAAAGACATCGTTTACAATTTCACCAGTTGATTCTTGTCTGTTGGGTGTGATAGCTATACTTGTATTATCGGCAAGAAGTACGAGCTTTGCATGTTCGTGAATATACACTCCTGGAAATGGAAAAAAGAACACATTGACACCGGTGTGTCAGACCCACCATACTTGCTCCGGACACTGCGAGAGGGCTGTACAAGCAATGATCACACGCACGGCATAGCGGACACACCTGGAACCGCGGTGTTGGCCGTCGAATGGCGCTAGCTGCGCAGCATTTGTGCACCGCCGCCGTCAGTGTCGGCCAGTTTGCCGTGACATACAGAGCTCCATCGCAGTCTTTAACACTGGTAGCATGCCGCGACAGCGTGGACGTGAACCGTATGTGCAGTTGACGGACTTTGAGCGAGGGCGTATAGTGGGCATGCGGGAGGCCGGGTGGACGTACCGCCGAATTGCTCAACACGTGAGGCGTGAGGTCTCCACAGTACATCGATGTTGTCGCCAGTGGTCGGCGGAAGGTGCACGTGCCCGTCGACCTGGGACCGGACCGCAGCGACACACGGATGCACGCCAAGACCGTAGGATCCTACGCAGTGCCGTAGGGGACCGCACCGCCACTTCCCAGCAAATTAGGGACACTGTTGCTCCTGGGGTATCGGCGAGGACCATTCGCAACCGTCTCCATGAAGCTGGGCTACGGTCCCGCACACCGTTAGACCGTCTTCCGCTCACGCCCCAACATCGTGCAGCCCGCCTCCATTGGAGTCGCGACAGGCGTGAATGGAGGGACGAATGGAGACGTGTCGTCTTCAGCGATGAGAGTCGCTTCTGCCTTGGTGCCAATGATGGTCGTATGCGTGTTTGGCGCCGTGCAGGTGAGCGCCACATTCAGGACTGCATACGACCGAGGCACACAGGGCCAACACCCGGCATCATGGTGTGGGGAGCGATCTCCTACACTGGCCGTACACCACTGGTGATCGTCGAGGGGACACTGAATAGTGCACGGTACATCCAAACCGTCATCGAACCCATCGTTCTACCATTCCTAGACCGGCAAGGAAACTAGCTGTTCCAACAGGACAATGCACGTCCGCATGTATCCCGTGCCACCCAACGTGCTCTAGAAGGTGTAAGTCAACTACCCTGGCCAGCAAGATCTCCGGATCTGTCCCCCATTGAGCATGTTTGGGACTGGATGAAGCGTCGTCTCACGCGGTCTGCACGTCCAGCACGAACGCTGGTCCAACTGAGGCGCCAGGTGGAAATGGCATGGCAAGCCGTTCCACAGGACTACATCCAGCATCTCTACGATCGTCTCCATGGGAGAATAGCAGCCTGCATTGCTGCGAAAGGTGGATATACACTGTACTAGTGCCGACATTGTGCATGCTCTGTTGCCTGTGTCTATGTGCCTATGGTTCTGTCAGTGTGATCATGTGATGTATCTGACCCCAGGAATGTGTCAATAAAGTTTCCCCTTCCTGGGACAATGAATTCACGGTGTTCTTATTTCAATTTCCAGGAGTGTAGAATGGCAAGTAAATATATATTAAGAACAGCAGAGGACCCAAGACCGAACCTTGCGGCACCCCTTTCTTGATTGTTCCCCTGCTTGAGAAATCACCAGTTTTTTTTTTTTGCATATTATGTGAACTGTTTATTTCAACTTTCTGCGCTCTTCCAGTTAGGTATGATTTAAACCATTTTAGCGCTGTCCCATTCATACCACAGTACTTGAGCTTATCTAGCAGTATTCCATGATTTACACAATCAAAAGGCTTTGAGAGATCACAAAAAATCCCAATGGGTGACTTCCAGTTACTCAGAGCATTTAATATTTCATTAGTGAAAGTATATATAGCATTTTCCGTTGAAAACCCTTTCTGGAAACCAAACTGACATTTTGTTAAAACTTTATTTTTACAAAGGTGTGAAGCTACTCTATGATACATTACCTTTTTTTTTTTTTTTTTGATAAGGCAGTCAGACGAGAGATTAGGCGGTAGTTGTTGACATCAGACGTATCCCCCTTTTTATGCAGTTCCACGATGGTAAGGCTGAAACGACAATGAATTCACTGTTCCCATTTCAAGCAGGCTCAGTGTGAGTACATGTAACACCTCATCACCCAGACCGAAGCAGCAAGTCAGCTGGCTCGCGTACAGACCCTAGACGCAGAGGAGAGAGGCAGAAATCGCAGTAGTGCTAAGCACCGGCCTGTGAGATACAGCCTGGCAGACCTGGTACGAATGTTTACGCCTGTGCGGAAAATGGGACTATCGGGAAAGTTATTACAGTGATACGTGGGGCAATATGACATCCTTTGTTGCTTGTCGGAGCTGAGGATGAAGCCGAGGGTTATGACCATTAGAAGTAAAAGGGGCAAAGATTCGTCCATGTCCTCCGTGTGAAGCCTTATTACAGACCAGAGGCGCAGCTGGGCGATGGAGAGGGGGGTGGAGGTTCAAGAAAACTGAAAACCCTCTCGACGATAGTGAAGCCTCGACTGTGGGGGCTAACTTCGATGCTCCTCATAGTGAAGAGGGTGTAATAACACGACCACGTCGCGATACATTGACAAAATGTAGATTTAAGGTGCTATATTTGCCTCCAATGAGAACTGTAAAAACGGATCGCTGTCTCCCGCAGAGGGGGCAATGCCGCGAGTTGTGCTGCATGTAGTGTGGAAGAGTGGCTGGCGTTGCTGGCTGGCGTGTGACGGTTCGTCAGTTTAACTCAACCACCCTCAGTTACTTGATGTTAGGTATTTATGATTTCTCAAAGGTTCCTGAAATGTTTTATATTTGTATATTCTGTAATACTCGATGTCTGTTTAAATACTAGCTTTCTGAAATATTCGATGTTTGTATAAATAGCTGCACTCTCCAGCCAAGAAGTCAGCTCTGTTGTTGGTGTAAGTTAACGTTAGAAGAAAAAAAAAAGTTCTTTCAGTACTAAGCGTTGCATTTCATTTACGATAATGCTTTTGGATTTGAACTTAAGTCTCATTACGAGTGAAAAATTACACAGAAAATATGTGGCTCGATTTCTGTACATCCACTTTCTTGGCCTCATCTACTCTACTACGATAGTCTGGTTAAGTAGCTACTAACCCACACTGACTGACGTTCATCTCAATGGGACAATGAGGATGATGACGAGAGCGATCAAATCCAACCCATTTCAGCGGCATCTACACTGTCTGCAATCACTCCACCAGAACTCCGAAGAACAGATGTCTTCGTTAGACAGCACAAAAGAATTTCCAGTAACCTGCAACTTCCTACTGATCGAAGGCGACTATCATTCAGAAGTAACAGGCTCAAATCAAGACGATCACCAATGAGGGAAGCAGAAACAACCAGAATTGCTACAGTTCACCAGAAGGTGGCAACTGGAGGAAAAGTTTTGGAGAACCAGAAGAAATGTTTAGACATGGAACTCTACCAGTATGTCACAACTACCGCTTAAGGGCTAGATTAGAACAGAATAAGAAGTTGTCATGGGATATAAGGGGACTTTTTCGTAAGTGGAGCTTTGTGCAGAACATTTCATGTAACTGTTCCACTCCCAAAAAGCTGTGCACAAATGCGCACGTCGAGATTATCTACTCGAGTTAAATGTCGTTTTAGAAGCTACAGACAGATCTAAATTGGGCTTTCTAGTTATACACCAACTCATTTGTTTGTAGACTAAGCTCTAATATTATATACTTTTATCTTTCTATTTTACCTATCTCATGTGTCGATATTCATTTTATTCCTATGTATTTGTGCTGTATCATTTATACGATACGATAAATAAATAATTAAAGAAGTTGCGTTTTAGAAAGAACAGCTAACGGCCTTGAGACCAGGGAGATGGCCACATGTCTTAAAGTGCTGTCACAGGGCAATTCCTGATGCAGTGACGACAGCATCGGGTTGGTGGGCAGGACTGTGTCCTCTAGTACCTAGTTGTTGTTGTTGTGGTCTTCAGTCCTGAGACTGGTATGATGCAGCTCTCCATGCTACTCTATCCTGTGCAAGCCTCTTCATCTCCCAGTACCTACTGCAACCTACATCCTTCTGAATCTGCTTAGTGTATTCATCTCTTGGTCTCCCTCTACAACTTTTACCCTCCACGCTGCCCTCCAATACTAAATTGGTGATCCCTTCATGCCTCAGAACATGTCCTACCAACCGATCCCTTCTTCTGGTCAAGTTGTGCCACAAACTTCTCTTCTCCCCAATCCTATTCAATACTTCCTCATTAGTTATGTGATCTACCCATCTAATCTTCAGCATTCTTTTGTAGCACCACATTTCGAAAGCTTCTGATCTCTTCTTGTCCAAACTATTTATCGTCCATGTTTCACTTCCATACGTGGCTACACTGCATACAAATACTTTCAGAAATGACTTCCTGACACTTAAATCTATACTCGATGTTAACAAATTTCTCTTCTTCAGAAACGCTTTCCTTGCCGTTGCCAGTCTACATTTTATATCCTTTCTACTTCGACCATCATCAGTTATTTTGCTCCCCAAATAGCAAAACTCCTTTACTACTTTAAGTGTCTCATTTCCTAATCTAATTCCCTCAGCATCACCCGATTTAATTCGACTACATTCCATTATTCTCGTTTTGCTTTTGTTGATGTTCATCTTATATCCTCCTTTCAAGACACTGTCCATTCCATTCAACTGCTCTTCCAAGTCCTTTGCTGTCTCTGACAGAATTACAGGTCATCGGCGAACCTCAAAGTTTTTATTTCTTCTCCATGGATTTTAATACCTACTCCAAATTTTTCTTTTGTTTCCTTTACTGCTTGCTCAATATACATATTGAATAACATCGGGGAGAGGCTACAACCCTGTCTTACTCCCTTCCCAACCACTGCTTCCCTTTCATGTCCCTCGACTCTTATAACTGCCATCTGGTTTCTGTACAAATTGTACCTAAGCACCGTGAAATTTAGTTTAACCTCAGTTATTAAGGAGTCGTTGCGGCCACTCCACCAATTAAAAGGTTTACATCCCCACAGCCGGACAACAAGGATGCATCAGCTCGAGAACACGCTTCATCTGCCACTTTGGAGGTATAGAGGAAGGCACCCAGATTTGCCTGAAATCAAACGACGGCACCGCCTGCGCTAATGCCGAAATTCTGCGCAAGGACGATAAGAATCGTGAGTACCATGACAGTTTGCCCACATTTTTCCATAATACACGGACTACGATTAACAATAGTAGAGACGTCATTATTTACGAAAATTAGAACTGGAGGATAATCTGCTTCTGATTTATTCCGCACAGATTGACTAGCATGCAGAAGGAAACTTCGATATGCCGAATATTTCATTAAAATGTTTGATAAATAACATACATGTAAATCACCACCACAGCAGTTGTTTAGAAAGTACTTTATTGTTAACTACCAGTTGCATCCGTCGAACAACAACAGGTGACTGTAGAATAACGTGTAACAATGACACGTTAACTTTACGTAGGTATCACATTAGAATAGATTACTGAAGCATCTTTCTTCAAATTTCAATGATCACAAGTGCCCGAGACTTTATAGAGTGCATTGACACTTATCAAACCCGCTTTCGTAGAACGTAAGTTTGCACCTGACCTCGTGATTTATCGCCAGTAACTACATGCAAACGTTACAAGAAAAGCCGATTCGAAGGAACTGACTACTCATGGCACGAGTACACCAGAAACCGATCAGCCACACCTTGTACACAAGTGCTGCGGCAGCAGGCAGCCGGCCGTTGTGACAGAGCGGCTCTAGGCGCTTCAGTCCGGAACCGCGCTGCTGCTAAGGTCGCAGGTTGGAGCCCTGCCTCGGGCATGGATGTGTGTGATGTCTCTAGGTTAGTGAGGTTTAAGTTGTTCTAAGTCTAGGGGACTGATAACCTCAGATGTTCAGTCCCATAGTGCTTAGAGCCAATTGAACCATTTGAATTTGCAGCAGGCAGCGGTAAACTGAGCTGAGTTTAAAGTGACACTCGACAGGAGAAGAAAACAAGAAAATACATTATTGTCGAGTGCAATGCATCGAATTACATGCTCTCCTTGCTTATGGAAATGATGTACTCAACATGAGAGAATAATTTATAATCTGCCTCATTCTGAATAAATTACGTACAAAAATACGTAATTTATGCCGCACTAGCCATTTTATGAAGAACAACTGAAGTTGTGATTTACATACACGTTAAAGTATCAATAGCTTTTACAGCAGAAATTTATTATATGTCATTCTCTATATACTATCGTAACTAACATTTCTCAGTAAATGAAATGCCTTTTTCACGTTGCAGTACTGCAGGAAGAAATAGGCTTTGGATTTACAAATGATTATTTACATACACTGCTCTGAAAAGCTTGAGGACAAGCAAGAAGCTTAATATACAGACTTTTTTTTTTTTTTTTTAGTCATCAGTCTTCTGACTGGTCTGATGTGGCTCACCGCGAGTTCCTCTTCATCTAAGAGTAGCACTTGCAACCTACATCCTCAATTATTTGCGGATGTATTCCAATCTCTGTTTCCCTCTGCAGTTTTTTCCCTCTACAGTTCCCTCTAGTACCATGAAAGTCATTCCCTGATGTCTTAATAGATGTCCTAACATCCTGTCCTTCTCCTTGTCCATGTTTTCCACACAGTCATTTCTTCTCCGATTATTCGCAGAACCTCCTCATTTCTTAGCTTATCAGTCCACCTAATTTTCGTCTGTAACATCACATTGCAGATGCTTGGATCCTCTTCTGTTCCGGGTTTCCCACAGTCCATGTTTCAATACCATACAATGCTCTCTTCCAAATGTAAATTCTCAGAAATTTCTTCCATAAATTTAGACCTATGTTTGGTACTATTAGACTCTTGGCCAGAAAGGCTCTTTTTGTCAGTGCTAGTCCTTTTTATGTCCTCCTTGCTCCGTCCGTCATTGGTTATTTTACTGCCTAGGTAGCAGAATTCCTTAATTTTGTCTATTTCGTTACCATCAATCCTGATGTTACGTTTCCCGCTGTTCTCATTCCTGCTGCTTCTCATTACTTTTCTCTTTCTTAGATTTACTCTCAAACCGTATTCTGTACTCATTGGACTGTTCATTCCATTCAGCACATCATGTAATTCTTCTTCACTTTCACTCGTATATTACCCGTCTTTTTCTATAGCTTGCCCATATTTTTCTCAGAATTTCGAACATATTGCACGATTTTACATTGTTGAACGCCTTTTCCAGGTCGACAAACGCTGTGAACGTGTCTTGATTTTTCTTTATTCTTGCTTCCATTATCAACATCGACGTCAGAACTGACTCCCTGGTGCCATTACCTTTCCTAAAACCAAACTGATCATCATCTAATACATCCAAAATTTTCTTTTCCATTCTTGTGTATAATATTCTCGTCAGCAACGTGGATGCATGAGCTGTTAAGCTGATTGTACGATAGTTCTCGCACTTCAGCACTTGCGGTTTTCGTAATTGTGTGGACGATACTTTTCACAAAGTAAGATGGTATGTCGCCAGACTCATACATTCTACACACCAACGTGAATTGTCGTTTTGTTGCAAATTTTTAAAATTGTCATGGAATGTTATCTATCCTTTCTGCCTGATCTGATCTGAAATCTTCCAAAGCTCTTTTCAACTCTGACTACTCGGTGGGATGAATAAAATGTGGGAGCATGTTGCAGGAGGTTTTCCAATCTTTCACAGAAAGCTGGACGTCAGATGGTGCGACGTCAGCGTGAATCGAAGGTGTACGTCAATCTGTGAGCAGATGTGGTGCATTGTAGCGATATTCTCGTTACAACACATCTGTATGACCTCACACGGGAAGGAAGCATCGGAAAACTGGAAGGAGGACGAAGTGAGACGACTGCAGGGCCCAGGAGTTTCGTACTCCTCATAGCATTGTTCCACGTTCATTGGGAGCGTTCCAAACCGAGGGCACGTTGCCCGGAGGTTAGGAGACCGTTTATGACGTGAACTGCGGCAGTCAAAGAGGGCTACAGTGTGCAACAGGCGTGAAGGGAGTCACGTCAAACAGTTTTAACCACTTTTAACGGGACACCAAGGCACAATGGCGTAGAGACAGCGTGGGGATGGTTGTCCATTGACACCTGCACATCGGCTCCACCGTTTGCCGTGATAGTGCCGACAGCACGAGGACTCGCCAAACGACAATTGGGGTCGCGAGATGATCTCGGATGATCAGATTCAGTGTGAGTATTGATTCTGGACGTACCCTCATACGTCGAGCCGTGGGAATACGTGATGCACCCAGAACACTGTCGAACATGATCGTTTTCGTGGTGCAGGTGCTATGATGTGGGGAGGCATAATACTGAATGGGCGAACTGACGTCCAAATCTTTGAACTCGGTACATGCGCCAGTCAACGTTATTGTGACACTATGCCTTCCAGATGAGTGTCTTTCAAGGTAGGATTCGGCCTTGACTTCATTTTTTAAGGATGACAGAATCGAAAAGTGCAGGTGGACGAGCTCTTGGAATGAAAGGATACCCAGCGAATGGGCTGCCCTGCCCTTTCTCGCGACTTAAATCTCATCGAGCAGGTGTAGAATGTGTTAGGGACACGTACTGCAGCACGTCCACATGCACCAACGACCATCCAGGACTTGTCAACTGTCCTGCCATAAGAAATCCTACCAAACTTGTGGCCAGTTTCGGAGCACGTTACAGAGCATGCTATTGTGTCCGTGAAAAAAAAAACACATTCATGTCCCGCATTTGTTATTTCCAGTGGATCATCATAAACCGCGGTGACGTTAATGTAATTATTATCTTTGAATAAAAGTGTCATTTCTGTTCGTCTTTTTATATATTTTTTCTGTTACCTTTTGCAGTATATTGTAGCAGTTCTTTCAATGTATGGTCCAAGATCGAGCTATGTTATTTGGTAGTGACACATCATGCGAAACTTACTTCCGTCATTAAGTTTGTCACATCAGCATACTTGATGCAAGAGATGTCCACACCAGCAAACTACCTACACTACTGGCCATTAAAATTGCTACACTAAGAAGAAATGCAGATGATAAACGGGTACTCATTGGACAAATATATTATACTAGAACTGACATGTGATTACATTTTCACACAATTTGGGTGCATATATCCTGAGAAATCACTACCCAGAACAACCACCTCTGGCCGTAATAACGGCCTTGATATGCCTGGGCATTGAGTCAAACAGACCTTGGATGGCGTGTACAGGTACAGCTGCCAATGCAACTTCAACACTATACCACAGTTCATCAAGAGTAGTGAATGGCGTATTGTGACGAGCCAGTTGCTCGGCCAGTATTGACCAGACGTTTTCAATTGGTGAGAGATCTGGAGAATGGGCTGGCCAGGGCAGCAGTCGAACATTTTCTGTATCCAGAAAGCTACGTACAGGACCTGCAACATACGGTCGTGCATTATCCTGGTGAAATGTAGGGTTTCGCAGGGATTGAAGGGTAGAGCCACGGGTCGTAACACATCTGAAATGTAACGTCCACCGTTCAAGGTGCCGTCAATGCCAACAACAGGTGACCGAGACGTGTAACCAATGGCACCCCATACCATCACGCCGGGTGATACACCAGTATGGCGATGACGAATACACGCTTCCAATGTGCGTTCACCGCGCTGTCGCCAAACACGGATGCGACCATCATGATGCTGTAAACAGAACCTGGATTCATCCGAAAAAATGACTTTCTTATTTGTGCACCCAGGTTCGTCGTTGAGTACACCATCGCAGTCGCTTCTGTCTGTGATGCAGCGTCAAGGGTAACCGCAGCCATGGTTTCCGAGCTGATAGTCCATGCTGCTGCAAACGTCGTCGAACTGTTCGTGCAGATGGTTGTTGTCTTGCAAACGTCCCCAGCTGTTGACTCAAGGATCGAGACGTGGCTGCACGATCCGTTACAGCCATGCGGATAAGGTGCCTGTCATCTCGACTGCTAGTGATACGAGGCCGTTGGGATCCAGCACGGCGTTCCGCATTACCCTCCTGAACCCACCGATTCCATATTCTGCTAACAGTCATTGGATCTTGACCAACGCGAGCAGCAACATCGCGATACGATAAACCGCAGTCGCGATAGTCTACAATCCGACCTTTATCAAAGTCGGAAACGTGATGGTACGCATTTCTCCTCCCCCTACATGAGGCATCACAACAACGTTTCACCAGGCAGCGCCGGTTAACTGCTGTTTGTGCATGAGAAATCGGTTGGAAACTTTCCTCATGGCAGTACGTTGTAGGTGTCGCACCGGCGCCAACCTTGTGTGAATGCTCTGAAAAGCTAATCATTTGCATATCATAGCATCTTCTTCCTGTCGGTTAAATTTCGCGTCTGTAGCACGTCATCTTCGTGGTGTAGCAATTTTAATGGCCAGTAGTGTATTATGGTCGTAAATAAACTTGAGACCATTTGCCAGTTTTCCACCACCAGTATGGTAGGCACCCATTGCGGTCGCATTTACAGCTGTCTGCTTCATATTTCTCTATACAGGCAATCTTGTATGCCGCTATCACATCATCCTTTCCCAAGCTTTCACTAATAAGCTGCACCAAATCTCTGAACATTACCATAAGCAAACTGTAGCCAATGGAATTCATTCTGAAGGCGAATAAGGGCTCTGAGTTTACAACTTTTTTCGTTTGTTTTACAATACAGGGTTTTTACAAAATATTAATATATCAATAAAAATGAGTTAAGTTACAGAAGTTGTTCAAAGGGCCCTTCATTATGGGATTAAAATAACTAAATACGACGTTCATCTTCTTAGGCGGAAGTTATAATGTTTATTGTATACTTAACACAACACCGTGTTACCTAATACGAGAAGAACGAGAGGGCGAGTTTGGAAGGCAGCATCCCCACTGTATAATCATTTTAAGAAAAGACAACTAAAAATAAATCATGAGACTGAGGAAATTACAACCGCTGTGAAATCACTTGCATGAGCGAAAATATTTTTCTGCTAAAAACACGTGTACTGTACCGCTTGTTCAGGTATAGTGTACTAGCTTAGCGCCTGCTGCTTCGGTCACGTTTGCGTGGCAATTATGTCACAAATAATTTTATAAACATAGCCTACTGAAAATTTGTCGATGAGCCATTCCTTTCTATGCAATTCTGACAAAGATTGTCGTGGTCATTTTTAAATAGGTTTCTTTGATTTAGTTCATAAACTGCAACATCTTGTAAACTTTTCAGGCTAATTATGGTTTCTAAAGCATGGTCTTTACCGAATGTACTTGTAACCACAATGCGATTCTGGCAATTGGAGTCCAAGATTTTTGTTAATCATGCCTTTTGCGTTTCTGCGGTAAAATTTCCATAGAAACTTCCAACCCATAACACATATTTCTTACATCTAACCAAGAATTGAAATCCCAATGTCCATGGATTTAACTTTTTTTAATATAGTGAATATTTTCTTTAAATTTTTCATCGCCTATTTCACGCTCTTGGGGTTTGAATTTACGAAAACAACAGAACACGTATTTTTTTATTTCTACCAGAGATACCAAATACCAATTTTCATTGAAAATAACTCTTACTTCGGAAGACTTCTCTACATTGAGAATAACATGCTGCGTTCTGTTATCTGCGAACTCTTCAATCCATATGGTCTGATAGTCCATATGCTCTTACTTTGTTCGTTAAACGACTGTGGGGAACTGTATCAAACGCCTTGCGGAAGTCAAGAAACACAGCATCTACCTGGGAACCCGTGTCTATGGCCCTCTGAGTCTCGTGGACGAATAGCGCGAACTGGGTTTCACACATTAGTCTTTTTCGAAACCCTTGCAGATTCCTACAGAGGAGATTTCCAGTCTCCAAAAAAATCGTTATACTCGAACGTAATACGTGTTCCAAAATTCTACGACTGATCGACGTTAGAGATATAGGTCTACAGTTCTTCACATCTAATCGACGTCCCTTCTTGGAAACGGGGATGACTTGTGCCCTTTTCCAAACGTTTGGAATGTTACGCTCTTCTAGAGTCCTACGGTACACCGCTGCGAGAAGGGGGCCAAGTTCCTTCACGTACTCTGTGTAAAATCGAACTAGTATCCCATCAGGTCCAGCGGCCTTTCCTCTTTTGAGCGATTTTAATTGTTTTTCTATCCCTCTGTCATCTATTTCGACATCTACAAATTTGCCGTCTGTGCGACAACCTACAGAAGGAACTATAGTGCAGTCTTCCTCTGTGAAACAGCTTTGGAAAAAGACATTTAGTATTTCGGCCTTTAGTCTGTCATCCTGTGTTTCAGTACCATTTTGGTCACAGAGCGTCTGGACATTTTGTTTTGATCCACCTATCGCTTTGACATAAGACCAAAATTTCATAGGATTTTTTGCCACGTCAGTACATAGAACTTTACTTTCGAAATCGTTGGAAGTCTCTCGAATAGCCCTCCTCACACTACATTTCGCTTCGTGTAATTTTTGTTTGTCTGCAAGGCTTTGGCTATGTTTATGTTGGCTGTGAAGTTCCCTTTGCTTCCGTAGCAGTTTTCTAACTCGGTTGTTGTACCACGGTGGCTCTTTTCCATCTCTTACGATCTTGCTTGGCACATACTCATCTAATGCATATTGTACAATGATTTGTTTGAAACATTACAAAACACACATTGGTGCTATTGTTGATCAAACTCAAGTCTTGTGCACTTTTCGACGAGTGTAATTTGGCCTTTGTACCAAATTAAATATGCTGCCACACATTTGTGTAGAGATGAAATGAAGCTGCAATGTGGATTTATATGAGGTGGGACACAGGCTGAGCATTCTACAGATGGGGACCCAATTTAACGACAATTCATTTAGCATCATATAATATCAGTTATCAAAACAGGAACCATTTAGAGTAAAATAATATAATGTCCTGTGACCAGAAGTAACATAAGGGTTGCTAGAACGGACAAATACAAAATATAAGTTCACAGTAACAGAACAGGGTCAAATATGGAACAAATTTAATTGGACTCCAGAGCAGCTAACTAAGTAAGACATTAACGATTTAAAACGTCGGACAATCTGTGCTCATCATACATGAAAACTGAAAAACGTAATTCGTCCAATAGCACTTAAACTTACCTGTGATCAGAGATATAGGTTGTAACTCCACTTTGCTCTTTTATTGCTACTGTCATCAGCAACTAAGACACCATCCACCTATAATACTACCAAGCTACTCACGCTTTTGTCTAAATAAATAGTTATCCATTTACATATATGACATTTCATTCACATAATGCAATACAAATCAGAACACTAATACACATGAGTGAACCAGCGGTTCAAAGAGAAAAATTCAATACATGATCAATTCTTAAAACAACTAAGTGAAAAACTAATACGTATCTATAACGAAAAACATTTAACAACATTTAATTTCCTTAATCATGTCCCCCAGTGTGTACGGATTTAATTAGATGTGGTCTGTCGAAAATAACTCACTATTCCACGCCCCATGTGCCAAAAACACCAACAGGCCATTATCAGCATGCGCAGAGTTCTGTTCAGAAAGTATTTTACAAATGACTACACTTGGGTACGTTTCAACACAAAACAGTGCACCACCACAAACACAATGCCACTATGATGCCATCACTAAGTGCAAAACCACTCACATTGTGTACATAATGATTTGCTGGAGTCACCTCCATGCGTTCACTGCAGTTCTGTGCGTCCTACCTGGGACGACAGAAATCACTCCATCGGGTTGTCCACGCAGTAACAGGCACCCACACTAACCGTCCCATACACCAGTCCTTTGCGGCCCTCCACTCTGCGTACTAGCTACCATTCACTGCCCATCTTCAAGCACAACCTTGGCCACAGCCACCACCTTCCACGACCCATAATGAACGCTATCAGGCACCAACCACTGGTGCTGTCTTCTGGTACATTATGTTCATTCCAATGACTCTATCAAACTCCCTACCACCATCTGCACCTGTCCCAGCTCAGTTATGGCAGAGCTTGCGTCCCTCACATGATCCACTCTGTATGCCTTCTTGCAGCATGTTCATGACACATGACTGTCTTCCGACACAGCACAAATTCCCACCACAGAACTCTTGCCTGCCAGCAGACGAGAGCAATATTCATCACATGTGAAGCAACGGAACAACTTTAATCAGACGTGGCCACAGTGTGCCAAGACATCATACAACGATAAAGGCCAGGCACCTTTAAAATTACATTAATACAATGCCTGGTTACAGACGTCAAAATTACAATAGACATGTTGCTGATGTTGTGGTCTTCAGTCCGGAGACTGGTTTAATGCAGGTCTCCATGCTACTCTATCCTGTGCAAGCTTCTTCATCTCCCAGTACTTACTGCAACCTACATCCTTCTGAATCTGCTTAGTGTATTCATCTCTTGGTCTCCCTCTACAACTTTTACCCTCCACGCTGCCCTCCAATGCTAAATTTGTGATCCCTTCATGCCTCAGAACATGTCCTACCAACCGGTCCCTTCTTCTTGTCAAGTTGTGCCACAAACTCCTCCCCAATTCTATTCAATACCTCCTCATTAGTTATGTGATCTACCCATCTAATCTTCAGCATTCCTCTGTAGCACCACATTTCGAAAGCTTCTATTCTCTTCTTGTCCAAGCTAATTATCATCCATGTTTCACTTCCATACATGGCTACACTCCATACAAATACCTTCAGAAACGACTTCCTGACACTTAAATCTATATTCGATGTTAACAAATTTCTCTTGTATTGAAACGCTTGTCTTCCCATTGCCAGTCTACATTTTATATCCTCCCTACTTCGACCATCATGAGTTATTTTGCTTCCCAGGTAGCAAACCTCATCTACTACTTTAAGTGTCTCATTTCCTAATCTAATTCCTGTGGCCTTAATTCTACTGCATTTCATTACAATCGTTTTGCTTTTGTTGATGTTCATTTTATATCCTCTTTTCAAGACACGTTGCATTCCGTTCAACTGCTCTTCCAAGTCCTTTGGTGTCTCTGGGAGACTTACAACGTCATCAGGAAACCTCAAAGGTTTTATTTCTTCTCCCTGGGTTTTAATTATTATTCCAAATTTTTCTTTCACTTTATTTACTGCTTTCTCAGTATACAGACTGAATAACACTGGGGATAGGCTGTCTTCCTGTCTCACTCCCTTCTCAACCATTGCTTCCCTTTTTGTGCCTCTCAGTTCTTATAACAGCCATCTGGTTTCTGTACAAATTGTAAATAGCCTTTCTCTCCCTGTAGGTTTGCCTTTCCTTAACCTATCTGCTGTGAGAAGTCACAGAGTCGATATTGCTTCGTGTGTTCCTACATTTTTCCAGAATCAAAACTGATCTTCCCTGAGGTCGGCTTCTACCAGGCTTTCCATTCTTCTGTAAAGGATTCTTTTAGTGTTTTGAAACTGTGACTTAGTTTTGGAATTGGAATTATTATATTCTTCTTGAAGTGTGAGGATTCTTCGCCTGTCTCATACATCTTGCTCACCAAGACGAAGAGTTTTGTCATAGCTGGCTCTCCCAAGGCTATCAGTAGCTCCAACGGAATGTTGTCTACTCCTGTGGCATTGTTTCGATTTTGGTCTTCCGGTTCTTTGACAATTTCTTCGCACAGTATCTTATCTCCCTTCTCATCTTCATCTATGTCGTCTTCCACTTCCATAATATTGCCATCGGGTACATCGCCCTTGTATATACCCTCTATATACTCCTTCCACCTTTCTGCTTTCCCTTCTTTGCTTAGGACTAGTTTTCCATCAGAGCTCTTGATATTCATACAGGTGGTTCTCTTTTTTCCAAAGGTCTCTTTCATTTTCCTGTAGACGGAATATACCTTACCGCTAGTGATATATGCTTCTACATCCTTACATCTGTTCTCTAGCCATTCCTGCTTAGCCATTTTGCACTTCCTGTTGATCTCATTTTTGGACGTTTATATTGCCTTTCACTTGCTTCATTTCTTGCATTTCTGTAATTTCTCCTTTCATCGATTAAATTCAATATCTCTTGTGTTACCCAATAATTTCTACTAGCTTTCGTCTTTTTAACCACTTGATCCTCTGCTGCCTTCACCATTTCATCTCTCAAAGCTACCCATTCTTCTTCTACTGTATTTCTTTCCCCTGTTCTTGTAAGTGGGTCTCAATGCTCTCTCTGAAACTCTCTACAACCTCTGGTTCTTTCAGTTTATCCAGGTCCCGTCTCCTTGAAATCCTGCCTTTTTGCAGTATTTCAGTTTTGATCTGGAATTCATAATCAATAAATTGTGGTCAGAGTCCACATTTTCCCCTGGAAATGTCTTGCAGTTTAAAACCTGGTTCCGAAATCTCTGTCTTACCATTGTATAATCAATCGGAAAACTTCATGTGTCTCCTGGTCTCTTCCACATACACGACCTTCTTTTATGATTCGTAAACCAAGTGTTAGCTATGATCAAATTAAGCTTTGTGCAAAATTCTACTAGGAGGCTTCATTCCTTTTCCCCAGACCATATCCATCTAGTACTTTTCCTTCTCTACCTTTTTCTATTGTCGAATTCCAGCCACCCATAACTATTAAATTTTCGTCTCGCTTAACTACATGAATAATTTCTTTTATCTCATAAGACATTTCCTCAACCTCCTCCTCAGCTGCGGAGCCATTTGGCATATAAAGTTGTACTACTGTGGTGTTGTGGGCTTCGTGTCTATCTTGACTATAATAATGCGTTCGCTATGCTGTTCACAGAAGCTTATCTGCATTCCTATCTTTTATTCATTATTAAACCTACTCCTGCATAACCCCTATTTGATTTGTATTTACATCCCTGTATTCACCTGACCAGAAGTTCTGTTCCCACCTGCCACCCAACTTCACTAATCGTCACTATACTTAACTTTAAACTATCCATTTCCCTTTTAGACATGCAGTATATAATACATACTAAAACACTTGTGACAGGGAAACACTTGGTGTCATGCTAACGTAAAGACACCCATTCATAAGAGGATCAAACACTCTACCGTAGTCTACATACCAAAATCCCACAGTCTGATACATTTCATCTTCTAAATCCCAAAGGCACAAGAAGTCCACATGAATGTTATTCATGACCTATCATCTAGTTTAATGCCTTTTACAACAATTGAAGCCACCACCTCTGCTTCTATAACCAGTACACAAAATGGGTACATAGCAGAGTGAAATCTGTTATGTTCTCCAAATTGTTCAATTCTTGTTTATTCAGGCCAGAAATATGACACTATTAACTTCCTCACTTCATGAGTAAACACCGCTCTTTTGCACAGTTATTGGTGAAGTCTCGCTAACATACACACTTACACTAAGGCTCTTGCTATCCTATCACCCAAACTATCCCTAGCACATGGTTACATCGCCTGTAAAATCTCTGAGTCCTGCAACTTAGAAACATCCTTCTACTATGACAGTTATACCATATTATAGACAGTAGAGGGTACATGGCATCTTGCCCTCCATACATCACCAAGTAATAGAAAAACCGTATCAAACTACCTCATGTTATATGAAAACGTGACAAAATGCTCTATATATCACTATGTTTCCAAAACCATGTGGGTTCCACACTTTTGTAGGCCTGCCTTGTTCTTTTTTCAATGGATAGGCAGAAAGTGAGTAAAAATGAGACACCAGTTTGTTGGGAAAATCATTTGGTTTTTACCATTTTTCGCACATTCTACATTTTTTGCCAAACGCTAGAGTGATAGAAGCGCTAATAGTAGTAGTAATAGTAGTATAATATCTTTTTTCATGGCAGTTTTTGATATAATGAGATATGGTAGATGCACTCTCCTTGGCGTTTTACCAGTTACACTACATCTTAATGAAGTCATTGTCTCTAGAATTTTATGAGCAATATCTTGATATCCTAAAACAGTATTGTAACACCAGAAACTGACAGCAGTGGATGTCAGCTACCACGTCTTAAAACTTTATTGTAACACCCTGAATGTTACAAGTGTGCTATAACACTAGGAACCGACAGCATTTGTACCACAACCTGACAGTGTGAGTGAGCTACTGGATATCAAGTAGTGTGATCATATCAGGAGCTGACAGTGAATGTGTCATCACTTTCCAGTGGGTATCAGCTACTGGATAGCCCTCAATGCATATTTGGTTACCGATATGCATCAAATAAAATTGTAAGAAATTTTCTCATACATCGTCAATGCTACAATAGAAACGTACCAGTTTGTGCATACATCGCTGTATTACAATAAGAATGACAACAAATTATTGCATACATTAATATGTTACAGTAAAATTCCAACAAATTGCCCGTAAATCATCATGGTCACATGAAACTGAAAAAAAGTTGTAAGAAATTACCCCATATATCGCTAGAATACAGAAACATTTCCCATACGTCACCACTGTTGCACAAAATTATAAGAAATTGTCTGAAACATCGCGAAATAAGCTAGTTGATACATCCTCTGGAAAGCTGTGACTTGTTCCGAACAAAAGCGATTAGTCAACAAGTTGAGAATTATTAATACCAGCAAGTCTATATCTGTTTCAACATGCTTAGTCAGATTTGTAGCATCACTTGCGTATGTCAATGTTAAATGTTATGTCCGCTGTATTATGACATCATCATATCATATCTTACAGTTCACTGATCTTACCCAGATGACATCACAATCAATGCAGTAGGTGACCAGAAATTAAAATGGAACAGCCAATCAATATGTAACGTTCCACTTGGATTGTGACATCACATGGATATGGTCAGTGACCTGTATATGACATTATAATGACATCATAGTAAAGTGAGTGTTACATGTGACATCACAAATAGAGTACTGACCTGTGCACATGACTTAATGGATATCACTTAAGTGATTTGCTTGTTGAAACTTATCTTGACATGTATCAACTTAGGACAGAAAGAAGATCAGCATCAGTCGTAATATCATCTTAACAACTAAAAACGTAAGTTGTCTTTGTAATATTTACAGATTGTACACATTGTAATGTAGCTTCTAAAGTCAATGTAAGCTGCTTATGTTTTTTGAAATTTGCTAAAAAGACATATTAAAACATTTTGTTGTATTTCTCGCCTGCTTAACAGCAGTGACACTTATTCAGAATTTCATTAAATAGTGTATGCGTACATTTTTATTGGTGATTATATATTATATTTTAAATAATAAAGTAAAGTAAGGATTAAATAGTTTTAATGTTTATGCCAGTTTGTTTCTCCTGTTTCAATATTTTGTGGCATACAAAGTTTTTTTATATATTTTGAAGTACTTCATAATAATGGACTGAATGCAGTGAAATATTTCTCACAATACTTGTTTTAATTCATAAATCTCCAGACAAAATTATATTTCACTGTAAGTAATATGTGAATTCATATTATTCTTATTTATAAAAAAATATTAGCTTACCTTACTTTTATATATCGATTATGGAAATAGAGGGTGCATGCAATGAAACATGGTGTAAACTGAGATTAGCTTTATGGGTCTGTAAAGAGCAGCCCCAGTTTGACTGATGCTTGTGCATTCCAAAGCTATATTGGCATATCTGTTGTTACAACAATATTGAATCTACATGACTGCCTGTAATGGAATGTAATTATGCAATTTGCGTTTTATACAACAATCACATGGTTCTTGGTTAGTGAGCTTTTGAAATATTTAATTCCTATGTCATTTTTGAATTTGTAGCAGTGATCATAGCTATGCTGTTAGTTGAAATCTAGATCTGCAATAAAATACAAATCGTAGTATGACCGGTACTTAACTCTTTTTTTTCTTCTATTAAATCATAGTCAAGGGACACAATTATTCCAATGGAATCAAACCTAATGAAACCTCAACTTTCTGACTATTCACTTTTACTTGTTGGAGTTAGTCACAGTTCGCCAGCACAAGTCTTAACTGGTTATTCAGTGATGTAACGGCCAGTTTTTTTATAATCTTGTGCAACAGTGGTGATGCAGAGTTACTTTGATGTAATATAGCAATGTGTGGTGTAATTTTTCACATTTCTGCTTTAACAGGGGCTATGTGTTACAGTTTTGTGGAATGGTGATAGGGCAATTTGTTGCAATTTTTGCTGTAATCTAGTTGGGGTTGGGGTTGATTTGGAGGAGGAGAAAAACTGCTAGGTCATTGGTCTCATCAAGTTAAGAAAGGATGGGAAAGAAAGTCAGCTGTGCCCTATCAAAGAAACCATCCTGGCATTTGCCTGAAGTGATTTAGGGAAATTGTGGAAAACCTAAAAGAGGATGGTCGGATGCGGCATTGAACTGTCGTTGTGAATGCGAGTCCAGTGTGCTAACATCTGTGCCACCTCACCAGTGTGTAACCTAGTGATTTATGGAGTAATCTGTTATAATTTTGCAGTTAAGTGACTATGTATTAGAAAGTTTGTTGCTACTTAAATTGATGCTTTTCTGTAACTGAAATTAAAATGAATGAAATCCAGTAACTGACACCCACTGTGATGTTATGGCCCATACCCTGACAGTTTCTGCTGTTAGAAATTATATCTGAGATCCAGTAGCTACCACTCACTGCCAGGTTATGCTACATATATTATCAGGATGCATTTAGGGTGACGGTTGTCAACCTATCAACTGAACACAATTGTCCTACCTAGTAGTACATGAGGTAGTGGCAGTCACCCTGTCAATTGTCCACAGTATCCACTGTCATTTCATTCATCATATGTCCACTGAGTATCAGCCCCCTAAAAGCAATTACTATACATATGAACTGGCAGCTTCTGTTGTACCCAGCAGTTTTAAAATCCAGTGGTTGATGCTCATTAAATATACACAATTTCAGCTCTTTCCATTACTATACAGTTTTAAGAACCCATAGCTCACACATCATGCATATAGGCATGGTCAGCTGTTATTACTACACTATAGTTTTGATACCCATTACCTGATGGCAACTGTACATAAACAATCTCACCTACTTGTGTTATAGAATAGTTTTAAGCTCAAGTAGGTGATACATATGCACATACATGCTCTTAGCTACTGCTGTTACAGTACAGTTTGAAGATCCAGTATCTGTCAGCCAGTATCATATTAGAATATTATATCAGTTCCAAATTCCTATTTCTTTGTGCTATGTGTCACTGCATAGCTTAGAATATTATTTTGTTTTAGTTTACAAATTGTTACTTCAGATAGGAAAGAAAAGGAGAGCAAAATTCTTAAGTACAATGATAAACGAATGCTTCAAGCTGGAAAAGCTTTAAAAAAGGGTTTGCCCACCTAACAAATGATATATGCCATTTTTATATTACCTGTTTCTGAGTTATCTCCAAAATATGTCATTCTTAAGGGTACTTGTTAACTTTACAATTTCTGTAACTTACATCTATGTATGTTTTATTTTAAGTTGTTATACAATTTTACTTATGTGATGGCATTCCTAATGCTTCTTGGACAGGACGTTGGTCTGGAGACAAGTTGTTAGAATCACATTAGTTTGCTGGTTAGAGTAGTAAATTTTACAGATGTAATGACAGTTCTCACTTCTATGGTGCTTTATGTTCACAAAGTAAATTGTATCTCTGAAGGCCAAAAATGGTGATTACATATAATATATTATAATTTTGTTGTTAACTGCAGTTAAAGGTTGCCTATTGTTCTTGTGTGTCATATGGTTTTTATTCGTTTTCTTTTTCTAAAATTTCAAGAAATATTTATTAATAATTTTTAGGTTTCAAGTCGTTTTGTTTGATGGAATGTAGTTGGTATATTTCTTTGTATGCATGTAAATTTCCAGTATTTCCTAAATGTTCATCGTAGGTCCTTTAGGTGCTGTACGTAGAGTTTTTAAGGGGGTTGGACGTCAAATAGGCCAACTAGGAGCAGGAGAGACAGTATAGAATATTTCAATTTCCACTGTCTATACTTTTACAAATAAATTCATGAAACTTTCTCAGCATGATCAGGAAAGATTCAGGATCCACACTCATGGTGGTGGAAGTTCAAAATAATACAAAAATAGATTTTTTACATGTGAAAAGTCATCATCCTTCATTTACTATTGAACGCATTTGTTGCTATAGGTACAATTTTCTCCATAAGTAAGAAACATTCTTCGATGAATTTTGCACTCAAACCATACTTAGAGGCCCATGAAACTCTCAGACTTACTTAATTTGTGAAAAATTAATGACCTGTTACATTTTAAACTTCACATTCAGACAGAACTTAAATTTTATAGATAATTATGTCAATTTTACCACAGTTTTTAATATATTTGGAAAATTCTAGAATTTTGCATTAAAGAGTTTGTATTTAATAAGCATACCAAGTTTGAAAATAATACAATATTTATTTTGTATGTTACATATATCTAAGTGCAGAAATTTGTGTTTTGCAGAAAATGGATGTTAAAGTTTCTGCTTGTATTTGGCATTCTTTTAGAACTGACCAGTAGAATAAACAGGTTCTTTTCCATTTTCTAAATCAATTTTCTTCCATTTCGTTTCCTATGATGCACTCTTCTTGGTTTTATCACCTCCAAAAATGATTTATCTGCTTTCACTATACTCTTTCCGTCTATTGCATACAAAGCTTTGATGCAATTCACTCTGGGCTTAATTCCCATTTTCTCTAAAACATATCTCCTGCTTTGCATACCATCATTAAAACATGAAATTGCATCATAAACACCAACAGCAACTGCATTTCTTCCCACAAAAATGGTTTTTGGCAATCTTTCCCTTATACATTGGTTAAAACTTCCATTTTGGGTACTGCCATCAAGACATTTCTTTAATATGTTTTCATTTGCTAGGTCCCTGAATATAGGTTTGATGGCGTCCATTACAGCAGTTGGTAGAGACTTTCCGTGATGATATTCTACACCACTAGCAATTGAACTTTGGTAGCCACACCATGATTCACTTCCTTTTGGACACAAGTTTTTGATAGGGTTATTGTCTGTGGACATTTTGTGGAAGTGTAAGACCCAAACTGCTTGCTTTATTAAAATTGAAACAAATGAGCCCTTGGTCACAATTTTTTAGTCTTATTAATCAGGTTTCAACGCTTCTAAGAGTGCCTTCGTCAGAATTTAGACATTTAAAGTGGACTATAACATAATTACAATTATGGGATAGTGGTCTATATATTGCCCACCTACCATAAGTGCGAAACTGTGTACATTTTCTATAGAAAAAGACCCTTAAAGATGCATCAGATATTGCTAAATGGATGGTGTACTCTCAAGCGACCACTTCTTGTTTGTTGGGGTTATTAGAATATTCTTATTGAAATGGTGGTTGGCTAGGCAACCACTGTCCACATGAGGAGTATCATAGTGGCATTTTGTGTGTACAAGAGAAAAGGCACAATTATTGTGAGAATTTGTTAAAATATAAGGTACGTACGACATTTGTTGAATTAATAGTTATGTGTTTTACATTGAATATGCGTTTTATGTACCTAAATAGAGACTATACGTAATAATTCGGAGATAACTGAGAGTGTGGTAGCAAAACTTTAGTGTCGTATATTACATTTTCGTAAAAGTGCTCTTTTATCAAATATGTACAAGGGACTAAGCAATATTTACGATATACCTCGATAATATGCAAGTAATTTACAATATATATAAGCCAGTTTTAGTGTCTGGCTAACAAATTATTAGCAAATGAACAATGACAAAACGTAAACTGACATAACCTCGCATTTCATTATTACAGATGCACAGAACTAAGTATACCTTTACATTTCGAGAATTGGAAGAGATGTCATCACAAGACTTTGAGAGTTTGATAGGCGATGGTCAGGCTGTCGATTCCGAGTGTAGATGTGATTCGGATGCTGACAATGTATTGCCAAATACTCATCCCACTAATACTAGCAGGGGAGATAATTCATCCCATGACTCTTGTATTGATTTCATTCCTCCATCACCCCAACAAACATGTGTAATCCCTGAAAGTGATGAGGATGAAGACGAAAGTGAAGAAGAGGATGAACGTGACGATGCTCATGTTTGGCCTAGCATGCAGTACAATTTTTCAAAAAACATTACTGATCCTGCCATATACAATTCAGTAAATTATTCACAGTGTTTCGGAACAAACATTGAACTGAATTTACAATCCCTATAGCTATATTCTCGCAGTTTTTTCCTATCTTTATCTTACACCACATTGTCAGAGAATCTAATCTTTATGCTAATCAGAAAGCTATTGATCTAAATGTGACCATAGCTGAATTGAAAGCATTCCTTGGTGTACTTCTAATAATGGGTTTCCACAGACTTCCCAGCATAAGACATTACAGGTCATCTGATCCCAGTTTATTTCTAAGCAGAGTAGCTTAAGTTATGTCTGTCAGAAGATTTTTGAAGATATTAAGGTTCTTGCATGTAAACGGTTCACAAAAAATGCCAAAAAAGGGAGAATGTGGGTGTGACACATTGTATAACCTTCGTCCACTTCTTACCCGTCTAAACCAAATTTTTTGGAAAACTTTTATCACTATCGGTGAAAGCATGGTGGCTTTCAAAGGGACGGTATCCCTAAAGCAGTATATGCCAATGAAGCCTAAAAAACGAGGATTTAAAATTTGCATTGCAGCCCGCAGTGTTACAGGGTACATGTTATCTTTTCAAGTGTATGAAGGAAAATCTGAATTCAAAGAAGAAGGTTGTCTAGGTGAGAAGGTTAGAAGGTTGTTTTGTCACTTTCAAAACCACTCCAGTTTTAGGGTACTGCCTCTTTCTTGATAGATTTTTTACTAATTTACCATTGGTTTCTAAATTATTGACTAGAGGGACATTTGGTTGTGGGACAATGCTTCAAAATAAAAAGTATTTTCCTAAAATGTTATTGAAAGTTGACAATGTACTGGAGTGAAATGAATGGAGTTAGTTATTTCTAATGGAGGAAAGATGGGGCTCGCCTACGCTGTAGTGCACAATACTGTGAGCTGCGATGACTGCTACCTGCGTCGTTCGCCTCTAAAAAATGACAAACTATCTCTTTCTATTTGGATTGACCTTCGGCAATCGAACTCTCACTACACCTTGATGAAGTCAAGGACTCCTATCTCCCCCTAGTCTAACAACTGGCGTGGTACACCAGTCAGATAACCAGTCCACCACGATGCCACTTAATGTTTGCTTGCAGACGGTAACTAATACTCTGTCTGTTTTCACACCACACATTAAGTGTTGTGGCCAACACAGTGAACAAATGCTTAATCGCGAGCGACTCAGTATAGAGTATCACTCCGATTCGCTAGTGATTAGAGGTGCTCTCTCAGTGCAGTACTGAGTACAGACTTTGTTCTTTGCTCTCTGCGTACACGCACGAGTGCACTCGCTCCCGCTACGTGTTCCCACTACCAGAGCGTCACTGGAACGACTTCCCTCCACGCAAAAAGCGAAAGGGTATATCATCCACTGTCTTTCCCTCATTCCTCTGGCTCATTGCGTCAGAAATAGTCCACCAATCAGCGTTACTCTTACAAACAGGAGAATGGCTAAGCCAACCAATACGGAAATATGTAGCATCTGCTTTAAGCGTTTACTGTCCACTTGTGAGAACTCTGCAACTGCGCACTAGGTCCGTCAAAAAAATGCGTATGCTGGGACTCTCCCAACAATACAGTGGGTTTTGCTATTAAGGTCTGTTTTGGTCCATGGGCGGTTGGCTGGCCAGTGCAGCTGTGTGCTATCCCACCCTTCTGCAGACTTTCCAGCGATCTGGTTGCATCCGCCAAACAAAAACTCCTGTGGCCGTCGTGTCTTGAATGTTTGTGTACGCCAGCCTCGACTTTTTAATCTCGGTGTGCACTTGCGATTTATTTATTAGATTTGCATATCGATTAAATGGAAATATGTAAAATTGACTCTACCCTACCGAATTTGGGCTCAAATGAAACGTCTTGATACGCAGAATACAATGGTGAGGACGAAATATGTAAGAAATGAAGGTCAGGAGATCACGTCATCTAACATAATTACTGTTCGTTTTCCCTAACATTGGTTCATTTGTTCGATATGTTGCCTAAGTACGTTATTGCTACATACGAGTATATTGATCTGGTTTTACTTCTGTGTTCTCTTTTTAATGTTATGCCTTTATATATGAGTATTATTTTATGTTTTGTGTGATTCAAATAGTTTCAGAACTATATCTGTGTTGAAATTATTCATTTGCACTGTGTACTCTAGTACTGTAAGTTAATTTAGTACTGCACCTTATTGCAGGCGTAGATTTATGGCTATATTGACCATTGCTTTGAAAAATACATCTTTCTCTCAGTCTTGATGACATTAAATTTTATATATGATGAACCATGGACCTTGCCGTTGGTTGGGAGGCTTGCGTGCCTCAGCGATACAGATAGCCGTACCGTAGGTGCAACCACAACAGAGGGGTATCTGTTGAGAGGCCAGACAAACGTGTGGTTCCTGAAGAGGGGCAGCAGCCTTTTCAGTAGTTGCAAGGGCAACAGTCTGGATGATTGACTGATCTGGCCTTGTAACAATAACCAAAACGGCTGAAAGCAAGGGGAAACTACAGCCGTAATTTTTCCCGAGGGCATGCAGCTTTACTGTATGATTACATGATGATGGCGTCCTCTTGGGTAAAATATTCCGGAGGTAAAATAGTCCCCCATTCGGATCTCCGGGCGGGGACTACTCAAGAGGATGTCGTTATCAGGAGAAAGAAAACTGGCGTTCTACGGATCGGAGCGTGGAATGTCAGATCCCTTAATCGGGCAGGTAGGTTAGAAAATTTAAAAAGGGAAATGGATAGGTTGAAGTTAGATATAGTGGGAATTACTGAAGTTCGGTGGCAGGAGGAACAAGACTTCTGGTCAGGTGAATACAGGGTTATAAATACAAAATCAAATAGGGGTAATGCAGTAGTAGGTTTAGTAATGAATAGGAAAATAGGAATGCGGGTAAGCTACTACAAACAGCATAGTGAACGCATTATTGTGGCCAAGATAGATACGAAGCCCACGCCTACTACAGTAGTACAAGTTTATATGCCAACTAGCTCTGCAGATGACGAAGAAATTGAAGAAATGTATGATGAAATAAAAGAAATTATTCAGATTGTGAAGGGAGACGAAAATTTAGTAGTCATGGGCGACTGGAATTCGAGTGTACGAAAAGGGAGAGAAGGAAACGTAGTAGTTTAATATGGATTGGGGGACAGAAATGAAAGAGGAAGCCGCCTGGTCGAATTTTGCACAGAGCACAACATAATCATAACTAACATTTGGTTTAAGAATCATGAAAGAAGGTTGTATACATGGAAGAACCCTGGAGATACTAAAAGGTATCAGATAGATTATATAATGGCAAGACAGAGATTTAGGAACCAGGTTTTAAATTGTAACACATTTCCAGGGGCAGATGTGGACTCTGACCACAATCTATTGGTTATGACCTGTAGATTAAAACTGAAGAAACTGCAAAAAGGTGGGAATTTAAGGAGATGGGACCTGGATAAGCTAAAAGAACCAGAGGTTGTACAGAGATTCAGGGAGAGCATAAGGGAGCAATTGACAGGAATGGGGGAAATAAATACAGTAGAAGAAGAATGGGTAGCTTTGAGGGATGAAGTAGTGAAGGCAGTAGAGGATCAAGTAGGTAAAAAGACTAGGGCTAGTAGAAATCCTTGGGTAACAGAAGAAATATTGAATTTAATTGATGAAAGGAGAAAATATAAAAATGCAGTAAGTGAAACAGGCAAAAAGGAATACAAACGTCTCAAAAATGAGATCGACAGGAAGTGCAAAATGGCTAAGCGGGGATGGCTAGAGGACAAATGTAAGGATGTAGAGGCCTATCTCACTAGGGGTAAGACAGATACCGCCTACAGGAAAATTAAAGAGACCTTTGGAGATAAGAGAACGACTTGTATGAATATCAAGAGCTCAGATGGAAACCCAGTTCTAAGCAAAGGAGGGAAAGCAGAAAGGTGGAAGGAGTATATAGAGGGTCTATACAAGGGCGATGTACTTGAGGACAATATTATGGAAATGGAAGAGGATGTAGATGAAGATGAAATGGGAGATATGATACTGCGTGAAGAGTTTGACAGAGCACTGAAAGACCTGAGTCGAAACAAGGCCCCCGGAGTAGACAATATTCCATTGGAACTACTGACGGCCGTGGGAGAGCCAGTCCTGACAAAACTCTACCATCTGGTGAGCAAGATGTATGAAACAGGCGAAATACCCTCAGACTTCAAGAAGAATATAATAATTCCAATCCCAAAGAAAGCAGGTGTTGACAGATGTGAAAATTACCGAACTATCAGCTTAATAAGTCACAACTGCAAAATACTAACACGAATTCTTTACAGACGAATGGAAAAACTAGTAGAAGCCAACCTTGGGGAAGATCAGTTTGGATTCCGTAGAAACAATGGAACACGTGAGGCAATACTGACCTTACGACTTATCTTAGAAGAAAGATTAAGGAAAGGCAAACCTACGTTTCTAGCATTTGTAGACTTAGAGAAAGCTTTAGACAATGTTGACTGGAATACTCTCTTTCAAATTCTAAAGGTGGCAGGGGTAAAATACAGGGAGCGAAAGGCTATTTACAATTTGTACAGAAACCAGATGGCAGTTATAAGAGTCGAGGGACATGAAAGGGAAGCAGTGGTTGGGAAGGGAGTAAGACAGGGTTGTAGCCTCTCCCCGATGTTGTTCAATCTGTATATTGAGCAAGCAGTAAAGGAAACAAAAGAAAAATTCGGAGTAGGTATTAAAATTCATGGAGAAGAAATAAAAACTTTGAGGTTCGCCGATGACATTGTAATTCTGTCAGAGACAGCAAAGGACTTGGAAGAGCAGTTGAATGGAATGGACAGTGTCTTGAAAGGAGGATATAAGATGAACATCAACAAAAGCAAAACAAGGATAATGGAATGTAGTCTAATTAAGTCGGGTGATGCTGAGGGAATTAGATTAGGAAATGAGGCACTTAAAGTAGTAAAGGAGTTTTGCTATTTGGGGAGCAAAATAACTGATGATGGTCGAAGTAGAGAGGATATAAAATGTAGGCTGGCAATGGCAAGGGAAGCGTTTCTGAAGAAGAGAAATTTGTTAACATCGAGTATTGATTTAAGTGTCAGGAAGTCATTTCTGAAAGTATTCGTATGGAGTGTAGCCATGTATGGAAGTGAAACATGGACGATAAATAGCTTAGACAAGAAGAGAATAGAAGTTTTCGAAATGTGGTGCTACAGAAGAATGCTGAAGATTAGATGGGTAGATCACATAACTAATGAGGAAGTATTGAATAGGATTGGGGAGAAGAGAAGTTTGCGGCACAACTTGACCAGAAGAAGGGATCGGTTGGTAGGAAATGTTCTGAGGCATCAAGGGATCACCAATTTAGTATTGGAGGGCAGCGTGGAGGGTAAAAATCGTAGAGGGAGACCAAGAGATGAATACACTAAGCAGATTCAGAAGGATGTAGGTTGCAGTAGGTACTGGGAGATGAATAAGCTTGCACAGGATAGAGTAGCATGGAGAGCTGCATCAAACCAGTCTCAGGACTGAAGACCACAACAACAACAACATATGATGTTAGCTATAGTGGCAGGTTTCCTGTACTCGAGTATGTGCCAGTTACAGGTATTGCTTATTTCTAAGGCCGGAAAATTTATAGATTTGTTTTTTTTTCTACCTCCATTAGGAATTTTATTTTTGGATGTGGGGTTTTTGGTTTCTAATGGACTCTTTGAATATTGTATCCAGCTATTAGTAGCAAAGTGTCTTCCCCATGATGCTGGTAGAGTATGATTTTGGTAAAAAATGGCTAATCTAAATTGAAAAAATTTTCTTCTGGTGTGTTACTGATCACAACACAACTGCACCTGCAATACGTTTTCCCATTGCTACTCCATTGGCCTGTGCATAGGTTTTCTAATTGAATTGAAAATAATTTTGGGATGAAGTAAGTTCCAGGAGATTTATGGTTTTGTAGAATTCTGTGATATGATCTTGCCTGTATCTTAGTATTTCGTTTTTCTATAATTTCAGGTGTTTCAGAACCTGGTATGTTTGTACATACATCTGTTGTATCAAGTGAAATAAATTTATGTGCCTGAGGGCTTTCGATATTGTTTATAGTATCAGCTAATGTTCTCGATTTTTAATGGTGTATTTTTTCTTAAATGTTTAAAGATGAGATATTAATTAGATAATCTTCTTACTCATTAGCTATAATGGGCTACTGATGCGGTTAACGATCAGATTAATTCTTTATAGCCAAATTATATGTCTCCATCATTATGTGGATAAAACATTACTACTAACAGACAAAAATAAACACTAGTAGACGATAGTAGCATTCAAGTAATTCCCCAGAAACTGAACACCTTATCCCAAAGATATAATTCAAAATGGAGATAGAAAAACTATATATTGTCTGGACTTACAAGTATACAATAGCAATAGTCATCACAACTCGAATTTATAGTAAGCCAAACTCTACACATAACATCATAAGTAAATTTCATGTCACCCAAACTCACACAAATATTAAAATGTAATATAAATGAGCTTTCAGTAGCACAGTATGTAGCACAAAAGAATCATTTCAACCTGGGCATAGTTCTCCAACTACATGAACAACACATAAAATGTAAAACAATACTCATACAGAAACATACAACATTAAAAAAAGAACATAAAAGTAAAACCGGACCAACATAATGAACAAACTGAGCGACCTGCTACAGAAAACGAATAAAAAACTAGCATTCCATACAAACAATAATTTAAGAAAAAAACTGTTATCAAGAAAGACAAAAGCCTACATCTATTTCAGCTCAGGTCTCTATAAAATTTCATGTATCGACTGTACTTAGCTTTGAATTGGGCAAATGGGAGGAACCTTTACAATTTGATTTAAAGAATATACTAGAAACCGTAAATGCAATCAGTAATCTTTTAGTTATACATAAATAACCAAAAGCACACAGCAGAACACATTGACAATGTACCTGAAGGACCTACTATGAACATTTTGAAGTACTGGAAATTTACACTCATGAAAAAATCTACCAACGACATTCTCAATGAATTCTCAAGAATTATCTAAAAAGCTTCTTTTAAATTTTTTATAAATGGAAATGATTGGAAACTACAATATATACATAGCAATAGACAACTTCAACTGCAGTTAACAACAGAATTCTAATGTTTTTGGTACACAGTGTTCACTGTGACATTTTGAAACATGATTTACTCTGTAAACATAAAAGTAAACATAAATCATCATAGGAGAGAGGATGGTCGTTTTATCTGTCAAAAATAGTATTCTAGATAGACAAAATTATGTCATTGATACAACTTGTCACCAGACAAATATTCACAACAGGATTACATCATACATAGAACTTGTCATCAGATGAATAGCCACTATGGAACACATTATGAATGTCTCTGCACCTAGGTGTTAGTAATACTGTACAAAAACTTTGTACAGACATAGGTAAGCTATATTAATTGTAATGTTAAAAGTACCATTACTAATGGTATACTAGCTTAAACAAGCTTTTATTGAAGAAATTCGACAGCATAAGCTAAATAAAATACTTTGCAGTTAAATAGGGATCAATTTATATAAAAATTTCGTATTTTGAAATCATATATGTTGTGGCCCCAGCAGAGAATAAATTATTGACCAATTGCTAGTAAATTATGAAAAGTTCCCAGAGCATCTCTGATGTATACAAATTGTGGAAACTTTCCAGTTCAAAGACAAATGGGCACCTCTCATACTCTGGGTGAAGAATGGAGAGCTCAGTTACTTAAGCGGATTTTGTAGATTCAAAAGAAAGGATTCCCTGTTAGTAGAGGTAAACAATAGTAGGGTTGAACTTACACACTCCATTGAAAGACGGAAAACTTGGAAAAAAGTAGTTACAGTCCTATTTTCAGAAAAATCCTGATAGTACACAAAGAATTTCAGAGATAGTAACACTAAAAAGATGCAGTTTCACTTATAAACACCAGGGGAGGTAACTTGTACCACACATTGTGATATCAAGATATTACAAATTAGTTTAAGAATAAGATATGGAAGCTCGATATGTTTTCAAAACAGAGAGGTATTGAAAATTTCGTTCATTTTTTTGTAACGTGGAGCAGTTCGTTACAATTTTGGTAGAACATGGGTATATATAACGGGAAAGGTATGTTGTAGTTTCCACTGGACAACAGCCCAACTTAGTAGAAGAAGATGAAAAACACTTCATACTGCAAGATTAAATTAATACCTTAGCATGCAGCTACTATAACTTTTGACCGACTTTTCGAAGTAGGTGAAAGCATAGGAACTGTTGTTTAGTACCTACACAAACGTGTATTGTACCATTAAGTATGCAATTTCATCATGATGTCGTGCAGTTTGCATTGTCTGACAGCACATTTATTTTGGTACACAGACCAAAGTAATCTTTTTGATAAGTTCACATTAATCTATTACTTAGAACAAATGTACAGTCCACATGTGATTTTTAACATTATAGAAACGATATTTAGCCTATATATTTGGCATTTTTCAATATGTGGTACAGAGATCAAATTAAGCTTTTCATCTAACCTGACGTTTTCTCAGTAATGGCAATAAGCAAGTTGTGTTGGTTTGATAAGTAATATAGACAATGTACATATGGAAATATTTAACATGAAGATCTACTGTGCCTTGCAAAGTACAGATATTAAAATTCAAGAAGTGTAGCTTAATCCTCACATGGTGTCTGCAGTCGTTTTGGACCTGAAGACTCATTTAACTACAAAGAAACAGTTTTTATGTGGATGTAGACTTCTCATTGTACATATATGCTTCCATCGACTTTTTATTGTAACTGGGTAAAATATTTATGATTACATCACAGTTTGTAGTATAACAATTAGAAACTTTGGCAGTGGGGTCAGAACGTGCCCCAGGTATACAATACGAGGTGTGGCTAGAAAAAAACCGGACTAGTACTGGTGAAACAATAAAACGAATGCAATAAGGCTGAAAGTCGCGTGGCCTGTCACGTGACTCTCGCTCCGCCTACTGCTCGAGTTTCATCTGCCTCCTGCACTCAGTCTGCCCGTGGCGTCTGTTTTAAGTAGTTGACGTTTTGTCTGTGCGTCGGAAAATGTTGAGTGTACAGAAAGAACAGCGTGTTAACATCAAATTTTGTTTCAAACTAGGAAAATCTGCAAGTGAAACGTTTGTAATGTTACAACAAGTGTACGGCGATGATTGTTTATCGCGAACACAAGTGTTTGAGTGGTTTAAACGATTTAAAAATGGCCGCGAAGACACCAGTGATGACACTCGCACTGGCAGACCATTGTCAGCAAAAACTGATGCAAACATTGAAAAAATCGGTAAACTTGTTCGACAAGATCGCCGTTTAACAATCAGAGCAGTGTCTGAGTTAACAGGAGTTGACAAGGAAAGTGTTAGGCAGATTCTTCATGAAAGTTTCGACATGAACAAAGTGTGTTCAAAAATGGTTCCAAAGTGTCTCACAATTGAACAGAAGGAACGCCGAAGAATGATTTGTTCTGGCATCCTGGAAAACATTGAAAGTGATCCCACCTTCTTACAAAATGTTATTACTTGCGATGAATCGTGGTTTTTTACTTACATCGTAAAACTCCTGGTTCTCCACGACAAAAAAAAGCACGAACGTCAAAATCGAAATTCAAGGCAATGATGATTGTTTTTTTTTTTGACATCAAAGGGATTGTGCACATTGATTGGGTACCAGAGGGACAAACAGTGAATCAGCATTACTACATTAGCGTCCTGGCTACCCTACGTGAGCGAGTACGGAGAAAACGGAACGATTTGTGGAGAAAAAAGTCATGGATCCTTCACCAAGACAATGCCCCAGCTCACAGTGCGTTGTCAGTGAAGACGTTTTTGGTAAAACACAACATTCCCATCTTAGATCATCCACCCTACTCACCTGATTTGGCCCCCTGTGACTTTTTTCTTTTCCCTAAAGTCAAGTCAGCTTTGAAAGGAACTAGATTTGAGACTGTTGAAGCAGTAAAAGAAAAAGCGACGGAAGTAATGTATGGACTTACCGAAAATGATCTGCAGCATTGCTATGAACAGTGGAAAATTCGTATGGAGCGGTGTAGAGACCGAGGAGGAGAGTACATTGAAGGAGATAACATGAAATTGTAAATAATTGTAAATAAATGTTTTTTCCAGCATCGGTCCGGTTTTTTTCTAGCCGCACCTCGTATGTGATTTTCAGTGTTATCTTTCAACTTTACTTAGAAGATAAAAACTTGGCAGCAATGCACCTTCTAAATTGACATTTATATAATAAACGTAAGCATGGTCCATAGTAGGCTGTAACAAGAATTATTTAATCATGTGATTAGCTGATTTCGACTACTTGTCATTGTCAAGCACTTGTAAAACCAACATGGAAAGGCACTAGATTGTCTGCATGCATTACACTCTACACATCTTACATTAAGATAAAACATTATAATTACATTTATTAAGCATGTGGAGGTTCTGAATTCCCAAAAATATAAAATTTTAACGATATCTATGTGTCCTACACGTCCACAGTTGTAAACAATTGGTATAAAATATATATACATACTTTTTTATGACATAGTCACAGCTAGGAGCTCCATTTTGTTGTTTGCCTTTGGATCTGTTGTGCAGTTGCATTTCTTATTTGGAGCATTATCGTTACATTTTAGTATCACTTAGCAGTTGACTATGAAAAGGAAATACAGTCTGTAAATTTTATAGGGGATCTTGACACCACAGTAAAAGTAGCACCCTTCCTGTCGATAATATGAAGTGTGTCGAAGATGGTTATTGCATTACATACACTTCAGTTTACTTCAGCACATTATAAATTCAAATATGTTACCTTCCTCTGAACTATAAAGACTAGTTTTGCAATCTGTAGAAATTATGTGTTACAAAGATGGTGTTCTGTCTGCTTTTAAATCTATACCTTTGACTGTAGGTTGAATTATCTAGGAAGGCCTAGAGGTTGTGCTCTCATATTAAACGACAATGTGCTGACTGCTTGTTAATTCACGATCCTCGCTTTAATTTGACCATATAACCTCATCACTTTTTGTATTCAATTACTTGAATGTGCCACATTGTGCTGGCACCACCTCGTTTTCTTATGTGAGCTATTTGCACAAGTCACTTTCATTCCAATGAACAGCCATTCGACTATTGAGCTTCCATTTGAGGTTGTTAATAGTAAATAGATCTTTTCAACTACTGTTTTGGCCATAAATTTATGTGTACACAAATGAGGAGACATCCTCATCTTTAAGTTGGACGCTACAAGTGGAAAGCTAACACACATTTAAAGTAATCTACTTCACTTACAAACCAATAAACTCATGTGCTACTTTCAGTTACGAGATATGCAGGCCCTCATTTCTTCTCCTTGCACCGAAGTGTGTGATGTGTCACTGTTTTCTACTCAATTTTCAAGTCAAAATGCATTACCAAATTTAAATATTTTGCATATCTTGAAAATATCAAGGCTTTATTATCACTAATTATGGTAGCAGACTCCGCTTTTGTAAACACATCACATGCACACACACACACACACACACACACACACACACACACACACACACACACACACCTTTCGAGTTTACATGGCTTAGTTTGGAACTATGGGATTACATTCTGGTATTAATCAGCAGTTGATTATGAAAATATGGAGTCTTGGCATAACAGTTTCTAATGGTAAGTGTCGCCATTTTTCAGCAAAAATTCCTTTTTCACTTAACATCCAGTATGCCTTGATGTAATGTAATAAAAAGCGACAGTAGCCTTTCTGATGAAAAATTAAAACTTGAAAATAACATTGTTACACTTCACAAATACATTGTGCGTGTGCGTGTGCGTGTGTGTGTGTGTGTGTGTGTGTGTGTGCATGTATGTAAACAGCATTGTGACACTTCACATAAACATAGCATTTTCTTGTGATGCTGACATACACTTCCTGTTGTTTTAGACGAAGGAATAACATTGTGACACTTGATCAGCACCTTAGGACAAAATAAATATGGAAATATTTAATCTGAGGGTACTTTGTGCCTTACAATGACTACCAAGTTTGGTACAGATATCGACTGTGGATTTTGACAAGTGACGCTTAGCATGTAAATTCGTCACATAAACAGTGTGTGTGTGTGTGTGTGTGTGTGTGTGGGTGGGTGGGTGGGTGGGTGGGAAGCGGTGTGTTGTTGTTGACGAAATTTACATATTTTAGATATGGAAACACTGTGTCTTACTGCCTCTATGTAATTTTTTGACAGATAATTCACATCATGCACGTACTTTTGAACATGGCGAAGAATATTCTGATTGGTTGGATCCTTTGAACAGGGCCAAGATTGGCTACATTGAGACTGCCAACGTTCCAAGGAATGAGGTGTGACTCATTGGATTGTGAAATTCATCAGGGATGTCATATGATGTTGATGATGTCAGTGATAAGGGGCTGTGGCTTGTGATGTTATGGCTAGAGTACTGACATTTTCATGTGATGTCACAAATGTAAATAAAGTTCACTAATGTAGGCATATCCCTTCCACTTAGCTGTGTATGGTTTCTATTTTTACCACTAACAATATTGTATTATACCTTTCAGGGTTTTTAGAGGGTGTTGAAGTTAATTGTCAAATGAACTAACGCATTTGTACTTGATAACTGCAATGGCCAAATGGAGCTCAATTATTTTTTCAAAAAGTTCATCACATTTGTGAGCCATTCGTTCTCTCTTTATCTTCCTCTCTCTCTCTCTCTCTCTCTCTCTCTCTCTCTCTCTCTCTAAACTGTCTATACCTCATACAATCATGTAAGCCACAAACAAAGCCAAAGTTGCACACATTTGTCGCGCCATACGAGAACACCAGACAGACCCTCGCCTACTACTGAACTGTTATCAACTGAGCCCTTGTGACCTGGCAGTCATGGCTTTGGTGGTTCCCTAGTGAGGCCAACTGCAGTGCCGGCAACCCACTATCGATAGCTTCCACTGGTGGGGAAATTAAATCTCTATCTCCTGCAATCAGCATATAAGTCCAAAAATGTCCTGGCCAATGCCAGTGACTCTGGGGGTAGGAGTGTAGAGAAACAGCACTCTCTGCTGGCAGATGTGGGACTACTGGCTCAACCCATATCGTAGCAGGTAGTCCAATCATGGAGGCAGCAGCATGCCCACGCCATAAAACTACTATGATGACACTGGGTTCAAAGAAGGAGCAATTCTATCTACATAGATTCCCAAACTGCAGTGCCTTTATCCATCTGCACGTAAGTGGGGTCATTTGGTCTAGTGATATGGGAACATATGAGTAGAGTACATAACGTGGTGCAGAAGATGTGGGGAAGGGGCAAGAGACACAGAAGTTGGTGTCCTTGGTGTCTTGTAGAGGGATTAGAAGCAAAGGCAGTTAACAGCCAGAGTTGCTTGCAATGACAGGTCATGAAAATGTGCCCAGCTGTGACATCAAACAGTTGGGCCATGTAGCCAACTTTCACCCCTTTGGTTCACTATGTATCCTGGCTGAACCTGCATGTTCACATGCAGATGGCGCATGCATAGGTGGGCCTGTACACATGATGGGCATACTGCATGGTATGAAATAGGTCTAACAGTGTGCAATGCTTGCGCCAATCCAGGGTTTCGTCCAGGCTGACTCTATTGCCAGCGGAATGGGTGACCTATACATCATAAGGAAATTGAAAAGGGCAGCCTAGGTCGATTATGACAGAAAGGCTTCACCTGGGTTCCCAAAGTGTGAGCCATCCATTCAGCCTTTATGTTGTGTGTGGGTTGAAAAGGAGTAGTGGTCATATGGTGGATGCTATTTTGGTGGCAGAAGAACTGAAACTGAGTAAACATAAACTAGGCTCTTTGTCTGATATCAAGGTGCATGGTGCCTCCCAATGTCAAATATCCTCGAAGGTCACAGAAGCCTGGGGAGATAGTTGACAGAAGATGTGCCACATATGGGATTCGTGCATTCACACAGCGCTCAGAGATGGCCCAGAAAAATAAATATGGACCCTCTTCAGTGGGAGGCCAAGGTGGGGTCATGGAGAGAAACATTGTGCTGGTGGTGTGCGGCTGAGGAGCAGGCACAGCATGTGCGGCAAGTGCATTTTTTTGCTGGGCCAGCAGATGTGCCACCAGGCCAACCCCTTCCTGTGTCGCATCCCCCAATATCATGTCTAAAGGAGCTGGAGGAAGTGGGACCAGAATGATGACTCAGAGGTCTGAGACCTCTATGATCAACATTGACACCTCTTGTGACGTTGTGCCGGTAGCACAGCACGAAATGATTTCAAGAAGCTGGGTCATCCTAGCAGAGATACATGGCCTAGTACTCTTTCAGGCCCACTCAAAAAACTTTCCTCAGCAAATGTCGTGGGACGACTCCAAGGTTATGTGCCCCAGCGAGAATTTGCTCAGAGTTCTTAGAGGTACTGATCCAAGGGAAGTGATCGAGCTCCGCTTCAAGGCAAAGACAGGCGGGTACAGTGTGTCTACATTAGCGTATTTGGCGGTGGATCGAAAAAGAATTTTAGTACCACTTACTCAAGAACAACTCCCAGCACTATAAATGCTATCTTGTCTTGTCCGGATGATTAGAATGATGCCCGAACAAGAAAATCAAGGGTTTGTGGGCAGTCAACAAGTAGAATTTCCTGCCCTACAAACACACAAGTCATTTTAACGCCATAAACGATCGTTAAAGCCTCCTTCTCTATTTGGGAGTAGTTCACCTGGGCAGCATTTAACGTTTTGTAGGTGGAGGCGATTGGGCGCTAAGAAGAATCCGACAATTTGTGGGACAAAACCGCTACAATGCTGTACGGGACGCTTCTGTGGCTAATTTCAATGGCATGCCCATTGTCCATGGCATCAGACATGACGCTGCTTTGACATCGTCCTCTATGGCACTGAAAAGCCTTTTGAGCAGCGGGTGACAACAGAAATTTCGACAACATAAATTTCACGTCCTCCTTGCATAGCTGATTCAGATGGTGAGCGATCTGCTGACGTGGGGAATAAACTTGGCATAAAAAAGCACTCCGTCTTCAGGCCACGAGAGGCCGACCGGGACCATCCGACCGCCGTGTCATCCTCAGTGGAGTATGCGGATGGGAGGGGCGTGGTGTCAGCATACCGCTCTCCCGGTCGTTATGATGGTATTCTTGACCGAAGCCGCTCCTCAATTAGCATCACGAGGCTGAGTGCACCCCGAAAAACGGCAACAGCGCATGGCGGCCTGGATGGTCACCCATCCAAGAGCCGACCACGCCCGACAGCGCATAACTTTGGTGATCTCACGGGAACCGGTGTATCCACTGCGGCAAGGCCGTTGCCTAATATACTTGGCATACTATGCGATTTCTTTCAGAAACAACCGCACTTTTCCAGCTGACAGCGTAAACTGTTTTTCTCCATCTGTTCCTTATGGGATTCAAGATTGGCACTGCGAAAGGCCTCAGAGAAATGAAAGCATTAAAGTTACATGCACATACGAGTGTTGGTTCAAAAATCGCCTTATGTGCAGAACGCAATTAGGTCATAAAAGGCACTTTGTCTGACACTGAATTAACTTGGTCCTCTACATTGAACCCAAAACTGGTAAAGGTATCTAAGCCGAAAATGTTAGTGGCAGTATGAGAGTGCTTAGCAAAGAATATCATTATGTATTCAATATTTTTGTACTTAGCTGCCAGCGACAGTTCTCCAGGGAAAGGAATGGCCCTTGTGGCAGTAAAACAAGACCTGGCGCTGGGCCCATCGCATCGAAGGTGAACCAAGACAGCGCTATGTGCGCTTGTTGATCAAAGACACGGCAGCGCCGGTGACCAGCTGGAAGTCCACGGACTGATGGAATGGAGTCAAGTGCAAAGTGAGCTGATGCGGTGGCGCTGTAACTGCCGGTTTTGCAGCCAGACGGTGTGGACCACATTGTATCCCTCATGCTGCAGGTGAGCATGCAGCAGGTGGACCACTTGTTGACCCACAGCGACCAGGTGATGGCCTCTGCCACAGGCGCAGCAGCCCACTGCGTGATGCGGGCATCGTCTTTTGTTATGGCCGCTACCACAGTGAGGACAGAACTGGTGTTTCTTCGGCATGTGCGATTTACGCCTGAATGCCAAGGAGGGAAGGCGTTTCTGAACTGCCCGGTTAATATTATATAAAAGTTCATCCGATACTGAGGAGGGAGTGGAATACACTACTGGCCATTAAAATTGCTACACCAAGAACAAATGCAGATGATAAACGGGTACTCATTGGACAAATATATTATACTAGAACTGACATGTGATTACATTTTCACGCAATTTGGGTGCATAGATCTTGAGAAATCAGTACCCAGAACAACCACCTCTGGCCGTAATAACGGCCTTGATACGCCTAGGCATTGAGTCGAACAGAGCTTGGATGGCGTGTACAGCTACAGCTGCCCATTCAGCTTCGAAACGATGCTACAGTCCATCAAGAACAGTGACTGGCGTGTTGTGACGAGCCAGTTGCTCGCCCACCATTGACCAGATGTTTTCAGTTCGTGAGAGTTATCGAGCATATTCTGGCCAGGGCAGCAGTCGAACATTTTCTGTATCCAGAAAGTACAGTACAGGACCTGCAACATGCGGTCGTGCATTATCCTGCTGAAATGTAGGGTTTCGCAGGGATCGAATGAAGGGTAGAGCCACGGGTCGTAACACATCTGAAATGTAACGTCCACTGTTCAAAATGCCGTCAATGCGAACAAGAGGTGACCGAGACGTGTAACCAATGGCACCCCATACCATCACGCCGGGTCATACGCCAGTATGGCGATCACGAATACACGCTTCCAATGTGCGTTCACCGCTATGTAGCCAAACACGAATTCGACCATCATGATGCTGTAAACAGAACCTGGATTCATCCGAAAAAATGACGTTTTGCCATTCGTGCACCATCGCAGGCGCTCCTGCCTGTGATGCAGAGTCAAGGGTAACCGCAGCCATGGTCTCCGAGCTGATAGTCCATGCTGTTGCAAACGTCGTCGAACTGTTCGTGCAGATGGTTGTTGTCTTGCGAACGTCCCCATCTGTTGTCTCAGGGATCGAGACGTGGCTGCACGACCCGTTACAGCCATTCGGATAAGATGCTTGTCATCTCGACTGCTAGTGACACGAGGCCGTTGGGATCCAGCACGGATTTCCGTATTACCCTCCTGAACCCACCTATTCCATATTCTGCTAACAGTCATTGGATCTCGAACAACGCGAGCAGCACTGTCACGATACCATAAACCGCAATCGCGAGAGGCTACAATCCGACCGTTATCAAAGTCGGAAATGTGATGGTACGCATTTCTCCTCCTTACACGAGGCATCACAACAACGTTTCACCAGGCAACGCCGGTCATCTGCTGTTTGGGTATGAGAAATCGGTTGGAAACTTTCCTCATGTCAGCACGTGGTAAGTGTCGCCAACGGCGCCAACCTTGTGTGAATGCTCTGAAAAGCTAATCATTTGCATATCATAGGATTTTCTTCCTGTCGGTTAAATTTCTCGTCTGTAGCACGTCATCTTCGCGGTATAGCAATTTTAATGTCCAGTAGTGTAATAGACGTGCTTAAGTCTCGCACTAACCGCTGGTGGTCTGGAAGCCTGTGAACTTGGGTGCTACTTCAGAGCACAATGAACGATCAGTCGCTATCATCAGGTGGCCACTGCTTGTGACACAGAGTAACAACTTTGGAAACTTGAATATCATTTGTAAAAGCATGCTGAGCTGCCAAATCAACCTCGCAAGATTTAGAAGTTTTAAGCAGGGTTCGAAACCAGCCACCGCTTGAATTTTGAATAAGAAATCATCAGCATTGACGACCGAAGAATTCCGGTATAAGAAGTCCTCCTCATTCTGCCAACGGCCTTGTCAAAGGGAGTCGAGGGGCAGACAGAGGTTTAGGGCACTCTCTTGCCCTTGGGGTGCAAAACTGTCTCCAAGGCGGGAGAATCGACAGTGAACAACAGCACGAGAATGCACACGGCAAAGGAAATCATTGCATTAAACAAAGGACACGTAGCCTGTAACTGAAAAATCGTCATGATGATCTCTCCATTGGCAAAAGATTCCGTATTAAGCCCATATTCGGACCAGAGCAATGTGACGATGAGGAAAAGATGGAATAACCAACGAAAGGATAGTATTCTACGATTAGGAGTGTGGAATGTCAGAAGTTTGAACATGTCAGGGAAGATAAATCATCTGGTAAGAGAAATGCAAAGGCTCAGTCTAGATGTAGTTGGGGTCACTGAAGTGAAATCTAAAGAAGATAATGTTGTGGTTGGAAAGAGAGCCAACACCGTTTTACTAAAGGAGGCCGAAATGCACGCGTTTTAGCTCACGCAGGCTGGCGTGAGGTCTGGAACATGACAAGAAAATTACAATTTAGAAAAACGGACGTAGCTGGTGGAATACTTAACTTTAATCTATTAATGATGAACGTGGGTTTTGACGGTACATGATTCACAATATCAATAGTAACTAATAATGGCGCCTTGCTAGGTCGTAGCAAATGTCGTAGCTGAAGGCTATGCTAAACTATCGTCTCGGCAAATGAGAACGTAAGTAGGCAGTGAACCATCGCTAGCAAAGTGGGCTGTACAACTGGGGCGAGTGCTAGGAAGTCTCTCTAGACCTGCCGTGTGGCGGCGCTCGGTCTGCAATCACTGATAGTGGCGACACGCGGGTGCGACGTATACTAACGGACCGCGGCCGATTTAAAGGCTACCACCTAGCAAGTGTGGTGTCTGGCGGTGACACCACAGATAAGGCTTTTTGGTCTCATGAGTATAGGGTGATATCAACAGCAGCAGAAGATAGTGTAACAGGAATAGGATTCGTTATGACTGGGAAGCTATGGCAGAGAGTGAGCTACTGCAAACAATTCCGTGTTAGGGTTGTTCTCATCAGAATCGACAGCACACCAATACCAACGACGATACTTCGGGTATATATGCCGATGTCTCAAGCTGAAGATAATGAAATAGAGAAAGTATACAGGAATATTGAATGGGTAATTCAGTACGTAAAGGGAGATGAAAATCTAATAGTCTTTGGAATGCGATTGTAGGGGAAGGAGAACAAGGTAGGGTTCCAGGAGAATATGGGTTTGGTACTAGGGACGAGACCCCCCATGAACCATGGACCTTGCCGCTGGTGGGGAGGCTTGCGTGCCTCAGCGATATAGATAGCCGTACCGTAGGAGCAACCACAACGGAGGGGTATCTGTTGAGACGCCAGACAAACGTGTGGTTCCTGAAGACGGGCAGCAGCCTTTTCAGTAGTTGCAGGGGCAACAGTCTAAATGATTGACTGATCTGGCCTTGTAACACTAACCAAAACAGCCTTGCTGTGCTGGTACTGCGAACGACTAAAAGCAAGGGGAAACTACAGCCGTAATTTTTGACGTGGGCATGCAGCTGTACTGTATGGTTGAATGATGATGGCGTCCTCTTGGGTAAAATATTCCGGAGGTAAAATAGTCCCCCATTCGGATCTCCGGGCGGGGACTACTCAGGAGGACGTTGTTATCCGGAGAAAGAAAACTGGCGTTCTACGGATCGGAGCGTGGAATGTCAGGTCCCTTAATCGGGCAGATAGGTTAGAAAATTTAAAAAGGGAAATGGATAGGTTAAAGTTAGATATAGTGGGAATTAGTGAAGTTCGGTGGCAGGAGAAAAAAGACATTTGGTCAGGTGAATACAGGGTTATAAATACAAAATCAAATAGGGGTATTGCTAGAATAGGTTTAATAATGAATAGGAAAATAGGAATGAGGGTAAGCTACTACAAACAGCATAGTGAACGCATTATTATGGCCAAGATAGATACGAAGCCCATGCCTACTACAGCAGTGCAAGTTTATATGCCAACTAGCTCTGCAGATGACGAAGAAATTGATAAAATGTATGATGAGATAAAAGAAATTATTCAAATAGTGAAGGGAGACGAAAATTTAATAGTCATGGATGACTAGAATTCGATAGTAGGAAAAAGTAGAGAAGGAAACGTAGTAGGTGAATATTGGATTGGGGGTAAGAAATGAAAGAGGAAGCCACCTGGTAGAATTTTGCACAGAGCATAACTTAATCATAGCTAACATTTGGTTCAAGAATCATGAAAGAAGGTTGTAGCCCTATACATGAAAGAACCCTGGAGATACTAGAAGGTATCAGATAGATTATATAATGGCAAGACAGAGATTTAGGAACCAGGTTTTAAATTGTAACACATTTCCAGGCTCAAATGTGGACTCTGACCACAATCTATTGGTTATGAACTGTAGATTAAAACTGAAGAAACTGCAAAAAGGTGGGAATTTGAGGAGATCGGACCTGGATAAACTGAAAGAGCCAGAGGTTGTAGAGAGCTTCAGGGGGAGCATTAAGGAACGATTGACAGGAATGGGGGAAAGAAATACAGTAGAAGAAGAATCGGTAGCTTTGAGAGACGAAATAGCGAAGGTAGCACAGGATCAAGTAGGTAAAAAGACGAGGGCTAATAGAAATTCTTGGGTAACAGAGGAGATACTGATTTAATTTATGAAAGGACAAAATATAAAAATGCAGTAAGTGAAGCAGGCAAAATGGAATACAAGCGTCTCAAAAATGAGATCGACAGGAAGTGCAAAATGGCTAAGCAGGGATGGCTAGAGGTCAAATGTAAGGATTTAGAGGCACATATCACTAGGGGTAAGATAGATCCTGCCTACAGGGAAATTAAAGAGAGCCGGCCGCGGTGGTCTCGCGGTTCTAGGCGCGCAGTCCGGAACCGCGCGACTGCTACGGTCGCAGGTTCGAATCCTGCCTCGGGCATGGATGTGTGTGATGTCCTTAGGTTAGTTAGGTTTAAGTAGTTCGTAGTTCTAGGGGACTGATGACCACAGCTGTTAAGTCCCATATTGCTCAGAGCCATTTAAATTAAAGAGACCTTTGGAGAAAAGAGATCCACTTGTATGAATATCAAGAGCTCAGATGGAAACCCTGTTCTAAGCAAAGAAGAGAAAGCAGAAAGGTGGAAGGAGTATATAGAGGGTCTAAACAAGGGCGATGTTCCTGACAATATTATAGAAATGGAAGAGAACGTAGATGAAGAGGAATTAGAAGATATGATACTGCGTGAAGAATTTGACAGAGCACTGAAATGCCTAAGTCGAAACAAGGCCACAGGAGTAGACAACATTCCATTACAACTACTGACAGCCTTGGGAGAGCCAGGCCTAACAAAACTCTACCATCTAGTGAGCAAGATGTAAGAGACAGGTGAAATACCCTCAGACTTCAAGGACAATATAATACCTCCAACCCCAAAGAAAGCAGGTGTTGACAGATGTGAAAATTACCGAACTATCAGTGTAATAAGCCACGGCTGAAAAATATTAACACGAATTCTTTACAGAGGAATGGAAAAACTGGTAGAAGCCGACCTCGGGGAAGATCAGTTTGGATTCCGTAGAAATGTTGGAACACGTGAGGCAATACTGGCCCTACGACTTATCTTAGAAAACAGATTAAGGAAAGGCAAACCTATGTTTCTAGCATTTGTAGACTTAGAGAAAGCTTTTGACAATGTTGACTGGAATACACTATTTGAAATTCTGAAGATGGCAATGGTAAAACACAGGGAGCGAAAGGCTATTTACAATTTGTACAGAAACCAGATGGCAGTTATAAGAGTCGAGGGACATGAAAGGGAAGCAGTGGATGGAAAGGGGGGACAGAATTGTAGCCTCTCCCCGATGTTATTCAATCTGTATATTGAGCAAGCAGTAAAGGAAAGAAAAGAAAAATTCGGAGTTGGAATTAAAATCCATGGAGAAAAAATAAAAGCTTTGAGATTCGCCGATGACATTGTAATTCTGTCAGAGACAGCAAAGGACCTGGAAGAGTAGCTGAACGGAATGGACAGTGTCTTGAAAGGAGGATATAAGATGAACATCAACAAAAGCAAAACGCGAATAATGGAATGTAGTCGAATTAAATCGGATGATTAGGAAATGAGGCGCTTAAAGTAGTAAATGAGGTTTGCTATTTGGGGAGCAAAATAACTGATGATGGTCGAAGTAGGGAGGATATAAATTGTAAACTGGCAATGGCAAGGAAAGCGTGTCTGAAGAAGAGAAATTTGTTAACATCGAGTATAGATTTAAGGGTCAGCAAGTCTTTTCGTAAAGTATTTGTATGGAGTGTAGCCATGTATGGAAGTAAAACGTGGACGATAAATAGTTTAGACAAGAATAGAATAGAAGCTTTTGAAATGTGGTGCTACAGAAGAATGCTGAAGATTAGATGGGTAGATCACATAACTAATGAGGAGTTATTTAATAGAATTAGGGAGAAGAAGAGTTTGTGACACAACTTGACTAGAAGAAGGGATCGGTTGGTAGGGCACGTTCTGAGGCATCAAGTGATCACCAATTTAGTATTCGAGGGCAGCGTGGAGGGTAAAAATCGTAGAGGGAGAAACAGATTCAGAAGGATGTAAGTTGCAGTAGGTACTGGGAGATGAAGAAGCTTGCACAGGATAGAGTAGCATGGAGAGCTGCATCAAACCAGTCTCTGGACTGAAGACCACAACAACACCAACTAGGAACGAGAGAGGAGAAAGACTAATTGCGTTACGCAATAAATTTCAGCTAGTAATAAGGAATGCTCTGTGCAAGAATCACAAGAGGAGAAACTATACTTGGACAAAGGGAAATACGGGAATATTTCACTTAGTTTACTTCATGGTCAGGCACAATTCCAAATTCATACACTGTATTGTAAGGCTTACCCAGGAGCAGATATGGACTCAGATCGCAAATTAGTAGCGATGAAGAGTAGGACGAAATTTAAGAGACTAGTCAGAAAGCGTATCTCTTCATTCTTTGGGCCTTCCGTATCCCACTTCTTTGTGCACTGAATCGCTTGAAGTTCTCTAAGGCTGTAGATACTGCTATATCGAATATCTCAGTAAGTAGCTGAGGTGAAGAGGAATGAACATATCTCGAAAAACGGCAATCTCAGAAGTTGGAAAAAAAATGTATTTACAAAGAAGGTAAATACCAGGAAACCACTGGTAACAGAAGAAATACTTCAGTTCTTCTATGAAAAAAGGAAGTAAAAAAATGTTATGGAACATTCGGGAATACAGAAATACGAGTCGCATAATAATGTAGTAAATAGGAAGTGCAGGGATGCTAAGGCGAAACGCCTGCATGAAAAGTGTGAAGAAATCGAAATCGAATGGTTTTGGGAAGTATTCACTCAACGTATAGAAAAGATAAAACAACCTTAGGTGAAATTAAAAGCAATGGTGATAACATTACAATGGGAATTCCAGTGTTAAATGCAGAGGAGAGAGAGCGGATAGGTGGAAAGAGTACATTGAAGGCCTCTTTGAGGGGAAGGCCTGTATGAAGTTATAGAAGAGACAGGAATCGATATACAGGGTGTTACAAAAAGATACGGCCACACTTTCAGGAAACATTCCTCACACACAAAGAAAAAAAATATGTTATGTGGACATGTGCCCGGAAACGCTTACTTTCCATGTTAGAGCTCATTTTATTACTTCTCTTCAAATCACTTTAATCATGGAATGGAAACACACAGCAACAGAACGTACCAGCATGACTTCAAACACTTTGTTATGTTCAAAATATCCTCCGTTAGCGAGGATACATGCTTCCACCCTCCATCGCATGGAGTCCCTGATGCGTTGATGCAGCCCTGGCGTATTGTATCACAGCCGTCCACAATACGAGCACGAAGAGTCTCTACATTTGGTACCGGGGTTGTTAGACAAGAGCTTTCAAATGCCCCCATAAATGAAAGTCAAGAGGGTTGAAGTCAGGAGAGCGTGGAGGCCATGGAATTGGTCCGCCTCTATCAATCCATCGGTCACCGAATCTGTTGTTGAGAAGCGTACGAACACTTCGACTGAAATGTGCAGGAGCTCCATCGTGCATGAACCACATGTTGTGTCGTACTTGTAAAGTCACATGTTCTAGCTGCACAGGTAGAGTATCCCGTATGAAATCATGATAACGTGCTCCATTGAGCGTAGGTGGAAGGACATGGGGCCCAATCAAGACATCACCAACAATGCCTGCCCAAACGTTCACAGAAAATCTGTGTTGATGACGTGATTGCACAATTGCGTGCGGATTCTCGTCAGCCCACACATGTTGATTGTGAAAATTTACAATTTGATCACGTTGAAATGAAGCCTCATGGGCAAAGAGAACATTTGCACTGAAATGAGGATTGACACCTTGTTGGATGAACCATTCGCAGAAGTGTACCCGTTGAGGCCAATCAGCTGCTGATAGTGCCTGCACACGTTGTACATGGTACGGAAACAACTGGTTCTCCCGTAGCACTCACTCTCCATACAGTGACGTGGTCAACGCTACCTTTTACAGCAGCAACTTCTCTGACGCTGAAATTAGGGTTATCGTAAACTGCACGAAGAATTGCCTCGTCCATTGCAGGTGTCCTCGTCGTTCTAGATGTTCCCCAGTCGCGAGTCATAGGCTGGAATGTTCCGTGCTCCCTAAGACGCCGATCAATTGCTTCGAACGTCTTCCTATCGGGAAACCTTCGTTCTGAAAATCTGGCTCGATACAAACGTACCGCGCCACGTCTATTGCCCCGTGCTAATCCATACATCAAATGGGCATCTGCCAACTCCGCATTTGTAAACATTGCACTGACTGCAAAAGCACGTTCGTGATGAACACTAACCTGTTGATGCTACGTACTGATGTTCTTGATGCTAGTACTGTAGAGAAATGAGTCGCATGTCAACACAAGCACCGAAGTCAACATTACCTTCCTTCAATTGGGCCAACTGGTGGTGAATCGAGGAAGTACAGTACATACTGACAAAACTAAAATGAGCTCTAACATGGAAATTAAGCGTTTCCGGACACATGTCCACATAACATTTTTCATTTATTTGTGTGTGAGGAATGTTTCCTGAAAGTTTGGCAGTACCTTTTTGTAATACTCTGTAGAACAGACAGAGGATCCAGTACTAGAATCGGAATTTAAAAGAGCTTCGGAAGACGTAGGATCAAATAAGGCAGAAGTGATAGATAAAATGCCATCAGAATTTCTAAAATCATTAGGGGAAGTGGCAACAAAACGACTATTCACGTTGGTGTGTAGAATACATGGAACTGGCGATACACCATCTGACTGACGGAAAGGCTTCATCCACAAACTGCCGAAGACTACAAGAGCCGAAAAGTGTGAGAATTATCGCACAGTGAACTTAGCTGCTCACGCATTCAAGTTGCTGACAAGAATAATACACAGAAGAATAGAAAAGAAAATTGAGGATTGCCAGATAACGATCAATTTGGCTTTAGAAAAGGTAAAAGCGGCAGAGCAGCAGTTCTGACATTGAGGTTGATATTGGCAGCAAGACTAAAGAAAAATCAAAACACGTTCATAGGATTTACTGGCCAGTGTCAAATAGTGCAAAGTGTTCGAAATTCTGAGGAAAATAGGGGTAAGCTACAGGGAGAGACGGCTAATATTCAAGTATGAGAGCCAAAAGGGAATAATAAAGGTGGAAGACCAAGAGCGAAGTGATCGGATTGAAGAGGGTGTAAGACAGGGACGTAGTCTCTCACCCCAACTGTTCACTCTATACATAGATGAAGTAATGATGGAAATAAAGGAAGGGTTCAGACTGGAATTAAAATTCAAGGTGAAAGGATATCTGTGAAAAGATTCACTGATGACATTGCTATCCTCGTTGTTGGCCAATAAGAATTGCAGGATCTGCTGATTGGAATGAACAGTGTAATGAGTACAGAATATAAATTGAGAGTAAATCGAAGAAAGATAAAAGTAATGAGAAGTAGCATCAATGAGAAAAGCGAGACACTTGATATCAAAATTGACGCTCACGAAGTAGATGAAGTTAAGGAATTCTGCTACCTAGGCAGCAAAATAACCTATGACACACAGAGCGAGAAGGACATCAAAAATAATCGCTGTCAAAAGGGCATTCCTGGCCATGAAAAGTCTACTATTATCAAACATAAGCCTTAATTTGAGGAATAAATTTCTGAGTTTGTACGTGACAAGTGTTGTGACATGAGAAGTACATGTACGATTCACTAGAAGGAAAACGAATGTGCCACAAAAAATTCCAGGAAGTCCATAAGCCTTATTTTGAGGAAGAAATTTCTGAGAATATAAGTTTGAAGCTCAATATTGTATGGTAGTGAAACATGGACAGTGCGAGAACGGGAAACGAAGAGAATCGAAGAAGCATTTGAGTTATGGTGCTACAGACGAATGTTAGGTGGACTGATATGGGGAGGAATGAGGAGATTCTCCGCAGAATCGGAGAGGAAAGCACTCCGTCTTCAAGCCACAAGTGGCCCATCGGGACCATCCGACCGCTGTGTCATCCTCAGTTGAGAATGCGGATAGGAGGGGCGTGTGCTCAGCACACCGCTCTCCCGGTCGTTACGATGGTTTTCTTTGACCGGAGCCGCTACTATTCGGTCAAGTAGCTCCTCATTTGTCACCACGAGGCTGAGTGCACCCCGAAAAATGGCAACAGCACATGGCGGCCCGGATGGTCACACATCCAACTGCCGGCCACGCCCGACAGCGCTTAACTTCGGTGATCTGACGGGAACCGCTGTATCCACTGCGGCCAGGCTGTTGCCGGAGAGGAAAGGAATATATGGAAATCGTTGACAAGAAGAAGGCACAGGATCATATGACATCTGTTAAGACATCAGGGAATAGCTTCCTTGGTACAGGAGGGAGCGGAAGGGGATAAAAACGGTAGAGGAAGACAGAGATTGGAATACGTCAAGCAGATAACTGGGGAAGTAGGTTGCAAGTGCTACTTTGAGATGAAGAGGATGGCACAGGAGAGGGAAACGTGGCGGGCCGCATCAAATCAGTCAGAAGACTGACGACTAAAAAAGAAAAAAGAGCTCTTCACAAATATTACCATCGTTTTCAAAGCCGTAGGTGCGGTCTCCCGTTCATTGTGCTGCTGCTCTTGGGCCGCAAACTGTTGTTACTGGAGTGAACAGCTGTTGGTGCAGATCTATAAACTTTGGATCCATAATTGGTTGTTATAATCTGGACTGAAAAGACGATTGAGTAATCTCTCGTGGCCACTAAAGGGTCCGCTCTTGATACGAACACATAAGCTGTAAATAAATCCAAGTTCGTCGGGAGCAGAGCGACTGCCAGCAATTCAAGGTCGCGGACAGGGTCGGTGTACGTATGGAAGCTAGACATGGTTTGTAACTACGAATTTTCTGTACTACACAAGGCAGTCCTGCAGCCACTCGCCTAGCGCCAAGCGGGCGGGTGTCGGCCGAGACCCAGCGGTCGTGCTCCTGGCGGCGCTTGACTAAAGCCATTTGCAATGCCTCAAATCCACTGTCGATAACATCTGTTGATGGTGAGGATAAAAACTTTCTCTCTTTCTTCTCCTTTCCCTCACTATTCTCTTTCTTTTCCTGTTCACCTCTCTTTTCCTCTCCGTCTCGCTTTCATTTCCCCTCTGACATAGCGCTTTACAAGAAAACCTAGTTGGACTTACTGGAATTTTTTTTTCTAGCACATTGAATTTTCTTCTAGTAAATCATACACGTACTTCTCACGTCCCAGCTCTTGTTACGTCTTTCAGTTTCCAAGCACCAACCACTGATCCTCAAACTTATGTAATATGTTAACAGCTATAATGATATCTACAGGTAATATACAGGTTGAGTGCATATGTGGTGGCGGCGTCTGCACCTGTTTTTTCCCACCGATTTTCTCCAGGAGCCGAATAATAAAAGCCTGTTGGGTCAACGGTGAACTCCAGACATGTTTGCCAGTCAAGGAATGGGGCGAGTCAGTCCTTCACCGTCAACCAGGTAAATAATGCTTCATGTCATCGGAATTTTTACTACACAGCTCATTTGCCTACTTATTAATTTTGTTTCTTTAATTTTAATTGTAAGTAATTTTAACTGTTCAATCATTTTTTTATAAAAGTACTCCACATAGAGATAAATTACATAAGAGTATTCAAAATACTTTCCCTGACAGATCGTTGTTAACGATATGTCAACAGTTGCATTAAAAGAGGATTGCATATAATGAACCATTCGACCTCAACACAGCACAAATGTCACACAGAGTCAACTTGGGTAAAATAGTCATTGCTTCTATGTCGCCTATGTATACACGTGCCTGTGTTATGTGCAATATCTTCATTGACCAAACCCCATTGTTTGTTTTGTTGTTGTTTTGGACCTCAGTCTTAAGTCTGGTTTGATGTAGCTCTCATCACTAGACGATCCTATGCAAGCCTCTTCATCTCTGCGTAACTATTACAGTCTGTATCCATCGGATCTGCTTACTGAATTCATGTTTTGGTCACCCTCTACAGATCTTACCCTCCACACTTCCCTCCATTATCCGATTTGACTACTTCCTGATGCCTCAGGGTGTGTTTTTTTGTCGATCCTTTATTTTAGTTACTTTTTGTGATCTTTTTTCCCAGTTCGATTCTTTATCTCCGCCTTAGTTACTAATCTACTAATCCTATCCGTGGCATTCTTCTGTAGCACAACATTTCATAAGCTACAATCTTCTCCTTGTCTGAAGTGCTCATTGTCCACGTTTCACTTCCACAAAAGGTTGCATTCCAGACAAACACTGAGAGGGAACAGTTTGTTCCATCTCATTACAATTAGTTTTTTGTTGCATTATATTGAATATACGTTCAACATTTTTTTAGTTTAAATAGTGTGATATCTCGAGTGAAGAAGTGGACTACCTGTTTATTTAATTCAGTTCATAATTACATAAAAGCACTTCCTTTCCCTAATCCCACTACGTTGCCTTGGGTTGATTAAGTTTGGGGTTTGTATTAAGAGTTCGTCTGCTGGTAGTGCCAAGGCAGAGATGTGGTCACACTGTAGGTCAGTTAGTGCCAACCTAAGCGTGGAGTAAAGACAGAGATGATGCTCCTGTTTGCCAGGGGGTAGTCTGGGGTTGGTAACACGTACCCCTCCCCTCCTTGTAAGGGAACGGCCGTTGAGGGCCGCCATGATGGTCACTCTTGGGGTAGCAGCTGAACTGAGCGGACGGAATCGAGGGCAATCTCCGTCTTTGCCGCCAATTTCATCGTGGGATGAGGTATTATGTTTTACACTGTTACTAATCGGCTCTTTTTCAGGATTGAAATGGTTAGCGTGTCGTAACGACTATTCATTCATTTTTTTAGAAATTTTGCCTTTACAGTTAAAGTTTTCAGTTAGGGTTTCTTTTTCAGAGGCGAGCATGGGGCTCGCGTTATCCCTTTATAGTGCTGAAATCACTTGGTGCTTTCAGCACACGAGAGCAGCAATAGCTCTAAAAAATAATCGTATAGTTTCACTTTCAGAAGCAGCATTTTTTTGCAATGTTAAAGTAACATGGGGCCTCACCCCACCTAGTTAACACATGGTCGTAATGGCTGATGAGTAATTTGGATGACGATTCCGTGTGAAACCTGGTGGGAGATGCGTGTGTGACATACTTAAGGTTCTAAGCGCGTGACGTATAATTTTTCTAGGCTATCTCATAAATTTTGTTCACGGTTCCTCTTTAACCCCCATTTGCAAGCAGCACGTCCTAATTACTTTGATAAAGAATAGGTTGAGAGTGTCAGTGATTGTAAAGTATGGAAAGCAAGAACGAACAGAAGAGTGAGTACAAAGAAATTAACTGTTGGTATCGGTAACCCACATGGTGCTGAATTGCACTACCAGCGAGCTACCAGTTCGTTCTTGGAAATTAATTAAGGTGAAGATGTTTATGTGTGCTGTTAATTGATTATTTGCGTGTGCGATATTTCACAGGATGTTTTATTTTTAAGAATTTGCTTTCTTTTGTGAATATGGGAGATGTTTGTGTCTGCCATGTTCCCCGTTTTTCCGCCAAAGAGAATTTTTGTTATTCGGTCCTAGTAGTAATTTGGGTGCGAATTTCGATCGCTGTCCCAGTAGATGGACCACAAGGGCAGCAACGTAGTCCCATCCTCTTTCCCAGAGCTTAAGCAGAAACTAGATGCCTGTTAGTTTAAGCACCTTCAGTGTGAGACAAAACTAGAAGATATTTGACTTGACCTTGTTTGCTGCAATTATTAAATTTGTAAAGTTTTGGGGATTATAGATAATAAATGTCCTATTAAGTTTGTAAAATTTCTGGGATCTAGACAATAAATGATCTATAAACTGGATGTCATGGATTTAATGGTCATTACAAACCCCAGTCCTGTATCGAGAGCAATGTCATGAGTTTAATGATCATTAAAAACCCCAGTCCTGTGAGAGAGCAATGTTGCCAACAAATTGGTGTCCTTACAGATCATGATAGAGCGTGGCCTTTACTGATTTGCCCACTCGGTTGTTTGAGCCCTCTCCCACGTTATCCGTTGCACAATATTAACATAATAATCATTAGATCATTTAACTAAACGTTGGGCCGGCCGCTTAAATTCAATCCTTCTGAGCAATGTATCAAGCAAGCAAGCACGTGTCAATGAGGCGACTTGGCCACACACACAAGTCCGGCACGCTCTAGCATAGATAGAAGGAAACAGAGGAAGAGAGATACAAAAAGGTAACGATGCATAACTAAACAGAGGGAACATTTCAACACCTTGAAAAATATTTAGTAACAATTAAATTTATATTTGCTATTCTGCTCCCTTACCATCATCTAATAAAGTCTGACTACATTCCATTAACTTTGTTTGAATTTTTTTAATGTTCATGTTACACTTTCTTTTCAAGACACTATCCATTACGGTCAACTACATTTCCAAGTCGTTTGCTGTCTCTGACGGAATAACAATGTCTTCGGCAAAACTTAAAGTTTTTATTTCTTCTCGCTGACCTTTAATTTCCAGATATATCCTCATTTCTCTCTATTACTTGCTCAACGTACAGATTGAATAACATTGGGGTAAGGCTGCAACCCTATCTCACTCCCTTCTCAACAACTGTTTAACTTTCATATCCTTCGATTCTTACAACTGCACTTGTAGATAAGTTTTTGCTCTCTTTATTTTATCCCTAATGTAGTAGTTGAAAAACTGTAGTCCAGTCAATATTCATAAAAGCATTCGCAAAATCTACAAAAGATATTAAAAAGCAAGCTTGTCTTTGTTTAATCAGACTTCTAAAATATTTCATAGGGTCAGTACTAATTTGCGTGTTCCTACATTTCTCTGGAGCGAAAAATGATCTTCCCTGATATCGGCTAAAACTAGTTTTTCCGTTCTTGTGTAAATTATTCTTGTTAATATTTTACAGCCGTAGCTTACTAAACTGATCGTCTGATAGTTTTACTGTTGGTATCACCTCCCATATTTTTCTTCTTGAAGTCTGAGGGTATTTTGCCTGTGACACAAACAAGGCGGAAGAATTTTGTCATGGCTGTCTTTCCCAAGGAACTCATTAAATCTATGTGAATTTTATCTATTCCAGCAGCCTGGTTTCTAGTTAAGGCTTTCAGTGTTCTGTCTAATTCCTCTCGCTGTATCATATCTCCTAACTCATCTTCATTTATTTCCTCCTGCCTTTGTTTAATATTGCCTTCATTTTCCTTGTATAGACCTTCTGCGCTTTCCATCCACCTGTCAGCTTTCCCTTCTTTGTTTAATCCTGGGTTGTCATCCTAACTTTTGATATTCATAGGGCGCTTCTCTTTTCCCCAAGGTGTTTTTAATCTATCTTCAGCCTAATAACGCATGCTTCAACAGCCTGTAGCTATTCCTGTTTCGCCCTTTTGCACTTTTTGTCAGTCTCATTTTTGGACGTCTGTTTCTTTCGCCTGATTCATTTCCTTCATTTTTATATTTTCCCCTTTAGTCAGTTAAATTCAGTATCTCCTATGGGGCCCAATGCGATCTACCAGGGCCGGCCGGTGGTCAGAGTCCACATCTGCCCCTGGAAATGCCTTACAGTTTAAAATATCTTTTCTAAATCCATTTCTTCCCATTATAGAACCATTCTGAAGCCCTTCAGTGTCTACAATCTATTTGTACAGCTTAATCGTCTGCTGTTCTTCCTACCAAAGCAATTTGTTAATCCCACTGTACCTAACTTCAGCTTACCCATTCCTTTCTTATATTCTCTAACCTACCTACTCAATAAAAGGGTGCCTATTCCACACTCTGAAGTGTAGAATACCAGTTTTGTTATTCCAGGTGGCGATATCATCCTGAGTAGTCCCCAACAAAAGATCCGAATGGGGGACTATTTTACTTGGACAATATTTTACCCGAAAGGACTCCATCACCATTAAGCCATACAGGATAGCTGCATGCCTTCAGAAAATGTAATGGCTGCAATTCCATCTTGTTTTCAGCCGTGCACACTACCAGCAGAGTTAGACCACGTTGGCTAATTTACAAACCAGATCAGTCAATCATCCGTGCTGTTACTCATGCAACTACTGAAAAGGATGCTGCCCCTCTTTGGAAAGCGTAGGATAGTGTGTCCTCTCCAAAGCTACCTATCCATTGTGTTTGTACCTACAGCATGGCTATCTGCCTCACTGATACATGTAGTCCTCGCCACCTTGGCAGGATCCATGGCTCATGGAGGGCAAAAGGCCATTATCATAAAAAGAGCAAAGTTCCAGCAATAATCCTTGTTACCAAAATAAGAATAAAACTCATTGCCGGTTCTTCGGACCCCTGTTCGATTGCTGCATGTGCCATATGTTTTAAATACAATTTTTGCTCAGGTGCAAGCAAGCTCCGCAAACATTTCGCCTGTGTAAATGTATTCTTCAAGCTCCTGTGTAATTGAGACTCTCTAACTTCACAGAGCATGTCTGGTAACTTTATACCTGTTGAGTTACTTCCTAGAGTGGCACAGTGCTATCATGCTAAATTGATTGTTATTTTCATGTCATTAAATTTTCTGAATGATTCTCACCTAAGATGCGATATCAAGGTAGCATATATGAATTGGAATCTGCCGTAGCTGTTTTCTCGAATATCACCAGTGACGCAGATACTTCACCAGCAGCTTTTTACTCCATCTCTGATCATGCTTCCAGGCTGACAGTCAATAAAGAAATCTACTGCATCATCAGGCTTCTAGCAACACTGATTCATTATCCGATGGAACTAATTGTGAAAGTTCTTGTTTTGTTTCTTTTTTTTAATACAGACTTGGTTCTTTGTGAAGTGGGTTTCTTATGTGTGTACACTCACAGGCAGGTTCTCGCACTTATATGGTAGTTCTGACATGTTCCTTGAATATGACTCATTCTTTATATAGACACAGGCCATGTGGAGGGGGGGGGGTTTCGCATTATAAATAGTATTTGTGTTTTTAAGACAGACTTCCATCGCAGTGTTATAAGTTATATTCAATTTGCATTAGAATATTTCCCATTTATAATGGTCTGATTTAGTTTATTGAACGAAACTCATAAACTTAAGAGGGAAAATAGTCACTAACAAAACTTTATCTCATAACAGTGTGAGAATACTTGGGCTGTTTTTCGGTTTCACATCTACACAGAAGAAATTTTCGTGTTTGCGGTTAAATATGTTGGAACCAAATTTTGGAAAGGAATGTTCTTGATGGTTGTTCGAGAAGGAACGATCGTGGGTAAGCAACTGAGAAAGAGTTTATAGCTCTACAGCTATATGATCTACAACTAAAAGCTAAGACTGGGGACTGGACGCAAGAGCAGTTACTGTAAATAGCAAAGTTACTGTTCTTAGTAGACGCAAAAATATATGTCAGGTATTCCGGGGGTTGGGATTTAATAAACACACAGACGTTTAACATTTAAGGGGTTGGAGCAAGGCCTCCTGATGCAGTGAATATAGTCATGCTCCAGGATGCCAAACATACGGAACTGGATGCCGTTTGAAGGGACATGCAACTGCATATGTCCAGAATGGTTATGACACCTGTACCAAAGAATTTAGACTGGCTACAGAATTTGAGGAAATTAATGTACCACAGGAATACGCGATAGGCGAGTTTCTTTTCTGCTAGCGTAGAGTGCTATAGTTGTTGACAAACAGGGCATGTCCAGAGACAATGTCAGCAGCTTCAATGTAATAGGTGGTATGATGTGACGGATGCCAGCAACGCGATTTTAGGGGACATAAGAGCAAGCAAGCGGGAAGTAGACAAGTGATAAACATGAGAGGCAACCATAAAGGCGGCCACACTATAGTTTGCGTGGTGTTGCTGTTGTAATGTGAAAACTTTGGGTTCGGCAATAGCAGTTTTTCATGTTGGGGCAAAGCATTTTAAGAAAAATGTAGAAGTCTTGCCTTGTGTAAGAGGAAGTTACTATAAGATCCTATGTTTCTACTTTCTGATTCCATAACTGGCCTCAGGCAACATACGGTTACCCCCAGAGGGACAACATTCCAGCTAGGGGAAGCTTTCTACAAAGAAGTGCTGTCGCAATGTTTCTTTGTCTCAAGTGTGAAAATCTTGAACTACGAACATTGCTAAGGCTTAATTCCCATAATAATGTATCGCAAGGCAGAGGTAAGTTGCTCTGCCTGACTGTGGAACCAGAGTAGCTCGTGAATTTGTTATATGTGGCAGACCACTTACAGAACATGACGTGTTGGACACAATGTGATTCTTTGTGAGTAGAAGCATTGTACAAGTACAAGGAAAACGTGATCAGAAAGTGGTGCCCGTAAATAAAGATAATTTTGGCACCGATAAGGTGAAGTTGACCAGTGGATTGCTAGTAGCTAATCTGGATAAACCAGAGGGGTTGACTGGTAAATGGCAATTGTGCGTACTGATCAGACGCTGGTCACGGTTGAAACTGCATTACATGCAAAGATAGAGCATCTAGAAGGAACAGAAAGAGTGTAAATGAGGAAGTTGTCACTGGACTTTTGGGATTTGTTATTTTCTCGGGCTCGTTGCCAGCAACACCTGTGATACGACATCGGATTCCTACAGGAATCCCCGCAACTTGACTCTATGATAACTGTTAGCAATTGTAATTCCTGTGTATTCTGATGAGCCGGCCGTAGTGGCCGTGCGGTTCTGGGCGCTACAGTCTGGAGCCGAGCGACCGCTACGGTCGCAGGTTCGAATCCTGCCTCGGGCATTGATGTGTGTGATGTCCTTAGGTTAGTTAGGTTTAATTAGTTCTAAGTTCTAGGCGACTGATGACCTCAGACGTTAAGTCAGATAGTGCTCAGAGCCATTTCAACCATTTTTATTCTGATGAGTTGACAGCCTGTAGATTTGTGTGGTTCGTTGTGTAACCGAAATTTAACGGATATCTTTTAGTAGTCATGTGGATGACCTCACACTAATCCTTACTTAGAGATAACTGCAATTTTCCCAACATACACATATCGTATCTCAGACTTTTTTCAGTTGAATTTGATCTTCTGATGACTTTTCTGGGTGGTAAATGACAGCATCCTCTGCAAACAGTCTAGAGGGCGCCACACGTTTTCTTCTAAATCGCTTATATAAATCAGAAACAGCAGAGAATATAACACTTGCTTGGGGAATGCCAGATATCACTTCTGTTTCACTCGATGATTTTCGGACGATTACTGCGTACTGTGATCTTTCTGACAAAGTCACGAATCCAGTTGCACAACTGAGGCAATACTCCATAGGCATGCCATTTCATTAGTTGTGTAATAGGATGACCGGAGCGGGTGACGTGGTTGGGGTTGTAGGGCATGGCTGGGTAGAAGCAGCAGGTGGCTGTTTTTAGCAATCTTCCTCGTTATAGTTGGTTCTTCCAATACATTTTCCGGTAGCTCAGCGCCACCGCTCGTGTCGTGGTGGAGACGTGCTGATGTACGCAGCCTGGCGAACGCGACGCCGTGCTCGGTCGGCGGCTGCGCAGGTGGTAGGAGGTTAGCAGCACGAGGCCCGGCCTAGCGCGCCTCCTGCAAATGCTGCGGCTCGTGACGACTCCGGGAGTCGCCGGTGCAGCAGCGGGCAACGCCCTCCACCGGCCGGTCCTCGGAGACAGCGTCACTGATGACGACGACGTCACAGCGACCGAACGCCCAATCTGTCGAACCGAATGCCGACGCCCACCTCTGATGCCCTTAAATAGTGCAGACCGCTGCTGAATCCGCCGGTTACGCGCCGCCGTGTTTATTAGAACGTTCTCGATGAGTTGGCTAACGCAACTGCGCCACACGTGGCCCGCGCCTGCGTAATTCTGCTAATGCTGCGTTCTGGCTGTTGATGGCTGCCGTGCACGAACACACATACCGACGCTCGTTGCAAAACTGTGTCACCTGCGTAACGCGCCCGCCAGCCTTCGTCCGCCGTCTGCTGTGAGGCTGGCGCATCGCGCACTGAAACGTACTAAATCATTCGCACCATATTTCCTAACAATAGCCCCTTGTCCTCTACAATTCCTCCCTCGTACAAAAAGAATTCGTCCCCGAATTCAACCAAAAGGTCAAAACTACAGTTCACTTCACAAACACCACAAAATGCGACTGATTCACTATTTACACTGTGTTCATTCACTTCTATCCTCAGTCTAATCCTTGTTCATAAACATTACTCAGTGTTCTGCTGCAGTGCCTCACAACTGTTCAGTGATTTGGTCTGGGCCCTTAGGTTAAAGGTTGGAAGGAACAGAATTAGAAGTCTTCTTGATCTCTGTAATAATGAATCAATTTGAGATCTCCTGTTTATATGACTCACTATTTCGTCTTAATAAAGAGGCTTTTGGTTCGCATCTTTTATCGAGTGGGTTGTTGTATACGAGGTGAACAAAAGGTCTACATTTGAGGGCGTTGCTGTAGCGTATATGCAATGTAGAGCGACTCTGTTGAGGGCATGTAACCACCGACATGTAGGCATGGTATCAGTGTGACATTCGTGTCTTTCCAACAGGCGTGTGGTAAACGTGAACTACGGCGACGTTATTACCAAATGTGTCCAATCAGGACTAATGTGCTGTTATTATTTTCTTAGCTGCCAGAGGAAAAACACTGGTAGACATCCATCAGAGAACGAAGGTTGTGTACGAGTGCAGAATGTCTGTCGTAAACCACCTTTGACGAATGGTGCGCCAACTCCGGACCGATCGCAATCCGCAAAAGACACCCCATACTTAATGCAACGCGGAAGTCAACGTCAGCTCAACTGGGAGACACTTAAAATTCACCCCAAAGTCATGATCTCTTCCCATAAGATTATCACACCTTTTGTTCCTTATAACAGACCTTGAATGGTCGACGATTCCTGTCGGACAAGAATGTACGCCAGACAGTTACGGACTTCTGCACTCAGTAGGACACAGTGTTTTATCTAAGGGGTATCGTCAACTTGATTTACCGGTGGGATGAATGCCTCAATCTTCACGGTGATTCTGCCTGGTAGGTATACCGATTCTGGACTGTACACCCTTCGAACGAACATTTGTTTATCACTCCTAATACATATACGATTGCCAAGCATGGAGTTATCAACATACTCTGAAAAGAACCTAATTGGTATACTGTGTGGACAAGAACACTTACCTTTGTTAAATGATTTAAACTGCTTCGTTACATCTGGGTTGTCTGCTCTTAAGTTACTCAAGTCGGCAGCTGTTTTGATTCGAATTCTGGAATATTGACTTTGCATTCATTGGTGAAGGAATTTCGCAAAACTGTGTTTAATAACTCAGCTATAGTGCCCTATTATAAATAATTTTACCATTGGTATCGTGCAGTGAGCTGTGTCTTGCCGCGTGTGTGCTTTACATACGACAGGAATCTCTTTGGATTTTCTGTCCGATTTTGAGAGAGAGTTTCGTTGTGGAGGCTATTAAAAGCATCTTGCATTGCAGTCCGCCTTAAGTTTCGAGCTTCGGTAAAATATCACCAACTTCTATGTTTTTTTTTTTTTTTTAATTTGACACGTTTTTCGTTGTTTCTACAACAGAGTTCTTGATCTGTTTCGAGTACCATGGGTGATCAGTATCATCATTTATTGACTTATTCGGTGTAAGTCTCTCAATTTCCGCCGATACTGTTTGCTTCAGCTCAAGCCACATCTGGTTTGCACTCACATAGTGGGGAAGCACTGCCTCTTAGACGGCGTCAAGCGAATTTTTACCTGCTTTTTTCAAATACATAGATTGTCCGTTTATTTTTGGTGGAGTTCGATGTTGTGGTGGTCAGTCTCACAACAACGATCTTGTGGACAATAATCCTTCTATCCGTCACGATATCATCTATTTTTCTTGGATTATTTTTTAAGAGGTCAAGGATGTTTTCGCAACTATTTACTCTTCGAGCGGACTCCTGAACTAAATGGTCAAAATAATTTTCGGAGAAAACATTTAGAACAGTTTCTGACAATATTTTGTACCTACCACCGGGTTTGAACGTGTAATCTCGACGAAATATTGAGGGTAGATTGAAGTCAGCACCAGCTATAGCTGTATGAGCGAAGTATCTATTTGGAATGATACAAGTTCACTTTTAACTGTACAGCAACTGAATCATCTGAGTTGGTGGTGTGGTAAAAGGAACCAATTATTAAATTTATTCTGGTTATCTACTCATAGTAATTTACAAGAAGTATCTACATCAATTTCGCTAGAAGATAAACTATTTCTAACAGGCTGCAAACACGCTGCGGCCCACTGTATTTAATCTATCCTTTCTGAATGCTGTTAAGTCCTAGGTAAAAATTTCGGCTGAATTTATCTCCAGCTTTAGTCAGCTTTCGGTACTTACAACGATTTAAGCGTAAGTTCTATTAGGGCGTGGGGCTTTCAGCTACGACAGTTTGTAGCCACAGTACTGACTGTTCGTATGTCTATACTCTTTCTTTGAATGTCTTACGCCCTTTGAGACTGAAGCAGTTTCTCTACTTTACCGAGATCCTCTAACCTAAAATACCGCCCGATCCACGCCATAAAACTCCGCTACCCATGTAGGCGCTTCCTGTGTGTAGTGGACCCCTGTTAAACGGAACACGAAATTTGCAACCAGACTGTCACAGACTCGTCTGAACCGCTGATTTAGACCCCTTACTTAAGCTTTGTACCAAAGGTCTGCAGTCGGTCCTGTCAACAATGCCTTCATCTCGCAAGCAGGAGTGGCAGTCCTTACCAGTTCAGCTAGTCGCCCGAAACCAAAGGGAATCTCTTCCAGTCCAAAGTGACACACACTGTAAGCATCAACATGAACCACCACCTGCAGTTGGTTGCTTCAGGGCATGGCATGGCATCTGGAAGCACCAGTTCCACATCTGAAATTATTCCACCCAACATGCACACAGAATGCACATTGGGTTTCGTCCCCTCCTTGGCAGTCACATGTCTATAGAGCCCTATAGAAGTTTCCAGCTACAAGTTATCCTAATTTCTGGACGTATTAAAACCTTATATGCTGTGACACTTTCTGTGAAACGGGGCAAGCGACTGCATCTGGCTCAGGATCAGTGTCAGCCACAAATAGCGCCTGACACCTGTTCGTTAGACGGAGAGGCTTCTTCATGGGTCCCTTGGGAAATCTTTCATTGCCTGCCACAGACTGAAACAGCCTCACACTTGACTACAGGTGAGAGATGGACCGATCAGTAGACACGATGTACGTGCTATGCATACCTTGCATCTCCATGTCCAACCCCCACAGCGATGCCCTTCTGCATCAGCCTCAAGCGGTGTGATCGAAGCCAACACCACCAGGAGCTCTGAGTGTAGGATTACCAAATAGCTCACAACTGAACACAGCAATCACAGTCCAGATTCATACTAAAGACGAGGATCCTTAGATTAGATAGTTACTGAATTGCGGAACTGCAGGTACAGACATGTTGCAGTTGCAGAAACTGGAGCTGCCACCCAACTGACGACTTCCATAGCTATAGCTGGTTGTTCACACGATAACAAAAGCCGATCGTGATACAAAAGGCGGAAATATACACTACAGTGCTATGAAAACGCTGAACTGTGGGTACTAGATGTCCAAACACGCAAGAAATTTAAGAATTTAGACTAAAGTGCACAAAGTAAATAAAAATCAATTCGCTTCTACTTACACTACTGGCCATTAAAATTGCTACACCACGAAGATGACGTACTACAAACGCGAAATTTAACCGACAGGAAGAAGATGCTGTGATATTCAAATGGTTCGCTTTTAGAGCATTCACACACGGTTGGCGCCGGTGGCGACACCTAAAACGTGCTGACATGTGGAAAGTTTCCAACCGATTTCTCATACACAAACATCAGTTGACCGGCGTAGCCTGGTGATACGTTGTGATGCCTCGTGTAAGGAGGGGAAGTGCGTACCATCACGTTTCCGCCTTTGATAAAGGTCGGATTGTAGCCTATCGCGGAGGTTGCTGCTCGCGTTGGTCGAGATCCAATGACTGTCAGCAGAATATGGAATCGGTGGGTTCAGGCGAGTAACACGGAACGCCGTGCTGGATCCCAACGGTCTCGTATCACTACCTGTCAAGATGAGAGGCATCTTATCCGCATGGCTGTAACGGATCGTGCAGCCATGTCTCGATCCCTGAGTCAACAGATGGGGACGTTTGCAAGACAACAACTATATGCACGAACAGTTCGACGACGTTTGCAGCAGCATGGACAATCAGCTCCCAGACCATGGCTGCGGTTACCCCTGACTCTGCATCACAGACAGGAGCGCCTGCGATGGTGTACTTAACGACGAACCTGGATGCACGAATGGCAAAACGTCATTTTTTCGGATGAATCCAGGTTCTGTTCGCAGTATCATGATGGTCGAATCCGTGTTTGGTGACATCGCGGTGAACGCACATTGGAAGCGTGTATTCGTCATCGCCATACTGGCGTATCGCCCAGCGTGATGGTATGGGTTGCCATTGGTTACGCGTCTCGGTCACCTCTTGTTCGCATTGACGGCACTTTGAACAGTGGACGTTACATTTCAGATGTGTTACGACCCGTGGCCCTACCCTTCATTCGATCCCTGCGAAACCCTACATTTCAGCAGGATAATGCCCGACCGCATGTTGCACCTCTTGTACGAGCCTTTCTGGATACAGAAAATGTTCGACTGCTGCCCTGGCCAGCACATTCTCCAGATCTCTCACCAATTGAAAACGTCTGGTCAATGGTGGTCAAGCAACTGGCTCGTCACAATACGCCAGTCACTATTCTTGATGATCTGTGGTATCGTGTTGAAGCTGCATGGGCAGCTGTACCTGTACACGCCATCCAAGCTCTGTTTGACTCAATGCCCAGGCGTATCAAGGCCGTTATTACGGCCAGAGGTGGTTGTTCTGGATACTGATTTCTCATAATCTATGCACTCTAATTGAGTGATAATGTAATCACGTGTCAGTTCTAGTATATTTGTCCAATGAATACCCGTTTATCTTCTGCATTTCTTCTTGGTGTAGCAATTTTTATGGCCAGTTGTGTATTAGACGGTAGTTACAACTCACAAACGAAACACAGTGCTCTGATGGGGTGCTGCCGATATGGGAGCTGTTGACCAACTAACGAGTTCGTCAACTGCATGTACGCATCTCTGAAGGAAATTGCATTGTTCTTATTCACGACACAGGTACTGCAATCTATCCGCCAATACCAGGCAGCGAATTTCAGTTAAAATGCCCTCCCCTGTATAGGTGGTTCAAATGGGTCTTAGCACTATGGGACTTAAAATCTGAGGTCATCAGTCCCGTAGCACTTAGAACTACTTAAACCTAACTAACCTAAGGACATCACATACATCCACGCCCGAGGCAGGATTCGAACCTGTGATCGTAGCGGTTGTGCGATTCCAGACTGGACCGCCTAGAACCGCTCGGCCACATCGGTCGGCCCTATACAGGTAGTACGCAATGTTTTTACGAGAAGAGGTTGTGACGCACGCTGTGAATCACGCATGGATATCCAAATGGATTAAGGTGACGACTCGCTTAAAGCGGCAAATCTGCGTTCGAGTCCCGGTCCGGAAAAATTTTCGCTGTCACCATTCCGTTAAACATCTGATGTTTGTTCGTATTAGCAAATGTTATTACGTTTCATTTATTTATAACGGTTGTAGTCACCGCAGTGCCTGTTCTTTGGTCATGCATGCATAATAACTGCATCGCATTATGAGAAAATACATGGGACCTGGGAAAGATCCGACTGATTTTGGAGGAATGTTTCTTCAAGAAATAAATTTACTGTTTAGTGATGGCAACATTTACTTTCTTTCTTTTTTTGATGTCCATCAAGCTGTGAATAATTCTTTGCGGATGGAACGTTAAAAAGTTCGAACAAATAGTTTGGATTGCTGTTTATGCGTTTATAATTCACACCCATCTAACAACTTCTTGAGAGGAAACAAATATTATTCCAGCTGTAAATCTTGTGGTACCGAAGAAAAAGAGGAACAGATAATCCTTTTATTTAACTATTAAAACCTACATACATGCTTGGAACCCTGCTTCTGTCATGATGAACTTCGAAACTGCTATCGTCTGTATCACCTGAAATAAAGATCATTAGTTGCCATTTTCGTTTGTGGAACACAAGTTCAGTGTTGCGGACTTGTTCCTCTTCATTAGGAAGGCAAAGAACCTCACTGTTACAAAAGAATGTGTTAAGTTCTAGCATATTTTCTTCTGGAATACTGGATGACGGTTGGCTGTCTATTCAGGAAGACACGTCTGACAACAAAAGCATCACGCCTTACGCGATTATTTCTGAGAAGAATACGCCAAGTGATATATGGAACTGCAGTGGAAGGAACCACCGCACTAACAATGTTTCTGGAAGGTGGAACCGAAGGATAAATAGATCTACGTTAATATCAAAAATTCATCCAAAGCTTTGCTTATTAGAATAAATCTCAAGAAGACGGCCATGCCGGCCGAAGTGGCCGTGCGGTTAAAGGCGCTGCAGTCTGGAACCGCAAGACCGCTACGGTCGCAGGTTCGAATCCTGCCTCGGGCATGGATGTTTGTGATGTCCTTAGGTTAGTTAGGTTTAACTAGTTCTAAGTTCTAGGGGACTAATGACCTCAGCAGTTGAGTCCCATAGTGCTCAGAGCCATTTGAACCATTTGAAGATGGCCATCAGCTTGACTGGTCAGTTTTAAATTTTGATGGAGGAACATGAATGGCTTTAAGAAGGACAATGGCTTTAAAAGGACTTCAATATGTGCGAACAAAAGCGTTGGAAATTGAACAATTTCTTCGAGACGACATTCGCATCGATTATCGTGAACTAGAATAATCACCTCTCCATCGTGAGTGGCATGGTCGCCTCGAAACTGGTGAGCGACGCGGCTTGTGAAAGTATCCTCAATAACATGAGCGATCTTTAATTGAGACAGTCGGATGGACACATTGGCCCCATGGAAGTGGAACATGTAGGTCTCGGCCAGAGGATGGTTTGTGTGTGCGAGCTGCCGTCTAAAGTGGCAGCAGAGATGGTGGTAGCAGCGTTGAAACACTATGCCGGTGAGATAAGCCATTTGGCTGAAAAATCGATACACTTCACCATGTACGCAGATCTGAACAGGGTGAACCACGTGTGAATAGAACTTACTTAACATGTCTCCCCTACTGAATGTCGGTCATCATAATTTACAACGGTCAGACTAAGACAAGAGGGACATCTCAGATCAAGCTGTATACAATGTCAGATCATGCAACTGCCGCTGATGGAGGAGAAGATGTCATCCAGTCCAATGGTGCTCCCATTATATGTGGGAATCATTGAATCTGTACCATCTGACGTTCGACTCTCGACAGAACTTCATTTCCAATCAACAATGAGTGTCCCCCAATGTGGGAGAAGAGCACTATACATGGACAATACACACTGCAAATCACCCCCCAAGCACTGGTCTTGCACCACAAAGGGGAAGAGCCCCACAGGAGAGGTCAGCCACTGCAGACTTGGTGGTGAGGACTGACGCTTTTGTCTGTGATGACGACGACTTGGCTCTGTCCGACATCTGCCGGATGACGTCTGCAGAGGATGAAGATTTCGACAGTGGTGACCTTTGCCGGCACGAAGATATGATCGTCGGTTCCCTGAATGGATTCGACCGGTAGTGGATTTGCAAGTGGCATGACACAGCGGCATGCTTCCGAATAGTGTAAAGCAGACTGATTCAGTTTCAGTACACTTTACAGACGTGCTGCAGCCTTGTGCCGCCCCATTAATTCGGAAGGATGATTATTGCACAAATCCGACTGTGTGGTTTGATGATGTCGAAGACGTGACATCTGCTGCCGTAGCTAAAGCAGTTTCAGTTGCTTCACATCACGCCCATTAAATGCTGAAGGATATAAGAGGGGACCGTTTTCGAACTGGGATCTTCTTCAGGCCTCTCACTTCAACTTCTCCCAACAGGCACCAGCAATGCTGCCCTCTGTCCGTCCTTCTTGACAGGCCTACTGGATTGCCACAGTCAGCCTCAATACCGTCATTTCCAAGGTCTAGCTGCAGATGTTTCACAATATGTTGTGGACAGAAGTACAGTCACTCTTGTGAAGGAAAACATCATGATCGATGATATGACCTAACTCTAGCCACTAAGGGGACTTTCTGTCACATATCAGGGCATCAGGAATGTGTACATCACCCTACAGTATGGAATGAGGAGAGACCATTCAAAGTTTCATGTGGATCATGTCACGCCCTTATTCGAGGGACACTACAATCATATCATCCTAGGGGGCGACTTCAGTTGTGTCTTTTCGCCACAGGATCGAATGCCACACCTTAACACGTGCCAGGAACTGCAATGGGTGCTGCAAGATCTTTGCTTCATCGATACCTAACAGACATGCACAGACAGTACCAGACCAGCACACGCATATATCACTGGATATTCAGCGAGTCGTCTTGACTGTCTACATCTGACAGGGATTAACGGCAGAGACGCTTGATGCTGAGATACAGCCAGCGTTCTTCACTTATCATGATTCCTAAATTTGCACGAGCTCCCTCGCAATACAGAGGATATGGCGGAATAGGAGTTCATGGAAGCTGAATGGCAACCTCTTTGAGGGTTCATAGTGTCGAGTTGTCTTGACTGTGTCTACATCTCACAGGGATTAACGGCAGAGACGCTTGAAGCTGAGATACGGCCAGCGTTCTTTACTTATCATGATACCTAACTTTTCACGACCTCCATCCCAATACAGAGGATGTGGCGGAGTAGGAGCTCAACGAAGCTAAATGGCAGCCTGTTTGAGGGCTCATAGTGTCGAGTTGTCTTGATTGTGTCTACATCTCACAGGGATTAACGGCAGAGACGCTTGAAGCTGAGATACGGGCAGCGTTCTTCACTTATCATGATTCCTAAATTTGCACGAGCTCCCTCCCAATACAGAGAATATGGCGGAGTAGGAGTTCATGGAAGCTGAATGGCAACCTCTTTGAGGGTTCATAGTGTCGAGTTGTCTTGACTGTGTCTACATCTCACAGGGATTAACGGCAGAGACGCTTGAAGCTGAGATACGGCCAGCGTTCTTTACTTATCATGATACCTAACTTTTCACGACCTCCCTCCCAATACAGAGGATGTGGCCGAGTAGGAGCTCACCGAAGCTGAATGGCAGCCTGTTTGAGGGTTCATAGTGTCGAGTTGTCTTGACTGTGTCTACATCTCACAGGGATTAACGGCAGAGACGCTTGAAGCTGAGATACGGCCATCGTTCTGTACTTATCATGATACCTACATTTGCACGACCTCCCTCGCAATACAGAGGATATGGCGGAATAGGAGTTCATGGAAGCTGAATGACAACCTCTTTGAAGGTTCATAGTGTCGAGTCGTCTTGACTGTGTCTACATCTCACAGGGATTAACAACAGAGACGCTTGATGCTGAGATACGGCCAGCGCTCTTTACTTATCATGATACCTACATTTGCACGACCTCCATCGCAATACAGAGGATAAGGAGGAGTAGGAGCTCATGGAAGCTGAATGGCAGCCTCTTTGAGGGTTCATAGTGTCGCGTCGTCTTGACTGTGTCTACATCTCACAGGGATTAACGGCAGAGACGCTTGAAGCTGAGATACGGCCATCGTTCTTATCATGATACCTATCTTCGCACGACCTCCCTCCCAATACAATGGGTGTGGTGGAGTAGGAGCTCATGGAAGCTGAATGGCAACCTCTTTGAGGCTTCATAGTGTCGAGTTGTCCGGACTGTGTTTACATCTCACAGGGACTATCGGCAGAGATGCTTGATGCTGAGATACGGCCAGCATTCTTTACTTATCGTGATACCTACCTTTGCCCGACCTCCCTCCCAATACAGAGGATGTGACGAAGTTGGAGCTCATGGAAGCTGAATATCAGCGTCTTTGAGGGTTCATAGTGTCAAGTCGTCTTGACTGTGTCTACGTCGCACAGGGATTAACGGCAGAGACGCTTGAAGCTGAGATTCGGCCAGCGTTCTTTACTTGATACCTACCTTTGCACGACCTCCTTCCCAATACAGAGGATGTGGCGGAGTAGGAGCTCATGGAAGCTGAATGGCAGCCTCTTTAAGAGTTCATAGTGTTGGAAGAAGATAATGGAGAAGAGGAGTAACTGTGAGAGGCGGTATCAGATGTCTCTTTCCATGATGTGGTGGTAGCTCGATTACACAAAAGGCTCTGTCGTGCATAATGATACACTGCAGTCAAGAGGATATGTGTTGGCAAAACCATACATAGCATATCATTTTATGCTACTATGCGAGATATATGCCCATCTGCTATCACCAGGACTCCAGGCTGAGGTTGGAAAATTGCAACAGAATCACTACGCGATGCAATCTCGAGGGGACACTAGCGCGCATACGTAGTCAGGACTGGGTTGGAGGTAAACCACCAGCCCTGCATTATATTACATACGTCGCAGAGCATTGATCCTCAGGCTGGATATGTCAGATGGCTGGCGCGTGTCATCCAAAAAGGATGCTTCCAACGCCCTCTACGATCATTACTGGCTGTTCCATGTCACAGAACACCACACAGTTGCAGAGATGCATGAAGTCCTCTGCTTGTGCCTCATGCTCTCGATGGAGATTCAGCAACCCTCTTCGACCCCATAATGATGAATGACATCGGTGAGACCCTCCACAATGGGGCAGTGAACAAATCTCCAGATGGTGTCCTGATATTCTCATACATTCCACGATGTTGTGATGCCCCAGTGGGCTATGATGTACCAAGAACTGATGATCCCTGCAATGCAGATTCCACCCATCTTTGTTAATGGCTTCCTTATATTGCTTCCCAAACCATCTGCCAGAAGAGGGGTTCACCATTATCAACCCCTTACGTTGCTCAACAACGACTTCAAGATATCTATGAGGATTTTGGCTGCCCACATTCAGTGTCTCTGTTGGTCAGGGTACATCGGCTAGTACGTACTTTTCAATTCTATAAACTTTACCAACAGCCGTACTCTTTAAGATATTTTATTTTGTTTCGAAAGCAACCAGTTTCGGCAATTCGAGCGACTCACTGGATTCCAGTGGGACGATCTCTGTCATAACTGTAATACCATTTCAGCTAGAATAGCCCATACTGATTTTGGCACGGCAGGGTCAAGTCATACGTAATTTTTGGCTTATTGTAGTAAATTCCATATCGTTATCTTTGAGGACTTTTCTCTGGATGATAAGTGCCACTTTTGCTTAGTATTTTTTGTGTACCTCTACATTTTTTAAGCTCTTACAAGTTTCATCATTATGTTGAAGACAATATACAGTTCGTGTCCTATATTTTGTTGTCGAAGATTCTTAGCATGAATATAATTGTTCAACCTTACTATAACGCACTGATTGTTTACCTGAAGCTTAGTATACGTTACCTTCCTATAAAATCGTAGATTTTGTTTTCTGCAACTTTTTGTATCCGGTATAGCAGTCTACTCCCGTGGCAGGAAGCATATGTTTATTAGTGACCACGTTTTTAGTTTATTGGTATCTTATACGCTACTTTTATACTTAGGGCAATGAAGCATTTAATGCTTCCTTATAATGGGAACTAGTGTTACCTATTGTCAGCTACCACGTTTAAGCCAGTTGTTTTTTAGACCCAAACTGACACATTCCCCAATTCACTTGTGGGAATTCGGTATGTCTTGACTACACCTGATGAGTATGATTAGGACCGTGTTAGTGTATCAGCATCTCAGTGTTGTCCTTACTTCTCCTTACAGTTTAGGGATAATGTTATGATGTTCTTACTAGCGATGAGTTTTGGTGTTCATGGAAATAGACCATGATACTCGCTTTATGGGGTTCAACTACGACAATAGGGGGTCTTCGCACACTCATTTACCTTTTATTATTTTTCCGTACCCACATTCCCTAATGCGACAAAACTTGCTTCGTATTTAGATGGTTTGGCATATATAGATAGGTCGTGTTAGGTATTTCCTTATACTCCCAATGAAATTGTATGATACTCTCGGTTGTGAACTTAGAGGACTCGGCTTGCTTAAGTAGAATTTGACTTTCTTGTTGATTTATTTCGCTGTGGTAATGCTGACATGTCAATTGATATAAAGGCAACACAATCATGTCTTTTATTCCGATTGACTGTACAACCTAGGCGACAAGATAGTTGTGAATATTCTTAGCGTTCGCTATGCATGCTGTTTTCTCTTAATATGCCGACTGCCGTTGGGTTTTGCGTCATGTTATTTTTCATGCTGTGACAACTACTTGTCTTACCATGCGTGACATTGGCTAGGCTGTAAATATCCATACTATTGTATTTCATAGCTTACTGTGTAATATTTTACTTTAAATGAAGATTATATATACTAGGCGATTCCTCATCTTAAAGAATTTGATTGGAGTTTATTATTAAAAAAAAGATGAGCTTAGTTTCTAGAGAGCTCTTGATTGTTCGCTGTCTTGTGCTGACCTTCTTAAAGAATTGACTTGTTCCCTAGTAAATCTGTGATGTTAAATAGTTGTATGCCTAACAATTATGAAGGGCTTATTTCAATAGTAGTACAAGTCCATTTTTGTTCATTTTGAGATACAGAGTTCCGAAGTTAAATGAGCGCTGAAAAATCTGCAGTTGAAATACCAGAATTATTCAAGCATATGGCTTCTCGCTAGAAATGAACCTTTGTTTGTTTGTTTGGATCATTAATTTCAGAAGCATTATAGGCAGAAAAGTGGAGGTAATGGACTTGTAGCACTATTAAAATAAGCCCTTCACGTGTACACATGTTTTAGACTTTTGGGCCGGATATACATAGAGGTTCGGCTTAATGCTGCGAACAAGTATATACACATGTTTTAGTTTATTGTGCTGGATGTAGACATTGACTTAACGCCTATACTTTCGTTCTTTTTAAGCTAAAGCGGTAGTATGATTACCTGTCACTTGTAAACTTGATTTTTACACACTTATATTGCTACATGTATACTCTTTTATCATGCAGGGGCTTGGAGATGCAAAATGAATTGCCGAAACTGGTTGCTTTCGAAATGAAATAAAATAAAACATCTTAAAGGATACGGCTGTCGGTAAAGTTTATTGAATTGAAAAATTCAGAGTGGCCGTTCCCAAGCAGTCTCCATGAACCAGACATATCTTGTTGGTAACAGCAACTGCAGTCATCACACTGGCAGAGGCATGTAGTGTGTATGGGCCCCCAATGTCAATGAATTCTCACACACTTTTGATAGGATAGGCCATGACGATTATTTCGAGAAGGTCTTGTGGCAGCTGGCCTTCCTACAGTCCTTCATTAACACCGTCATGCGCCTTCTGCAATATGATGATATGTCGGGGGTATCGTCTAATGTTTGTGGGTCATCTTTAGATGTAGTGATTGATGTATGACACACCTTTCCTATAATCATCTTCTAACAGGCTTACATACGGATGTCTGTAGCAACTTGCTGTGGTATTTGAACATGATCCAGTGGGCTGCTTATGTCAGTGTCTACCTGGCACCTAGGATATCCCATCTGGCTATGGTCCTCCCAGTGCCAAAGACAACAGCATACAGTTTACAAGCAGTCTTTGGTTATATCACCAATGGGGAATGAACATCAAAATGTGATATGATACACTCACCCTCCCTACTATTGCGGGAGGTCTCGGAATGGTCAATGTGTGAGTTATAGCAGCTGCTGTATATGTCGCCACAATGATGAAGATGTGGACTCACTGCCAGCGCAGCTTCTGGGAAATCTGATTGAAGAATTGGCTACCACCTCTCACAAACCACCAGTTACTTTGGCGCATATTTCGTCGACACTATGTCACCTTAAGGAGTTTTATTATGGACTTCAGTTACGTCGACGCTGATATGCCGAGTGAGCAGCTGCAGAGGGCCAATGATTTTTATTGTCATATGATGAGAGGCCATCCCCAAACTCCAATAGAAAGCTGCACATAGTTACTTGGCTTGTGGTCTGACGTTTATTGTATGACGCTCTCCTCGGTTCAGACGCTAAAGCTGCCTGATATTTGGTCAACTACAAATATATGAATCGCCAGAGACTCCATTCCATATGTATGGCATATTCTCCTTTGTGTCTCCAATACCATTTGGTTTATATGAATGAACACCATCTGGAATGTTGGTCTGTCGTGGAGTTGTGGAGGTTGATAAAACTGGTGTTGGCCCTCATTTAGTGGATGATCCCAACTCCAGAGAGCCTCACATTCTTCCTTATCCAAGATATGACATTTTATCGACATACTAAGATGCGTGTAGTGATGTGGTTCAAGGGTCTGATCATACTGCACCGCTACTGGGATGGTGATAAAGACTTGCTTGATTTTTAGACCTTCCTATTGCAATGATTCATTCGTCTCCAACGCCACCTATGCTACTCCGAACATTTTGGTAGTCATCTGAGTAACATCTTCTTGGACGCTCCTGACAATTGGGGTGTGCCGATTACGAGAAGCTAATTGGTATTAGTTAAATGTTCGATTTTCTGACAGCGAACTATCTGTGTCTCAATTTTATGGAACATAACAAATGACAGAACCATGCAGATATTTTGTTCGTGGAGAAGAATCTGGCCCCAATGGTACGTTAGAAGGATCTGCAGACACCTTTTCACTAGTAGCCACGGGCGTAGTGTCTAATGTTTGTTCCGCCAGAAGGGGGCCTTTGCGTTGTATTTAGGCTTTAATTTTGTTGTTGTTGTTTAGGGATTTTCTTTACCCCTCGAAGCGCGAAACTGTACAAGTAAAAAAAATGTTAAGGCGACCACTCATATCCATACCCGACAAACACACATTATGTGAAGACAATCGCCGGCCGCTGTGGCCGAGCGGTTCTAGTCGCTTCAGTCTTGAACCGCGATGCTACCACGGTCGCAGGTTCGAATTTTGCCTCGGGCATGGCTGTGTGTGATGTCCTTAGTTAGGTTTAAGTAGTTCTAAGTCTAGGGGACTGATGACCACAGATGTTAAGTCCCATAGTGCTTAGAGCCATTTGAACCATTTTTTGAAGACAGTCGTCTTCAACGAATTATTTCGAATTAAATTTGTCAACATTAAAATTAAACTTAAGTTGTACGTTTTTCACACCAATCAACCTGCAACGTCAAGAAAAAGATACAGTAGCGTCGTATCTGTCACTTTTAGTAAAGCAGATGTTTTATTGTTATGTTTTCGGAATGCTGATTGTTATTAGTTAAATGTTCGATTTTCTGACAGCGTACTATATATTCTAAGGCCTTGGACTGAGCTGGAAGAATGCATGTAGGTCGGTAATCAGAGGGTGCTGTAGTAACATTGTTTTTGGGTAGTAGTTCGATAAGCCCTTGTTTCCAAGTACCGGGAAAAATACTTGTGGTCAAGGAGTGATTGAAGATATCTGTTATATTGGTCAGGAGTAGGTCAATGATACGCTTCATCATTTGGACTGTGATTTCATAGGCATGCTTAAGACAGAATTTTTCGCTCCTACCGTCGCTTATATCCGTGTAGCGATCAATAAATCATTGTTTCGTTTGAGGTTTAATTGTGGTTGTAGGTGATGAGAAGTATCAGTTCAAATCATCGGTTGGGACAATGACATATGCTGCAGCAATTACGTAAACCAAGAATACGAGGGTTTTTTATAGGATAGGTGGCCTTTATCTGTTGTCAGTTCAGCATTTCCCACACCTTGTCAGCCTCTATTTCGCTTCTGCTGGTAAGCACCATGATTTTCTGTTATAGGGCATAATCTGAATGCCCGAGGCACAGTATCTCTGATATTCAAAAGCTCATCATTTAGCCAAGATGTAGGGTTCCTATTCGCTTTTTCGGTCTTTAGGGGACCATATTTGTCGTAAAGTTGAGTCAGTTTGTTGGTAAATTCACAAAGTTTGTCACTTATTTCCAGGAAAAGAGTGGAGGTCGTGTCCCTAACTATTTGTTGGGCCTCAGCTGTAAGTTCAGATATATTTTTGCGTTCAAAGTTTCTGTATGTACTCGATTGCAGTTTCTTTCTCGTATATTCTAGTAAGTATGTCATGAAAACTATGCTGGGGGCAGACGCACCAGGTGCCGATATTTGAGAAGTACGAATTACTCTGATTGGGTGTTTGTTTGCAAATTGACCATGTGATAAGTAAGTGTCGGCTGAAGTAAGATAAAATTTGGAGTAGAAAGAACTCACCTAAATTTCACACTGCAGGGACTGTTGTACAGAATAAGTTATATTAGTTTCACTGGCTATAATTATATTGATTCGAGAGAGAAGAGCGGAGTTTTGAAAAAGTCCAACTTGCCTCCTATACGAAGTTTGTAAAAACCACAGATTATGTACTTTTTGTTAACGTATTTGCTCTCTCTGAACATGTGTTTATGTGTGCCCCTCATCTGTTACATCTGTCGTGTCTTAAAAAGGAGTTGATGTCTAGATTTACGGAACTGGTAGGAATTCTTGGCATGAGCCAGGTCTCCGAGAGTTTTATTACATAGATGTCTGTGCCTGGAAATATTTAGAGGAACTCTTCGAGTTAAACAGCAGACCTTGGACACTGACGTATGTGACGTGGAGTATGATGCGTTCAAGTGTAGCACATAAGAGGATACCGCAGGCTGATACGACGTCCCACGGGGACAAAGCATGAGGAATTCTCTGTGATGGGAGAGAGGAGGGTGTGGGAGGCGAAAGTGACCCGGGTAGTTGCAGGGAGAAGGGGGTACTGTGGCGAAAGTCGGCTAGATTTGCAGCAGTCACAGGACACAAACTAGTGCTAAGAAAATTCATCTCGCTAAATAGAGATAAAATAATCTACATTCAACAATATTAAAGGCGCAAAAAGAGCTGTAAAACCACTGTTTGATATTGTGATGAATGACATGAATGATACGACAGTAAACTGCTAAATAAAAATGGAAACAACGCTAAGCTAATGCAATAATATATAACGTAAATAAACAGAAAAGTAATTAGGAAAAGTATACCAGTAGGCACGTCAGTCTAACCATACTCTCTAGTAACAACATAAACACCCAGGTTGACCTAAAAATGGCTCTGAGCACTATGGGACTTAACATCTATGGTCATCAGTCCCCTACAACTTAGAACTACTTAAACCTAACTAACCTAAGGACAGCACACAACACCTAGCCATCACGAGGCAGAGAAAATCCCTGACCCCGCCGGGAATCGAACCCGGGAACCCGGGCGTGGGAAGCAAGAACGCTACCGCACGACCACGAGATGCGGGCCAGGTTTACCTAGCATTAAAAAGAGTTGATATGTTAGTTCCTAAGGCACTGACTTTTGAGTTTATTAGTATTACCTCATGAGCTTTTCCCATAATATTTCTTCACCATTATCGTGCCGCCGTATGTCTACACGCTCAAGGTATTGAGTCATTCATAGGCGGGATAGGTACAGCTAGACCTGACTTTGCAAGCTTCTTGTGTGCTCTGAAGATTTCAGATCTTTTCCTGTATGACTCAATTTTAACTATTATGAGTCGGTATTTCGTAGAGCCTGACTTTCAACAATGCCATTCAGTGACATACACGCCTAGTTTTCCTCGGGCATGATTCTTCGCCAAGTAGTCTGTGTTCTCTCTGCTATTCTCTGGGATTCCCAACAGGGTAAGATTATTCTGTCTGATATTGTTGAAGCTCCTCAGATTTCTCGATCAGTTTCTTTTAATTATTTTTTTCAGGGCAGAGATATCAGTTATATTTATGTCTAGGGCTTTCTATGTTCTTTCCATCACTACTGTAGTGCCAGTATCATTGATGTCCCGGGCAATGAGATCAAGTGCGTCCTGGCCTGCAGCACAGCAGTTACCTCGGTCCTGACGAGCTCAGTGATGTCAGAACATCGTGCAGTGTTACCACAGCTCCCAGTGCTCGCTCAACTTCAAGTTACAGCGTAGGCAGGAACTCTGCATCATTTCCCCTATTATGTCTAGTCAGGGGACCACCAGTTTCTTGGTGATTCAGTAGCCAAATGACGTCGTGCACCTTTGTGGCGACTTCAGACAGACAGTCAGTGTGCACTGCATCACAAATTTCTGTAGCAGCACCTGAGACGCGAGATGCAAGACCTTGAAAGAATTCTGAGGAGCAATGGGTGCTCCATCACTTACATAAGTAGTGTGACAGGATCAAGCACTCGACAAAATGATAAATCAGAAAAGAAATGTAAGGCACGGTCTTTCTGCCATACATTGCCAGAGAGACGGACAGAATCGGCCGTACATTCGCAAACAGCCATAAAGACTATATACAAACCGACAAAGAAGATCAAAGAGTGTTTCAGATCGGCAAAGGAGAAAAGGGATCAACTTGCAACGTCGGGAATACCATGCATACCATGCACATGCGGAAAAGTTTATGTTGGAATTATTGGACGATCAATAAACACAAGAATCACAGAACATACGCGACATTGCAGGTTGGGGCAGGTGGAGAAATCGGCTGTGACAGAGCACGCGCTGTATGAGACCGAACTTGTAAGAAGATTCGCCAACGTGGAAGTTCTTGCTGTAGAGAAGAACTATCACACCCGTTTGCTCTGAGAAGCTATAGAGATTCACAAATATGAGAATAGCTTCAACAAGAAAGAAGAAAGCCTCAAGGTGAACGGATCCTGGATTCTCGCAGCTGTAGCGAACGATCCTCGCCGGTACCAAAGGGGAGAGCCGCACCGAAAATGACCACGGAAAAGTGCTTGGAAGTAGGCGCTTCAGGTACATATATTCTGCGGCCGCGAGTCGACTCCAGTCCCCCCACCAGCAATGGAGGTTGAAGCTTTGACATTGCCAGCCACCCGTGCTGGCGAAACGTCAGAAAATCATCAAACAAACGTCGACCGAAGGACCAGAGTCAGACGCCAGCACTCAGTTTGTTAACAAGTGGCCACGAAAGCCTTAACAATTTTGCTTTACTTTGCTGTTTTACAATGGAACCTTCCGTACAAATATCGATACAATCGTTCCAATCGAGGCGCTTTATCTCAAAAAAATTGGTAATCGTGTTAAAAATTTCATCTCCGCTGGTGTTAGTTGACAGCGATGCGCACATAAGCAAGTATTCTTCGAGTGAATGTTTATCCGTATGTCGCATAGTTATCAGCAAGACGGCCAGGCTAGCAGCATCAGTAGACTCATCCATTTGTAAGACTGATTTGTTGTGGTGAAGGGAACCAAGTACTTCTTATTTGATATAACCTGCAAAATCGTTAATTCGATGGGAAACAGTGTCGTTCGAAAGTGACACAGTAGAAAGATGCTTTGCAGATTTTTGATCGAACATGCATTGTGCTATACCTGCCACACAAGGTTTTATTAAATTCTCAGTAAGAATGTGATCTTCTCCCGCTTGTGCAACGCAACAGTTGACCAATTATGACGCCTCTATAGCTTTTTCATTGCACCGTTTGAGTCGCGCATTTCATAATGTTTTATCATGTTAATAATTGTTCTTTCTTACATATAAAACAGTTCCATTCTTGTCGTTGCAATGGTCGTGTGTAGTTTCTAAATGTCTGTGCATCTTACCATGGAACTATTTGGAACTATCATGTTACACAACATGCATAGAGGGGGGCCATTAGAATCAAAAATCAGAGACTGATTTAAGATTCGTCATACTTTCTTTTTTATTTTTCACCTTTACTAAGACGTTAGATATCGTTAGATATCTTACTGCATGAAGTCGTTAGATCACTTTCTTTAATCAAAGCACTGATCCACAATCTTCGAAGATGATGCCGCATCTTCCGATGAACAACCTTTGAGCTTTTCACCCAAGAGTTTGTTACAAAGGCTTTAAGGCAGTGGTTCCCAACCAGTGGATAGCTACCCACTGAGAGGTAAAATGAAATTTTCTGTGGGGTAAAAACTAAACGATTTGATTCTGTTTCAGTCAGTAAATTATTTTCAGAAGGTAAATACTATTATCACAGTTTTGTAAGGTTCTAATACTGGTTACATAAATTATCAATAATTTCTGTTCCTCAAATAGTAGCATTAATGCAGCAGGGATTAGAGGTTCCTCACAAAGTCCACCCACTATATGCATATATTATGCTCTTTCCCGTACATCGTCGAAGATTCGTAACAAATGTTACATAAAACTTCCTGGCAGATTAAAACTGTGTGCCCGACCGAGACTCGAACTCGGGACCTTTGCTTTTCGCGGGCAAGTGCTCTAGAGCACTTGCCCGCAAAAGGTAAAGGTCCCGAGTTCGAGTCTCGGTCGGGCACACAGTTTTAATCTGCCAGGAAGTTTCATATCAGCACACACTCCGCTGCAGAGTGAAAATCTCATTCTGGAAATGTTACATATCTCAAGAATACGTCTTCTCCAAGTTGGAAGTTGTAGATAGTAGCTGCCGTAGATCAGAAATTGCTTCATTACTCGCTTCGAGACAGATAAATGAATTAATTGACAGTATGACACTGCAGTAACTACATAAGGGCTACTATAGTGTTGCACATAGTACTGATATTATTAGTATTAGTATTAGTGGCTGTGTTCAGACATAAAGCATTAACAGCCTGAAGTTTTCCAATTTCTGCCAGTTTATAAGTAAGGAGTGCAGCAAACAAATGATTTATGAACAATAAATATAGTGCTTACATTTGCACTTTGTTGATTTTAAATGTAATTACAGCGTGCAGGTAAAACAAGTATCACAATGGAGAGGAGTAATGCAGGGGAAGTATGTTTTGTAACAAGTGTCCACCTTTATTGTGGTTAGTTAGCTTTCTTAACTGCGAAGCAAGTAGCACTTGAGAAGCAGCGAAAATTCCTTCATCATTCAAACACACACACACACACACACACATGCACACACCAAATGTAATTGATGTTTTGGATATTTCATCATTTCAAAAATAAAAATGGTCCAAGAAAAGTATTTCATTCTACAGTTTCGTTAGGTGCTCAAGTTGGTGATAATGTGGAAGGAGTGCGGAAGGTCAACAGGAACAGGGGTGAGGGGGGAGGGGGGGGGGGGAGGGCGATGGCTCTAGCTAATGTCTGGTAGCACTCAGGGGTAATGGTCTAAGAAAGGTTGGGAACCACTGCTTTACATTCCATCTTTTAAAATCAACAGTTTGAGTTTACGATAAGACAAACAGAATAATATCGCCACAAGATCTTGAATTCTAAAACTATAGTCAAGAAACACGAATAGAATATTCTGCGGAAAGAGGGTGGTGAAGCGTAGATAGTGAAGTGATTAAATCCCTCTAGGCGGCTTGAGATGTTTGTGGATTGGAGAGAGAGGGAGACAGTGAAATGGAATGCTCGCGATGTGTATAGATGAGGTAGTACACACAGACACACACACACACACACACACACACACAAAGAGACAGAGACAGAGACAGAGAGAGAGAGAGAGAGCATTCGCACGTCCCCTGCGTGCGTGAGTAGTGGTTGGTTGGTTTTGGGGTTTGATGGGGGCTAAACATCGAGGTCATCAGTCCCCAGTTCCAAATAGACATACTTGTAAAAGGCCTATACAGTAAAAGCGTAACCTCTGCACCCAGAGGGAGGGAACACCAAGGGGTACAGAGCTAAAATGAACACCGCAATAACACAAAATAGAGGACACTTAAAAGGAGCAGAGCAAATAGTTGACTAGTGTAAAACAGACTAAAGTGGTTGATGGATCAGGTAAAAGGTCAACCTGTCAACTCCAAATGAAGAACCTCCAGCTGGAAAGCGTTGATAGTGGTACCAACACAACTTGTTACCATAAAAGACAATATTTTGGTATCCACGTCACAATTAAAAGTCGCTGGAGTGGGTGTAGCCTAAGAAATCATGCGAGAGCACCCACACTAGAGCGAGTGATAAAACCCAGCTGCACGGATAAAACGTAAAACTGAGTCAGCTATAGAGGCATCGTCACCTAGAATTAAAGGAAGTGCAGCTGGTAAACTAAAGGACTGCCGCAAGGGGGCTAAAAGGGGGCAGTGCACCAGAAGATGGACCACTTTCAGCCCTGCATCACGGTGACACTTGGGTGGGTTCTCACGACGAAGGAAATAGCTGTGGGTCAACCACATATGTCCAATGCGGAGACGGCAGAGAACAACTGAGTCTCTACACGTGCCCCTCAAAGATGAGTTCCATATGGCCGTGGACGACTTGACCATGCGGAGCTTATTTGGCGTGTTCAAGACAGATCATTCAGAGCTCCAGACGTCACGGACCTTGCGATGTAGGGCTGACCCGAGGTCTCTTTCCACGAGACCAAGCTACAGGGGTGGCGAAATGGTGGCCTGCTTGGCCAACCGATCGACACGTTCGTTTCCTGGAATGCCAATGTGGCCCGGGATCCATACAAACGTCGCTGAACGACCACACTCGGCGAGAGCAAAAATTAGCATCTTGAATATCGCGAGTCATAGGATCCCAAGAAAAACACTGGTCGAGTGCTTGCAATCCACTCAGGTAGTCACTGCATGTGACAAATTACTCCCCAGGGCAGGAGGAAAGGTGAGCGAGCGCACGATAAAGAGCAACCAGCTCCGCAGTGACAACACTGCTCCCACAAGGCAGGGAATGCTGCTCAACGTAGTCGCCGTGGATGAAAGCAAACCCAGTGCGTCCATCGACCACAGAACCATCGGTGTAGACTGCACCTGCATAGCGAAATGAGGCAAGAAGAGCCAGGAATTGTTGACGAAGACTGGCGGGTGGAACGGAGGACTTGGAGTCGCAGGACAAATCCAAGCAAAGCCACAAGCGAGGGAGGGACCAAGAAGGGGTAGAAGAAGAGGGCCAGAAGGATGGAGGAAGAGGAAAGTACTCGAGTGACGAGAGAAGGGAATGAACGCGGACCGCGATCGGAAGACCCGACCTAGGCCGCTGTCGTGGGGAGTGCAGAAGATGGAAAAAGAAGCCTGCAGTTTGGGTGGTCGGGCGAGGCATGGACGTGGGCGATGTATGACGCAATCAACTGTTGTCAGCGGAATCGTAGGGGAGGGATTCCAGCTTCTACAAGAAGGCTAGTCACCGGACTAGTGCGGAAGGCACCTGTCGCCAGTCTGACGCCACAATTAGGAATCGGGTCGAGGATCTGCAACGTTGAAGGTGGTGCTGAGTCGTACACCACGCTCCCATAGTCGAGCCGGGACTGGACTAAGGCCTTATAGAGCTGTACGAGGGTTGTTCGTGCAGCCCCCCCCCCCCCCCAAACGGTGTGGCTGAGGCAGAGAAAGATGTTGAGGTGCCGCCAGCACCAATGTTTAACCTCGCGATGATGAGATGTCCAAGTGAGCTGAGCATCAAGCAGCATGCCAAGGAAGTGATGTGTCTCCTCAATGCGAAGGAGTTCATTGGCAAGGTAGAGCTCTGGATGGAGGTGGACCATGCGGCGACGACAGAAATGCATCACTCGGAGGCTGAGAAATGAAAACCATGCTTGGATACCCAAAAATGTGCCTTACGGATAGCTCCCTGCAGCCACCACACAGGGGCACTGATGTTTGGGGAACTGTAATAAAGACAAAAGTCATCAGTATATAGAGAGGCGGGCACTCCTCCAGCGCAGAGGTGGGGACTGAAGTCCCCAAAGAAGGAGGGGTTGTTACTCCCAAAGTTGGTAACAGGGGAGCAACAGAAGAGGGTGTTCCTCCAACTACCTGGGTGGCAGGAATAGACGGATGGGCTGAAGGGCCCACAAAAAGTGGCTGAACTTGGGGGCTTGTCACCAGGGATGGCGACATCAAAGCTGCTGCAACAAACATCGATGAAATGCGCAGAGGGTGAAGTTGGTCATACTTGTGTTTAGCCTCTGTGTAAGTGAGCCTGACCAAGGTCTTATACTCCATAATCTTCCGTTCTTTTGGATAAACCGTGCAGTCTGATGAGCAAGGTGAATGTTTCTGTCCGCAGTTGACACAAACAGGGAGCGGCAAACACGGTACGTTGGGGTGGGACGCATGTCCACAATCCTGGCAGGTAGGGTTGGTGTCACATCTCGATGACATATGTCCAAACCTCCAACACTTAAAGCAGCGCATGGGTGGAGGGACGTAAGGCTTAACATCACATCGATATATCATCACCTTGACCCTCTCGGGCAGGGTATCTCCCTCAAAAGCCAAGATGAAGGCGCTGGTGGTGACCCTACTATCTTTAGGCCCCTGAAGACACGTCGTACAAAGTGGACACTGCGGCGTTCCAGATTTGCACGAAGCTCGTCGTCAGACTGCAACAACGGGTCACTATGAAAAATAAGTCCCTAAACCATATTGAGGCTCTTATGAGGCATAATGGAGACTGCAACATCACTGAGCTTGTCACAAGCAAGCAATGCTCGTGACTGTGCTGGGGATGTTGTCTGTGTGAGGACTGCGCCAGACCTCATTTTAGGAATGCCCTCAACTTCTCCAAACTTGTCCTCTAAATTTTCCACAAAAAACTGAGGCTTTGTGGTCAGAAATGAGTCCCCATCTGTTCGGCTGCAAACCAGAAATCGAGGAGAATACGTCTCACCAGGTAATTTAGACCGCCGTTCCTCCCCTGGTGTGGACAGGGAAGGGAACGATTGGGGGTCATACTTTGAAGCATTGAACTTTCCTTTCTTAGAGATTCATTCTTGCGCACTATTCATATTTCGTTTCATGATGGTCCCACGAGCAGCTAGGAGAAGGAATGTCCACCCAGACAGAGCCCCACTTGCCTGGGTAAGCCTAATACAACCGGGGGGGGGGGGGGGGGGCGGCAGGTTCCCCACAGGTCGCCAGTCGCCGGCTAGCAACTGTTCTACCTCAACAGCCATGCGTCTCCTTGGCGCGCAGCACACCTTGAGATTGAGGTTTTTTTTATAGAGGTTTATACCATCCTCGCAACCCAGGCAGTTAAGCCAAGATCCCCGGGCTCTGTACTGTACAACGTTCCACTGTCGTGCCTTACAGTGGTCGTTGAAGCACGCTCAGAGCTTATGGTATTGAAGACTGGTGGCGCTTCCCAGCACAAGGACTCCGGGGTCGCCAAGCCCATACCCAGCAACTAAATGCTGAGCCACCTGAGGGGGCGTGAGTAGTGACAAGTATTGTGTCACCACTGTTACACACTGAGGGGAAAGAATATGTTTCATAAAACCAGCGTTGACTTGATATTTATAAGAGTTATTTGTTTCAGTATTTGACAATCCTTGATATGCTTTGTTCCATAAGTCGAAATTTTGGAGGAGTCCTCGCAGAGGCGTTGGGTGTCCCAGGTCTTCATTTTGAGTATCGCTGGTATAGATTAAACGGAGCATTTATCACTATAAATCGTGTGTCTTCGTCCAAATGGATTTGAAAGTATGCTTCTTTAAGATCCAGCTTAGCAAAGTAGACATCACCAGTTAATTTTGATATCAGTTCCCGCCTGGGAATAGAATATTAATAAATAAATTGAGAATTAACCATCCCTTTGAAATCTCCACAGATGTGAAGTGAGCCATTGGTTTTCTGTACGACTATGACCGGCGTTTGTCATTTGCTGCTGGTTGTGCCTTCGTTAATTTCGTTCTATTCTAGATGGTCGAGTTCCTGCTTCACTGTATCGTTGAACACAAAAAAATGTTGTGCACTTTGAAAAATATCTGTACCGCATTCAGCTTCAGTGTAATGTGTGCCTTTTAGTCTCTGACTGCGTTTCCTTTGGGAAAGATACATTTTTTTCAACAGATGATTTAACTTTCCATTCAGAATATAACTTTGAATTTTATTTGCTCCGTCGTGAATGGTGTAGTCTAAAGCATTGAAGACATAATGTCGTAATAAATTCGCTGCTTGACAGGAATGAATATAACCTACTTTTTAAAATGTTACTACCTAACATCCATTGAGAATTGTCCTTTTTTTATAATCTCCCGACTGCTATAAATGAACAGCGAACTTGGACAGTCTGTTAACTTTCGCATTTTTAGATTTCGATACGCCTGCATGTTGACGAGCGGAATTGAAGATCCTCTGTTAGTTTCAAAATAGACCGGCACTTTGTTAAGTCTAAGAGTCATAGTAATAGTTAACGACTTGTTATTGCCAGCAAAGATGGCATTCATGTGATGTTCCGTCTGTGGAAAATTTTGAATTTGCATTTGTTCGCTATGAGGAGTACGTGACTTTTTACTGTTAAGCGTTGCCATATGCTTCAGTATCTGCTGCTTTTTTTTTTCTTTTTGGAGTAATTGTAACGTGCGTTGTGATAGAACTAATCATCTGTTTAGTGGTTTACGCCACGACGTGAACGAGATTGTAGTTGAGAACTTTAAACCTGTTTTCCGACTGTTTCAGTCAAGCACCGTTCGCACCCTGTTTTTACTGAGTCTGGCAACGCTGGTCTCTTGGCCATGCCACTGTTGACATATAATCAATACCTCAGCATCGTCCCACTGTATTGCTTCAGCGTATGTCCAAATCTGTGGCAAACAATCTTCTAATGACGGCTTTGTTAGAGTGAGCAGGTTCTTCTTTAATTTATAGTCAGGAGAGTGCATGAAAAGCATGTCACGAATTATTGAGACTGCATAAGATTTGACAAGTTGATAAGTTTGACAACAAAATTTACATTTTCGAGTTAGGCCCTGTAACGGAGTAATCCGCACATGTATAGGGTGAGTCACTAACTATTGCCTCCCAGCATAGCTCTGAAAGTATGATAGCTGAAAGGTTTGAGGGACAGAAATTGCATGGGACAACGGGGGCCGTAATGTCTCGGCAGCCGGTATCAGAAAATAAGTAGCAAACTATAGCAACCCATTCAAGAACACAAAGTTGACCTTCATATCTCTGACACGAACCCACCTAGCAACAAAAAACCAACGTCATATTATGGCCCCCGTTGTCCCATGCAACATTTGTCCCATAAACTTCAGCGTTATTCAAGAGGCAATAGTTAGTGAGTCACCCTGTATAGTCGGCCAGTGTGACCGAGCGGTTCTAGGCGCTTCAGTTTGGAACCGCGCGACCGCCACGGTCGCAGGTTCGAATCCTGCCTCGGGCATTGATGTTTGTGATGTCCTTAGGTTAGTTTAAGTAGTTCCAAGTTCTAGGGGACTGATGACCTCAGATGTTAAGTTCCATAGTGCTCAGAGCCATTTGAACCATTTCTGAATCACCCTGTATAGCTTTGATTTGACTTCCTGAAACACTGAAGAAATCTCTGTCGGGCAGCAGTAACATGAACTTGTGATTCGAAATATTCGTCAAGCAATTCTTTAACATCAGAATCTGAGAGAGTCACTGGTTCACAAGTAGGTGACAGTTTTTGAAGACGTTTCAGAACAACGCGATCTGCATATGTAAAACGTATCCACATCAACATCATACTCCGCAAGCCACCTAATGGTGTGTGGCGGAGGGTACTTTCGGGACCACTATCTGATCCCTCCAACCCTGTTCCACTCGCGAATATTGCGTGGGAAAAATGATTGTCGATAAGCCTGTAATTTCTCGAATTTTCTCCTCGTGGTCAATAAGCGAGATGTATGCGGGGGAAGTAATATGTTCTCTGACTCCTCCTGAAAAGTGATGTCCCGAAATTTCAGTAGTAAATCTCTTTGTGATGCACAACGTCTCTTTTGAAACGTCTGCCAGTGGAGTTTGTTTAGCATCTCCGTAACGCTCTCTTGTCAGCTAAACGATCCCGTGACGAAACGCGCCGCTCTTCGTTGGATTTTCTCTATCTCCTCTATCAGTCCTAGCTGATAGGGATCCCAGATAGATGAACAATACTTAAGAACGGGGCGAACAAGCGCCTTATAAACCACTTCCTTCGTGGATGAGTTACATTTCCTAAGATTCTTCAATTTTTTATTTCCGTTCCACATCACCTGAAGTCTGTTGCATGAGGTAAAACAGCTCCAGCCACTAGTTATAGTTGTTCCAGGACTCTACTTTTCAATTGAATGCCGGAATCGGCGGGGGCGCTATCTGTAATTGCAGTGGTTGTTTCCGATGGCGATCGTTCTTGTGTTCAAGTCGGGCGGAGTGCATCACCAACAGCTCCTGGTTTGTCGGCAGTTATTTTAGTGAATTCAGCGTTAGTTGTAGGACGTGCTCGAGTTGGGCCACGTCTGAAAAATATGCTCAAAACAGAGTACAACTTTCACAGATATCTTCCTGGAAAGGAAACGGATTAGCAATCATAGACTATAGCAGTCACAGAATAAAGACACGCAGTATTGCTACAAAAATGAATGTAAAAACTCAAGCATTATAAAAAAAAACTAAAAAAAATTGTCCTGATTAGCATTTTTTTGTGTCTCCAGTATTCCTTCTTTTTATTCGACACAGTCTTCAAAATTTTTCTTCATCATCAAAATCTGTGGAAAATTCTCAATAATACGAAAGCTTTGTCCTCATGTTGTGAATGTTGCAACTGAGTGCTACTATCCACTCCTCCCAAATATCTACAGTAGAAGAAAAATTATTGCCCGCTATAATTCCTTAAGGGTTGCCATTGTATGAAATAGCTATAATCACTTGTCTGGCAGGGTGCACTATGCCAGAAACGTGGCAATACATTAATAAATAAGAATATTTATTAGGAGTACATTAACAAAAGAGTACTTACTTTTGGTACAGTTTAATGTACGGCACTTTACGTCCCAAACCTAGTACGATGATATCTAAATAACTTTGCTCATCTTGACAGTCTACGTTGTTGTCACTAACTGAATGACATGTGCAGACATTCTGTTAACGATCTTAGTTCTCCATAAATAACGACTGCCAAGTCAGAAGGTAGTCTTTACCGTACTGAGCTGACTGCCCTCACTGAACTGGAATTGCTGGTGTAGAGTTGTCAGTGTCCATGGAAGTCCTGTTTTCGTGTCTCTCAACAGAAGGATTTCCATGTGTGCCAGCACAAGGTGGAAGCAATGATATCTGCAGTTGACAAGTACTCACTATGATAGCTGTCCACGCTATCGGCGGATGTGTAAGACGCACTGTAGGAAGTGACGCAGAAGCAGAAGAGGTCTGGGTTTGTCAGCACCATCTGGAGCCTGCTGACGTTGTGTCTGTCTGGATGACCTCTCGTGGCATCTGTTGTGTGTCTCTTGCTTGGTACTCAACATACATTGTAAATCATCTCTTGTCTACTGGCCACATCTACAGAGTGTTACAAAAAGGTACGGCCAAACTTTCAGGATACATTCCTCACACACAAAGAAAGAAAATATGTTATACGGACATGTGTCCGGAAACGCTTACTTTCCATGTTAGAGCTCATTTTATTACTTCTCTTCAAATCACATTAGTCATGGATGGAAACACACAGCAACAGAACGTACCAGTGTGACTTCAAACACTTTTTTACAGGAAGTGTTCAATATGTCCTCCGTTAGCGAGGATACATGCATCCACCCTCCGTCACATGGTGCAGCCCTGGAGAATGGCGTATTGTATCACAGCCGTCCACAATACGAGCACGAAGAGTCTCTACATTTGGTACCGGGGTTGCGTAGACAAGAGCTTTCAAATGCCCCCATAAATGAAAGTCAAGAGGGTTAAGGTCAGGAGAGCGTGGAGGCCAATGAATTGGTCTGCCTCTACCAATCCATCGGTCACCGAATCTGTTGTTGCGAAGCGTACGAATACTTCGACTGAAATGTGCAGGAGCTCCATCGTGCATGAACCACATGTTGTGTCGTACTCGTAAAGGCCCATGTTCTAGCAGCACAGGTAGAGTATCCCGTATGAAATCATGATAACGTGCTCCATTGAGCGTAGGTGGAAGAACGAAACTAAAATGAGCTCTAACATGGAAATTAAGCGTTTCCGGACACATGTCCACACAACATCTTTTCTTTATTTGTGTGTGAGGAATGTTTCCTGAAAGTTTGGCCGTACCTTTTTGTAACACCCTGTATTACACTGAAACTGTCTAAGCAAATAGGTACACATACTTTATTTACCATTCACGGTGTCTGCCTTCCAAAGACCTTAAATAGATGAGCATGAAAACAATCCAAAACTTAATTGTGATTGAGTGTACCACCCAAAAAGATAGTTCCATCAGCTACTCGAATTTTGGTTATCACCCAGAGAGCTTGGTTCCTTACAGTAAGGAATGTGGCTCAGTGTAAACTCAGCAAATTAGCCTTTTTTCCGTATTTATAGCGTTTGTGCAATGTTGCTGGCGACGAAACCGTGTACTGCGTCACCGAATTAGACAGCTTGTAACCTATTATCAACAGCACACTGGAGCGGTCTCAAAATTCTGTCCTTTTCTTAATGCCTCCATTTCAAAACCGTATTCGATTTTCCATTTGTTTTAAAATCTCTGTCCGCATAACATTACTGAGACATAAAGGCAGATTCAACTGCCTGCTTATCGCCTGGGTTAATAACACTACTCTCACTTGAACACCTGTATCTATAAGTATCTTTTATGCTGCTTCAATCGCTATCCCATTTTCTGCCTCTTCTGATCCATAAAATTTGACTGGAGTACTCGATTTTAGTGGAAATGCAGAGGGATGGCGACTCTATCTCCTCCATCATTGCCGGCCAGTGTGGCCGTGCGGTTCTAGGCGCTACAGTCTGAAACCGCGTGACCGCTACGGTCGCAGGTTCGTATCCTGCCTCGGTCATGGATGTGTGTGATGTCCTTAGGTTAGTTAGGTTTAAGTAGTTCTAAGTTCTAGGGGACTGATGACCACAGATGTTATGTCCCATAGTGCTCATAGCCATTTGAAACATTTTCCTCCATCATTCACCTACCTCAAAATCCTCTCCATCCCTCTGCTTAAGTGTCAGCAACTTGTACCCCGATGGTAGCTCACACTTCTCTTGTCCGGTTACGTCATTGCTACTCACCTAGCCAAGACAACGAATCTTTCTACATTGCTTAATGTGCCTACTGACTCTACATAGTTGTGTGCATCTCCCGTTAGCTTCCAGCACACGTCATTCACCTGAAAACCATCTGGCGATGAGCAAATATGATCAACATCTTTTACTTTCTGCGAAAAAGGTTCGTACGTTCTCTGGGGGTTTCCCCCAAAAGAGGGTATGAGAGTGACTGCTGGAAAACTAGTTATTACATTGGACTGCTCGACAGGGGTAGCGCCAGTGTCATGTTCCCTAGCCCCTCAGGTGTAGCCTTTCTTTCTTTGAGTCTGCACTCGCTCTAACCTTTCCTCCAACTGACAGTTTTTAAGGGCAAGTGAATGTATCTGTTCCTGTGAAACCTTTATGGGGTCATCACTTTTGATCACCATTGCTCCGGTCTCTGTCCATAAGAGTGTGGCGGGAATTTTTCTACAGATTGGAGTGCCAGTGTCAGGTTCCTTAGGCCCCTCAGGTGTAGCCTTTCTTTCTTTGAGTCTGCACTCGCTCTAACCTTTCCTCCAACTGACAGTTTTTAAGGGCAAGTGAATGTATCTGTTCCTGTGAAACCTTTATGGGGTCATCACTTTTGATCACCATTGCTCCGGTCTCTGTCCATAAGAGTGTGGCGGGAATTTTTCTACAGATTGGAGTGCCAGTGTCAGGTTCCTTAGGCCCCTCAGGTGTAGCCTTTCTTTCTTTGAGCCTGCACTCGCTCTAACCTTTCCTCCAACTGACAGTTTTTAAGGGCAAGTGAATGTATCTGTTTCTGTGAAACCTTTATGGGGTCATCACTTTTGATCGCCATTGCTCCGGTCTCTGTCCGTAAGAGTGTGACGGGAATTTTCCTACAGACTGGAGTCAAGGTTACGAATAAAATATTACAAAACAGGGCAGAACGCTGCTCCACTCTGATACATGGCATCTGCAAAGATAGCTGTTTGCTTTGACTGTGGCCATGAATTTCTCGATATTCTCAACATTCCGCGCTCATTGGTCACTGGTTCTAGTGCTTGGGAAGGCAATACTTCGTTGAATACGGGGAGCTGAAACAGCAAGGCGGTGTGTGGAAGTAAGCTGCAGGAACGCCCGGACCCTACACAGTAGAGCTGCTGCGTGGCGTGGATCCCGACGTCAACTCAGGACCATCAGCCAGTGGCGTTGGACTGTATGACAGAAGTATGCAGCAACAAAGCAGAGCTGCTCCGACCGCAGCACCCTGCTGAACAGCAGATGGGTGGCGGCGTCATCAAGGCTATGTAATCGTTGCTGGCTAGCAGACAGACAGTGCGGTAAGATGTGGCGGCAAAGCCTCAGTAACTGATTGGTGGCGCCCCGGGAAACTTTGCCCGACACAAGCAGGTACTGGAGGACCTGCTATGGAGCATCCTGAAGCTACAGTGAGGCTGCATTTACTCTTGCCACGCAGGCAAGCCACGTGACAGCATGACTCAATGCATGAGCAGTAAAGTTTACACCAAGGTCATATACTTCCAAAGACAATAGGAAGAAATATACCTACTCATATGCCTAAAGTTCTCGGTTCTTGACTTTTGCCAAGATCAATGTGTAGTATCCTTGCGTGACCCCTGAACCCCAGATACGCTGTGGCAAAGATTATATGAGTTTTTCATCTCAAAATATATGTGTATTAAATCACAAATGAATATGTGTTATTCATCATGTAATATACAATTAAGGGAGGTGTATCCAGCGTCCTGTTCTGTAATGACGTCACAGACTCTTGTTTTCATTAGGAGGACCGTACATGTACCAAAACTACACTACTGGCCATTAAAAATGTTACACCACGAAGATGACGTGCTACAGACGCGAAATTTAACCGACAGGAAGAAGATGCTGTGATGTGCAAATGATTATCTTTACAGAGCATTCACACGAGGTTGGCACCGGTGGCGACACCTACAACGTGCTGACATGAGGAAAGTTTCCAACCGATATCTCATACACAAACAGCAGTTGCGTTGCCTGGTGAAACGCTGTTGTGATGCCTAGTATAACGAGGAGAAATGCGTACCATCACGTTTCCGACTTTGGTGAAGGTCGGATTGTAGCCTATCGCGATTACGATTTCTCATATCGCAACATTGCTGCTCGCGTTGGTCGAGATCTAATGACTGTTAGCAGAATATGGAATCGGTGGGTTCAGGAGGGTAATACGGAACGGCGTGCTGGATCCCAACGGCCTCGTATCACTAGCAGTCGAGATGACAGGCATCTTATCCGCATGGATGTAACGGATCGTGAAGCCACATCTCGATCCCTGAGTCAACAGATGGGGACGTTTGCAAGACAACAACCATTTGCACGAACAGTTCGACGACGTTTGCAGCAGTATGGACTATCAGCTCCCAGACCATGGCTGCGGTTACCCTTGACGCTGCATCACAGACAGGAGCGCCTGCGATGGTGTACTCAACGACGAACTTGGGTGCACGAATGGCAAAACGTCGTTTTTTCGGATGAATCCAGGTTCTGTTTACAGCATCATGATGGTCGCATCCGTGTTTGGCGACATCGCGGTGAACGCACATTGGGAGCGTGTATTCGTTATCGCCATACTGGCGTATCACCCGGCGTGATGGTATGGGGTGCCATTGGTTACACGTCTCGGTCACCTCTTGTTCGCATTGACGCCACTTTCAACAGTGGACGTTACATTTCAGATGTGTTACGACCCGTGTCTCAAACCTTCATCCGCCGGCCGCGGTGGCCAAGCGGTTCTAGGCGCTTCAGTCCGGAACCACGCGACTGCTACGGTCGCAGGTTCGAATCCTGCCTCGGGCATGGATGCGTGTGATGTCCTTAGGTTAGTTAGGTTTAAGTAGTTCAAAGGTCTAGGGGACTGATGACCTCAGATGTTAAGTCCCATAGTGCTCAGAGCCACTTGAAACCTTCATCCGATCCCTGCGAAACCCTACATTTCAGCAGGATAATGCACGACCGCATGTTGCTGGTGCTGTACGGGCCTTTCTTGATACAGAAAATGTTCGACTGCTGTCATGGCCAGCACATTCTCCAGATCTCTCACCAATTGAAAACGTCCGGTGAATGGTGGCCGAGCAACTGGCTCGTCACAATACCCCAGTCACTACTCCTGATGAACTGTGGTATCGTGTTGAAGCTGCATGGACATCTGTACCTGTACACGCCATCGAAGTTCTGTTTGAATAAATGACCAGGCGTATCAAGGCCGTTATTACGGCCATTGGTGGTTGTTCTGGGTACTGATTTCTCAGGATTTGTGCACCAAAATTGCGTGAAAATGTAATCACATGTCAGTTCTAGTATAATACGCGTATATTTTTTCAGTGAATACCTGTTTACCATCTGCATTTCTTCTTGGTGGAGCAACTTCAATGACCAGTAGTGTATTCATGGAACATGCAGCCTTATTAACAGGCCAAAAGGTGGGAGACCTCACTTCACTGAGACCGAAATTGAACAGTGAGAAGATAAGCCAAGTGTTGAAATTGGGTAAGGATGTGGGAAAAGGTGAGAACACGTAGGGTCAGTTAACAGGGTTTAGTAGGTAAAATCGATATGTATTCCTGTATTCGGAATAGAAGGTGGGCACCAAGGGACACTGAACATGCAACTATCTGGAGGACCCATCACGGCTCAGTGGGCGTGAACTGAAGTCTGAAAAATACTAGCGTACAGGAAGAGTGTATGTTGTCGGTCTGGCTTCTGAGAACAAAGAACCTCCGAAATCACATATGACTTCTACATGAAATGTATCCACAGCTGCTAAAATGGAGAACCATCAGCTGTACAGTGAGATGACGACAATGAAAATTTCTGTCGGTCCGGAACTCGAACTCAGAATTCTCGCTCCAGGCCAGACCCAAACTTCCATAACTCGGTAACCATTTATCTGCAACTTGTACTCGTACATACGTTATGTATATTCCCTCTGCGGGAAGACATTTCAATTGGAAGTCGCTTTCCCAGAGTCGGCGAGCAAATACGATATTGCAGTGATTGTGTTGTTCAGAACTACGATACAATGTTCCACCAGGCAATCATGCGTAATTGACTGAAAACATACGGAAGTTTGGGTCTCACCAGGCAGCGTGCTCGGATTGCCGAATGGTAACTTCACTTAAATGTTACATGTGAACCACGATTTGCTTTAATTTGTGAAAGATATTCATAGAAATTTGAAGCACAGTTGAAGAAATATTCCTTTTTAACCTAATTTTTTGTGCTTTTCGTTTCAATCGCGTGTTTACCTTTCCAAAGTTTACTCCTTACTACAATGTTAATTTTACGTCAGGCTGGTTTATAGTTATCCTTTCAGCTTATATATGTATATGTTACCGTGAATGACCGAAATTGGAGAATGTCGACTTTCACCGGTGAATGTCAACTGATGCCAAATGCGTCGGTGAAAGATCGAATATTTCATTACATTGTTGTACATTCTGACCCTCTCCGGTGTGTGTTGACGTTCACAGACATGCTCTGGTGGAGGTCCAAAACAGAAGAGTCAAAAAACAAGCGACTGGCTCTCTCCACCAAATCCTTTGTTCTGTTCGGAGTCAATGAGCTTTGTCAGTCTTATGCAAGCTTTGATAACGCGAGCAACGTTTTCTTAATTTATTTCAGATACCCTAATTTATATTAAATGGATACTGCAGTAAATCGTGATCTTTTTCATGAAAAGTTAAATGCATTAATTGCAGGTAAACGAGAAGACAATTGTTTTTATTTTTCTCAAGAAAAGTATTCTAAAATACTTTCAGAAGTGGTTTCTGTAAAATTAAATGCAACACATATTTGGATTACAGACGGTTAAAACGTTTTGATGTTTTAGAAATTAATGATGGAGAGAAGTTAATTGTAACATTAAAACCAAGGGAAACGAACATACAGTATTATGTTACCAATGAAGAATTGTACGTATACTATATGAAACTCACATCAGAATAGGCCACGGAGGAAGAAAACGTATGCTTAAAGAGTTGCAAGTTAAATACAAAAATATTACGTATGAAGTTGTAATGTTCTATTTAAATTTGTGCAAACAGTGTCAAATGAAACACAGTGCACCTAAGAAAGGTATTGTTGTGAAGACAATGGTTGGTTCTGAATTAAACTCAAGATGTCAAGTTGATCTGATAGATCTGCAGTCAAACAGAGATGGCGAATGTAAGTTCATAATGGTGTATCAAGATCATTTAACTAAGTTTGTCCAGCTACGACCTTTGAAAACTAAAAGAGCTGAAGAAGTAGCGCATCACGTTCTTTCAATATTTTTAACATTTGGTGCACCGGCAATATTCAGTCAGCTAACGATAGAGAATTTAGTAATCAAGTCATATCCGAAACATGCGCTATGTGGAAAGATGTCAAATTAGTTCATGAAAAGTCTCGTCACAGCCAAACACAAGGCTCAGTTGAAAGGGCCAATCAGGATATACAGAATATGCCAACTGCATGGATGAACGATAACCATACAAATAAATGGTCAGATGGTTTAGCCTTTGTTCAGTTTGCCAAGAACACTACATACCACGAAGGAATACGCCAAAGTCCTTATGAAGCCATGTTTGTCATTCAAGCAAGAAGAGGCATAGCATCGGCTTTTTTGCCTGGCGAACAAATCGTAAATACTGAAACTGAAGAACAACTCGAAGAAATTGCCAATACTTCTGAAGCCGAAGAACAGCTTGAAGAAACTGTTAATGCTTTGTAAATTTGAGCGGTGGTCATACCGAAAACCATATTCCAAAGAAAAATATTGAAGAGGACCTACAACCTACAACGTCTTCACATCAAATTCTGTCTGACAAACACGAGTTGATTTCTGCAAAAAGAGCGACCGCGATAGAAAATCTTCTACTGCAAGCAACAAAGATGTTACGAACCTCACAAAAACAATTTCCTCTTGCTCAAATTGGTGATAATGTACGAATACAAGTCCCTAATATCGCCCGTGGTCGTACAGATAGCCGAAATGTGTTAGCGGTTGTTGTTGGAATAGAAGACTCCGACTTCTATAAACAGGAAAATAAAAATAGTACCCTCAAGCAGCTTTACACACATAATCAGTTCGTAATTTGTAAAGAAAAGTCGCTGAGCGAAGCAGCTGCAGCTAATTCGAGAAGCGTGGCACAAGGCTATACACGCAGTCATTGCAAAAGGAAGTGTTTCACAAATAAATTCAGTTGTAAAAGCAAGGGACTCTTGTGCAATTCAAAGTGTCATAATAGTTTAAGTTGTTGCAATAAATAAGATTTGAATCACATAAGTAAGTAATTTTTTATAATTATTATTTTCTTTTCTCATGTAGAATGTACTGTGTATTTTAAATTCTTGGTCACTCCTTTCAGAAAGAGAGGCGAAAAAGTTACGTCACCCTTGTGATGTTTTATAGCGACTGAATTACGGAGAAGAAAATATAAATCTCCAACATGTTCAACATTCACCATTAGTGCATGGTGAATGTCAACATTTACCGGTGAAGTCAGAAATAAGGGTATTTAGCAAATATTTCGGACATACGGTAAGCGACTATGTGAATGTTGACATTCACCGGTGAAAGTCGACATTCTCCAGATTACGGCGTTTTACTGTAACTTATATATACAAAGAAACTGTTAATCTCATTATTTAATGCCAACAATAAGGGGGTTTTATTTGTTTTCTATTGTTCCTATTTAGAGCACTTTCCTGCAAAAAAATAAATAAAAAGTAAAAGAAAACGGTTAAGGCAATCGCTCACATAAAGCAGAAAATTCGGAAAAAAAGAAAGAAAAAATTTAAAAAATGTTAATGCGACCGCTCGCGATAAGCGGGAAATAAGGATTTGAGTCTTGGACTGCATAAATTTTCATTGTCGTCATTCCATTACACAGCTGATGGTTGTCCATATCCGCAACTGCGAATACATTTAATTTATTTCATAATGGCTATAATCGCCGCTATGCTGCTCCCAGGTCATGCATGCATGTCTGAAGGAACACTGCATAGTAATTCCGACCAACACAGACACAAATATCATGCGTGTGACTTTTTCCCCACACTTCATGTCGTCGCTTCAGGCACGGCTTGTAAAGCGTGACCTGTTAGCAGATCTTCATTGACGTTAACCACTTAAAAAAAAAAAAAAAAAAAAAAAAAAAAAAAAAAAAAAAAAAAAAACTACAATTGCCAATAAATCAACAATAAAGCAGTCCCGGTTATTGCTCCAAACATGTGACAGTCCATACAGTATACCACAGCTGTAAATAATGTGATCGTTTCAGAATCTTAGTGGGCTGGCATTATTTCCTTGAGAAACCTGATGACATAATTATCTGAGAAATCAGAATGCATAATATTTCACCATCCGTCAGATTTGTGTTCAGTACACATAGTTTTCTATGGCGTTCAACGCTGCTAAAGACATGGACAGGGAAATGTGTCATCCTTTTTAAAAGGGCACATGTTTCTGTGGTGATCATGAACTTAGTTATTTTTTGTTGCAGCCCATTTTCCAGAGACCCACTGGATGCTGGTAAAGTCTTTGGTAACATCACCTTCAGAAAGAAATTTATCCATAGTGTCTACTCCGCAGTTTGGCATTCGCGCTCTGTACAGTTTATATCTGTTATGCAAAATGTTTCAGCAACCGGTGCATCTACACTCCTGGAAATTGAAATAAGAACACCGTGAATTCATTGTCCTAGGAAGGGGAAACTTTATTGACACATTCCTGGGGTCAGATACATCACATGATCACACTGACAGAACCACAGGCACATAGACACAGGCAACAGAGCATGCACAATGTCGGCACTAGTACAGTGTATATCCACCTCTCGCAGCAATGCAGGCTGCTATTCTCCCATGGAGACGATCGTAGAGATGCTGGATGTAGTCCTGTGGAACGGCTTGCCATGCCATTTCCACCTGGCGCCTCAGTTGGACCAGCGTTCGTGCTGGACGTGCAGACCGCGTGAGACGACGCTTCATCCAGTCCCAAACATGCTCAATGGGGGACAGATCCACAGATCTTGCTGGCCAGGGTAGTTGACTTACACCTTCTAGAGCACGTTGGGTGGCACGGGATACATGCGGACGTGCATTGTCCTGTTGGAACAGCAAGTTCCCTTGCCGGTCTAGGAATGGTTGAACGATGGGTTCGATGACGGTTTGGATGTACCGTGCACTATTCAGTGTCCCCTCGACGATCACCAGTGGTGTACAGCCAGTGTAGGAGATCGCTCCTCACACCATGATGCCGGGTGTTGGCCCTGTGTGCCTCGGTCGTATGCAGTCCTGATTGTGGCGCTCACCTGCACGGCGCCAAACACGCATACGACCATCATTGGCACCAAGGAAGAAGCGACTCTCATTGCTGAAGACGACACGTCTCCATTCGTCCCTCCATTCACGCCTGTCGCGACACCACTGGAGGCGGGCTGCACGATGTTGGGGCGTGAGCGGAAGACGGCCTAACGGTGTGCGGGACCGTAGCCCAGCTTCATGGAGACGGTTGCGAATGGTCCTCGCCGATACCCCAGGAGCAACAGTGTCCCTAATTTGCTGGGAAGTGGCGGTGCGGTCCCCTACGGCACTGCGTAGGATCCTACGGTCTTGGCGTGCATCCGTGCGTCGCTGCGGTCCGGTCCCAGGTCGACGGGCACGTGAACCTTCCGCCGACCACTGGCGACAACATCGATGTACTGTGGAGACCTCACGCCCCACGTGTTGAGCAATTCGGCGGTACGTCCACCCGGCCTCCCGCATGCCCACTATACGCCCTCGCTCAAAGTCCGTCAACTGCACATACGGTTCACGTCCACGCTGTCGCGGCATGCTACCAGTGTCAAAGACTGCGATGGAGCTCCGTATGCCACGGCAAACTGGCTGACACTGACGGCGGCGGTGCACAAATGCTGCGCAGCTAGCGCCATTCGACGGCCAGCACCGCGGTTCCTGGTGTGTCCGCTGTGCCGTGCGTGTGATCATTGCTTGTACAGCCCTCTCGCAGTGTCCGGAGCAAGTATGGTGGGTCTGACACACCGGTGTCAATGTGTTCTTTTTTCCATTTCCAGGAGTGTACAATGCGTGCAAATGATAGTCTGTATTGTGTGTCTAAGGCGCTGCAGCGATGGACTGTGGCGGCTGGTCCCGGCGGAGGTTCGAGTCCTCCCTTGGGCATGGGTGTGTGTGTTTGTCCTTACGATAATTTAGGTTAAGTAGTGTGTAAACTTAGGGACTCATGACCTTTGCAGTTAAGTCCCATAAGATTTCACACACATTATTTTTGTATTGTGTGTGTAAATTGAACTGTGGACCTAGAAACGACGGAGAGGCTTCGTCCTACCGTACCCCTCAATGGTTCACAACCCCACAACAGGCCACAGCAGTCCATCCAATAACCCAGGGTTATTGTGACATGTGTTATCCAAAATGTTTGCGTCGTAGAGTAATTATGGTGTACGGGTACGTGGAGACGGTGTTTACGCAGCAATCACCGACATAGGGTAACTGAGGCGGAATAAGGGGAACCAGCCCGCATTCGCCGAGATAGATGGAAAACCACCTTAAAAACCATCCACCGGCTGGCCCGCACACCGGACCTCGACACTAATCCGCCGGGCGGATTCGCGCCGGGAACCGCACGCCTTCCCGCTCGGGAAGCAGCGCGTTAGACCGCGCGGCTAGCAAATGATAGTACTTGTGAGAAAGTTTATTCCCAAGTAACTGCACATTTTCATGATGTAAGCACACGCAAACCTCCGGATGTTTCTCTTTTGCCGGCCGCTGTGGCCGAGCGGTTCTAGGCGCTTCAGTCTGGAACCGCGTGACCGCGACGGTCGCAGGTTCGAATCCTGCCTCAGGCATGGATGTGTGTGATGTCCTTAGGTTAGTTAGGTTTAAGTAGTTCTAAGTTCTAGGGGACTGATGACCTCAGAAGTTAAGTCCCATAGTGCTCAGAGCCATTTGAATCTTTCTCTTTTGTAGGAAGTACGTCAGGTGGTCGATAAGAACAAAAGTCCTATATCTGCATATGTGTAGCTACTCCTGTCTAAACAGGTGCATCCTGTTGATGTACGCTTCCTGCAGTACAATCTTCTATGGATTTGACATCCTTCCTGCCAGGGAACATCCTGCTATCATCATCATGATCATGCTATGATCATTATGATCATATACACTGAAGAGGCAAAGAAACTGGTACACCTTCCTAATATCAGTAAGGGCTCCCTGAGCACACAAAAGTGCCACAATGCGACTTGGGATGGACTCGATGAACATCTGAAAGAGTGCTGGAGAGAATTAAGACCATGAATCCGCAAGCCTGTCCATAAATCCGTAACAGTATGAAGGGTCGAGACCCCCGTCATCAACAGTCTAATGTTGGCGTTGACGTGACCAAGCAAGGTATAAAGCTTCGTGTCGTGCAGTCATCAATGATACATGAGAGGGTCTTCGGCTCCGAAAGCCCTTATCGATTATGTTTCGTTGAATGGTTCGCATGCTGACACTTGTTGATGGCCCAGCATTAAAATCTGTGGCATGGTGAGGATGGGTTGCACTTGTGTCACGTTGAACGATTCTCATCAGTCGTCGTTGGTCCCGTTCTTGCAGGATTTTTTTCCGGTCGCATCGATGGCGGATATTTGATCTTTCACCAGATATCTAATATTGACGGTACTTTCGTGAATTGGTCGCACGGGAAAATCCCCACATCATCGCTACCTCGGAGATGCTGTGTCGAATCGCTTGTGCGCCGACTATAACGCCACGTTCAAACTCACTTAAATCTTGATAACCTGCCACTGTAGCAGCAGTAACCGAACTAATAACTGCAACAGACACATGTCGTCTTACATAGGCGTTGCCGACCGCAGCACCGTATTCTGCCTGTTTACATGCACCTGTATTTGAACATACATGCCTATACCAGTTTATTTGGCGCTTCAGTGTAAGATCTTAATCAGATCGCAGATACCATGAACAGTCTTGTCACATCTTTCCTTCAGCCTCGTTTCACCGACAACCATTTCTTTCTTTTTGTTGATGTTGACAATTTGCTTAAATTTTCTGTAGGACCACTGGTTGTTTATTGGTGGACATTCTTAGCTCTGCAGACTCCTTTTCCGAAAGTTTGAGGAGAAATTTTAAGAACATTAGTGTCTTGTTGCTGCTTTTTAGGTTTTTCTCGTTATCACTGACAACGTTTCTCTTGTGTAGCCCTTTTTGCATTGCTCTTCCTTTTCAGCCAATGTTGCTCTACTTTTCTTCTTTTCGCGATACTCCGTTGCTGCTTCATTGTGTAACGTTTTTCTTCTGCTGCTGCTAGCTTCTTCCTCCACTTTTGCTGTCTTACTGTCCTTAGTGTAAGAGACATGGTCACTAGACTTAGCCAGTACCGAAGCAAGACATATTTTGAAGTGAGAATTTGCTTGTCACATGCCTAACGAAATGTAACTTACTGAATGTTATACTTCTTATATTTCATAGTTGAGGTGGATCTACTAGATGATGAAATTAGAGCATAAACATCCTGAATCCAGAAGGTGCTGTTTCACAGCTTCAGAATAGAGAAAATGGATCGGATTTTTGGGCGTGGGACTAGAACTACATGTTCAAACAGATTGTTGCCAGCTGTTTTGAATAATTTTAACAATGCTGGTAGGTATTCACAGATGCTAGGTGCAACTGCGGAAAATACCACCTTTCGAAATTACATTCTGCTTCACATGCATAAACAGATATTTACAGTGTTCATGTTTACGGTTGCATCATATATTTGTTGGCACATGAATTTTTGGTGATTAATTTTGTTATATTTGAAAAACACATGCACCTCACATTCCACATTACTAATTTCATAAAAACTGAAATACATCGATCTTGTCCAAACTGTTGTAAAATACCCCAACTGAAGTCGCGTGACGTTAGTCAGAATGAAGTAGCAGCCAGGCTGGTGATGGTAAATAAATGAAGATAAGCTGAAACTCGTGCAAGTCTTATAATCCAGCTATTATGGTCCGACAGAAGGTTCATGTACAGAAGTTACATTTTGAAAATTGCGCCAGGTCTAGTTGTGTATTAGAATGTTAGTACATTAACTCATAAAATGAAGTAACAAACTATTAATTGAGGCACGTAGAAATCAAGGGAGGTAAGAGCCCTCCACAGCGTTTTGAGAAAATTAGGAGCAAAGTCGAGTGAGAGCCACGCTGTGATTCAGATCGATCTATGTAATGCGGTTTCCACTTTACTTATTCGATGACTGATTGTAAGACATTTTCACTAGACGTGTACTACACAGGGGCTTTCTAATTAAGGTGTTGCATTTATCTTCACCTATGTTCTAAATGATAATGAACCGTGATTTATTTTCGAAGAAAATTCTTAAGAATTTATTTTATTTATTAGCGATTCATCAAGAACATTAACACATTTAATCACACTATGTAAGCATGGAAGTAGTTGCCAAGGAGTACCTGATGAAATCATAACCAAATTCCCTTTAACAAATGGGAATTTTATTCACTTAAATATTGCCTACAGGCAGTTTTTAAAAGAAACAGATTTAAAACTATAATCGAAAGCACCCTGTAAATATCAAAGTTACAATTTATTCAGAGGCAGAAAGAAACAAGTTTTGACTGTATGAGCTTTCGGGCAGAGAAACTTGCCGCTCCCTTTTGACACGGCCGTAGTTACGACCGCTCACAACAGCCTCTGAAAGACTAGACTGGTGCAAATCTGCAACACACCAGATGACTTTAAACTAATAGTTTTAATAATTTACACAAGCACACAAACTATGCACCCCCTGTAGGAGGGATGGAAATGGTATAAACATTAACAATTAAAATATTCACCTTGCCACCGAAGGTGCAACTTGATTTTAACTTCAAAAAAAAGTCTTACGGTGAAAGGGTGACAACTTTATATACGAAAATGATCATTTAAATAAAAGGCCATGAAATGCAATCTTATATAAAATTCTACAAGGTTGGCCAAACACTATATAAGATCCTCTACAGTACACAGATACCGCCTCTCAAGATCATAGGCAGTAATATCAAAGTTTCCAAAGATCAAAACATATTTCGGGTATTAGGCCGTTACACTCCAAGCAATAAATTCGTTAACACGCTAAATCCGACAAACATGACAGAGACAGCTACTAAAGTACGGTAGATTGATAGGGGAGATTACCGAACAACCCGAACCGCAGGTTGCTCTAACCCGCCCCTACTCCACAAGGGAAAAACGGACCACCCAACACCCAATTTATAAACAACCACCATCCCGCAGGTGGGCAAATAGAGAAAGAATGGTGGGACGACCCCAGAGCAAAAGGCTGGTGACCTCACCAAGAAAACAAGTAGAATTTAACAAGAGTAAATCAAACAAGATATCACCAATCACTTAACTTCTAATAAACTGCGATTTCTCGAAAAGACCTTGCGCAGCATCCCCCAAATCGCTCTCCTGAACCGCCCGCTGCCATCCGCTTCAACGGACGCAGGAAGGCGCGCCGATCTCCCGTCTCACGGCGTCGCAGCTCGCACCAGCCAGACTGATGTCGTGGGTTGACTCCTGTTGCTCTCGTGTCGACCGCGAAATCACTACCCCTCGCAATACGCCGCGGCCCACAGGACTCACGTGGCGACCTCACATGCGCCGACGCTCAAGACGGACAAGTCATCTCGTGTCTCAGTGCGCGACCGACCAAGCGATCGATCCAACCACCAAGACCATTGCCTGAGCAAACTCGAGCAGACTGTCGACCTGACGCGCAGACTCAGATGCAGGAACTAAGCCCCGACCGGGCGACCATTCGCTGAGTTCTCTTACTGGCGGAGTGGAAAGACTCTCATTTTGCCGGCTTTAAAGGTTGATCCGAACGACAGACACTAACTGCCTAACAAATGCGGACGAGAGACAGACTAGCAAGCTAGGGACGACAGACTGGCCCAGACTAACCGACTGGCGAGCTCATAGCGCCCCTTAAATGCACGTGAACAGGCAACCTTTCCCCTTTCTCACCAGAGGGAGACACCACAGCTGCGATTGCCACAGCGGCGCCACGGCCAGAAACGGAGGGCGACTGCTTCACACTACGCGCTGCGGCGCGCTCTTCAAAACAGCAATGTTTACCACGGCTCAGATAATACAACAATACAAAGGAAAACCAGATTTCTTAAATATTATCACAAAATTAGTACAATAATACGAAACATTACATCCGTGAAGAACCAACCTTTCCAACTCAGTGTGCCTCGAAAACAATTCACGACTTTCTGTCATATTCTGCTGGCCAGCAGATGTTCTTAAAAATGAGTGTTGTGTTCACTGAATAAATAAAACGGTTTTGTTCTCCTTTGTTGAAAAGCATCCAATGTTTGTTATGTCTGCCTTGCAGTGTGCTCTTAACGTACGATTTTACGGTTTCACATGTTTTAAAGTCTGGCTTTTCCATTCCCACGACAAAGTAATTTTTGAAATCTTAAGGAATTATCTGTCACCAACGTCCTGTGACATAAATTTGTCGGGTAGAGTCAATTTCACTTTCTAAATTACCCAAAAACTTGATTACATTCGTTAAAAGCATGTCCACTTAGCCAATGCTTATGATTGACACTGTTAGTTCCAGTACTGTTCACAACCCACGGCCGAAACTAACAACAAAGTGGTTTTTGTTTTCCCCAGCGCAGTTGCCACTAAAGCGTTTATTCTGCCTCACGCCTACGGGTAACTTCAACAGAAAGTTCAGCAAAAGGAAGCTATTTCTTCGCATCGCCAATAAAATTTATCATCTGTACAGTTTTTTTCTGATCTTACTCGCAATTTTGCTTGAAAATCTTACATTCTGAAACGTTTCCTTGTCCAGAGTCCCTATAAGCTTTCATATTTATTTCTTGCGAAGCACTGCCTGAGAGCAGCAAAAATGAGGGACAGACTTACTTTTTTAGTTCTCTCAAGTTTTTCTCTGCCCTACATATTTAAGATTACATATTTCGAAAAAAGTAATGAGAAAGAAACGAATTAAAAGTAACAAATCGTGGACTCCATGCTGGAAAGTTATCTTTCTGCCTAGAATTATCTTCCTTTTGTGGAAACTAAAAGTATATCAGACCGATGGAAGTAACGAACTCTAATTACGTGGTTTCACGTGGAATACGTAGGAAAGAACCGAAATAACTGAAGTGTTGGCAGAAGAGCCAACACTGTGTTGCTAGAGGAGGCCGAAATGCACGCGTTTAAGCTCACGTAGATTGGCGTGAGGTCTGGAACAGGACAATGTCTTGAGAATTGCAATAAAGTACGAAAATCTTGTAATACTTAACTTTAATCCATAATTGTAGAACATCGCTCTTGATTGTACATGCTTCATAAAATAATATCAAATGCTATGGCGCCTTGCTAGGTCGTAGCAAATGACGTAGCTGAAGGCTATGCTAACTATCGTCTCGGCAAATGAGAGCGTAGTTGTCAGTGATCCATCTCTGGCAAAGTCGGCTGTACAACTGGGGCGAGTGCTAGGACGTCTCTCTAGACCTGCCGTGTGGCGGCGCTCGGTCTGCAATCACTGACAGTGGCGACACGCGGGACCGACGTATACTACCGGACCGCGGCCGATTTAAAGGCTACCACCTAGCAAGTGTGGTGTCTGGCGGTGACACCACAATAACCATTTTCGCCTTAGAATAGTAACTAAAGAAATGAGGCCGATGCGGTTTATTCCCTGAAACTGAAGGAAGTAAACATATATGGCTGTGAAATCACGGATATTAACTTTAGCTTAGAAAGTTAGTATTACGTGTACAAATCCATTCATCTACTCTTGTTTTCAGAAATGTCAACAGCCGTGTCATCACAATTAATCTTGCATACAACTTCGCTTTCATAATGTTTTTATGTGTTCCTTGCAAGGCAGTAGTTCGGACGTGGTTCTTAATCTCTTTAATAAAAGCTTCGGACGAGCTTTCCGCTGCACAATTAGATACAACGACTGGCACGTGCATTCTGAGAGCGATCATAACGAGCCCATGTAATTCGGTGTAGCTATTTCTTGTCGGAACAACAAAAGCTTCAGTAGACTTAGCTTTCCGTCTTTGTACACAGTACATTCAAAATACAACTCAAGGTCGATACAATGGTTTTCTGTGTGTATTTCCAGATCGCCTGCGTAAATACATTGAGGGTTTTTAGCTTGTTGTCCAACTTCGTCTACTGTAGATCGGGTTTTGTAAGTTTAGACTCGAAACCACATGTTTTGTTAAAAGTACGCCTCCATCCTTTTCTTCATTTTTATGTAGAGCTCGAGGTTTCTCGTCGCAGATTTATAAATCTGCTTTTTGTCCTCTCTTTACAGCGTCTGGCGGCCACAAACGAAGCACTCTAAGCTCCAAGCGGTGCTCGAAACAAACTACGGGACGAATTACTCCATAGACTTCCACCCTGATGCTTGTCGACGGACTCGATTAATTCTTTGCCTCGCTACAAATGAAAAACAAGTTCAATTAAAGGTCGCCAACCTTGCTTTCACCTGCGCTGCAGTTTTAAAATTGTCACTCCTCCTGTACAGTCACTCAATGTACTGCGTAAAGCAACTGATTTCAAAAATCTCTCAGATCGGATCGACGCGTAGTAAAACTAGCACCGCCATCTATCACCATACGTCCCCAACAACTTGGTAGCATGTCTTCCAGAATTAATACAGGATACAGCCTACATTTAAAGAGAAGGACACAGAAAGTACCACAAATCTCCACTGGAACATTGAACTGATTGTGTGCTAGAAAGAAATTGCCAAGTTTACCTCGTTGTTATCGAATACTATCTCCAGCTGTCCGATGTCTCCATGCTCACACATGAAACCTCTATCCACTTACCATATGCTCGGCCATTAAATCGCACTCTTTCTCACAAAAACCAGAAAAAAGATGCACAGAATACGCACTTGCCAACTTTTTCAGTTTTCCGTAGCAGAAGAACAACTTGTTGATCAATGAGGATCAGTCAAGCCCGAGTTCATACACGTTGTTGTTAGAGCAAGCTTCCATCTGAAATTAACTAATGCAAACTACATTCATCTGAAGCTGCTTACTGTATTCGTCTCTTGGTCTCCCTCTACAATTTTTACCAACACCACTCCCCACTTCCCTCCAGTACTAAGATCACTAAACTGACGATCCCTTGATGTCTCAAAAGGTACCCTATCAACCGTCCGCTTCTTTCATTCATGCTGTGCGACAAATTTGTTTTCTCCTCAGTTCTATTTGGTGCCTCCCCAGTAGTTACACGATCTAACCGCACAATATTTAGCATTCTTCTGTAGCACTACATTTCAAAATATTCTATTCAGCTCTTGTCAACACTCATATCGTGCACATTTCGCTTCCACAAAATGAACAAGATCTGGTTCGGATTGCAGGAGTGTTAATGGAAGGGGAAATGAGAGCAGGCTTGAAGATGAATGCGAATAAGTGAGCAGAGAGAGGAACGATGACTGACTTTTAGATGTGGATGATAAAATCTTTGAAGGGTAAAAGTTCAAATATTATGGGACATTACTCAGTGCAAGGAATGAGATAGACCAGGAAATAATGGCAAGAATTCAAGCAGAAAACACGTCATGGTTTGCACAAGGAAAGCTACTGAAGTTCCAGCTTCTATCGAAATCGATGAATATTAGGATCTATAGGAAAATAATACAACCTGTCATCGTATATGGATCAGAGACCTGGACTCCGTCACAAAGGATAGAAAGAAAACTCCTTACAATTGAGAATGCTGTTCTAAGAGAGATTTTTGGATCGGTGAAGGGTGGAGACGACTGGAGGAAAAAGAGAAACTGCAAATTGCACAAAGTGTGTAAATAACTGGACATTGTGGCTGTGATTAAAGAGAGGAGACTGAAATGGTATAGACCCGCAATGCGCCAGATCACCAGAACACTAGAGGTAACAGACCAAGGGGAAGACCACGGCTATGATGGATTGACGAGATCAGAGACAACATGTGTGCGATGGGACTAACTGGAGAAGATTAAATGGAGCGAGGAAGACAGAGAACGCTGACTGGCAAAGCCAAAGTCCGATTGCGATTGGTGTGGCCAACATAGTATCCAAGAAGACTATGGCAAATATCTTCAAAAGAGACTTCCAAACACTTAAATGTATGTACGATGTTGACAAATTTCTCTTCAGAAACGCGTTTCTTGTCATTGACAATCTTCATTATATATCCTTCTCCTTCGGCCATCATCAGATGCGTAACACTTTTAGAAGCTCAGCTCCATCACACATGACTCCCATCCTAACTTCGAGAGATTTCCAACTTACTCCAGTTTTCGCGAGCTGCATAATCACTCCACGAATTTATTTTAAATTTGTGGCATTTCAACTACTAAGTCTCCAAAGCAGGTTTTAGGCATTTCAGCTGATTATTTCCTGCTAACGCTCGTAGTACTTGCTGTAAGATGCTGCTTAATGCCCGGACTTTCTCAGGTTTCTTTCCTAAAAGGCGTAAAAAAGCACCGACTGTCCTATGGAAATCGCCCTTCGAAACAGCACAGTCAGTCCAGACCACCACCAATTAAGCCAGACTGCATAGAGACCGACCCATTATTGTCACACTGAAGAGCAGAACCCATCCTCCAAATGCCAGAAAAGCGACCGGCACGAGCCGCCAGGAAAGGCCGGGAGGTGACGCATTACGCCCCAGTTCTCGGCGCCCTAAGCCCGCTCTTATTAGTCTATATATAAAGCTGGTGTAACGTAGCTACAACAAATATAGCCCATGTTCGTCTGTGAAAATGGCTATATTGTTTTCAATGTAATGGAGAGTTCTGACACACTCCTTACACCGGTCTTGACAGAAACTGGAGAACAATGGCAAGAAAAGCAAAGCCCAGATTTGCCAATCGATACCTCTCCCATAGGCCTCATTCGGATGCAATATGGAGGGGCATGGGATCAGCACACCTCTCTCCCAGCTGTTGACGGCTTTCTTGGCCTTGGAGCTGATTCCTGTCATTCACCTGTCATGAAGAGGCTGAGTGCGCCCCGTTCCAGTCCACCAAGGAAAAATCCCAGGCAGTACCGGGAATCGAACCTCGCTCCTCCTCACAGGAACCAAACACGCTGACCACCAATCTGTGGAAGTGAACGGAGAACATGCGGCTATGCGTTTATAACCCTTAGCCATCAAGCAATACGGATAAAATCAGACCTAATCCTTATTTCTGCCGCTATAGGTCAATTTTGTTAGAGCCCCAGTTCACCTTTCTCGTTCTCTGAACAGAGGACAATCATATCTATGCTGCACTGCTCTGAACGCCATAAACGCAGAAATTACTATTTACTCCATTAGCTTCTACCCACATCCTTTCTGATTTCAAAGTTTTTGTTTGTGTACAAAAGTCGTTAAGAACAGCAATGACAAAAACTTAATTTAAGTAGGTGATTAAAAACATATTTTTCTTTGCATGGCAAAAATATAACTGCATCTATTTAATTGATCATAATTTGCAAGTATTATGCCATCTCACTAACTACAAGTGCCCAGTGGGTTGTTAGATTCACAATAGTTACTCAGAACTACACAAAGAAACTAAAGACGAACTAAAATACACTCCTGGAAATGGAAAAAAGAACACATTGACACCGGTGTGTCAGACCCACCATACTTGCTCCGGACACTGCGAGAGGGCTGTACAAGCAATGATCACACGCACGGCACAGCGGACACACCAGGAACCGCGGTGTTGGCCGTCGAATGGCGCTAGCTGCGCAGCATTTGTGCACCGCCGCCGTCAGTGTCAGCCAGTTTGCCGTGGCATACGGAGCTCCATCGCAGTCTTTAACACTGGTAGCATGCCGCGACAGCGTGGACGTGAACCGTATGTGCAGTTGACGGACTTTGAGCGAGGGCGTATAGTGGGCATGCGGGAGGCCGGGTGGACGTACCGCCGAATTGCTCAACACGTGGGGCGTGAGGTCTCCACAGTACATCGATGTTGTCGCCAGTGGTCGGCGGAAGGTGCACGTGCCCGTCAACCTGGGACCGGACCGCAGCGACGCACGGATGCACGCCAAGACCGTAAGATCCTACGCAGTGCCGTAGGGGACCGCACCGCCACTTCCCAGCAAATTAGGGACACTGTTGCTCCTGGGGTATCGGCGAGGACCATTCGCAGCCGTCTCCATGAAGCTGGGCTACGGTCCTGCACACCGTTAGGCCGTCTTCCGCTCACGCCCCAACATCGTGCAGCCCGCCTCCAGTGGTGTCGCGACAGGCGTGAATGGAGGGACGAATGGAGACGTGTCGTCTTCAGCGATGAGAGTCGCTTCTGCCTTGGTGCCAATGATGGTCGTATGCGTGTTTGGCGCCGTGCAGGTGAGCGCCACAATCAGGACTGCATACGACCGAGGCACACAGGGCCAACACCCGGCATCATGGTGTGGGGAGTGATCTCCTACACTGGCCGTACACCACTGGTGATCGTCGAGGGGACACTGAATAGTGCACGGTACATCCAAACCGTCATCGAACCCATCGTTCTACCATTCCTAGACCGGCAAGGGAACTTGCTGTTCCAACAGGACAATGCACGTCCGCATGTATCCCGTGCCACCCAACGTGCTCTAGAAGGTGTAAGTCAACTACCCTGGCCAGCAAGATCTCCAGATCTGTCCCCCATTGAGCATGTTTGGGACTGGATGAGCGGCGTCTCACGTGGTCTGCACGTCCAGCACGAACGCTGGTCCAACTGAGGCGCCAGGTGGAAATGGCATGGCAAGCCGTTCCACAGGACTACATCCAGCATCTCTACGATCGTCTCCATGGGAGAATAGCAGCCTGCATTGCTGCGAAAGGTGGATATACACTGTACTAGTGCCGACATTGTGCATGCTCTGTTGCCTGTGTCTATGTGCCTGTGGTTCTGTCAGTGTGATCATGTGATGTATCTGACCCCAGGAATGTGTCAATAAAGTTTCCCCTTCCTGGGACAATGAATTCACGGTGTTCTTATTTCAATTTCCAGGAGTGTAGATGTAGATTAATCATCAGAATGATGAGCAAAATACCAATTCCGTTTCATGATTTATGGTTTCGACTGACTTCAGCTAACATACAGTGTCGGAGAATGATCTCTTACAAGTCTAAGAATAGAGTAATAAAACACAAATTATTGTATTCTTGTGGCATCATGGATAAAAGTGTGGAGGGAGATATCTGACATTAATTCGCTACGTGGCTCTGCGTCTACGGAGTATGAAGGGATGCCACAGTTCAGTGGAGGAAGCGATCAGTAAACAAACTAGGTTACTCAAATGAAAAGGTGAAGCACGAAAGAGGAAGGGAATCCATACCACTATGGATATTTGTCGCGCTCAGATCATTATCAGAACCTGGCTGAAACCAAAAGTATAAAGTTCTGAAATATTCAGCGAATCATGAAGCGTATATCGGAAAGTTGGATGACACGCCACGGGGAGCGTTGACTGCAGATTACAAAAATATTGTATCTATAGAGGTCGAATTTGCGTTTGACAGTGATGTTATCTGGATGCGTATAACAGGTGTAGTTGAAATCAAGTTAATTGTTAGATGTTTTTACGGGCCACTCGAGTCCACCGTGACAGTCTTAGGGTCATTCAAAGTGATAATTATGAAGCTAGTATATGGTAAGGTGCCAGAAATAATCTTGCCGGCGATGTTTCATTATCTTAGGCTTGGACCCAAGACAACAAGAATACAATCGATTGAAAAACATACGCACACATCGAATCACAAAACAACATTCACTTCATTCAAGTTAAACACTATCTGTAAGCTTAAGAAACAATAAAAGGCTTTTAGTTACTGCTGTATTTAACAACTTTTACTACATAAAATTGAAGATATATTTCTGGTTTACTGGCATTTACATAACCAGCCCACCGGAGTCTTGGAAAAATATTAATAACTAACAGGTAATGCAGAAGTATAAGAGAGAGAAAAAATGGTTCAAATGGCTCTGAGTACTATGGGACTTAACATCTGTGGTCATCAGACCCCTAGAACTTAAAACTACTTAAACCTAACTAACCTAAGAACATCACACACATCCATGCCCGAGGCAGGAGTCGACCCTGCGACCGTAGCATAAGAGAGAAAAAAAAACACCATTAAAAATGGGCGCTTAGAACGTTATAACTCCAGCTTAAAGAGCTGATAAAACGTGGTTACCAAAATAAGGATGTACCAATTACGAGGGCGTGCGGAAAAGTAACGTTTCTGAATTACTTGTGTGGAAACTCTTAAAGGTTTTTAAGCAAAATTATTAAAATGATACCGCCTTATTCTACATATCTACATGTTTATTTCTCAACACAGTTGAGACATATTTCAAGTGACGAAAGACGAGTTCGTTGATACCATCACTGTAGACTGCTTAATTGTTGACGTAGCCACTACATTTCCTCTGTTTGCACCGCTTCATGATTATCAAAGTGAAGTCCTCGGAGGCGTTCTTTAAGTTTGGGATGGGCCAAAGTCGAGACTATATTAGAGGATGATCGGTGACAGTGAACCTAAGGAGTCGGATTGTCGCAGATATCACAGCGCTCAGGTATGGTCTGGCATTGTCATGCTGAAGGAGATGATGTTCCAAGTTTGGACAGAATCTTCGAATTCGAAACTCGACTACAGCACGCTGTTTCTCGAGAACCGACGTATACGGTCCGGTTAGATCAATATGACCATTTCCCATGTTCGACCTCAACGTGCAATTAACCACTCACGGACGGCAAGATGGCAGCACTAGCAGTGCAGGGTATATAAAGCGTGTGGCGGCGCGGGGGGGGGGGGGGGGGGGGGGGGGGAGCGGAAACGGTGCAGACACTGTCGTAATGCGGCGGAAACGGTTACCTGATGTCCAGAAGGGCATCATCGTCGACTTTTGGGCCAAGAGTGGGGCATTTTCGCAACGGCTGAGTTTGTAAAATGTTTATCTGCCGCTGTGGTTAAAGTGTACCATGCTTGGCAAAATGAATCTATTCAAAATCTGCGCTGAGGCAACTTTGGTGTACCATGGGCTCTGATGATAGGGGTGAACGAAGGCCATGGAGATGTGTACAGGCAAATAGACGTTCAGCCGTTGAGCAACTCATCACCAGATGAACCAAGGGCTACCAACAGTGTTTCCTCAACTAGCGTTCAGCGTATGGGCCTCTACAGCAGGCATCTAGTTCATGCAGCCACGCTGACTGCTGTTCATAGGCGAAGAAGGCTGGAATTTGCACGCCAATACCGCAACTGAATGACCGGTGAGTGGCAGAGGATGGCTTTCTCAGATGATAGACGTTTATAGCGTGAGGTATCTAAAAGCTGGCCGGGATGGCCGAGCTGTTCTAGGCGCTACAATCTGGAACCGCGCGACCACTACGGTCACAGGTTCGAATCCTGCCTCGGGCATTGATGTGTGTGATGTCCTTAGATTAGTTATGTTTAAGTAGTTCTAAGTTCTAGGGGCTGATGACCTCAGAAGTTAAGCCCCATGGCGCTCAGAGCCATTTGAACCATCATCTAAAAGCAAACACCCAGCAAGGATGGTTGGAACGGTCCAGGCCGGAGGAGGGATTGTTATGGTCTGGAGAATGTTTTCGTGGCATCGTCTGAGTGATCTCGTCATTCTGGAAGGCACAATGGATAAACATAGGTATTCATCTACGCTTAGGGATCACGTCCACCCCTATGAGCGGTTTGTTTTCCCTTGGCACGAAGGTATCTACCACCAGGAAAATGAAACGTGACACACAGCTTGCATCGTATCTCTGTGCTTTGAAGAGCAAAAAATGGCCCTGAGCACTATGGGACTTAACTTCTGAGGTCATCAGTCCCCTAGAACTTAGAACTACTTAAACCTAACTAACCTAAGGACATCACACACATCCATGCCCGAGGTAGGATTCGAACCTGCGACCGTAGCGGTCGCGCGATTCCAGACTGTAGCGCCTAGAACCGCTCGGCCACCCCGACCGGCATTTGAAGAGCACCAAGAGGCATTTACTGTACTCTCCTGGCTATCAAACTCCCAGGATTTAAGCCCAATCGAGAATGTGGGACCACTTCTATCGGGCTCTTCGTGCAGTGAATCCTCAACCAAGACACTTAATGCATCTGGGCACATCACTGCAGTCGGCATGACTCCGCATCATCCCTGTCGGTACCACCCAGAACCACACTGACTTTTCGTGCGGGTCTCTAAGCGGTCCGCACTGCAGGAGGTAGTTATTCAGGTTTTCGACAGGTGGTCACGTTAATGCGACTCCGTAGTATAGTTACATTACACACCGTCATGTTACATTTGGAGCCCTCTAGCGGCAGAGGTTTGCAACTTTCGTCAGCGAAGTGGGAAAGTCTACCGAGTAATATGGATGACAAGTGATACCTGAATGTGTATTAGTTCAAAGTGCAGAATTCGGAAGCATTGCTTTTCAACACGCTCTAGTATATGCCTTGAAACATTTATACACAAGAGATATGGTTAAGCATTATAGAAACGCTGCTCTGCGTTGACACTTCCGAAATTGTCATATAACTTAAGAAAAACAAAATGGTTATGAAAGGTCCGCAGGTGAGGTAATTTCAAAAATAATAACACCATTCATCATATGAAATCTTAACCATGGAAAACAATAATAATTGAATGTCCAGTAACAATTTTCCAGTGAGCCCTGCAGAAAGCGTTCTAGCATGAAACCCTCACGAAATAATCCTTTCCTCCGTGATCGTCATAGAGTAACGGTTTCACAACGCTCGATTTTGTACGCCCAAAATTGATCCCCTTTGGTTAAATTCCTTCTTAAGGCGCTTCTCAAAGATAACCGTCAGGCCTGGAAGAAATATTGAAGTTATATCTTTCCCATTCGACCAGAACAGAGGATCATATGACAGTGAAGCGCCTCTAGCCCGTCACTGGTTTCTGGACAAACTCCCACACACGGCTCGCCACGAGAGTCTGACCCGCTTAAGAGTAGCACCGGTTGCCTCCTTAGAGTGCAGAACGTAAACACGTTCGGTGGAGTTAGACAAAGATAAAGCCGTCATCACGCGACACGAGGCAGCTAACGTTGACTTGCACGCAGACGGGCTATCCTACATCACGCGACACAGTGCCGCCGGCTCACGGGACGATTTGGTTAACGCAATTTTGAGCTCTCAGAGAACCCCAGCAGCAGTTGTCTGCCTTATTTGGCTCGCAAACCATTTGGTTTCTTCGCGAAAATGGACGCGTGTAAAATTCCTACGTTAGCTTTATTAAAACGCACATTTCCTCTCTTGGTCATATGTTGGCTATATTTTTTCTGTCTGTGGTACACACAAATAAAAACTTAAATATCTGTTAATGCATAATAAAACAAAATCAAAGATACATGTCCACTCTGTAAGGACTTTAGCTTATAAAATTTACCAAATTGAACAAACTCGCATCTGACAGAGCAAAGTCCCACAGTCTTTTAGAAAATATATGGTGGAGAAGAACAATTCCATAATGTGGCGCCTCATCCAACTGGGCTACGCTCTAACTTTGATACCATTACCCTCGTAATTTATGTTACAATCTTCTAAAGGCTTTAATTGCCAAAATGTTATTAACTGGCTTTTAATTATAACAAATCCTAACAAAAACGACACGTTTTCACGAATCTTCAATGGGTCGTTCCCTTGAAACCGTTTATTCTCATATTAAATTCGAGTTATAATGCGAAAATAACTAAATACAAGAACTCTTTAACCATCAACATAACGTTTCCCATCATCTTATTACAACAAATCTTACCAGTGACGATTTGGACGATTTGCTCTCGAGACAACATAAAACCCAGCGAAAGTAGGCTTCTACTGAACACGACAAATGTAGTTGGCGTCTCCCTTTCTGCTTCTGATGTAGGGAGCGTTCTTTTTCCCTATTGGTGCCTTACGTGGCACGTTGCCGCAGTATCTCATAACTCATTTTGTGTTCCACGTGATGGAATAGCTCCTCAACATGAAATAGCATGAAGTGACAAGACTCATAGAAAGCCACGTCAACGTTAGCTAATTCGTCCTGTGTCGACGACTTAAGGGACTATCGATCCTGCGGCTTTCACAAGTAACAAAGAGAGCTTTCGTTCAGTAGCGCAGAAATAATCAGATAATTCAATATTAGTTGCAGGCGACGTAGGCCTATCGTCTATAGACTGGGACGTCTATGGATTCATTGCACGGTGCACGGACAGGCAGTCTTGTGGAGTGCTTTTGTACACATTCTGTGAAAACTTTTGTGAGAGCATGTTCGTGAGACCACACGCAATGGAAATATTTTAGACTTTATTGCTACAAACTGGTCTCATTTTATCGACGGTGCCAGTATAGAGACACCTATTAGTGATCATGATGTCATCATACCGACGATACTTTGAGCAGATAGTTAGAGAACCAACTCGTGAGGGTAACGTCTTAGACTTACTGGCAACAAAAAGACCTGAAATTATCGAATCAGTTAACTTAGAGGAAGGTAGTGATCATTAGGCTGTGATGGCATTTAGGATAACGGATCTGACAAAGTATGTTAAGAAATGCAGGAAAATATTTTTGCTTAGCAAAGGTGACAGGACACAAATTTCAGAATATCTGAGCAGTTAGCATCAAATATTCGTGATCAGGACGAGGATGTGAAAAAAAAAATTCGAAGGAATCGTGTAATATGCCCTAGATAAATATGTTCCGAGCAAGGTCTTAAGGGATGGGAAACAGGCACCATGATATAGTAGCCGTGTTAGAAAACTGCTACGTAAACAAAGAAAAATTCACCTCAGATTCAAGAGAAATAAAAACCTAGGCGACAAAGAAAAGCTGAACGAAGCGAAAATAAGCTTAAGGAGATCAATGAGAGAATAGTTCAATGACTTTGAGAGTAAAACTTTGTCAACCGTTCTGAGTAAAAACCCTATGATGTTTTGGTCGTATGTAAAATCAGTAAGTGGGTCAAAATCATCTATTCGTTCACTCAGTGATCATACTGGCACCGAAACGGAAGATGACAGAGAGGAGGCCAAAATTCTAAATTCAGTGGAAAGGAGTCAGGAGCAGATGAGATACCAATAAGGTTCTACAAAGATTATGCGAGAGAACTTGCTCCTCTTGTAGAATTTATCGAAGATCGCTTGGGCGACATAAGGTATCTAGCGACTGGATGAAATTGCAGGTCACTCCCATTCTTTAAGAAGTGCCGTAGGACAGATGCACGCAATTATAGACCTATTTCGTTGACGCCAATTTGTTGTAGAATTATGGAGCACGTTTTATCCTAAAAAATTATGACGTTTTTGTAGAAGGAATATCTCCTCTATAAAAATCAACGTGGGTTCCACAAACAGAGATCCTGCGACTCTCAGCTCGCTCTGTTCCATGAGATCCACAGTGATGTAGACAATGGCGTTCAGGTTGATGCCGTGTTTCTTGACTTCAGAAAGATATTTCACACAGTCTTGCACTGCCGTTTACTGAAAAAAAGCGAGATTATCGAGTATGGGAACAGACTTGCGACTGGATTCAACAGTTCTTTGCAGACAGAATTCAATACGTCGCTCTTAACGGAACAAAATCGACAGATGTAAAGGTAATTTTCGCTGTATCCCAAGGAAGTCTGATAAGACCCTTACTGTTTACAATACATACAAATGATCTATTAGGGAGCGTCGGGTGCTCCCTAAGGCTGTTTGGAGGTGATGCGGTTTTCTGTAACAAAGTAGCAACGCCGGAAAATGGTGACGATCTCCAGAATGATCGCCAGAGAATTGGCGAATGGCGCAGACTGTGGCAGTTGACCCTGACCGTAAGTAAATGTAACACACTGTCCACACACAGGAAAAGAAATCCACTCCTGTATAGCTACACTATTGATGACAAATAGCTGCGAACAGTATCTGCCGTAAAATATCTAGGAGTAACTATCCAGACTGACCTTAAGTGGAATGGCCAAATAAGACAAATAGCATGAAAAGCAGATGCCAGACTCAGATTCATAGGAAGAATCTTAAGGAAATGTAACTCATCCGGGAAGGAAGTGGCTTATAAGGCGATTGTTAGACCCATTCTTGATCATTGTTCATCTATCTGGGATGCCTACCAGATAGGACCGATAGAAGTGACAGGGAAGATCAAACGAAGAGCTGCACGTTTCGTCACGGGATCGTTTAGTCGGCCCGAGAGCGTTACGGAAATGCTCATCAAACTCAGTTTGCAGATGTTACAAGAAATGTGTGTGAAATCCTAAGGGACCAAACTACTGAGATCATCGGTCCCTAGACTTAAACACTAGTTAAACTAACTTAACCTAAACTATCCGAAGAACAACACAAACACCCATGCCCGAGGGAGGACTCAAACCTCCGGCGGGAGGGGTCGCACAATCTGTCACGTTACAAGAGAGGCGTTTTGCATCACGGAGAGATTTACTACTGAAATTTCGATTGAGCATATTCCGGGAAGAGTCGGACAACATTTTAATTCCCCCTACATACGTCTCTCGTATTGGCCATGAGGAGAAAATTTGAGAAATTAGAACCAATACAGAGGCTTACCGCCAATCGTTTTCCCACATGCTATTCGCGAGAAAAACAGGACTGGAGGGCTCAGTTGGTGATACAAAAAGTAGCCTCCGCCAAACACTTTTAGATGGATTGCGGAGTATGATGTAGATGTAGATATAAACTCTACTGCCGTCAATGTACATATCGTGTAAAGACCACAAAGACGAAAGAAATAATGAATCATACAGATGCATACAGACAGCCGTTTTTCCCTCGCTTTCTTTCTGAGTGGAAAAGGAAAGGAAATGACTATCCACGGTATTGTGGATTGCAGAGTATGTAAATGAAAATGTGGATGTAGAAGTAGCCTTTATAATTCTCCTGTCCTATTCGGACATAACATTATAATAATACCATGCACGAAGTTCACTAAGACACTCTGAGATGGTGACACAGATACTGGTGTAACGAACAGGCATTTTCTTGTGGTCAGATACAACACCCTTCACATGACGAATAGATGAGCACAAACGAAGTACAGAATTTAGCAAAGATTGTCATTAAGCGTGATAAAACCGTTGAGAGAGTAATCCAATCTGAAAAACTAAAGTAATCATATAGCATGCAGACGAAGACTTCATAAATAAGAGAGTGCTGGTATTGGCAGCTGTATATCATCACCGACTGTGACACCTGCGTATTACACGGAACTGTCTATCAACTTGATGTATATCCAGACCGAAGCCGTCCGAACCGATACTCAGGATGGGTGGAGAATCTGAATCACTGTTAGATTGCAAATGGCCGGCCGGTGTGACCGAGCGGTTCTGGGCGCTTCAGTCTGGAACCGCGCGACCGCTACGGTCGCAGGTGCGAACCCTGCTTCGGGCATGGATGTGTGTGATGTCCTTAGGCTAGTTATGTTTAAGTAGTTCTAAGTTCTAGGGGACTGATGACCTCAAATGTTAGGTCCCATAGTGCTCAGAGCCATTTGAATTTAGATTGCAGATACCTCGCCCCGTTGGTTGGCCCGTGGGACTGAAGCTGGCCAGTTTCGCACTTCAGCTGTGAAAGCTCCCGTGAGATATCGTTGCAGTTACCGTCCAGTTTGTGTGGCAATCCCGCAACCGTGGTTGGCGGTACCATGTCTTCATGTGTCTACGGTGCGCTATTAACGCCTGCCCGCAGGGGAGTGGGGACTAGAAGTGCACCAGAAGAGGCAATTGTGGCACCTTCATGGACTCCTCATTACTTCTGTTGGTGAGAGCCAGAAGAGGCTTAGGGCTTGACAGCAGTTTCACTGCTGCGTGTCAACTCCATGTTTTAGCCCAAAGCGGAGGCAGAAGCCATAACGGTGGTAGGTAGACTAGTTGTCCAGCTGTCTTGTCGTGGTTTTGGAGCTCAGTGAGCTGTGGTAGATGGGGGAGGGCGTCAAGGGAGACTGGCTGCTTGCTGCAGCTAGAGCTGCTCATGATTGGCCGTCATTTCAAATAACTGTCGCCCCCTGTTGCTGATTAAGACGGCTTCGTCCACCTTGGTGATCCGATCGAAAGTTCGAGCTCATACAAGTGGGGCGACGTGATAAGAAGACTGTGTTCGTAGACAGTGGACGCGTTGAATCTGACGCAACAGATAGAAGACGGTACGTGGTCAGTGTCCTTGTAATACTTCGATCATACCTTGTACGTTTACTCAGTTGAGTTGGTATGTTGTGAGGAATGTTGGTGACACATTTCCCAGAGTTGTGCAGCTGCGGTTTGAATGTTCTGACTAGCCACTCCACATCACACTTTTACGCAGAGTGGGAGCAATGGCGAACTCTGCTGTTTCGTTAGTTCTGACGACGTCCAGTAGCGCAGATGCCTTCAATTGATGGCCATTGTCAGAATATATCGTTGCATGCGCTCTTTCTGTTGCGAATATGGTGGACAGAGCATGAATGATAACTGACATTGCTGTAGTACCATCCTGTCATATTTAGAAAGTTGGGAAGGGCCTTGGCAACTAGCAAATAAAGTTACTATCTGGAATATCACAGCGAAATCGACGTGCATTTCTTGTTAGGGCTACTAAAGGCAAAGACAGGAGCTGAGACGGTACACAGAAACCGCCTGGCTGTGGACGTATGCTTGGCAGTTCTGGGCCATATTCTCTATGGTGGCGCCAACTCGGAACCAATAAACGTGACATCGGACTAGTCTTGTTCCTGCACATCCTCCAATCTTTTGAATGCACGAGGTTCAGAGCATGGGCGGAGTCACTTCCTGGCGTCGAGAGTTGTCTGTAGCTAACAAAAGGACACAGTCTGTTACATTAAGGCGGTGTCTACGCCATGTCAGCTCACTGTCAAACGCTCTGGCAAACTTCACTAAACAGCAGACATTACCCTACAAAGCAGCAATTCATGGCCTCTTTCCTGTCAATGCTCTGCGCATTGTGATTAAGAACTCTTCAATAACATGGGTTTGTTGCAGGATTCTCGAACATATTTTCAGTTCGAATATAATGAATTTCCTTGAGACAGAGAAGTTGCTGTCCATGCATCAGCACGGCTTTAGAAAGCATCCCTCCTGCGAAACGCAACTCGCCCTTTTTTCACATGATATCTTGCGAACCATGGATGAAGGGTATCAGACGAATGCCATATTCCTAGACTTCCGGAAAGCGTTTGACTCGGTGCCCCACTGGAGACTCCTAACTAAGGTACGAGCATATGGGATTGGTTCCCAAATATGTGAGTGGCTCGAAGACTTCTTAAGTAATAGAACCCAGTACATTGTCCTCGATGGTGAGTGTTCATTGGAGGTGAGGATATCATCTGGAGTTCCCCCGGGGTAAATGTGGTAGGTCCACTGTTGTTTTCTATCTACATAAATGGTCTTTTGGATAGGGTGGATAGCAATGTGCGGCTGTTTGCTGATGATGCTGTGCTGTACGGGAAGGTGTCGTCGTTGAGTGACTGTAGAAGGGTACAAGTGACTTGGACAGGATTTGTGATTGGTGTAAAGAATGGCAGCTAACTGTAAATATAGATAAATGTAAATTAATGCAGATGAATAGGAAAAAGAATCCCGTAATGTTTGAATACTCCATTAGTAGTATAGCGCTTGACACAGTCATATCGATTAAATATTTGGGCGTAAAACTGCAGAGCGATATGAAGTAGGACAGGCATGTAATGGCAGTTGTGGGGAAGGCGGATAGTCGTCTTCGGTTCATTGGTAGAATTTTGGGAAGATGTGGTTCATCTATAAAGAAGACCGCTTATAAAACACTAATACGACCTATTCTTGAGTACTGTTCGAGCGTTTGGGATCCCTATCAGGTCGAATTGAGGGAGGACATAGAAGCAATTCAGAGGCGGGCTGCTAGATTTGTTACTGGTAAGTTTGATCATCACGCGAGTGTTACGGAAATGCTTCAGGAAATCGGGTGGGAGTCTCTAGAGGAAGGGAGGCGTTCTTTTCATGAATCGCTACTGAGGAAATTTAGAGAACCAGCATTTGAGGCTGACTGCAGTACAATTTTTCTGCCGCCAACTTACATTTCGCGGAAAGACCCCAAAGATAAGATAAGAGAGATTAGGTCTCGTACAGAGGCATATAGGCAGTCATTTTTCCCTCGTTCTGTTTGGGAGTGGAACAGGGAGAGACAATGCTAGTTGTGGTACGAGGTACCCTCCGCCACGCACCGTGTGGTGGATTGCGGAGTATGTATGTAGATGTAGATGTAGGGGCTGTGTAACTAACTGGAGTCTAAGAAGAAATATAGCCTTGTGTTATGAAGAAGCTTACAATGGGGATCAAACTGAGAAATTAAGGATTTATGATCGATGTTCAAAATAAAGTTTCTTTCATACAAATGAAGACGGAATTTTCTAACACGATGTATGGCGTACATTGAGTCCTTCTCAGTTTGTTAGTAGTTTCGTCGTGACATCATTGATATTTCGAACGAAAACCCATTAGCCCACTCTCTCTTGTCTGGATTCTTGCGTGACAATAAGAGATGTGAATTCTGTTAAAATGTGAACATCACAGGACAGAGTCTATTTTAAGGCACTTTCAAGCCTAAGAAAGACATTCTAGTACGCTTTTGACAGTAAAAATGTAATGTCAGTTTTCTTAATTTATTAAGCTGATAGGAGGTTTGAGCCCGTGGTAATAGTTTTGCATAATAACTAATTTTGCCTAAGAAGGATTGTAAATTTTGTAATTGCTTGTGGACTAGCTAGTTATTAATTTCATCCGTCACAGAGGCGTACTTCAGTATTTGCCCCAGGTGTTTTACGACTTGTTCGAAAAATCTCTTATTCATCCAGAAACGCAGACCATGGGCTTGAAGCTCCTCAAACAATGCCTATAGATTTAATGAAAGTTACGAGTTACGAGTTTGTAACGCCACACTCTACTAGATGGAAAAAGAACCGATGACTATAAGATATGGAAAAGTATCTAGGCTGGCAACGTGAAAAGCTTTTCTTGTAGGACTATAAATTTTTCTGCAGCTATATCCGTGGCAGTATTTTGTCATCTGAAAGTGGCGTTATCTGTCGTTTGTTGCTTTAACTCACATAGAGGCTAGCCTTGTGCGGGGAAGGAAGCAAGGGTTATCTGCTACAACTCTACATCTACGGACGTATTCTGCGAACTACTGTGAACTTCATGGCGGAGAGAACATAGTAAGGTACTTAATGGTTTCTCTCCTGTACCATCTCACATGGTATTGGAGAAAAATGACTGTTTAAATGCTTCCGTACATGCTATATTTGGTCCAATTTTGTCTTGACGTTCGCTAGTGCAATAGTAGGGAGCGGACTGAAGTGCATCTCCAGATTCTTAATACTGATTGTAAGTACAGGATTATTCCAAAGGAACTCAGGGGATTCAGAAGACGATCGAGCAAAGCCTAAAAGACATACAGGAAATAGGTACATATCGGTGGATAGATCACTTCTCAAACTGGCATCCTTGTGCTGCGGCAAAAGTCAATATGTGCGTGCCGCTTTGGAAATCTCTTCATTGATTTGGCTGCCTGCAGGCGCAAAGTATTTCGATGCAGCAATATGGAGCGAACGATTTATGTACAAGTTCTGACATGCTTGTCCCCTAGTTCATCTATACCATGACACGTATAACGAATCGAAACTTGTAGGGATGGTCTGTTCATTGATAAGTATAATTTTCCTGCATATCTTGTATTTTCGTGCAGTCAGTCGTCTTCTGAAACTCTGCAGGTGATTATAGACAAAACTTGTAAGGCATCAGTCACTTGAAACTTCGTCCTTTCACGCAATAGGACAGTAAATTCGAATTACGCTATGGTAACTCTGATACCAAATTCTTTATTTCATCCCATAATGACTGTCTTAGAAACTGAAGAAATTGGTTTTAATTCCGTTTTCATTTCTTTTTTCCCTTTAATTTCTTTATTTTACTGAGCTGTATGAGTTCCTGGTATTCTTGGCAGAAGTAGTGTTCGTCTCCTGAGCTGAAGTAAATGGTGTATGTTCCGAGCTCCTTGTGAGTGTCCTGATCATTGAGGTAGAAGGGCCGTAGGTAGCCGTACGGAAACAGGCAGTCACAATTTGTTTTCATTTTATTTGTGAGAACCTCATCGACGAATTCAATAGCCGCACTTTGGCATCTGTGTTTGGAAGATAGGGGAGTACAGGGCAGTCCTGACTTCGAGATAAACAGATGGAGATCCTAAGTGCAGTAAAGTCGGCAGCCTGGCGCTAGTGGCTTCTGTCTCCCAAAATATTTCCTCACCCTCGTGGAAATATGACACCACGTACACCACATAGGGAGAGGTGAAGCGTACTTGCGTCTGTGTGTTTAAATGGAGTAGTGGAAAATTTTGGGAGCGAATATGCTTTTTTGTAAGAACTCGTCTGATTGGTCCCCATACGGTTGCTACACCGGTGCAAGATAAAACAGTTTTATGGACATTTTAGTTGGGAACCACATTTGGCATCTGCATATCTGTTGGTGACATGGGCGGGAAGGACACTGTGGTCCGAGACTTAGACAACTTCACACTCTTGTCCAACTAGTGAAAACTCTCCAACTCGGATTCTAAAAGTTAACACTTGGCGGGAACACTTCATGTTCACTCATTTCTTTGGATGACAGAGTGCCGCCCGGAGTGGCCGTGCGGTTATAGGCGCTATAGTCTGGAGCCGAGCGACCGCTACGGTCGCAGGTTCGAATCCTGCCTCGGGCATGGATGTGTGTGATGTCCTTAGGTTAGTTAGGTTTAAGTAGTTCTAAGTTCTAGGGGACTGATGACCACAGTTGTTAAGTCCCATAGTGCTCAGAGCCATTTGAACCATTTTGAACCATGAGCCTTAGTTCATCAAGTTTAAAGTCGTACTCAGCGGTTTTGCTGGGAAGAACTGCCGAATCCAACTGGCCGCATCGAGGGCGTGCGTAGGCGGACGTCATTTAGGAAGTGGCTTCCATACGTTGCTTGCTGATCAGCCGCGGGCAAGCTTGCTATCGCTGTACGTTTTCTGCTGCTGTAGACACAGATTCATGTATGGTAAGGACGCTGTCGAGTGAGGGTTTGGAAGATACGCACTGAAGAGCCAAGGAAACTGGTCCACCTTCCTAATGTCGTGTAGGGTCTCAGCGAGCACACAAAAGTGCCGCACGACGAGGTGGCATGGACTCGACTAATGTCTGAAGTAGTGCATGAATTCTGCAGGGCTGTCCATAAATCCGTAAGGGGGGTGATCTCTTCTGAACAGCACGTTGCAAGGCATTCCAGACATGCTAAATGATCTTCATATCTGGGGAGTTTGGTGGCCAGCGGATGCGTTGAAACTCAGAAGAGTGTTCCTGGAGCCACTCTGTAGCAATTCTAGACGTCTGGCGTGTCGCACTGTCGTGTTGGAATTGTCCGAGCGCGTGGGAATTCACAATGGACGTTAATTTATGCAGGTGATCATACGGGATGCTTACGTACATGTCACCTGTCAGAGTCGTATCTAGACGTATCAGGGGTCCCAAATCATTCCAACTGCACCACGCCCCATACCATTACAGAGTCTCCACCAGCTTGGACAGTCCCATGATGACATGCAGGGTCCATTGATTCATGAGGTTGTCTCCATACGCATACACACCCATCTGCTCGATACAATCTGATACGAGGCTCGTTGGACCACGCAACATGTTTCCCGTCATCAATAGTCCAATGCCGGTGTTGACGGGCTCAGGCGAGGAGTAAAGCTTTGTGTCGTGCAGTCATGAAGGGTACACGAGTGGTCCTTCGGCTCCGAAAGCCCACAACGACGGTGTTTCGTTGAATGGCTCGCACGCTCACATTTGTTGACGGTCCAGCGCTGAAATCTGCAGCAATGTACGGAAGGGTTGTACTTCTGTCACGTTGAACGATTCGGATACCTGTACCGGTACCCTCGTGAAACGGTCGTACTGAAAAATCGCCACTTCATCGCTATCTCGTAGATGCTGTGTCCCGTCGCTCGTGCGCCGACTATAACACCACGTTCAAACTAAGTTAAATGTTGATAACCTGTCATTGTAGCAGTTGTAACCGATCCAACAACTGCGCCAAACACTTGTTGTCTTATATAGGCGTTGCTGACAGCAGCACTGTGTTCTGTCTGTTCACATATCTCTCGTTTTGAATTCTCGTGGTTACACTCTTTGGCACTTCAGGGTAGTTAAATTTCAGTGTAATCACGTGGGGTTCAGTAAACAGTAAGATGTCTGTAGCGTAAAATAGAACATAGGCCTGTGGCGGGAAACATACTCTTCACTTTTTACAACAATACAGGATAAAATATTCACTCATTCCTCGGTCCGGCGTAATGTAATTTTCGTTATAACTTGACAAGGGAAGTTATGGCACTTGTGCCCTTTCTTTGAATACTTTCATATGGTTGCCTCCCAATTTGGAATTATATGTGATATTGCGCAGTTCTTCCAAGTTTCATTCTGTATTAACTTAATGTTATTTTTTATAGCACGAAAGATCGACCAAGACCAAATCTTTTTCAGGTGTGTAAGCCACCTGTTGTGACACGAATTTTATTTTTGTTCTCAATTAATGACACCTTTTTACTCGCATCTTTCATTTGATAGTTATGTACGTTATTAGAAAAATTGATGCTAGTATGATCCTGCATCCACAGCTTAGCGTTACGGCTGTTGCTAATTGCAGATTAGACTACAGATAACCTCTTAGTAACCTTTCCCTGATGCGCACAGACCTAGCGAGCGCTACAGTTCGTGGGAGCGCCAGCATCACAGGGCTCCAGCACGTCAGTAAGTCGTCCGAACATTGAGTTACATACAGTTCGCGCTGGGGTACTCACACCCTGTAAGGTTTCATAAGATAATTTGTGTCTATTTTAAGAGCTTAGCAAAGGAGGTTTTCAAAATGTGCTGAGGCTTTCCTGTGAGTGAAACCTACGATCATACGCTACCCTTTGTAGACCCCATTTTGCTAACTGAGCTTTATTGTAAAATAGGCACAGAAATAATTTTACAAGTATCCTGTACTGCCATAGAACAGTCATGATTGAGTTTAGCTGCATTTTTTGATGAAATTTTGTGACTAAACAAGAGAAGTAATGCATTTTCTTCAACGCAGATGCTAAAAGCTGCAGCTGTTCAAACGAACTGTGCGTCTGCCCGTTCGGAAGGAAAAAGGAAAGCGGCGAGATTTGCTTTCACACAGAAGGGGGTATGGAATGTGTCCCGTCTGTAGCGTCGTATGAAGAAGACGGTGATGCTGGAAGAGGTAAGAATCATAACTGTGAGCACTTATTTCACTGTACATCTGTTTAGGCCGGCCGCGGTGGCCAAGAGGTTCTAGACGCTTCAGTCCGGAACTGGACTGCTACGGTCACAGGTTCAAATCCTGCCTCGGGCATGGATGTGTGTGATGTCCTTAGGCTAGTTAGGTTTAAGTAGTTCTAAGTTCTAGAGGACTGATGACCTCATATGTTAAGTGCCATAGTGCTCCGAGCCATTTGAACCATTTGAACATCTGTTTACACCATCCGTCAGCTGCAACTACTATAACCACCAATCGTTAGTATTCTATTGTAGACAATTAGCAGAACACACGTTAATACATTATGCACCTCCAAATTTAGATGAATGGTTCGACACCTACGTGATAGGCCGTGATAAAAAGGGCGATCATGTGTATGTACGAAGAGAGTTGTTGAGAGGAGTCACAAGGCGTTGTACATACAGAGCTGATAAGATATCTGGTCATCGGCCAAGGATATTTTAGAAAAATAATATTAAACTGCCCACGGAGATTAAAATATATATACTTTTTTTGACAGTACAATCACATAAGTATTTCATAATACCATAACTGGTTTCCACCAGTCGGGCTGCTAACAGACGAAAAGAGCAATCAAGAATAATTGGATAATCTATAAAAACTGCCAAGTAAATACCTACGCAATGACAAAATGAAAGGAGCTTTCTGCAAGCTGCTTCGTCGTGTTAACTGCACTAAGGCCAGTAACAGGTAGAGATCGGGAATCTGCAGCCGGAGTGAAATTTTCCTTGTCCTTCTGTCTATTCACTGGTGCTTAAGCACATTTTATAGTTACATTCATTAGAGTAACATAACTTTTACATTCAGTATTTGAAAAGAGGTGAGATGGATGGATGGATGGAGTATGGGGGAAGAGTAGTAGACAGGCGTATGATGATATTGATTCATTTAACGAGGAAAACAATACAAGAGTTTAATTAAATATACTGAAGCAATGGAGGATAAGAGGATTAATACTTAACTGTATTTATGTTCATTAGCTGTAATGTGTATGTGGCGTACGCCGTCGTCTGGGTGGTGGTGCTTTTGTCATGACGCGCAGTTCTTAGGACACCATTACGTACCTCGCGCCGCGCCAGGCTGCAGAGGACTGTCTTCAATAGCAATACGAACGAATGAAACAGAAGCAATACGCATATGACGTACTTACGAATGGTTCAAGTCCTTTCGGGTTTGAAAGTGAACTTTTGAAGAACACCCAGACTGTGAGTGAACGCTACGACTCACAACGCTGGCCAACTGTGTCGGCCGGTATCAAAGAGATAGCAGGCACCTGAGGAGTAAGAAAAATTATTTCTTGTTTCCTGCTCTAAAACCGTTGCACCTAATATGCATGCAGCTACTGAAGTATGACCACGTTCCACCTGAGGTCCCACACTATGGTCGTCCTCTCGATACATTGCGAACCTTTAACCGTCTGTACTACATAGGAGTGGTGCATTTGAATTGACAGTCTCTTATTCTTGTAATATTTTTGATATATTCTGATTTGTAAAGCACACTCTTCTCGGTTAAATATTCACATTCTGAAAGGTTCACCTGTAATCAAATGAGTTGTTTAGTTCCTGTCAACATGCACCGCAATATTCTCATGGTGCCTTCATGATTCACAAATCATTAGATTTTTGTAGCAGGTAGAAAATCGGCGCAATGGCTTTCTGCAGAACGTTGGTAATACATTGAACATGGAGTAATCACTGTAATACACTATTGGCCATTAAAATTGCTACACCAAGAAGAAATGCAGATGACAAACGGGTATTCATTGGACAAACATATACTGTATTACTAGAACTGACATGTGATAACATTTTCAGGCAATTTGTGTGCATAGATCCTGAGAAATCAGTACCCAGAATAACTATCTCTGTCTGTAATAACGGCCTTGATACGCCTGGGCACTGAGTCAAACAGAGCTTGGACGGCGTGTACAGGTACTGCTGCCCATTCAGCTTCAACACGATACCACAGTTCATCAGGAGTAGTGACTGGCGTATTGTGACGAGCCAGTTGCTCGCCCACCATTGACCAGAGGCTTTCAGTTGGTGAGATCTGGAGAATGTGCTGGCCAGGACAGCAGACGAACATTTTCTGTATGCAGAAAGGCCCGTACAGGACCTGCAATATGCGGTCGTGCATTATCCTGCTGAAATGTAGGGTTTCGCAGGGATCGAATGAAGGGTAGAGCCACGGGTCGTAACACATCTGAAATGTAACGTCCACTGTTCAAAGTGCCGTCAATGCGAACAAGAGGTGACCGATATGTGTAACCAATGGCACCCCATACCATGACGCCGGGTGATGCGCCAGTATGGCGATGACGAATACACGCTTCCAGTGTGCGTTCACCGCGATGTCGCCAAACACGGATGCGACCATCATGATGGGGTAAGCAGAACCTGGATTTATCCGAAAAAATGACGTTTTGCCATTCGTGCAACCAGGTTCGTCGTTGAATACACCATCGCAGGCGCTCCTGTTTGTGATGCAGCGTCAAGGGTAACCGCAGCCATGGTCTCCGAGCTGATGGTCCATACTGCTGAAAACGTCGTCGAACTGTTCGTGCAGATGGTTGTTGTCTTGCAAACGTCTCCATCTGTTGACTCAGGGATCGAGATGTAGCTGTACGATCCGTTACAACCATGCGGATGATATGCCTGTCATCTCGACTGATACGATACGAGGCCGTTGGGATCCAGCACGGCGTTCCGTATTACCCACCTGAACCCACCGATTCCATATTCTGCTAACAGTCATTGGATCTCGACCAACGCGAGCAGCTATGTCGCGATACGATAAACCGCAATCGCGATAGTCTACAATCCGACCTTTATCAAAGTCGGAAACGTGATGGTACGCATTTCTCCTCCTTACACGAGGCATCACAATAACGTTTCACCAGGCAACACCGGTCAACTGCTACCTGTGTATGAGAAATCGGTTGGAAACTTTCCACATGTCAGCAAATTGTAGGTGTCGTCACCGGCGCCAACCTTGTGTGAACGCTCTGAAAAGCTAATCATTTGCATATCACAGCATCTTCTTCTTGTCGGTTAAATTTCACGTCTGTAGCACGTCATCTTCGTGATGTAGCAACTTTTAATGGTCAGTAGTGTAGATGTCATGGTAAAGACTTACCAACCTCTCATTGATGGACATAGTGCTGAGCACGCCAGGCAAGGAACTTCTCTTTTTTGGACACAAGGCTGCCACTGATCCTCGCACCCACCATATGGTACGAGAATAGCGCGTGCAGTCTCAGATACTGTGTACATACAACGACATGCGCCACTGGCTCAACCTCACTCGTTACAAAACCAACGAGAGGGGTCCGCTACTCGTCTGATGACAGGTCGTCTGTTGCGACGGTTCCCCATCTGTTGCAGCCACAGCACAACTGACCGCACGTGCGTGACGTCAGCGCGTCTCCCCGGAATGTGATGTGACCCACTCCCCATCTGAGGCAGGCACTGACGTAAGCTAACGAAAGACGGCCAGAGAATTCGCTGGCTATATATCTTATGTCCCCCGACTGCGAAGAGGAGTGGCCCATGCATTTTTCACGCCCAAGTTATTGTAGTCGGTCTTCGCCACAGGAGGTCCTTCGCCTCTCCGACACCCGCACACTGCCACTCTTTTTACAAAAACCTTCCATACTCCTCGGTAAATACATAAACACTATAATATCTAGTCATTGGCCAAGTGTATGTGAAAAGGACGCTACAATTGGCAGGTCGATGTGGTTGTCAGCAAGTTGTCTTCAATTAATAGAACGAGGACTGAGGAAGGGGTAGGTCCCAACTCCTGCTACCGCCATTTTATCAAAGCTACGTCACCACTACAACTGTGGAAGTCCCTCTACTCACCACTGTTGACATTTGCTCAAGTACTGAACCACATGAAACCTGTTGTGCCAGAAACTATTCGTAACTGGTTAGTCTGCCCCACACTATTTTATCACATGCAGCTCCTGTACCAAACCATCTGCTACGCTCAGATTTTCCTTTTCAGTTGCTACTTCTTCCTCATAAAGACTTGTGACGTCATAGATCTTCATGACATGTCGGTCTTCATGGGCCAAGGAACAGATACCTCACTTCTCGCCACAGTGTAAACGGAAGATAAGCTATAATCTAAACATCAGTATACAGTTTACAGCTTAAACATAAATGGACATGGTGAAAATCTCACATGCGTATTATTAGTTCAGTAGTTTTTTCCTTCTTGCCATGATAATTCAGCACATAAAGTTCATTACTTTACACCAGGATTGTAGTGGATCTCCGTATCATTACCTCTTGCATCAGTGTCCCTCTTACCAATTTGAGTATTCTGCTTGTTTATACACCATCATACAGAAAATTCTTATTCACCATCGCCATCATCACATCATCTACATAGTTCTTCTCAATAATATTGCTCAGTGGTTTCCCTGTATCTTGAGTTCTATAGCAGCAAAAGGTGGAAAAACAAAATCCAATATACTATTAATGTACAGCAACAATAACAAGAGATTTAATTTCGAGTATTCTCTCTGTAAAATTAATTCTCCTCATCCCACCTACTAGCACTTCAATCTTATTTTCTTGTTGCGTTTCCCTCAGAGTACGAACAGCATGACAAGCATAGCGCTTTCCCTAGCGGTCGGCAAATAAAGCTTCAATAAAAACTTTCGCTTCCTACGTCGACATCAGCATGGTGCTCTCTGGCAGTCTACAGCTTCACGTTCCCTTTCGTGGGATCTATTTTCCTCACTTCCTCTAATTCATCGACGTCGACAGAGAATCTGCAATGTTCTGTGAGCCATAATGCTGCATTCGTATAGCTCAGAAGTCTTCCAGAGCACAATACTCAGCCTCGACCAAACTCACTCTCTTTGGAATGGATTATTTCCACATATTATTCAACGTTACTTTAAGCCATAAGAACGAGAAGCACTTATCACTTGATTGGGGAGGACTTATCCAATGACGATATGCACGTAATACTAGAGGTAATCTGACAGGCTCTGATACTCACGTAGAGTTAGTCGAACACACAAACAGTCACACACATAATGCAGAAATATTGCAGGCATCATGGGCTATGTTCAAGGTGGTGGGCCACGAAATCTTCTTGGATTGGAGCGTTTATCATTCGACCGCGTTCTGACAAACACTTGTCAGTACACGAAAGGGCCAGCAGTAGATGCAGAAAAAAATTATTGCACAAATATTTCTGTTTCATTGACATTCTGTGCACTTTCAATAAAACCGACTGTCTGATTTTTTGGAAACTGGTCCCTTTTGCCCCCTTCTTCAGTTTTCTGCCTGTTTGTGTACAATCGCAATTTGGACGACGTCCTTGTGCCTTCTCCGCTTTCATCACGTCTTTTGGCACTACAAGAATGTTTGTACTTCGAACTTACTACTGGCACCACAATTCAATCCGCATCTCACTTAACATCTACACTTTTTCCTAGTGTTGCTCGGATGTGTTAGTCTTCTGTAATCGCAAAACCAGCCAAGACTTCTTTTACTGGCAGCTAAAAAATACACCTTCTCTCATCACAGAGGCTTGCCGCCCCATGTCTAAGATACATTGTACTCTTACATTTTCAATACATTTACAATGACGTACGTATTAGTGCTCACTTCCTCATCCTCCTTCAACAAGATCTCCCAAATCTCCTCAAAGATTGTATAAAATGTTGTCGTTCCTTTTACATTCGGCTCCACATTATCTTCATGATTTGTCACCTCCATGGCTAGTCATTCCCTATTACTTTCGTTCCCCACTTAATGACATCCGTTGCTATGCAGATCTGGGCCACGAATTTCCATGCCATCTGGGCGTACGTCATCATTTGAAGGTCTCGAGTTCTCTTAACTCTGACAACGCTTACTGTATTTCTGATGCATACACCGCTCATTGTGGCCAATGATCCATCCCCACCTGCTTTGTGTTGGTAGGATGGAGAGTATTTCCACCCATTATCCCTTTCATAATTTGAGTACTGCCACTGATTATCCCTTTCTTAATTATGTCGCTATTGAGGGGCATCTAAACCCATTTGTCCCCCATGGATTTTATCATATTTCTGTCATAGCCAAACTCTTGTAGTAGGGATTGGAATGAATTAACATCTGGAATGTGCTGACCCTCGATGATAATCTCCTAGCGCAATTTGCCAGTTTCATCAGACATGTACAAATTAATTCTGATGTATCATACGAAGCATCTAAGTACTGGTTCGTTTTCACCACCTCTTTATAAAATAAGATGGAATCACGGTAGTCAGTCACATAATAACTTCGCATCTATAATATGCTTAGTTCGACCTGATGTCTTGGCCAAAGCTCAGCTAAAAACGCAATGTAGATCTCCTAGTAGGAAGTACAATCACGCATAAGTAGTCTCATTCGTTCAGCAACCTCGTCACGTAAATGGCTACAAACAAACTACAGCTTCAGTTGCCGTTACCACAAGAGCAGTACTGCATGCTCAGACTGTTTAATCTGTGCATATAGATGGTATTCATTTGTGGAATCCAGATAAACAATGTACTTTTGTACATATACAATTTTGGTTCACAATTTCATCGTTGCCGACTTCCTCTGTGTCCCACCTAATGTCGGAAACCACGCAGGAGGGGAGCACTCAGGACTTTAAATTCTATCATTTAAGTAAGAAGACCATTGGCTAAGAATCTTTATCCAAAGACCACATGATCAGCTGAAAGCCAGAATTAGCCAAACTCCAGTAAATTTATAAAATGCGAAACAAGCAAAAATTACACACGCTTGTAAGTACTCATTACACTCAGGGCTAAAGTTCTACGTTTAAGCAAGGCTGTTGATCAAGAATCTTAAAGTAAAGGCAATTGATCGGCTGAAGGCCAAAATTATGTCAACAAGTCACAAAGAAGACTCCCTCAAAACGCGCGGAGATAGAATGCTTAGAGCCATGCAAACAAATAACATAAAGATAACAATGCACTGCAAATATAGTTGCTCATGATACTTTAATATCATATCTACGAGAGTACTAGTTCAACAGCTTCCCTAACAATAGAAAGTGGGTCGCATAAAGTTAAATAACACGAAGTGTATCATACAAAATTACATTCAGCACAAGAATTTACACGAGAAAATTGAAATAATAAAGGATCGCAGAACAGTTGCCTAATCTCTGTAAAGAAATTAAAATAATTAAGCGTAATCTGAATTTAAAGTAACCGAATACCTATGTTCACGATACCAGGGAAGAACTTTAAGTAAGTGTCCGCATGTTTCGAGGCCCAACGGCAGAGTAATCTACAGTTCCCATGTCTGATAGTGTTCACTCCTCTTGCAGGGGAAGGTGAAATTCCCATTCCCGCTGTCCATGTGTGGCATGCAAAAACGAACTATCGTCCTAGGCTACTGACCAACCTTTCTGGTTTCAACATTGCCCACCAACAAGTTAAGTTGGCACTACGATTCACTGCGCTATGATAACTCTGGACCTGCTGCAGCGAATTTCAAAATAGTCGAATTCTACCATTCACTCACACCGTGTAAGGTAGGAAAAGAAAGGCCTGTGCAAGGGAAAATAAAAAGACACAGTTGCTCTTCTCTTCTCTGGAGGCTCTATGTTGCTCTGGTAGCGTAAAATAGCAGGAAGACCAGACGCTGCCGGCACGCTAAAGCTCCAGACGCACTTAACGCTTATGAAATGGACTCTGTTGCTCCATTTCAGCATAATTGCCGAACTTGTGGAGATCTACAGTAGCGGTATCTGACGAGATTATGGCACGGACGTATTTTTGTAGCTACGATAACTCAGTTTGTTATGAACAGTAGTGCTCTTAACAGGATGACTCCGTTGCCCTTGTGGCCTAGTGTACGCTATATTTTAAATATCCGCGGCGCTGATAAGTTGATATTGTGTATTGTGTTATGTGTGTCTGATGATGCCACTATAGCTTTATTGTGTTAGGACAAGTTTTAAAATAGGTATGCCACGTCATATTCTCAATGTTTTCACTTGTATGTGAGTAGTACTTTTCGTTATGGAATTTGTTATTGTTTTAAAATGTAGACTTTCCATTAGATGTATTTGGCACTGAATTTTTTTCTGAATACATGAAGATAGTCTTCGTCGACCCAAACTTGTGGAACCAAAAAAATTTTTGCTCACTGTCAGAAGTGAAAGAAATTTATTCCCAGAAACATGTCTAGTCAACAAGTTTAACCACTACAATTACTCGTACAGCGAAACATGTCTAATCAACAAGTTTAATCACTACAATTATTCGTACAGCATATTGTAGCTCTGGCAGCAAAAGATAATGTACAGCTCTGCAATCATCTGAACATTGTCATGTGCGTAATCTGTGACATAATTTCTTTGTGTTACAATTCCCTCAGACGTTGCAGTAATTTGCATTAATATCACACATCATTTGATGTGACTCACACCTAGTGAGTACGTGGCTGGTGACCGCGGGGCCCCGAGCTGAGTCCTGGCATTGCTTCCACTTACTTATGCCAGGCTCCTCACTTTTATCTTTCCTGTATGGCCACCCTCGGCCAACTCTTGTTCTTTTCCGACCCTGATGCTATTAGATTTCGAGGGCTATGGGTCTTTCATTTTCGAACTATACTTCTCATGCAGCGTCTGCGGCTGCAAAGGCGTCCTTATCCCATGTTAGGGGCGGCCTGCAGAACTGAAGAAGGCAACGGAATACCACCGCAGATAATCTTCCCTGCATAATGTAGTCTCCATTTTATGCACAAAAATGGCTTCCTCTCATACTATATCAGTATCCGAAGGTAAAATAGTCCCCCATTCGGATCTCCCGGGGGAGGGGGGGGGAGGGGGGAGGGGGAGGGGGGACAACTTGAAACGAGGCAAGAAATCAAAACGAGAATTGATACCTGGAATGTTAGAACTCTGCTACAAGCAGAAAAACTAGAAAACCTTAAAAGAGAGATGGAATAGAATCATATGGACCTCGTAGGAGTTCCTGAAGTAAGATGGAATGGATGTGGAGAGCTACAGTAAGATGAATATGTATTGTACTACTCAGGAGGAAAAGTAAAAGCAGTGAATGGAGTAGGAATGATTATAACAAAGGAATTGGCTAAAGTGTGGAATACGTGGACTATGCAAATGACAAGGCTATTGGTGTACGGCTGAAAGGAGCACAAAAAGATTTACTTATTGTCCAGGTGTATATGCCAACTTCAAAACATGATGACCAAATTGTAAAGGAAACGTACAATGTAATAGAGAGAATAATGGACGAAAATAAAAAATGCTGCAAGTTAGTAATGGGAGACTGGAACGCAATTGTGGGAAAAGGGAAAGAGAGAAACGTAGTAGGCAGTCATGGTCTTGGACACAGAAATGATAGAGGTGAATGACTATTTGACTTCTGCAGGGAAAGGCAGCTGATAGTGGCAAATACATCGTTCAAGAACCACAAGAGGAGGCTCTACATTTGGAAATTACCAGGGGATAAATACAGACACCAAATCGATCTTATACTGGTAGAAGAAAGATACAGGAATGGAATCAAGAAGGTGCACACATTACCATATGCAGATATTAATAGCGACCACAACTTACTTATGGCAGAAATAGAAATAAGAATGAAAAAACTGAAGAAGGCGACCATGGTGAAGAAGTGGAATCTAGAGAAGATAAGATCCAACAAAGAACAAGAAATGCTGTCACTTGAGTTTCTAAACACATTACGAGACAAAGAACCACTTGATAATTCAATGAGTACTGGAATATGATGAAAGAAGGAATCGTTAAAGCAGGACAGCAAAATATATGATTTGTAAAAGCAAAAAGGGAAAAAAAAACCATGAGTCACACAAGAAACAATTTCCAAGATGGAGGAGAGAAGAAAATTTAAAAACAAGAACCTTGGAGATGCAAGAAAGATGTACCGAAGGTTAAATAATGAACTGTGAAGAGAAACAGAGCAGGCTAGGAAAAAATGGCTAAAAGAGGAATTTGATGCTATTGAAGAACTGGGCAGGAAGGGAAGATACGACTTACTTACAACAGTGTAAATACTATGAAATGGGATCACAAAAGAGCGGGAAGTGCTGCTAGGGAAATTTTGAGTAAAGACGAAGAGGTAGTGTACAAAGATCGTGACGATGTCCCGCAGAGATGGGAAGAATATCTAAAAGAGCTATATGGCACAGATCGCAAACGAGAAACTTTGTAACCTGAATCACTCAACAGTGTATGTGACGACGAGAAAGGACCAACCATCATAATGGAAGAAGTAAAGCCTTCCATAGCTGCAATGAAAAATGGCAAAGCAGTAGGTACAAATACGATACCGGGAGATATATTAAAATGCTTGAACCAAGATGGAATAGGAAACATATTGAGATTATGTAATAAAATATATGACAGTGGTGAATGGCCTGAGGACTTTCTGACAACAGCAATGATTCCGTTACCGAAAAAACAAGGAACCAAGAAATGCAGTGAGCACGGGACACTCAGCCTCATTTCACATGCAGCCAAAGTGGTGTTAAAAATAATTAATAAGAGACTTGAAAAAGTAATGGAGGGAATCTTGGCGAGGAGCAGTTTGGCTTCAGATGGAATACGGGCACCAGATATGCAATGGGGATCCTGCGGATCTTGGGAGAAAGGTTTATTGAAAAAGGAAGAGACCTCTATATGTGTTTCATCGATCTAGAAAAGGCATTTGACAATGTGGCTTGGGACAAACTGTCGACTATAATGGGGGGAAAGAGAGTGGACTGGAGTACCAGAAGACTTGTAGACTCATTGTATCTTAATCAAAAAGCCTCAGTTAAAGTGAGAGGAGAAAGTACAAACTGGATCGAACTAGGAATAGAAGTAAGACAAGGATTCTGTCCTACCCTTTTCAACCCCTACTTGGAAAATATGAATGACCAATGCTCATTATATGACAAAGGAGTAGAAACTGGAGGAAGAAGTGTAGGGTGTTTGAGGTTTGCTGATGACATGGTCCTTCTAGCTACAGGGGAAAAAGAATTAGACGATTTAGTGGACATCATTGAAGCTAACGGAAAAAATTATGGAATGAAAATTAACACAAACAAAACAAAAGTATTGGCACTAGGAGAAAATAAATATAAATTATGCTGAATCGAGAAGTATTAGAATAGGTTCAAAATTATAAGTGCTTTGGAAGCGGGATAGACACCGCCTGGAAGTGCAGCACAGATATTAAAACAAGAATACCAATGGCAAAAGAGGCATTTCATAAAAAAAGGAGAATTTTCTGCAGCAGTCTGGACAGAGAACTAAGGAAAAGACTCATAAAATGTTTTGTATGGAGTGTATGGTGCTGAAACATGGACTTTTAGGAAGAAAGACAGAGAAAGGCTGGAGGCTTCTGAGATGTGGATATGGCGGAGAATGGAAAGAATAAGTTGGATGGACAGAGTAAAAAATGCAGAAGTACTGAGAAGAGTGGGAGAGAGAAGACAGTTAACAGATTTAATAAAAAGAAGGAAAAGAAACTGGAGTGGGCATATATTAAGAAAGAATGACGGACTGATAAAAACAGTTTTAGAAGGTTATGCAAAAGGGAAAAGGAAGCGAGGAAGGGAGAGATTTCTGATACTGGATCACGTGATGGACGGTACAACATACAGCAGCCTTAAGAAGGAAGCAATGTATGGCAGAAAATGGAGAGGCAAAGGACCTGCTAATATAGCAGAAAACTGATGATGACGATGATCATTTGATGGAATACTGTCGCTCTTCATAGTAATAAGTGTACAAAGGAAGTGTCAGTAGCGCCATTGCACAGTTACTTCTCAACCTAAAAGATTATTTAGGCTTCATAAGAACTGAAGATACATAAAAAATGAATTATTTATGTTTGGCAATGGAAGAAAGAATAAAGGAGAACTAGGATAGATCCATAGTATATGTGGGTCAAGAGAAAGATTTCGATTACGTAAAACGACTTAATACATTATAAATTCTGAACAGACCTGGGATATCTATACATCATAAAGGAAGTATGGGAATAAAAATAAGAAACTCACAAGGAAACAAATTCATATTACGATGTCCAGCTCATGTTTCGAAGTATCGGTGAAGTAAGAGAAAAAATATTTCTAAAAATGAACAAGAATTGTGAGGAGAATAGACACCAATGTTAAGTTTCGCTTTCTGCTTGAAACGAAGGAAAACTTAGAACAGTTGAACGAAATCGGCAAGTTTTCAGAATTTAGCGCAAGAATCACAAAGCTCGACTAAAACTGATGCAAGGCAGGAAGAAGGAGAATAGATAACAACTTGATAAAACACATCAGAATCTGGAAAGTCACTTTACATGACAAACGTGTTACTATTCCTGTGCTTATGATGTTTGACAATGGATTTGGCTGCTTATGATTTCACTCTTGTGTGTATAATTTATTCAGGTCTTATACTATGGAGGAAGCATGGTCACTGTGAGGTTTGTGCAAATGTTCGCGTTTGGTAAAAGCCTCAGAGCCGAAACCTTCATTAAAGCAAATTGTAATGAAATAAAATGAAATTTCACTTCCTTTGATAACAATCAGTGGGGTAATTTTCTCCGTTAAGCAGTAGCAAAGTCAAACAGTTTTAACAAGAAACAATCTTACACAAGGCTGTCAAACCAGGAAAAACAACACAAGAAATTTTCATTTGTTGTTAGTCAATACTGAAACGATATCCAGAGAAGCTCTTGTTAAGCTATTCCTCTAGACAAACCATTGCGTGAAAACTGGTAATACGTAATCTGGAGAAGACTTAACTAGAAGCATTACTAATTTGCTCCTTGAAAGATTAAATGTTGCGGAATGTGACATAACTCATATGATGGCGAGATATCAGACAGGTGGAAGTTTTGACGTGTAGAAAGTAAGAGTTGGTTCAGCTGAGGGAGCTGAGAGATGAATGCATGAGCTTTCACGGCAGGACACGTACTCACAACAAAGACGCTGCCAGCCGACGGTGTTTCCCAAGAAACAGAATGCGACAGGTCGACAGCAAGACTGGTGTCGTGTGTGTGACTTGTACAATGCCGACATTTACAAATTGATGGAAGATAGCTACCTTCAAATACTTCATAATTCTATAATAATTCGATATCTAATCTTAGCGAAAATCCTAACATATCACTGTACACAAGGCACTAATGTGCATTTCTTAAGACGTTAATATTAAAATTTTGACAGAAACTACAGAAGTTAAGTGATCACAGCAAATGAAACCTCTTACAATAATCACTGCAAATTATTAACTACTAGCTGTTCCAGGCCATGGATTCCTGTAGTTCAATCTGGTTAAATGGAAAAGAAAAAAGACAGAAAGCACACATTTCTAATACGCATATAAAATGGAATACATCGTAATCTCCGTCTCCCTGCCCATCTCTTATTCTCTCTTTGTCTGTTTGTTACTCCTTATCCCTCTCTCTGTCCATCACCCCCTCTCTCCTCTCTCTATATTCTCCTTCCCTTCTCTCTCCATCTCCTTCAAAGCCCTCTCTCTCTCCCTCCTTCTGTCCATCACCTTTTCCCCTCTTTGTCCATATTCTCCTCCCTTCTCTCTATACCTCCTCTTGCCCTTTTCTCTCCTTCTCTCCCTGTCCACCACCTCATTCCCCCTTTGTCTGTACAGCTTCTGTTACCCCCTCTATTTCCTCGTGCCCCATCTCTCTCTCCCCCTCTCTCTGTCCATCACTTCTGCACTTTTTTCTATGTGCATCTTGTCCTTCCATCTCTCCATCTCTCTCCATCACATCTGGCCACCTCTCTCGTCTTCCTCCCTGCTTTCTATGTAACATTCTTCCCAACACTCTGCCCATCTCCTCTTCCTCTTTTCTGACCTTCAGCCTTGTTTATTGTTATTACAAATTCAGATTCTGTAGTAGTATTCTAACCACAAGTTCATAAGGTATAAGTAGAACTTTTGTGTTTCCTAACAGTGTTTCACTAATATATATTTTATATATAAGTATGTATTATATGTATTAAACAATATTCAACCAGTATAAGACCAAACTTTTATTAGAGTAAGGTGAAAAATACCAAAATAAACTGCTCAAGTACTTTTTGAGAGTCTCAGTAACAATTTTCCCCCACTATATATTACATGTATAGCTGTATATTATACATATTAAAAATGAATAGTCTATAACATGTTCATCGGAGTACTGTGTCAAAATGTGAAGTAAATCAGTCAAGAACATTTCAAGATTCTGGTAATAACGCTTCCACATTATATATTACATAATAATTTATATATTACATCTATTAAAATATGTATATAAAAACATGTGCGTATTTGAATGCAATGTTGTATCAACATTTCAAAGTAATCGATGACGAACTTTTTGAGATTTACGATTTTTAACAAATGAACATTTTCATTTTTTTATGTAAAACTAAATATTCGTTTGTTCAGAATCTTAAATCTTCTAAAGTTCTTCATCAAGTGTTTTTAAAGTGTTTACACAATACATACATATTTTTATATACTTTCTTGAGTGCCTTGAGGTATATATATATACACACACATCTCAAGGCACTCAAGAAGGTACATAAACACACGATGTACAAAAGGATATTTTGTTTATATATGTTGAACAATTAATATTAATGTGTCAAGTCATGTGTCGAATGTTAGTGTAGCACTACGACTATCACCACAGAAAAACACATTTGTACATAATTTATTGACTGCAATATTAAGTAGTTTATATTTTTTATTTATGTAAATGCGTCTGATTTATTACTATTGCATAAATGATTAACTGTTTTCTGATTTATTTACCTAAAGTAAATTCGACCAGTGCTAAAACTCTAGAAGCTTAGTGAAGTGCAGTAAACACCACTCATGTATTAGGCCTCAGATCTTTTCCGACTGGCTGACTGAACCTAGGAGACAGTATATGGAGCGATCTCTGAAGGTGGGACATGTGATCAGCATGCCACCAATGATTCCCACCATTATTGCCAGTACATGTTCCCTCATGATGCTGCTACTTCTTTATTCAAGCAGCCCCTCATTTGGTTTCACAAGGGCTGAGTCGACCTGTACCAGGCCTCCCTACTTCCGAAAAAAATCTTGGGAATCGAATCCAAGGAACAGCGAAACTAACCATTCCATTACAGCAGCATTCTCACTGGTACCTCAGAAACGGTAAACTGTTCATAAGATTCGAATCCGCCACTAGATTGAGCATGAAAAGATACATCATTTGAACAGACGGAGTTTATAATTTCATATGTTTTAATTTTATATCTTTGTTACTTGTAAGCCCATATGCGCTACATCCACGATTAATTACTTACGTGTCAACTGTTACACGTAGAATGCTGTATTTGATCCCAATAGAAATGTAAGAGAGAGAGAGAGAGATCTTTTATTTAAGTTACATGTCTAATTTGTGCCTTTGTTATTATTCGAACGTTGGTCCATTTTTTCTATTTTAAGTGGGTTGGTTTTTAGGCAGCAAGCGGCCTCGCGAATACCTTAATATTCGTTCATATTCAGTTCAATTCTGTACCACCCAGTGAGACTGACTCCGTGAGCTAGCGGAAACTTTAACGGTTCACAATCATCACAGAATGTGCATTGTAGAATTTAAATGTTATTTATTTGCTGCTCTGGCATTATTTGTGGCTGGTTCAAAGTGTGACACTCCACTCGTTTGATGAACCAGCAATGATTCAGTAATATCTGGGTATTCTGCTACTACTCGGATTATGCATTCATACAAGCGCAACAGCAACTGAATATTTTTATTCATTTATTTCTTGTTAAATTACATTATTCTGGAACTACGATTTCGAATGATAACCTGAATGAATAATTTATCTGTTCAAATTAAATCTTGTGGTGTCATCTACATTAGTTAATTACTATATAATGAGGCTGTTTCTTACTTTAGTATTATTTTATTTCATTACACTTTGTTATTGTTTCAAATTCGCTAAGCTTTCCTGAGCTTAAACTGTTTGACAATAGAATCACAAACTGTAACTGTTTCTTCAGCTATCTTAGCTAATGATCACGAAAGCAGACATGTATGGGTGGACCCTGTGACTATATAGAGCCAAGGTTTTATGTAGAGCTGTGCATCGCCCAACCATGTCTCTTGCTAAATCTCGTCTCAGGGATGGATTAACTAGTCAGTAATAAGTAACCGTAAGTCGCAGGTAAAAATGAATAATTACTGAAGATATTAGAAATCTACAGAGAACCGTTACCAGAAGATGAGAGAGTTAGCTAGACATCTGGGCAGAAATCAAGTAATAGTTGACCTAACACTGAAAGAAGCGACGATATGGAAATGTCGTAGAGGGGGTGACAGTTCGAATAGTTCGAATATGTAAAGCATATCGTAGAGCATAATTTGAGTGTGATCCTTACATAGTTTTCATTTTCTTCATCTGATGTCTCTTTATCACTTCTCTTCTGAGCACAAGGAATCGCTACAGCCAAACTGCTGTCTAACGCAGGTAAAAGTAGAGCTACGGTCCCCGTGCTGTTCAGGGGAGCGTGCTGTGTGTCCAATCGTCAACATGACGATGTGCACGTGATGATGTGTGTGCTGCTCATTCTGTCAATGTGGCTCGAAGGGTCGTTTCAAACTTCGACCAGGCTCGCCTTGTCACTTTACACTGAGGTGACAAAAGTCATGGGATAGCGATATGCACATATACTAAAGGTGGTAATATCATGTACACAAGGTATAAAAAGGAAGTCCATTGGCGCAGCTGTCATTTGCACTCAGGTGATCCGTGTGAAAAGATTTCCGACGTCATTATGGCTGCACTACGAAAGTCACAGACTTTCAATGTGGAATGGTAGTTGGAATTAGACGCATGTGACATTCGTTTCCAGAAATCTTTGGGATATTCAATATTCCGAAATCTAGCATCAAGTCTGTGACGAGAATATCAGATTTCAGGCATTAGGTGTCACCATGGACAACGCAGCAGCCAACGACCTTCACTTAACGACCGAGAGCAGCAGCGTTTAAGTAGAGTTGTCTGAGCTAACAGACAAGCAACTCCGCCTGAAACATTGCTGTGAAATTTGGCGTTAATTGGGCTATGGCTACAGACGACCTATGAGAGTGCCTTTGCTAACAGGTCACCTGCAAGTGCCTCTCCTGGGCTCGTGACTGTTTCGGTTGGACCCCAGACGACTGTAAAACAGTGGCCTGGTCAGATGTGTCCCGATTTCTGTTGGTAAGAGCTGATTCTAGAGATCGAGTGTGGCGCAGAACCCACAGACCCATTGACGCGGTTGTTAATAAGGCACTGTGCAAGCTGGTGGTTGCTCCATAATGGTGTGGGCTGTGTTTACATGGACTGGACTGGGTCTTCCAGCATTGACTGGAAATGCTTATGTTCGGTTACTTGGAGACCATTTGCAGCCATCCACGGACATCACGTTCTGAAATAACAATGGAACTTATGTGGATGACAATGTGCAACGTCATTAGGCCACAATTTTTCACGATTGGTTTGAAGAACATTCTGGACAATTCAAGCGGCTGATTTAACCACCAGAATCACCGGGCACGAATCCCATCGTACATTTAAGGGACGTAATCGAGAGGTCACTTCGTGCACAAAATCCTGCACCGGCAACATTTTCGCGATACTGGACGGCTGTAGGGCAGCATGGCTCAATAATTCTGCAGGGGACTTGCAAAAACTTGCTCAGTCAATTCCACGTCGAGTTGCTGCACTACACCAGGAAAAAGAAGGTCTGACACGGTATTAGGAGGTATCCCATGACATGTGTCACCTTAGTGTTCGCTCTCCAATTTGGTGTACAACACAGCGACGTCATTTGAACATTCAATCACTGTCGTGTGGCGCTGAACATTGAATGTCTGCGTCATAGTGGTGACCACTACCTACGAATTGAAATGGGCTGTTGCCACAGGGAAGTGTGAGTGAACGGTTCTCTGCTGGAGGTGCCAACATTATAGGCATCTATTTTGTTGCTATCCTCTTTATTGACAATCAAACATGAACATAGATCAGTGCATCTGCAACAGGCAGACAGTAAATGGCGAGCGATGGCCAGCCAGTTGGTAGCTGGGACTAGGCAACTGAGTTTAGCAAGAACTGCCTGGGCAATAAGTGCAGTACTGCAAGTTGGAAAGTGGCGATGGATGGTGGCTGTTGTTGGGCTGACTGGAACTCATGGCTTGATCCAGACCTAGGAGGTGTCAGCAGGTACTCGTGGCTCTCGACTTAGACAGTTAGATGGTGGTTTATGTTTCACGGCCCAGAGACGGCAAACGTAGCTGCGTCATAAGTATGTCGATGCCTGTCACAGGTTGGACATCATAGTAGGGCCCAGCTGTGCTGATGACAATGATTCTTTTATGGGTGGAGCCCTCCACATCCACATCAACATGGTGACCATCTCAAAAGATCTACTCTCACTTCTGTGTTGTTAGTTTCAAACTGAGAATCTCACAGGGTGAGAGGCTGTGACGTTTTCTGTACATCTGAGTAGGATTAGCCACTAATACGGGCCCATGTAGGAGATAGAAGTCGTCAAAAAGCAAAGGAAGGACAGCGGGTTTAAGGCCAGAGGGATAAAATTTCCAAGGCAAGTTCAACAGGAAAAAGCCTCTGCAATAGTCTGGAGGGGTAGTAAGAACAGTAACGGGTTCCTTGCTATCTTTTACAGATCAGGCAAGGATGGGATATGTTTGCAGTAGGTATCATGAAGCTCGATGCCATGTCAAAGGCAATGGTCGTTATGACAAAGCCAATGGACTAAGTTTGGCAGCACCAGGCACTGCTGTGAGCCCCGATGTTGAGCCACGTCTGTGGTGACTGGGCGCAACAGTAGGCTGACGTTGTCTGCCCGCTGCGTAACTTTCTCCTCCTTAGTCCACTACACAGTTTCTCCCTAGTTGGTCGTCAAGTAGTCGCACTTGCTCCGTAAGTTGCACTGCAGCCACTTCAAGATGCACGCCACCTTGTTGGGCTTTCGTGATGACTTCTGACGTGAAACCCACGTCAGAGTTCGCACCAACGTGTTTCGACGTAGTTGCCGTTGTCAGTGGGGTGTCTGTTGGCTTCCCGGCAGCGTCCTTCCCCTGCGTGCCTGCCGGAGCAAGCACCCTCCGGCTGATCAGAGACCCCGAGCAAACTCTGCACGAAGTTGTCGCAGTGCTCCCTCCTCCGCAGGGCGAGCAGCCACGAACGAGGCCCTCTCTGCCACCATGACGGCCTTATGAGCCGCAGCTGCTTTCTCGAAGACGTCGCGCCTTTGGTTGAGCACATATCGGCCTGCAGTTGCATCTTCTTAGGCTCTGGCTCCTGCCCCTGTTCTCCTGTTTGCGGTTTGTCCTCCCTACCATTGGTGAGACATTTTGGCCGGTCACAGGCAGAGGGAGCCGCCACCGGCTCGATTGTCGTTCTGATTTCGTCGGCTGTTGCCGCCGTCCCCTCCTTCTTTCGCCCTGCGTTCTCAGGTTCGGGGCCTCTAGTGTGGCTAAAGCTTAAGAAAGTTGGGCAACTTCCCCAGCTGAAGATATGGAATCCACCACATCGAGCGCATGTATGCGTGTCTTCTTTGCACCTGCGACTTTCGTACTCGCCAGAGCGCTTCACCCACTTCGCGGCACTGCGACAGTACTTGACGACATGTCTTTGTTAGAGTCTAAAGCGCTGCACTTCCTGGTCCAGGCCAGGCTGTGTGTGCCGCCATATTGGCGGGTGACCTTGAACGAGTTTCGCTTGGCTGCCGCTAGAGCTCGGAGGATCGCGCTAGCTTCCGGAGGTCGAAGACGCCGCCTGTACTGTCAGCCATTTGCATGTCGACGATGAATAGCGGCGACTTCCTTTTGTTGGTTCGGTTGTGAAGCTTTATGGACGCATCTCCGAACCCACCTCGCCGCAGCCTTTCCTTGACAGCCTGTTCGTTTACAACGCTGGGTAGCCCCCTAAGGAGCAGTGGTCAGCTGGTCACGCTGCTTTGTCGGCGGCGTCCTCACAGGGGGTGCCTCCACAACGTGGCCGGCCTCAGTGCTCTTCAATGATCTATGGTCGGCCATGCTCGCTGTTAGCAGCTCGACAGTAGTGTTACAGTCAACAGACTAAAAACTCACTTCGTGCTTGGCGCAGCCAGCGATGTCATCAACAACACCGTCCATCGTGCGCCTCTGCACTGGATGTTTAGAGGCGGGAGAGGTGTGCTATCTTCCTCCTCTTTCCTCTGCCGTTCCCGACCGACGCATTCGGTAATCCGGACGACCGAACCTTCCATCCTCGACTTCTCTTGCCCATCCTGCGACGCGAGGAACACGACGAAATTTACTTTGCACTGTTAGAACAGCACTCGACAATCTGCCTTCCGCAGTCGCTACAGCACAGACAAGCCTTAACGGCACTCTATCAGCCCCATTCTCGGAGCGCTCGGAACAGCGATGTGCTCGCTTGCGCTACTGGAGCTGATGACGACGAGCTGGACCTGAAGATTTAAATAGTACTGAGTTTGCGGAAGAGCCGTGTTTCTGTGTTGCCTGGAATCTTCTGGAGTGAAGAGCGATGTCTGAGATCTGCCTGTTCATACGGCAGATGATCAAACAGTCGAAGCCGCCTGAAGACAGTTCCACTCCCAGGTTGTTGGCATGCGACCTTGTCGGTTCGGAAGTGTCGGCACCTGCTGAATTGCAGTATCAGTGAGGGCATTGTCTGTGGGCAGACCATGGCAGTGACCTGATCATGGGCCTGGGCCGCTTTCCAAGCTACTGGAGCTTTAGGCAGCTACAAAACGGAACTGAATGCTGTCACTTTGGAGGCAACTGCGAGGCTTTGACAACCTAGGCAGTGTCCAGTCATCTTCATACGATCATTTCCACCTCTAAAAGTATAGTACAACAGTACAATCCATCCAGCACTGTGATGCTGGGGGGGGGGGGGGGGGGGGGGTGGGGGGGGGGGGAGTAACTGAACAACTCGAGTGGAACATACCTCAATAACGTTAGGATTTGCCTCATTCCTCAAAAAAATTGAGAAATGTGGGTGGGCTTAGGTATCATTGGATGTCTCAAGCGTCTAGCCGAATAGATTCATAGGGCGGTAACTCAGTCACGAGTCATGTTTCTGACTGGGATCTTGTACGGATGTCAGTCGCCGCTCATCACTCTTGTGTGAAATTTGACGGCAGTGTAGTATCGGGACAGGATCCTGCACGTGACTGTCCGGCCCTATGATCAACATTTAGACTATATGTTCGTTTTCCGTACGATAACGCACTAGCACAGAGCACTCGCCTCGTGAAATAAATTTGTCTAGATACCTAAAATCAACCAAAAGCAATGGTATGCCGTATCTGCTGACAGGAAACCGAATGAGCATACTTCCGCCCAACTGAAAGTCTGATTGTGTCACCACAAGAACTCTTGTCAAACACCGGACGATCTCGGGAAGGGCGCCATCCAAGAGTGGGACAGTCTTCAACACAAGGACGATCCAAGCATGTCAGAATACATGAAGTGGTATTGAATAACGTCAACTATTACACGTATTCTAGCTCACAGATTTTCAAAGATGTGCGCTTTCGAGCATACTACCTTTAATTTGGTTATTGTTTTGTTTTAATTTCCCAGAAAGCATTTGTTTTCCAAGAGACCTATTCTCTCACACGCTGCTTCCCTCGTCCGACATGTCGGGTGGGGATGGGGCAGGAGAGGGGGGGGGGGAATCTAATGGGCGCCCAACAGCGAGGTTATCAGGGGAGGAGAGGTGATGTAGGTTGATCACATATTTCATCCAAGGACTGGGCGGTCTGGGAGCCATGGAAATATTTAGAGCCTTGTTAATACACAGCGTGCTATTAATGGTGCTCTCATCTGCTCTTTGAAGGTAGAAAACCAAGTAGTTAGATCCTTTTTATCAGTGACTGTCTGTGAATGCCTCGCAAGGCCTCCTGTCCCAATAAGCTTCAATATTCTACCTGATGCCCTGCGTGGTGAGTAGTGCATCCAGATGATCAGCGATCTTTGTGAAGAATAATGATACAATCCCTCTCCGTCTTAACTGACTAGCCAAAGATTAATCGATTACGAGGTCATGTGACCTGACGATTTATCAAGGGCAGAGAAGTAAACAACAATAATTACTGTGCGCGTTCTGGTAATTAGAATGGCAGCACGTTCACTGCCTCTAGGAATGAGGCTGTCCTCTTTGATAGGGTATTATTCCAATTAAGTGAATATGCAAGGTGAACACACACTACACCGACTTAATTTCGGAGATTGTTCAGCGATATTTTCTAAGTATTTTGGTCCTAGAAACAGGTGATCTCCGGTGTCTCGTTACAGTGTGTTAATCTTTTTTTGATATGTTTGTTTTGTTACCCAAATTAAGACAGTTTCTGTGAAAGTAGCTTGACAACAGTGAGAAAACCTGTAATGTGCAATCGCCAAAACACACAACACAGAACGTGGTGCAATGCAACATGCCTCAGATACAAAGGTACTGCGTCGTGGTTGCCGTAGTTTTTTTTCTTTCGTTTATTATAGCTCGAATTAAATTGGCAACCAAGAACTGAGTTCCTGAAATTTGCTAACTACACATGTAAATTTCGATAACATACAACAAAAATATATGTTTTTGACCATTATTCATTTACTGGGTCGCGCAAGAAAACCATTTAACTGTGGAGGCAAATAGGCCTTATTTTTAGAAACGTTGGATAGACTATACGTTGTTTCGCTCATGTCGCGAATTACGCCGGTTTGAAAAGGAGGTAGGGAAATTACAAAAAACGGTGGACTCCGTTTCTCTGTGACACACCAACTCCAGAGAAAGAGAGGTGGTCAAATAAATCTATCGCCGCTATTTTGAGGCTTACATATGATGAATGAATGTTCCCTTTTAGTATAGTGCTAGTGTCTGTAAACAACTATTTACAATGATCACAATGTTGTTAAAGCATTTAGCAAAACTTAACAGCTGCTAATCAATACATACGAGTATTAAGAAATTAGGTTTTAGCTACGTCTTTCCAGTACACACATTCTGTGAAAATAAATACGTTGCAAAAGATCTATTTTCAGCTACGGACAAATTATAACGCTAGAAAAAAAATAGGTTTACTCTTCTTTGAAACTAACTTTAGCTCAGAAATGGGGGAATAATGATACCATAATGAACTTGGAAAAGCACAGTATACAGTACCTTGGAGGAACCAACGAGATATTTGAAATTAAATTGAAAAGTCCCTTCTGAGTATGTTCTACTATATAGGAAAAGGTTGGTAGACACACTTGTGTGTTCGGAAGAGCAAAAAAATACAAATTTACCTCTGTCACAATTCTTTTTCCGTCCTGTTACTTCATATGTAAATGCTTAACTCATAACCTTATTTACATATGAAGTGGGTAAAATTAGCCTGTATTCTCCACCTACTTACGATATGCCGTACAAATAAGCCAAGGGTTGCTTAATTGATTAATCTAAACACTGCCATCCACAGTACGTTACCTGAAACACATTTGAAACCAAACTAATTCTCTTCATATAAGTTGTGTTTAGACAATTATTTCGTCAGCATTCAGTTAGTTTCCACTTCATTCTATACATCCGAATTACCTATTGCCTTGTAGTATACGAGTATATATATGTATGAAGATTTTCGTAGTTGGCGTCCAATAGAATGTCCTTATCAGAGAGACAAAACATGTACTAACATAAGTGCAATTTATCGTGTAAAAATCTATGACTTCACAACTAACGGATGCGTAGTGTAGCCAATGTCGGGCAAGTTGACGAGCGACAGTACCGTCAGGTCCTCCTGACGATTGTGGCGCTGGCAAATATTTTAAACGGAAGACCCCGAGTGTTAGGACTTGGATTGCCGGTGCCTTAGCCACAAAACGCCTGTTCAGAATAATCTCATTGGATCATTGGAGTATAGCACCGCCAACAGAAACCACATTTTAAAATAAAATCGAAATTAACATGGCGTTGTGCCCGCAGATGCCAAGAGCTGTCATCTCGTAATGGTATTCCCCAATTACATTGAGTTTTAGCCTGATCTGAGCTCCTGCCTGCATGTCCAGTTCACTAAAGCTTACACGATAGTGATCTTACATTCTAAAGTGTTTTCAGAAACAGGAGACTAACTTTGGCCTTTCTTCACAACAGTGGATACGGCGTCCAGTCAGCAGCAGCTGCCATCGCGGAAAAAGTGTGAAGAAATCGGAGGTCAGCCTGCCCGACCGGGTAAGTTTTTTGCGAGCAGTCGGGTTTACCTGTTCATCATGAGTCCACTCAGTCGCTCAGAACTAAAAAACACTTCGAATTGCAACTCTTCAAAACTCTACCGGTAGGTATTTTGTCGTAAGCAGTTGCTAAAGAGAGATGAAGTAAATTTGTGATCATTAGCACTTCTAGCCGATGACGAGCGTAAACATTTTGACCGCAGACATGCGACGCAGCTAGGAAAGTGTAAAGGATGTTAGAGGTGTAAGTGCAAATATTGCGATGATTGGCGTTAACTTCTGTGTGTAGATTGTTTTTTCTCTGCGTCTAACAGTCTTTCCACAAGCACCTCACATACGTGGGTCGTTCAGTAAGTAATATCCCACATTTTTTTCTCAGAACACTTTATGTTACACTATACATCAATATATCTTGTCCATGTCCTATTTTTCTACGTAGTCTCCATAAAGTTCTATAGCCGTACGCCAACGTTTTGGATGAGCATGTATTACCTGCTGGTAAAAACTTTTGTCCAGTAGGCGTGGACATATTTTCACGGCATGACTGACACTCTCGTCATCTTCAAAGTCTGTTCCCCGCAGAGAGTCTTTAAGCGGTCCAAAGTGATGGAAGTCTCAGGGTGCCAGATCTGGATTGTATGGTGGATGAGGCATGATGTCCGGCCCAATTTGGTTCTCAGACTTGTGTGTGGGCGTGCATTATCGTGTTGGAGCAAGATTTCCACTTGATTCCTGTCCGATCGAACATGTTGGAAACGGTTCTTCAGTTTATTTAGCATTCACTTATGCCTCTGAACTGATGATTGACCCTCTTGCCATCACATCCACGAGAGTTACGCCATCACAATCCCAGAAGATGGTCATCATGGCTTTTCCAGCAGACAGGGTTGTCTTGAATTTCTTCTTTTGTGGTGGATGAGGATGACGCCACTCCAGGGCCTGCTTTTGGTTTCCAGTACAAAGTGGTGCACGATGCTTTAGTCCCCCCGTGACGATTCATGACAGAAGAGCTTCTCCTTCAGTCTCAAAACTCTCCAACAATTCATATGAAATGCCCTTTCTTTGAATCTTGTGGTCCGCTGTGAGCATTCGTGGAACCCACCGTGAGCACCTCTTTGACTACCCGAGAGTCTCGATCATAGCAGACGCACTATCAATGCTGACCGACAATTGTAGAGCCAATTGAAGGGTTGTGATGCGCCGGCCGGCACGAATGATCGCGTCCGCACGATTCTGGTGCAGTGGCGTGACAGAACGTCATGAGCGCGGCTCGGCTTCTACATTTCCTGAGACTGCGGCATTCGTTACCCATCGCCCAACTGTACTCCTATCAACTGCAGCATCGCCATACACTGCACACAATGGTTTATGGATGTTCACAACTGTTTCTTTTTCTGCACACAAGAATTCATTAACAGCACGTTGCTTGTAGCGTGAGTCGTATGCTGACGCCATTTTGACGCTGTACTACGGCTCTGCCATCTGCCAGAACGGTTCGAAACATCACCGTCGCACATACAAAAAAATACCAAATGTGAATCACCAACAAGACGTTTGCCAATGTATATTAATGGCTTTTTTAAAAAAAAATGTGGGGCATTACTTATTGAACGACGCTCGTAATTTATTACCTGACTTTTCTGTATGGACGTAACTACATGTGTCGGTATAGACTAAATGTTCTGCCACATTTAGTTGGAGGGCCTGCCGGTGTGGCCGAGCGGTTCTAGGCACTACAGTCTGGAACCGCGCGACCGCTACGGTCGCAGGTTCGAATCCTGCCTCGGGCATGGATGTGTGTGATGTCCTTAGGTTAGTTAGGTTTAAGTAGTTCTAAGTTCTAGGGGACTGAAGACCTCAGATGTTAAGTCCCATAGCGTTCAGAGCCATCTGAACCATTTTGTACTTGGAAGTGCTAACCAACTTAAAAACATACTACTCCTAATATCCACAGTTATTAGTCTGTATATGAAGTACTGATATAATGTTGTTCAGTACACTGCCCTCAGCCACCAATAAAAATATCTGAGCAGAAACGAATGGGCTAACATTCTATCAACGATACTGGCGATAAATGAGGAAAAACAGTTGGTCAACTATCCTCTGTCTACTTTCGTCAACAGAAAGTGGATCAAAGATGGCAAAGCCACGCGTAGGCGATACTGTGTTGGACGCGCAAGCTTCATCACAGAACATGGTGGTCTGAGACTTGCCAGATCTGTAAACTACGAGTAGGGCAGTGGTGATCTGTGGCAGATAAGACGACAGGCTGCGTGCACAAGTGAATAAAGCACATGGGTCAGCATACGTTGTTGAAGTTGTTCTCCGCAGCAGACTTCTCCAATGTGCTATAACGTTGCCTCTGCAACATGTTCGTTTATGATTGCTTCTGGTGTGGGATCATCGAGATTGAACCTTGCATCAGTGGAAATGTGGTCGGATGAATCACGTTTCTTATTACATTAGAGCGATGGTCGTGTCCAGATGTGCCATCATCCATGTGAACGGCTGCCTGAGATATGCAGCGTACTATTGACACACGTCGGTGGAGGCAATACTGTGCTGTGGGTAACATTCAGCTGGATTTTTATGAGACCTATGGTAGTTTGGACAAGAAGAGAATAGAAGCTTTCGAAATGTGGTGCTACAGAAGAATGCTGAAGATTAGATGGGTAGATCACATAACTAATGAGGAAGTATTGAATAGGATTGGGGAGAAGAGAAGTTTGTGGCACAACTTGACCAGAAGAAGGGATCGGTTGGTAGGACATGTTCTGAGGCATCAAGGGATCACCAATTTAGTATTGGAGGGTAGCGTGGAGGGTAAAAATCGTAGAGGGAGACCAAGAGATGAATACACTAAGCAGATTCAGAAGGATGTAGGTTGCAGTAGGTACTGGGAGATGAAAAAGCTTGCACAGGATAGAGTAGCACGGAGAGCTGCATCAAACCAGTCTCAGGACTGAAGACCACAACAACAACAACAACAACATGGTAGTAAGCTAAGGCGTCATAATAGCTTCAGGCTATTATGCTGAACCATCTTCCTGTCTTCCTCAATGACGACTGCATCTTCCACAAGGCCAGAATGGAGGAACATGATGGTGAACATGTTGGTGAACTCACGTTGATGTCTTCTCCACGAAATTTGGCTGACCTGAACCTGATGGATCACATCTTGGACGCTATCGAGCACCAGCTCCGGACCAAGATACATCAGCCCATAATTTATAGGAACTGTGTTACCTTTAGTAAATATTTCTCTCTCAAACTGTGGTCTATTTTTTATACTAGCAGAATTTTTTAGGCAAAGAATAATCCCTTTGCTACTACTAACCTGTTTCTTATGTACTCCTTGCTTAGTCCTTCGAGCGTTATCTTGTGTCCAAGTTGGTTGAACTGCTTCGCCTTGTCTACTTCGTGGTCTCTAGCTTTGATACTAAGTTTGTTGCTTCTCTCATTTCCAGTACTGTTTAATCCGTCCATCTTTCTATTATTTTGTCTCATTTCATATTCTGTGTTCAGTAGACTGTTCATTTCATCGTACCCTGTAATTCTTAGTCAATTTCATAGAGAAGTGCAACGTCATCAACGAATCTTATCGTGAACATCATGTCTCAACGAATTATAATCCATGGATCCCTGAAACTTACTTTTATATCCTTCACTGCCGTAACATCTTTTTAACCTGACTAATTCTCTCTTGCTCTTCCATTCTAACTTGTTCCCTATTGATTCCTGTAACTATTCTGTGTTACCCGTCTTTTCCTACACCGTTTTTTTCTGGGGATATCGAACACGTTATGCCATTCTACATTTTCAAACAGTTTTTACAAGCCGACAATCCCTGTGGACGTATCTGTAGTTTTCTTAAGTCTTGATTTTTATGTGTCCTCAAATTTTTTAAATCTAACTGAAATTCCTCTAACAGACACTCAGTGATTCATTTTTCACTATTTTCTGTATTAATCTGGTCAGAAATTTCGACGCACGAACTATCGAGACGACAGATCATAGCTCTTTCATTTTTATACGCTAACTATCTTTAGGATTGTGTGAACGATGTTCCGCCGAATGTTCAGTAGTAAGTCACCGGACACTAATTCGATTAATCATTTGACTCTCACTTCCACGAATAGCTTAATAAATGATGTTGCAATATTATGTCTCCCTTCTGCCTAGTCTGACAGAAAGTTTTTCTAATCTCTCTCCAACTGTTATTTCGGTATTGGATCCCTAGTGTCCCCAAACTGACACTCATTTCTTCTTGTTCCATATTTACTGACAGTTTCTTTCGCTCTTAGAGGCCCTCAATATAATACTTCCACATCTGCACTCTCACCTCGATAGCAGAACTTCAGATAGCAAATGTTTCTACTACTTTTATATAGGTACCATATGTTAACGAAGTTGTGGGTCCTAATACATGCTAATGAAACTGGAAGAAGACTTCAAGAACAGCATATGGTATATTGCAGGAGTACCAGATGAGCAGCGAAAGGCAAGAAAACAGAAACTAAATTGATTTAAATTCGTATCATTTACGTTATTGCATAAGACCAGAAGACGGACGAAATTCATCCATAGGCGTACTTGTTAAAAAGAACATTTTAAAAAATGCACATGCTGAAGGAATCCCAGACAAAAATATTAATGTCAGTTCAAAAATACGTTCATGCTCCGATGAAGAGATAAAATACACATAAGAACAATTATGAAGCTTGATAAATAAAGACAAATCTCAATACACGGTGATACTGGGACTTTTACGAAAAGAACAATTTTTCAGTGAGAAAATTTTTTTACAGGATTATTACTTTAGTAGTACAGTTTCTTTGAGACTTTATTAGGATAGTGGTATATTTAAAACTGAGAGATGAGTCGGCTATCATGACTCCACGTGGCTAGAACTATTCTCAGTAGTCTTAGAGGGGACTTGCATACTCATAAACGGAATAAGAAAAAAGGAATACTCAATAACGGAACATCCTCATCGTTTCAACAGAACACATCCACCACAATAGGAACTTGTTAAAGTCATTACTGATGCGACACTAAGTAAGATCCCTCTGTGGTACTGGATCTTCACAGATATTTATCAATCTAGCCCCGAGTCCGTAGGTGACGTACATTACAACTGATCGTTCCTTCCCTCACGGGACTGAAAATGTTAAGTTAACCATTTCCTGGATCCATTACGCGAATCGACGCTTAGATGGCCAGAAATAGTCTGAAAAGCGTGTGAGGATATTGCAGGATAGTTTCTGCTGAGAAATAATTGCGCCATTTTCGAGTTAATTAGCACTGAAGTTTTCCAGTCATGGCGTTGCTCGCGAAAATTCAAGTTACCCGCCGGAGACGTTGACACCAAACGTGTTTCTTCGTTTGGATTCCTAAAACCGAACAAGAAAGCGATACAAAAATTTGACTTAGGAGGGTAGTAAGGATTGAACCCCAGCCAAAGGCTGAACAGTCTCGTGCGCTATTATCTACGCTATGAGAACAACTGACAGTAACTGTATCTGGTTGGCGGCTTGAATTTGCGCACAACGACCTGATTGGCTGGCCCCAATGCTAATTAACTGGAAACGGTGCAATGTATCGAATTTTTTTTAATAATTGTTTCTCGGCATAACCTACCCTACAACACCCTTCCAAGTTCTTCAGACTGTTTCTAGCCGCCCTGTATGTACGCACTAGAGTCGCACTGGGTAGCATATATGCAGCAACAATGCCCTCAAACGGACGCTTTTTGATCATCTCTAATACTTTAAATAAATTTCGGGATGCTATTACGGTGCATTTGTTAATAAACACCATAAAATGATTCAGAATGACAGAGTTTGGTACATACAAAATACGAGAAATCGAGAGCATTTGTTACTCAGAGGACAGATCTAGATTACATCCAAATGCCGAGCGAAGAGATTAGGAGCGCAAGAGAAATCTCTAGGATACTTCGTACAGCTGCAGGAACTATTGATACGTTGTCAGCAGAATAATAATCGTCATTTGCTTTCTGATATAAACAGTTCAGTGCGTAGTAGAACTGTAGTATAACATCTTTTATGACACTTAGGCAATATTCAGATCCTGGCTGTGATGTCTTTTTATTTGACATGAGATATAACTGTCAGTATCCTAAGACAAATTATGTCAGGTGCTTGTTCAATTTCACTGGGTAATTTCGATATTGTTCACCTTCGAGGGAATATGGGATGCTTTAAACTAATCTGTTGTATCCTAAATCCTCGGTGATGGTTAACAACCGAAACCAGTAGATGACTAATGGGACAAATAAGCTGCTGATGTTAAAATTCATTTCATTAAACGATGCTACTTGCCATTCTCTCGCAATTCTAATATTCATTAACAGTTTTAGTTTAATAAACAACAAATACATTGGGATCAACATACGCTACGCACTGTTTTAAACCAATTCTCTAAGGCAGTACCAAAAGGAAATTTCAGTAACTCTAGTTAGCTAAAGTTTTGATAATAATCATTATTTAAATCCCAACTTTTACACTACTCTACACATACGAAGTAAAATAGTACAGTCACATTTTTATGTGGACTAGGTATCGTTTGACGGGAATCCTTACGAGCTCCATTACAGGAGCATAAAATATGGCTTATGATGACTTTCATTTCGACTATTGGTGATTTAATGGCTCTGAGCACTATGGGACTTAACATCGATGGTCATCAGTCCCCTAGAACTTAGAACTACCTAAACCTAACTAACCTAAGGACATCACACAACACCCAGCCATCACGAGGCAGAGAAAATCCCTGACCCCGCCGGGAATCGAACCCGGGAACCCGGGCGTGGGAAGCGAGAACGCTACCGCACGACCACGAGATGCGGGCTTATTGGTGATTTGCTGATCATGACACATATGTACAGTACACATGGAATATGTAATTCGTCCACCAATATATATTTGTATGTGTGTGTGTGTGCGTGTGTGTGTGGAAAGTCATTGCCGGCCGCGGTGGTCTAGCGGTTCTAGGCGCGCAGTCCGGAACCACGCGACTGCTACGGTCGCAGGTTCGAATCCTGCCTCGGGCATGGATGTGTGTGATGTCCTTAGGTTAGTTAGGTTTAAGTAGTTCCAAGTTCTAGGGGACTGATGACCACAGATGTTAAGTCCCATAGTGCTCAGAACCATTTGAACCATTTTTTTTTTTTTTTTTTGGAAAGTCATTCATAATAATATGCCCACTGAGTAGTGGCAGTCTCTTGTGCGTATTTACAAACATTAAACAACACGCATCGTTACAAATTCTCTAACCTTTATGTGTCCAAAAAAACAGGTGCTTCTTCCATTACATGATATTCGTGTCATCATAGCCAAGCGACTTTCCGCTAATTACCGCAATGTTGTTTGTTATCTGCAACGTTATACACTTTTTACCGACCAAAACTAGGATGTTATACTTCTAATGCATGTTGCTGAGGTACTCTAATTACTACATATTGGCCTTTAAAAATCTCGTGACAATTCTCTATCCCGTCATTACTATTGCGTGATTTTTCATCATCTTTGATTAAACTTATTTTCTTTCAAAATACATTCTTACATCTCAAAAGAAAATTCTTTACTTCTTATTTTACAGCTCTTCTATTACTTTGTTTTCCTCTACTTCAAACCTTGCTGACACTTAAACACTGTTGTTTCACTATTTATCTGACTATTGTTTCCTTTCTGTAAGGTAATTTCATGGTTGTTGGTTTCCTTCTGGAAACATCCACCCATCAGTTTCACGTAGCATCAGTTCTATGATTCTTTGTGAAACTGATAGTAACTCAAACTTCATTTTAGCCTTTGTACCACTTACTGTCGTGCTCATGATGCTTTTCTCAGAACCTCCGGCATCAGCCTGGCCTACTGACCAGTCCTTTGCTATAATAAAACTTATACATCTATCTTCCACCATTGTGCCACTAACTCTCAACACTGTTTCTTGATTCCTCATTTCTAATAGTACTTTGTTTTTGTTGTTTCACTGTTACCTCCAATGCCACATATGGCCTCAAAAGTCTATACTGGTAATACAGGTACTCTCTCTCTCTCTCTCTCTATTATTTGCCCATAAATTCCCCCTAACATGGCGCATAATTTGCTCCTAGTTCAAGGACGGCTTTTATCTGAATGCCCTAATCTTCGACATTAATTACAAATCGATAATTCTCTTTATTCTCACATTTTTTCCCTCCTCCTAATTGTTTCCTTCCCCATTGGAAACATTCACCCATCAGTTTCACATAGCGTCAGTTCCGTGATTCTTTGCTAAACTAATAGTAAATACAAACTTTATTTTAATCATTGCCTGATTTACAATCACTACATCTTGTATTCTGGTATCCGCCTCCATAGCTGAGCGGTGCCGGCACGGTAGCTCAGCGTGTTCGGTCAGAGGGTCAGCTACCCTCTGTAATAAAAAAAACTGAGTCATCGGACGTCCGCCCCGAATAAATTCAATGATTCAACGAACAATATAGAACAAAACGAAATTAACAAAAAAAGAGAAAAAAGAAAAAGTGGTCAGGGTGGCAGAATGCCATGCGAGGGCTCGGGTTCGATTCCTCGTAAGGTCGGAAATTTTCTCCGTTCGGGGACTGGGTGTCGTGTTGTCTTCATCATCAATTCATCCTCATCGACAAGCAGGTCGCCGAATTGGCCTCGACGAAAAAGACGTGCACAAAGCGACCGGCCTACCCGACGGGAGGCGCTAGCCAAATAACACTTCATTTTTCATCTATTATGGTGAAATTTTTAACACCAAATAAGGTTCTCTCTATCACAATCTTCATGTAATTATCATGCAAACGTGAGTTATCACCCATTTCTGTTCGGTAGTAATCATTGTTTTATCTACTACCATTAAAATATAGACCACTTCATTCTCGCCTATTCCTTTCCTGGGAAAATCGGTACTGTATCCCTCATTCTCTTTTGTGGTAATGTTGTTTACGTTGTTACGGTTTCTGTCACCGTCATCTTTTGATTTCAACTTCCACCCTTCCAATAGTTGCCCTTCGTTGAAACAGGGCTTTCTGTCGCCAATTTTCTGTCGATGATTCACAGTGTTGGGTACTTCCCGTTTAGTAATGAATTTGTGACAGATACATGGTTTCAGACAATCGTCTTTATTGATAACATTCCCGCTATTATTATTTCCTACAGTCCTATATTTCAGCTTTGAATTTAGCTGTTTACTTACCTTTCCAGCAAAAGTTCATTGTCTATGTTATTAAAATCACTGATCCCGTGCTCAACATCATTTATTTTCTCAAACCCTTCCTTTGCATTACCGACAAATCTCTTTTCAGGACCTGCTTTTACAGATAACGCGGGCTGAACCGGTACTAACTCATTATTTACATTAGAGACTATCTTTCAATAGTGTTCACTCTACTCACTAACAGTAGTTTACAAAGTATTCACGAGTGTCGCATTTTCATTGGTATCTTTATCTGGTTCTACCTGAAGATTTTCATTCCTACACATTCTATTTCCCAATATTTACTTCATTAACTTCTGTCCTTCCATGAAAACAGTAGTACTTCCATTTAACTGTTTAAAATTTTCGTTGGTATCCCTGGCACATTCTTCTAATTTTTCAGTAATAACAGTCTCTAATTTGCCAAATTTACTGTTAATATTCCAGTAAAATGTTTCGTCATTCACCTTGATATCCTTCATAATTTGATCAAATCTGTTGCTAGAATCTTGGTTAGTCTGCTCAATATCATTCCTTATTTCACTAATTTTGCTTTTAGTAGCCCTAGAACAAGCTTTGTTATTCTCCTTAATATTATTCCGTATTTCTTCAAGTTTACTGTTTATTGAACCGTTAGTTTCCCTTATCTTAGGACACCTGTTAGATGCTTCTAATTTGTTGTTAAGAGCCTGGAACATCTCGTGCATACATAAGTTCGGTAGTTTTACCTCCGTTACTACCTGAGTACTTGTTTCAGCAATGCTGCCTTTCGAGCTTACAGTTTCTTCAAACCCTTGCTCTTCACATTCCGCTACATCACTCATCCTATATTCCCCTATCCTTATAGATTTTCCCAAAAGTGCTAAACATCATAGTATCAAGTTACAATTTAATCCAATTTTGTAATTACTCCTAATTTCGTCTTTCTTCCTGTAAGTTTTCGCGTTTTCCAGACGATGTATCCGATTGAAGAATGTACAGAGTGAATCACCTAAGACTTGGCCCCAAATGTTCCGGAAACAGAAGTGCTATTAATGTGCGGTTTTCATAGAATGAATTGCTAGTCAGAGGCTCTTATGGTTAGTCAGTCAGCAGATTCATTAACAAGTATTACATACGCGTCAGTCTTATAAATATCGGCTGGGTCAGTTTTATTCTTGCCACATTGTACAAGTACGAGAGTGAGTCAAAAGAAAACCTTAAGTATTTTTTAAAAATATTATTTATTGTGCAGAAGTGGTACAATGCTGTATCACTTTTCAACATAATCTCCCTCACGCTCAATACAAGTCCTCCAGCGCTTACAAAGTGCATAAATTCCTTTAGAAAAAAATTCCTTTGGTAGTCCGCACAACCACGCATGCACTGCGTGGCGCACCTCTTCATCAGAACGGAACTTCTTTCCTCCCATTGCGTCTTTGAGTGGTCCAGACATATGGAAATCACTTGGGGCAAGGTCTGGTGAGTATGGTGGATGAGGAAGACACTCAAAATGCAGGTCTGTGATTGTTGCAACTGTTGTACGGGCAGTGTGGGGCCTTGCATTGTCACGTTGCAAAAGGACACCTGCTGACAGCAATCCACGTCGCTTTGATTTGATTGCAGGCCGCATATGACTTTTGGGAGATCTGTGTGTGATGCACTGGTGACAGTGGTCCCTCTAGGCATGTAATGCTCCAAAATGACGCCGTTTTCGCCCCAAAAGAGAGTCAGCATAACCTTTCCTGCTGACGGTTCTGTTCGAAACTACTTTGGTTTTGGTGGTGAGGAATGGCGCCATTCCTTGCTCGCTCTCTTCGTTTCCGGTTGGTGGAAGTGAACCCAGGTTTCGTCCCCAGTAACGATTCTTGCAAATAAGCTATGACTTTCTCGTTCAAAGCGCCGAAGAAGTTCTTCACAAGCATCAACACGTCGTTCTCTCATTTCAGGAGTCAGCTGCCGTGGCACCCATCTTGCAGACACCTTGTGAAACTGGAGCACGTCATGCACAATGTGGTGTGCTGACCCATGACTAATCTGTAAACATGCTGCAATGTCATTCAGTGTCACTCAGAGGTTTTCCTTCACTTTGGCTTCAACTGCTGCAATGTTCCGTGGAGTCACAACTCGTTGTTCCTGACCTGGACGAGGAGCATCTTCCACTGAAGTCACACCATTTGCGAACTTCCTACTCCATTCGTAGACTTGCTGCTGTGACAACCATGCATCACCGTACTGTACCTTCATTCGTCGATGAATTTCATTAGGTTTCACGCCTTCACTACGCAAAAACCGAACAACAGAGCGCTGTTCTTCCCTGGTGCAAGTCGCAAGTGGGGCGACCACCTTTATACCGATACTGCGACGGTATGTGTGCATCTGCACTATGCTGCCACCTACAGGCCGTTCTGCGCGCTGTTTGTAGCACGCTTACCAACTTACGGGGAAATTTCGATTTGTTATTATAAATTTAAGGTTTTCATTTCACTCACCCTCGTATGTTAGCGCCACGAGGTGTCGCTGTAAGAGAGGCGAGCGGCACGCTCACAGAACAGCGGCTGCACATACGAGTGTGCATACGAGTAACCAACTCCTTCAGTTGAATCGGCGTAAGTCGATCCACGACAGTTGCAGTGGGCTGGGCACGATAGCTTTGCAGGCCAGTAACGTAACGCGATGTTGTAAACATGGCAATGTCTCCGTGCTGCTACTGCTCTGTAGATGATTAATGACATCAGCGCTGCGAGTTTTCAGGGATCTTCTCGCGCTGCCTCTACTATCAGGCTGGTTCACATTACGCCAGTAATTCCAGTAATTTAGTTAATTGGCGAGTGATTTAGTAAATTTGGTTTAATGTTTACTCGACCCGAACCAGTAAGGTGGATAGTAGACAATCGAGTAACTACCCCAACCCAGATCACCTATCACTAGCGCGCCACTGGACATGTGTGAACACGTCCTGTTTAGCAGCGCGCGTCGTTATCTGTATACATTACGCTCTCAAGATTGGGTCACCTGTTCCTTGTGCAGCAGCAACATGGCTCGTTAAAGTGACGATACAGCGGTTATGTTTACTTCTCATTATGTAGAACAGAAGCGCTTGCGAAACGTGAAATATTCACAGTGCAAAAATAAAGGAACCAAACCATCCGCAGTCACAAACAGAAAATTGAAAGCATCAGGTCAGCATTATTGTCTATTTTTAGATTCTGAACAACAAGCTAATTATCACATTGCGTATTTCTGACAGATCCACTCAATTCCAAGAATTGAAAACAGTGAAGGAATCAAAATCGGTCCGGATAGACACTGACGCGGTGTTTGTGCCAAATGTTAAATAGTTTAAGAGACTGGATGAGCGTCTCAGAAACTTGAATATGGAAATTACATAAATTGAAGACAATTTAGTATAACATTATTTAGCATGCATGTTTATTGTTTAGGCTTTAAAATAAGTGTGCAAGAAGTTGGAAACCTACTTCAGTATTCATTGAAATTGTCTACATGTTGTCTGCTAGAAAATCATGCGTGATTGCTTAGGGATCGATCCTTCTCCCTCAAAGTAATCAGCGTACAGTTCCCGAATAGTACGGGAACTTTCTAATCCATGATGGAGTAAAGTTCTTGGTACTGACTGAACTCCACGGGCCTGCGGCTGGCCCCTCCAATTGTCATTAACGTTTGTTCCTCTAAGCTTGTTTTCCGTGTCCACAGTAAACTCCGTTGGCCTGTTCTCTAACGCAGTTTGGCTCAGTCTATTATGGCTCAGTCTGTTATGTATAGCTTGATAACTCTCGCTCTCCGAATCATGTTGCACTGCATAGTCGACAACAGCCAAAGCTTGACTGCCAACCAAATCTTGTGTTTAGGCGCACTTGCTTACTTTCCAGTTGTTAAGTAGAGCTACTGAATCAATTGCTACTGACTAAATTACTGGCCTGATGTTAACCAGCCTCCAGCGACACGCATCAGCCGTCTCAGGGTTGCTACGGTAATCAGACCAGCACTGGCTGTTCAGGGTGTAGCGCTGCCGGCAGCTAACGCGCCTACGAACTATTGTTATTTCTCCTGGCCCGCGTATACTACCTTATGAACGGGCAGCGCAGCAACTACGTCGAGCCCGAGAAAGAACTACTCTTCGCTGCCACCTGGCTCCTAACACTCTGCTCGCAGAAGCCCCAGTTACAAGGCTACTATAAATTAAGTGTAAGCATCTGACGCCTTAGAAGTTTCTTTATATAGCGGGCATCAAGTATGATAAAATAAAAAGTCTTGATAATGTAGTAATTAGGAAACTCGACTCCCAGGATTCAAGTCACTGCTATTTGCTAGAACTCGACTCCCATAATTTTTTTTTTAGTTGTCTATCGTAGACGCTGTTGCAGAGACCTGAGAAGCTAACCCATGAAACAGAATGACACTATCGCTGTCATTAGTCGATAACAGCATTGCAGATATCAGTCGCGAATGTCATTGCGTTAAGGCCGTGCCAATAGGAGGCTGCGGTGAATGCAGAAAGAAGAGCTCTCGGAAATTATTTACACGTCCACACTGCAAATTTAATTGTACAGTTCTTTTAACTTCTTTCATGAGCAGTAACATTTTTGAGTTAGCTTTGAGTGCGTAAGATTCGTATCGCCTCCCAATTTTTTTTAATTTGCTACTCCGGTCTGAAGACCGTAAGGCACTGAGACACCAAGAATTTCAGGCAGGTTCTTTCCCGCTTTTGCGACCGAACTGTGGGCAATAAATATTTGAGGTAGTCTGCTCAAATACGGACTTACTCCGCATAAATATTAATTACAAGATGTATGCTATTCGTATCGCTAGTTACATTAGTCAATAAGAAGCAAGAAGCAATCACAGAAAAAGTAACGTCAAAGAATACATAAGGGATTTATGTACTTCGCATAACTATGTCTGCACGTTCACACAAGTAGCTCGAGATACTATACATGTTATGAATCGCAAAAGAAATACAATTTTATCATCCAAAAAGCGGCGTCTATTTCGGTTAGTTATTTTCGTTATTATGTCAGGCGGAAGACATAACCGGCAACTACCGCGTCTTAGCGTACAATTACTAGCTGATACAGGAACTACTTATATTCCAGTCAATCCAAGTTATTATTCCAACAATGTACACTGGACGATCTCTTTAGATTCGATAAATCGGATAAATGTTCACAAAAATGCAATACGTTGACACATCTTTTCATAAACTTCCAAACATTTGTTGCTAAACTCATGTTTGGAAGTCAGAGATAACTTCTAACTGCGTTGCCTTATCGACAACACTTTCTTATAAGGAAAACACGTCTGTTTACATAAATGACATCTATAATTTTGATTTCGTGCTCAATATGATCACCTTATCAGTTCACTTCCTGTTCCTGTAATTCCCAAATAACAATATTCATAGTTAAATTCATGCAGTTGTTACACTGGAATGATAGAGATGATTGTATATCAACTTTTAGTATCGTAATCAGTTGCGATTTTAACACTTATATTTCCAGTTATTATCATGATCCGTTTAATAAAAAATTCTCCAAATATCTTCGAGTGGGAGAGGAGATTCATTACACCAATACATTTCTTTCGCTTCAACTCTTTAAACAGTTTCATTGCACAGAGTATTGTATATTATTTCGCCGTCAAGAAATTGAAATTAATCAGTTGCTGTATTAAAGGCATCGTGGCTAATACAGATCTTGACCAGTACAACTTACTATACGCATAACTTTTTTCATTTTACGTTGTTTAAGAACAGTGTACAAAGCAATTAAATCAAGCTTTGTGCATCGTCCTCATATCCTCGGCCGTCGATTCGATCAACATTATGCCTGGGGACGTCAGCCCCTGACGCAGTGGTGGTTACCATCGGATGTCACTTAGTTGCTTCGCCCCTTGTGTAACAACAAACACATGCAAACACACACACACACACACGCGCGCGCTCGCGCTTTATAATGTTTTCTTTTTGTGTGAAATTAGGCTTCCTTTAATATAAGTTTATTACCTAACATAAAACTAATAAGCAAGAGTTGTGGCCCAATATACATGGTGTTACAAAAAGGTACGGCCAAACTTTCAGGAAACATTCCTCACACACAAAGAAAGAAAATATGTTATGTGGACATGTGTCCACGCTTACTTTCCATGTTAGAGCTCATTTTATTACTTCTCTTCAAATTACATTAATCATGGAATGGAAACACACAGCAACAGAACGTACCAGCGTGACTTCAACCACTTTGTTACAGGAAATGTTCAAAATGTCCTCCGTTAGCGAGGATACATGCATCCACCCTCCGTCGCATGGAATCCCTGATGCGCTGATGCAGCCCTGGAGAATGGCGTATTGTATCACAGCCGTCTACAATACGAGCACGAAGAGTGTCTACATTTGGTACCGGGGTTGCGTAGACAAGAGCTTTCAAATCCCCCCATAAATGAAAGTCAAGGGGGTTGAGGTCAGGAGAGCGTGGAGGCCATGGAATTGGTCCGCCTCTACCAGTCCATCGGTCACCGAATCCGTTGTTGAGAAGCGTACGAACACTTCGACTGAAATGTGCAGGAGCTCCATCGTGTATGAACCACATGTTGTGTCGTACTTGTAAAGGCACATGTTCTAGCAGCACAGGTAGAGTATCCCGTATGAAATCATGATAACGTGCTCCATTGAGCGTAGGTGGAAGAATATGGGGCCCAATCAAGACATCACCAACAATGCCTGTCCAAACGTTCACAGAAAATCTGTGTTGATGGCGTGATTGCACAACTGCGTGCGGATTCTCGTCAGCCCACACATGTTGATTGTGAAAATTTACAATTTGATCACGTTGGAATGAAGCCTCATCCGTAAAAAGAACATTTGCATTGAAATGAGGATTGACACATTGTTGGATGAACCATTTGCAGAAGTGTACCCGTGGAGGCCAATCAGGTGCTGATAGAGCCTGCACACGCTGTACATGGTACGGAAACAACTGGTTCTCCCGTAGCACTAACTCTCCATACAGTGATGTCGTCAATGTTACCTTGTACAGCTGCAACTTCTCTGACGCTGACATTAGGGTTATCGTCAACTGCACGAAGAATTGCCTCGTCCATTGCAGGTGTCCTCGTCGTTCTCGGCCTTCCCCAGTCGCGAGTCACAGTACATACTGACGAAACTAAAATGAGCTCTAACATGGAAATTAAGCGTTTCCGGACACATGTCCACATAACATCTTTTCTTTATTTGTGTGTGAGGAATGTTTCCTGAAAGTTTGGCCGTAATTTTTTGTAACACCCTGTGTATCGTTTACACGACCAAACCCCGTATTGATACACCAAAATACTTTATATCACTACTTAAAGCATTCCTAGTAGTTCGGAATATACAGTAAGTATGACATCTTTTCTTGAATGATGTTCTTTTTTATACAGGACGAGACAAAATCTCCAAAAATAGGTAATTTTTGTGTCGCTGTGATGTTTCCAGTAATTAGGCTAGTAGGTATTCACTTTACAATAGTTCCACAAATATATGCAATGCCTAAGAATTGTTTCTATTTTCCTTTAGGCGGGTACCGGTACGTAGTATCCTTGGAGTTGATTAAGAAAGACAGCAGACAATTTGTCTGCAGTGGTTCGCTTATCGCGTCTCAAATCATAGTGACTGCAGCGCACTGTATGAGGCAGTCGCACGGCCGCTACTGGGTGAGTACAAGAATCGGATCACCACATACGCCAGTTCTTATTACAGCTTTCAGCTCCACTTAGAAATTACTCATAAGCTTCTGTGATTAACTTAGTACGTAGTTCTAAAGAACGACCGTCTTGATAACGGTAGCCATCATTTTTTCGACTATAGTAAGCAGTTTGCTTGAATGTTATAGGTTTTCGGAATCAGAATGACACTACTGCACCGAATGTTATTTGGAATCTGCGTCGGTGTAACGTATCACTCTTTCGTTGATAGTAAGAAATTGGGACAGCAAATGATCTCCATCTTAGCACTCCAAAACCTCTCCTCCGCTTTACATTGATTGTTCTTTGTGACAACCAGTAAGCGTTTTCTGGGTATTCCTTGCACACAGTTTGCGAGATCTGAGCTTTTCCATGAATATCATGTGAATAGTGGTGTGTCCAACACGAGAAAACCTATCAGACCAACAGTCGTCAATTGTAAATCAGATCACCGTTTTTAGAACATTGGTTGCACGATTTTATTGCTCTGGATACTAGGCATGCCACTCCTGTCTTCGTCATTCGCATTACTTCTGCCACTCTTAAAGTATCGACACCAAGCCTAATCTTTCCTTCACCTAGAACTGTCGTAAAGTAGTCAGGCACAACTCACGAATCTCAGCAGCAGCTCACAAAATTCGATTTACAGCAAGCACTTCGCAAGTGACGAAAGAAACCGATTTTCACCGCAATTATGGTTTGCTTTTGGCCGCGGATTAACGACCTCCGAAACAAAGCAATGACTTCTGTGGCTTCATAAATAACCAAATGATGGTACTGTATTTACTCAACTTCGTTCTGAAAGTCCAACATATAAATATAAGAAAATGGTCCCCACTTTTCGAATACATCTGACGTAAAACAGACACCCCAACGGTGTTTCTTTCCGTGAGATTAGAAAAACTCATTTAAACAACACTCTCTAAGGTAGCTTCATGACATCCACGGTACTAAAGTAAGACGAAGTAAATATTTCAGAATTCGAATCAAGAACAGCTACCGATATGAATAAGTTAGAAACAGATATCCTCGGAGTAGTGAAGAAAATTAAATCACTTAATAAAAGTAAGTCTTCCGGTCCTGACAGTATACCAGTTAGGTTTCTTTCAGAGTGTGCTGATCCAATAGCTTGATACTTATCAATCATATACAACCGCTCGCTCGTCGAAAAATCCGTACCCAAAGACTGGAAAGTTGCACAGGTCACAACAGTATTCAAGAAAAGTAGTACGAATAATTCACCAAATTACAGGCCCATCTCATTAACGTCGATATGCAGCGGGATTGTGGAACATATATTGTGCTCGAAGATCATGAATTACCTCGAAGAGAACTTGCTATGTCCGCGGACCTAACCGAATCACGCGCGCCCTGCCGTCGCGCAGCCTGGCCGCACATGCGCGGTGGTCGGCCTCAGCTTCACGTCGCGGCCGCCGGAGGTTCATGGCGTTATCTCCGGCTGAAGACGTCGCGCCTTTCAATAGTTCTTGCCTGCAGCTCCCTCTACGGCCACAAAATATAACGGGAGCACGGACCTGACACCACGGCCACTCGCTCTTGCTCGCTGGCTGTGTTAATATCGAAGTGTTACTGTATAGATCTTATACGACAACCGTGTGCTTAGAACTTAGTTACGATTTGGATTGCACTGTGGATTTGTGAATTGTATTGTGAACTTAATTACGTAGCTACTTGCTATGAGAGCAACAGACGGTGCCTGCTTCAGTGTGGAGAATAAAGATAAGTAATCTTCCTGAACGCTGGCGCCTTACTTTGAGACTTTTCTCGGCCATCAGATCTTGCGTCACATCCCGGTCGCGTCCTGCTGCCAATTCCAACACGATACCATGGTTCATCAAGAGTAGTGACTGGCGTATTGTGACGAGCCAGTTGCTCGGCCACCATTGACCAGACGTTTTCAATTGGTGAGAGATCTGGCCAGGTCAGCAGTCGAACATTTTCTGTATCCAGAATGGCCCGTACAGCACCTGCAACATGTTGTCGTGCATTATCCTGCTGAAATGTAGGGTTTCGCAGGGATCTAATGAAGGGTAGATCCACGGGTCGTAACACATCTGAAATGTAACGTCCACTGTTCAAAGTGCCGTCAATGCGAGCAAGAGGTGGCCGAGACGTGTAACCAATGGCACCCCATACCATCACGCCGGGTGATACACCAGTATGGCGATGACGAATACACGCTTCCAATTGCGTACACCGCGATGTCGCCAAACACGGATGCGACCATCATGATGCTGTAAACAAAACTTGGATTCAGAATGAGATTTTCACTCTGCAGCGGAGTGTGCGCTGATATGAAACTTCCTGGCAAATTAAAACTGTGTCCCCGAGTGAGGCTCGAACTCGGGACCTTTGTCTTTCGCGGGCAAGTGCTCTACCATATGAGCTACCGACGCACGACTCACGTCCGGTACTCACAGCTTAGTCACATCCCCCAGGCAGTGGTTAAGCCATGTCTCCGCAGTATCCTTTCGTTCAAGAGTGCTAGTTCTGCAAGGTTCGCAGGAGAGCTTCTGTAAAGTTTGGAAGGTAGGAGACGAGATACTGGCAGAAGTAAAGCTGTGAGTACCGGGCGTGAGTCATGCTTCGGTAGCTCAGATGGTAGAGTGCTTGCCCGCGAAAGGCAAAGGTCCCGAGTTCGAGTGTCGGTCGGGCACACAGTTTTAATCTGCCAGGAAGTTTCAGAACTTGGATTCATCCGAAAAAATGACGTTTTGCCATTCGTGCACCCAGGTTCGTCGTTGAGTACACCATCGCAGGCACTCCTGTCTGTGATGCAGCGTCAAGGATAACCGCAGCCATGGTCTCCGAGCTGATGGTCCATACTGCTGCAAACGTCATCGAACTGTTCGTGCAGATGGTTGTCTTGCAAACGTCCCCATCTGTTGACTCCGGGATCGAGACGTGGCTGCACGATCCGTTACAGCCATGCGGATAAGATGCCTGTCATCTCGACTGCTAGTGATACGAGGCCGTTGGGATCCAGCACGGCGTTCCGTATTACCCTCCTGAACCAACCGATTCCATATTCTGCTAACAGTCATTGGATCTCGACCAACGCGAGCAGCAATGTCGCGATACGATAAACCGCAATCGCGATAGGCTACAATACGACCTTTATCAAAGTCGGAAACGTGATGGAACGCATTTCTCCTCCTTACACGAGGCACGACGTTTCACCAGGCAATGCCGGTCAACTACTGTTTGTGTATGAGAAATCGGTTGGAAACTTTCCTCATGTCAGCACTTTGTAGGTGTCGCCACCGGCGCCAACCTTGTTTGTGTGAACGCTCTGAAAAGCTAATCATTTGCATATCACAGAATCTTCTACCTGTCGGAAGCACGTCTGTAGCACGTCATCGTCGTGGTGTGGTAACTTTAATGGCCAGTAGTGTATATTCTTCACCGATTTATGGCGTTCTGCACCATGTACGACACAAAGAAGGAAAAACTTCGAGTGATCTTCATTCTTTAATCTCTGAAGGTTCACTAAAGAAGAAATATTGTCTGTAACAGTTTACGACAGCGAGAAGCGTTTGAGAAGCAGATAAGCGGCCTGTCACCGACAGGCATCTGGACGCACCTCTCATCACCCACTTCTCCTTTTCGCCCTACACAGTCCAGTATAAGACTGCTTTATGGTAACAGGAGTGATGATTAGCATGACATCGCTCAACTAATCTCACGATCGGTGCGCTGTCGCTTGCTAATGAAATAAATGATTGTGGAAGTGATTGCGTCTGACTCAAAACTAGGAATCGTCATTAGCACTTGTTGCTGAACCAGGAGAAGACAACTTCATAGACACAGAGAAGGAAGATTGTGCCTTTACAATACAAGTTAATTACATATATACTGCCAGCGCTGTGCGGTGAGCAGGAAACCAAAAAACATTATTTCTATTTCTTTCTTCTAAGTAAATGACAGACGCTAGAATTATAAATCGATAAATTTTACATGTGTTTTTATAGCAGTAAAAGAAAAAATTCAGGTTTTAAGTCTTGAAATCTATAGTAATTCCAAGATTGGAAGTAGGTTGTGCGTAGATTCTAGTCCCGTGGAGTAGGAGTAGCTTCTTTGATTTCCAATCAAATCTTTCTCGGTCCTGAGTTCGAACCCCGACACCCCTCAAATTTTGAATGTAAATCATTTGCAATGGAGGCCGAAGACTTTCAGGATAATAAGTCAACCTCATTCTGCCGACAGCCTTGTCATAGAGGGCGGAGGAGCCCACAGAAATTCAGGACACTCTCTTGCTCTTGGGCTGGGAAACTGCCCCTAAAGAAGGAAGTATCAGCAATGATTAACGGCATAAGGATGCAGAAGGCAGTGGAAACCACTGCAATGAAGACACATAATGTGTATCCACAGAACACGCGATTTCGGGTGGCAGTCACTGAAACAAAGGGGGTTTTCTTTGCGGCGAGATCTATTTACGAAATTTCAATCACTAACTTTCTCTTCCGAATGCGTAAATATTTTTTTGACACCCATCCACGTAGGGAGAAATGACCATCATAATAAAATAAGAGATATCAGAGCTCGAACGGAAAGATTTAGATGTTCCTTCTCCCATGCGCCATTCGAGAGTGGAATGGTGGAGAAGTAGTATGAAAATGTCGTATGCCAGGTACTTCAGTGTGAATTGCAGAGTAACCATGTAGATGTAGATGTAGAACATATAGCCTGTAATTGGAAACGTGTCTTGATTCTCTCTCCATTGGAAAAAGACTACGGATTAGTCCTCCATTCGTACCTCCGGGAGGGGGCTGCCAAGGGGGAGGTGACCAAACTAGAAAATTTGAAAAGGGTAAGGCTCAATGTAGATATGGTGGGGGTCAATGAAGTGAAATGCAAAGAAGATAAGGATTTCTGGTCAGATTGGTATAGAGAAATATCAACAGCAGCAGAATATGGTATAACGGGAGCAGGGTTTGTTATGAATAGAAAAGTTGCTGTGAACAGTTCAGGGACAGTGTTTTTCTTATCAGAATTAAATCCAAACCAACACTGACAACAATAGTTAAGGTATACATGCCGACGTTTCAAGCCGAAAACGAAGAGACAGAGAAAGGATATGAAGATATTGAACGGGTAGTTCAGCACGTAGATGAAGATGAAAATCTAATAGTCATTGGGAATTTGAATGCGGGTGGAGGAGAAGTGTGTGTTTGTGTGTGTGTTGGGGCTTACAGGCGCTCAACGTCGAGGTCATCAGCGGTGGAGGAGAAGGAGGAGAAGAAAGGGTTAAGGGAGAATACGGGCATTGCACTAGGAATGAGAGAGCAAAATGACTAATTGAGTTTTGCAATAAATTTCAGCTAGAAATACTCTATTCAAGAATCAGAAGAGGAGGAGGAGGTATACTTGGAAAAAGCCGGGAGGTAAGGGAATATTTCGATTAGATTACATCAGGGTCAGGCAGAGATTCCAGAAACAGATACTGGATAGTAAGTCGTAGCCATGATTAGATATAGACTCAGACTACAATTCAGTAGTGATGAAGAGTAGGCTCAATTTTAAAAGACTAGTCAGGAACAATCGATGCGCAAAGAAGTGGCATACGGAAGTAATAAAGACAGGCTTGAAATTCTCTAAGATTATGGATACCGCAATAAGGAATAGCTCAGTAGGCAGATCAATTGAGGAGGAATGAAAATCTCTAAAAAGGGCTGTCACACAAATTGGAAAGAAAAACTTAAGTACAAAGGAGGTAACTGCGAAGAAACCATAGGTAACACAAGAAAAACTTCAGCTGATCAACGAGAGAAGAAAGTACAAATATGTTCAGGTAAATTCGGAATTGGAGATACACAAGTCACTTAGGAATGCAATAAATAGGAAGCGCAGGGAAGCTAAGGTCAAATGGCTACAGGAGAAACGTGAAGATATCGAAAAATAATTGATTGACGGAAGGACTGATTCCCCATATAGGAAAGTGAAAACTACCTGGGACGAAATTAAAAGCAAGGACAGTAACATTAAAAGTTCACTGGGAATTCCACGGTTAAATACAATGGAGATAGTGCGTAGGTGGAAAGAGAACACTGAAGACCTCTATGAGAGGGAAGACGTGTCTCTTGACGTGACAGAAGAAACAGCAGTCGATAGGGAGGAGACAGGGGATCCAGTATTAGAATCAGAATTTATGAGAGCTTTGGAAGATTTTTAAGACTGACGGGATAGATAACATTCTATTTGAATTTCTAAAATCATTGAGAGAAGTGGCAACAAAACGACTATACACGTTTGTGTGTAGAATGTATGAGTCTGGCGATGTACCATCTTTCGGAAAAACATCATCCACATAATTTCTAAAGACTGCAGCTGATAAGTGCGAGAATTATAGCACAATTACCTTAACACTCATGCATCCAAGTTGCGGACAAGAGCAGTATACAGAGGAATAGTAAAAACTGAGGATCATATGACGTTGCGGTTGACAATGGAAGCAAGACTAAAGAAATATCAAGACAGGTTCATAGGATTTGTCGATTGGAAAAAGCGTTCGACAGTGTAAAATGGTGCAGTAAGTTCGAATTACTGAGAAAAATAGTGTGTAAGTTATAGGAAAAGCGGGGTCACACACAATATGTATTAGAACCAACAGCGAACAATAAGAATGGGAGATGAAGAACGAAGTGCTCGAATTAAAAAGAGTGTAAGACAGGGATGTAGTCTGTCATCGCCACTGTTCAGTATATACATGAAGAAGCAATGACGATTACAAAAGAAGGGTCAAGGGTGGGATTAAAATTAAGGTGAAAGGATCAATGATAAGATTCGCTGAAGACATATTTATCCTCAGTGAAAGTGAAGAATAATTGCAGGAGCTGATAAATGGACTAAGCAGTCTACTGAGTAGAGAATATGGATTGAGAGTAAATCGAATAAAGACGAAAATAATGAGAATTAGCAGAAATGAGAACAACGAAAAACTTAACATCAAGATTAATGGTCACAAAGTAGATGAAGTTAACGAATTCTGCTAACCACGCAGAAAAATAACGCATGACTGTCGGATTAAGGAGGACATAAAAAGAAGACTATCACTGGAAAAGAAAGCATTCCTGGTCATGAGAAGTCTACTGGCATCAAACATTGGCCTTAATTTGAGGAAGAAATTTCTGAGAATGTACGTTTGGAGCACAGCATTGCATGGTAGTGAGTCACGGACTGTTGGAAAAACAGAAACGAAGAGAATCGAATCATTTGAGATGTGCAGTTACAGAAGAATATCGAAAATTAGGTGGTCTGATTAGATAAAAAATGAGGAGGATCTCAGGACAATCGGCGAGGAAAGGAATATACTGAAGACATTGACAAGAAGAAGGGACATTCTGTTGAGACATCACGGAGTAACTTCCATAGTAGTAGATGGAGATGTAGACGGTAAAAACTGTAGAGGAAGACACCAAATAATTGAGAAAGTAGGTTGCAAGTGTTTCTCTGAAATAAAGAGGTTTTCACAGCAGAGGAATTTGTGGCGGGCCGAATCAATCCAATCAGAAGGTTGAAGAGTCAAAAAAAAGAAAAGAACAAAAGAAAAAAACTGAAACGAATTATGCTGTTTTAAGAAAGTTGTAAGCAAACCAAACAGAGCGGTTGTGAGGCTTGAAGAGTGCGCGGCCCTCCCGTCGGAGGTTCGAGTCCTCCCTCGGTCATGGGTGTGTGTGTGTCGTTCTTAGCATAGGTTAGTTTAAGTTAGACTCAGTAGTGTGTAGGTCTAGGAACCGATGACCTCAGCAGTTTTGTCCCTTAAGAACTCACACACATCTGAACATTTTGAATCTTGAATACGGGAAAGAAGACGTCTGAGATTATCTAAAAAGCTGTGTAAGGAAAGTTGTGGAGAAGGAGTGATGAGAAGAACGACATAGAACAAACAGAACTTAGCTAGGGAAAAAAATATAGTACATCACAGAAAAACTCCACATGTAAAATTATGATAGCCCTCGAATCACGAAAATGTGCTGTTATAATGGCATGGGAAATGGAAATGATCATATGGCATTGTTGGCCGGGAGGCCCCATTCGGGGGTGGGAAGCGACTAAAGGGATACTGTTCGACACAATTTACTGGATGATATACCGGAATGAGAGGCTGGAGGGCGAAACAGACCGAGACACGCCTAACGCAAATCAATTGTCCCCAGAATACATGTGCAACGATTCTAAAATCAGACGAAGGAAGGACATAAAGTTCAGGTGGAATTCATGTTCATTTGCTCTAATGGCATCGGGAAAATAATGCCCAGTTATGAGATTCTATACAGAACTGTTCTTGTACGCTGACACAGGAAGCATACGGCAGACCGATGTGTGTTCCAGTCACCGTGGAACATACGAATACTGTAAAAGGCGATTTTATATGATATCATCGATTACCGTGCAATTATCAGGTCGTATTTATAGCCATTCCCAATAGTACACGTGGGTTATACAGGGTGTTACAAAAAGGTACGGCCACACTTTCAGGAAACATTCCTCACACACAAAGAAAGAAAATATGTTATGTGGACATGTGTCCACGCTTACTTTCCATGTTAGAGCTCATTTTATTACTTCTCTTCAAATTACATTAATCATGGAATGGAAACTCACAGCAACAGAACGTACCAGCGTGACTTCAAACACTTCGTTACAGGAAATGTTCAAAATGTCCTCCGTTAGCGAGGATACATGCACCCACCCTCCATCGCATGGAATCCCTGATGCGCTGATGCAGCCCTGGAGAATGGCGTATAATATCACAGCCGTCCACAATACGAGCACGAAGAGTCTATACATTTTGTACCGGGGTTGCGTAGACAAGAGCTTTCAAATGCCCCCATAAATGAAAGTCAAGAGGGTTGAGGTCAGGAGAGCGTGGAAGCCATGGAATTGGTCCGCCTCTACCAATCCATCGGTCACCGAATCTGTTGTTGAGAAGCGTACGAACACTTCGACTGAAATGTGCAGGAGCTCCATCGTGCATGAATCACATGTTGTGTCGTACTTGTAAAGGCACATGTTCTAGCAGCATAGGTAGAGCATCCTGTATGAAATCATGATAACGTGCTCCATTGAGCGTAGGTGGAAGAACATGGGGCCCAATCAAGACATCACCAACAATGCCTGCCCAAACGTTCACAGAAAATCTGTGTTGATGACGTGATTGCACAATTGCGTGCGGATTCTCGTCAGCCGACACATGTTGATTGTGAAAATTTGCAATCTGATCACGTTGGAGTGAAGCCGCTAAAATGAGCTCTAACATGGAAATTAAGCGTTCCCGGACACATGTCCACATAACATCTTTTCTTTATTTGTGTCTGAGGAATGTTTCCTGAAAGTTTGGCCGTACCTTTTTGTAACACCCTGTATAGTACCACAATAATTTTTTTAGAAAGTTGCTTGACAGCGTTTCTGCTTATAAAGCAGAGAAATTAATACAAAAAAGAGTAAGCATTTAAGAGCTTAAAATTAAAATAAATAAAAGCTCATTGTTCGAGTCTGTCTTTCTTTAAACAGTAATATTTTGATAATTCTGCCTTGAGCTTTTTCTTTTTCCCCCCAGAAATGTTACTGTGATGTTAAATCATCATGGGTGGCTTGCAAGACTTCTGCTCCTACCAGGGATTTCGAAATAGAGCAATATTTATTAATGTTGATTACATTTCCTCGGCAGTGAAACGCGATGCGTGGGCAATTATCGCAAGCAATGTTTATCGTTCAGCTGTGTCGAAAGGGACTTCCGCGCATCGTCACATTCTTTTCTCGAAAATATTATTTTTCGGAAACACCTACAAAGAACACTGAAAATCATGTGGTCCTGATTTCAAAATACGATAATCGATACATTTGAGAATAAAAGTTCAATTAACTGCTTATTATTCTCAGACATTTCGAAAAGTGTGGGAAATCGTAGGATCAGTCGGACTTCACTAAATGTGAGGTAGGAAAAGCGTGAAACAAACCAGTGTCAAGTAACTGCAAGAATTCACTAGAATGCGGTAACACGTCACCAACTAGCGAGAGTTTCATGAATGAACAGAGGAAATAAGCGTGCGGAAAATATCCCATTACTGTTAAAGTTTCTGTTTGTGAGTGTATTTGTGCCTGAGTTCTCGTTAAGATCAATCAGAGAACAAGTACGTTTGACAAGATGGTTACATACCACACAAGTCCAACCATAACACCAAGATGTCTGCACGCTGGCCACATTGCTTATATCAGTAGCTAAGTACAAAATACCGGTAGCTATAATTGAAGTGCAGCTACTCAATGAGGTACAGTGTGAGCTGTAATTATCGTGTGCCATCGAGACTTGGTAGGTATGCTAATGTGCTAATGAGGAACCAATTTACCCTGGATAAAAAAATTAGTTCCAGTTTCGGACACCAGCTGCAAATCTGGAACTGTACATCGCTTGTATGGCGTCATCCACGGTGTCATTTGACAAAACCACTACACGAATGAACAGCATGACTATTGAGAAGGGAGATCATGCGCTGTTAGTGAAAGTGTTTTACGTGAACGTTAGCAATTCGAGAGCTGCACTGAGAGAGTGTCACCGACTGCAAGGTCTGAAGAGGATCCCGATGCCATTAAATGGTTTAAAGAAGACGATAATGAAATTCCAAATTACAGGTGAGCTTGGTGTGGCTCCTGGAAGACTAAAGCAAAGTGTCATTGCACTCACCATATGTGACTTTTTAGTGTGGATTCACAAGCACTTTTTTTCTCGGTCCACTCTTCTTTGAAGAGAATACGCCCAGATGGCATGTCAGGCGTACGCTGACGTCTGCATGTTATCGACACCTCCACGTGCAGCATGTGATTTCTGATTTGGAGCCGGCCGGAGTGGCCGTGCGGTTCTAGGCGCTGCAGTCTGGAACCGAACGACCGCTACGGTCGCAGGTTCGAATCCTGCCTCGGGCATGGATGTGTGTGATGTCCTTAGGTTAGTTAGGTTTAATTAGTTCTAAGTTCTAGGCGACTGATGACCTCAGAAGGTAAGTCGCATGGTGCTCAGAGCCATTTTTTTCTGATTTGGAAGTGTGCAACTATGTGGAAACCACTGTTTCCATTCAAGAATGGGCAACATGTAATGTCACTCACCCAGTGAAATATCTGCTTAAGGGAGTCTTCCACGAACATACTATCCGCAAAAGTTTTCCAGGTGCATGGTCTGCAAGATCACCCGATCTGAATCCGTATGACTTTTGGTTCTGGGGTATCTAAAAGATAGCGTGTACGAGCGACACTTTCGGTCTCTATCCGATTTGAAGGCCAGTATACAAGAACATGTTGCTCGGTTTCCACCGGAACCGCTGCGAGTAATTGTTGATTACGTTGTTTTACGGACCCAGCATCTTGTCACCGTCTCTGGTGCTAATACTGAACAAAGCGTGTAAGTACCAGTTTATAATGAAATCAACATTATGCCTTTCCCACTTGTTCTACCTTTTCAGTTCACATCCCGTACCTGATACATTACATATGGAAACATTGTTATACGTCTTTCTTGCATTCATAGCGCAACGTATGCACATTGTGGCCAGAATTAGAATTAAATTCTTTCCAACGTAAATCGGTTCCGCATTAAGGCATCAGAATAGCTACGAAGTTTCGCTGCCATACGATAATTACATCCCACACATCTCACACTGGACCTCTGTGAGTAGCAACAGTTTAATTATAACCACCCGGTGCTATATGGATACGACAATCCAGTGCAGCGTGCAACAAAACAGTGTTACGGGAGCACTAAACATCGTTAAGTAAACTGAGGGAGGGGACGCTGAAGCTAGTGCGCCATAGGGCTGTTTGTTTTATTTATAAAATTACAAACTAACAGTTACCTGTGACCATAAATAATATGCATTTTAGCTTGATGTTAGAAACACTGTAACAGTATAGAAGATGCATGTACAAGAACAATCTTGGGAACACACGAGACACGCCTCATAGCATTGCCAGGGGGCAGTTACTATAATAATACAAAAGATACTGTAGCGTACATAATGGTACACTATTCAAATTTTTGTATAAAAGACTAAAATATCCAAGACAGAATATAAAAGGTAGAGTGTACAAAAAAAACATTTACGAACGCTTCCGTATCATTTCGTAGCGCCGACAGTGGCCAATTTATATAAAAATAAATTAATGAATTGTACGTGATGAAGCACAGTCCAAATTATTTAATCATGTCAGCTAAGTTGTCCAAGACCACCTAAGCAAGAGCATAACAAAGGTCCGTTATATCTCTTACCGACAATAAAAATATTGCAGTGCATACACTTCCATACGAACCTAAATTAATACACTCATAATAGGATACATTTATTGCATCGTCTATTGCATTATAGCAGTAAAACATATAACATCATGCTTACAATTCTGCTACATTCGTATTCCGTTATGATGCTTTACTTGTAAATGAAACATCGACGTTGGTTAACTATGTAAAGGCCTGGGCAGGTCTTTGGGAGCATGTTCATCTATGCATAAAATTTGCCAATAGGTTGTTTTATATGCTCATTTTATGTAGTTTAATCAAGAAGTGAAAAGAAAAAAACAATAAAGTAATTATTATATGAGGATTGTCTTTATATGTTGCTGTATATGATCTAATTTAGGATACCAGTGTTTACAATAATTAGATTAATCCTTTGATGTATCGATTTTTTAAATTGTATATATACGATTGAAGATTACTTCACTTAGTATTCATACCTTCTCTTCCCCCTCCCCTCTCCCCCCCACCCCCACGCCAAAACGCCTCCCCCGCCCCTTCCTTCTCCCTACCCCCTGTATCCTGTCACGTGCCACTATTCCCTCTCCCCTTCCCCATGATGGTGTTAAGTTTTACATGTGAAGGTTCTGGTATATCCTCAGAAGACGATAATTGGCTTGATCACTTTCATTGTTTACGTTGCACAACAGTCTGTGTCACCAATGAGAGGGATCTAGTTGCTGTGAGTGGACTCCAAGCCATTCTTTGTACGTTTCTAATATGTCGTTTGGCCTGTTCTGTTTTTACAATGGTTGTAAGGTTATTAGTTAGGTACTACTAGTGCGATGGTTCTGGTCGCTGAAAATGGACTTTGAAAACATGGTTTTATACGTTTTATTACTATAATGCAATATGATATGTAATAAATGCTTTCTAATAGGTCTTTAATTTAGGTTCGTATGTTATTCCAAGCATTGAAATGTTCTATTTTTAGTAAAAAAATATAATGGAGCTTTATTATGCTCTCGCTTAAGTGATCTTAGACATTGTAGCTTATCTGATTAAAGAAATTGGACTGTGTATCATGATATTAGTTAGTTTCATTTATTGTTGTATTAATTGGTCACTGGTGGCGCTACAATGTATAACGTGGAAGTGGTCGTAAAATTATTTTTGTACATGCTGTCTTTTGTGACTTAGACAGGAGATTTGAACTGTGTATCATTATGTACGCTACAATATTTTTTGTGTTATGTTGACTGGTCACTGGCAGTGCTATGAGATGTGATGCGCACGTGTTCACAAGATTTCTTTCGTGCCTGCGTCTTTTATAGTGTGTTTATTTTAACATCAACCTAAAACAAATATAACTTAATGTTGTATGTAACCGTTATTTTGTAGTTTTGTAAAATAAAACAAAAAACCCTCGCATACCGCACTCCCTTCAGCGCTCACTACCTCAGTTTACCTAATAATGTTCTATGATCACGTAACACTGTTTTGCTGCACGCAACACTCGACTGTCGTGAGAAAATAGTAAATTGCATTTAGATACTCACACAAGCAATGTGACCAGCGTACATACATCATGGTGTTATCGAGGGTCTTACGTGATGTGTAATCGTCTTGTCAAACGTACTTGTACTTTGACTGACCTTATGTTTTCTGTATGTTAATTGTAACACGTACACTTTGTTCTATAGGTTGATTTGATAACGGCCAAAAGTCCACAAAGTTCCTTATGTACACCAGCAACACCACCTGTTTATCCTTCTTCTTAAAGCATCCATATAAGGTATTAATGTTGCACAAACCCCGTCCTACACTTAGTTCCAGAAAAATTAATCTAAAGGCGTCATCTCTCGTGGTGTAGCAGGCCAAGCAGTGAGACCATCACGCCCAAATCATCTGTCAGGAAATGTTTCGCTAAGAAAATTACTAACATGCAATCACCAATGCGGTGGTGCACCATCTTGTTGAAAAATTACATCAAGCTTCAAGTCCCTCAGTTCCACAAACTGTTCTAGAGTATCCAGATAGATATTAGCTGTTGGCAACTTCTCTACAAAAAAGGAAAGGCTAATGATTCTGTTGTACATTTAACCTCACTATGCATCCATTGCAGGGTAATGTATAACGTGTGGTCTTCCCGAACCCCATATCCTCACACTGAACTTGTTAACTTAACCTTATATATGGAATGTAGCCTCGTCTGAAAAACAAATTCTTTGAAGATACTGTTTTCTGCTGTTGATTCAAGCCAATATCTCAGTCGCAAAAGATGCTCGACTGGTACCATCATCTAGTTGTAACGTGTGACTTATATGGACCTTATGTGCATGCAGGTGTAGTCTGTTGTGTGGCATTCTTTGCATTTTGGGCCACGCGGGATTAGCCGAGCGGTCTAGGGCGCTGCAGTAATGGACTGTGAGGCTGGTCCCGGAGGAGGTTCGAGTCCTCCCTCGGGCATGGGTGTGTGTGTTTGGCCTTAGGATAATTTAGGTTAAGTAGTGTGTAAGCTTAGGGACTGAGGGACTGATGACCTTGGCAGTTAAGTCCCGTAAGATTTCACACACATTTGGACCTTTTTTTTTGCATTCTGGGCTCTAGGAATCCCTAATTCAAGAGATGCGCGTCGAGTGGATTTGGAAGGGCTTCGTGAGGACGCGTGTTACGCAGCTCTGACACTGATCACTGACTGAAGAGCGCCGTGGTTCATGGAAAATCTAGCATACTGCCGATGACAAACTTGATGACTTCCACTTTCATTTGTCACACACCACAAATGTGTACGGTCTATAGTTTTGTAAAATAAATACTGATAATTGCACCTAGACTTTAGGTCCAACCAGTACATCGAGATGAAACAATACCGCAAGAAACACTAATGAAAAAATGCTATTGTAATAACTGAATGCTACTACTAAACCAACTCAGATACCCATGGCACAACAGAACATTTACAGTTCAGTTGAGGTTGCCATTGTACGCTTAGGACACGCTGAAACAGAAATGTGGGAACACAGTAAGAAAGAACCATTGAAATTTATTAAGAATACGTCACAAAATGGTACTGAACTTCATTACAAATTGATGCTTGGTACTTGATATCCTATACCTAATACAATGTTATCTAAAGTAACTTTGTTCGTGAACTGAAACATCAATGGCAATTATCAGCCGCGCTTTAATTAGGATTCTAGTCTGAAAACCAGAGCAGTTATGGTAACAGACGACAGAAAGCAAGCTATAAACAACTGCACAGCTAAGAGAGACATTTACACTTATTGAAGGCTTTCTCCTGTCAGCTTTGAAATTTCATTTTCCATACCATGTGTTTAAGTGATTCGATTGTTATAAGGAACAGGAAACAATGGGAAACCAAACGTTGTTTTGGAAGCGAAATCTCTGAGGAGTACCACAGGGATCAGTACGAGGCTTTCTCTTTTATCTTTGTATGTCAACGATACCTCCCAGAACCATAACGTCATGCTTATATGGCATGATCTAATAGGCAGAGAGGATAATCTAGCTTACAGATGCACTCCTTCCTGTTCTAACTGCCTATCGACTCATGTTTCTAGTTTCAGATACTAGTAACACGCACAGTTCAATACAGACTCATTATTCGTACGTACTCACGTAACGTGTTGTGTGCGTCAACAGTGACGATGAGTGCAGTTATTAATTGCAAAGTAATGAAGTTTTCCACCGATCAGTTGAAATCACTACATCTCTGACTAATATCTGTCAGCGTCTTCATTGATATCTCAGCGTAAATTTATTGCTGTTTGAGAAACGTTACGATTAGCCATGTGACTGTCAAGTAAGTGTTTCACCGTCGGTGACATCGTTTTGGTCTCTCCTCTTGCCATCATCTATCTTGGTTCCCTGCGCAAGGCCGATTATTTTTGTCAGCGATTATTGACAATCCATTTATGCAAACATCGATACATTCGTTTTTACCTCACTCACTCAAATTTTGTTTTGAACAAAAACTAGATTTTTCGCCTATCCTTCTGCAAATCTAAATCCCTTTAAGGAGAAGAAAGATAATTTTAGAGTTTTCTGCGCAAAACAATGTTAATATTTCTTTGGGTATTTCTATTTAGTAACTTTACTATGTTTTTCAGGCCATCGCCGGGGTCGTGAACCGAAACGTCCCTGAACCAGCACAGCAGAAACGAAGAGTGGTTGAGCAAATTCCACATCGAAATTATTACGTACTCAAGTGAGTTTCACTGTGCATGCTACGTAGTATGGCATCGACGAGATGCTAGAAGAGTGAAAGGAGCCAACACATAAGGGAGAGGGCGACAGAGGGAGATAATACAGTACTGGGATGAACGTAAATTCTATCGTATAAATGCTTCTGACGTTTCTCGAAGCTATTCATGTGCAGAAAATGTGATACTACAGTACAGCAACGTTGTGTCAAACCAAATAGAAAATTCCACTGCGTCGTGAAATCTAAACAAACGCAATGTGCTGTTCCGCATGTAGACGTGGCGCTGTACTTACGACGTGAGATCTCTTTCGCGATGAATGAGGTGCAAACCTCTGTCAAGCCATGCAGATTTTGTATTTACGCGATTTCCCTAAATGCTTAACCCAAAAGCAGAGTTTTTTTCTCTAAAAAGGGAATGGCCGATTTCCTTAATCACCCTTGTCCAATTCAAGCTAGTGATCCGCCTCTAACATTTATGCCGTCCATAGGAAATAAATTACTGTCTTCCTTTACCTTACTTCTTATGTCATTTCTACCAAGTTTGGAGACTAAGCGACAACCAACATTCTACAATGGATCTGACGAATGTTTTCTCTATGAAATGGTTACATCTCCTCAAAATTTTTTCGTCGAATCGCAGTTCTGCGTAAACTTTAACCCCTTCTGAATTCGTATGATAATTCAGTCTTAAATTCCAGTAAATAACATCTCTCCCGGCTCCCTATACTGATGGTCAGTTCCTACTTGCTAGTCTTTGAACTCTGCAACAATTTTACAGAACTCTTTCTATACTTAAGATCAATATTCCAAGAGACTCACTTGTGGAACCAAAAATTAAAAAAATCCCGTCTTTGAATCAAATGTTTGATTTGTCAAAGTTATTTATTTATCTCATTAACAATAAAGGTTCTATCACACGATCTCAACATCCCAAAGCTAAGTTTTCTTCTGGCAATTTTTTTTCACAATCATAACGATATTCCTACGTCCGTAACGCTTAGAAAATTACTTGCATCTCACCAATATTGGGCCCAGAATATAATACATGACATATTAACATGTCTTTAAAAGTATTTATGGTATTTATTTTTGTTGGATACGCCGCGGGGGAGGAAACCGTTGTCTATGTCGCCTTGTCACGGTTCGCGCGGCTCCCCCCATCGGAGTATCGAGTCCTCCCTCGGGCATGGGTGTGTGTGCTTAGTCCATAGCGTAAGATAGATTAAGTAGTGTGTAAACTTAGGGACCGATGCCCTCAGGAGTTTGGTCCCACAAATTTCCAAAATTTGATGGGTTCGTCATGAAGGAGTATCATTTTATATACGTTCTTGTAAATAAAATTCCCAAAATTACAGAACACCTACTACACAAGATGACGTTTGTTGATATGTTACATTCATTAGTAACATGTGACATGGCCACGCAGCGATTAACTGGGATAGATACGGGGGAAAACATCAGACAACGCCCGAAGGCCTGTGCCTTGAGTACATGGAAGTTGTGTGTGTGTGGAGGAGGAGGGGGAGGGGGGTGGGTACGGGCAGGCACCGTTTCTCTAATAAAAGCCTTTTTTTTTACTTGTAAAATTTTACAACTTTATTAACTTGATAATCTGATTTTAAAATAGTAAGTGAACATTCGTTATCATTAACAACAAGATACCCAATATAATTTGTTAATGAATGTTCCCGAAGTATTATTTTAACAGATCAAAGAACAGCTCTCAGAATCAATTTATAAAGCTTAAAACTCAAAATCCCTTTCCAAGCAAAGGAAAAAAAATGCAAATTGCATAATTCAAGGTTAAATAAAAGATTCTAAGGCCACATGGCAATACCAAAATTTTCCTAGATATCACATGTGATCTCTAAAGGCAATAAAATATTGATCACAAAACTTTTAACAAAAACACCTTAAATGCAATAAAATCTGATTACTATCAACGTACACTCAAACCCCATAGCCTCTACGATGCGCACCGTATCACAAAATATTTTCCTTCCTTTTAAATACTTTACACCATAAACATCCCTACATGTGATGCATACTACACCTAACGTTATGACAACTAAGCATAGATGTTATACTTAACCAGGTATGTAATCTTTTGCTTTCAAAATAAGTAAAAAGACACACAAATCAACTCTTAATCTCAGTGAATACATCCGTTAAAAAAATGCACAATACATATCTTTATATTTCGTCGTGGTCATGCGCTGTTGTGCACCGCGCTCTCCTTCAGGAACACATGCGGCACTGGAAGATCTTCTACGACGTACAAAACGTTAACAGGGCGCAACCAACTTTGCATACTGGGATTATACGTCGATGTGGATGCGCCTCGCAATCTTAAAACGGGGGAGAGAATAGATGCGGCACTACTGAACACTTCGATTATACCGCACTGCACCAACAAGCAGTACGGTGGGGTACACAAGAGACAAGTCAACAACTGTTACAAGGCAACCTCAGAAAGGCAGTAAGAAAATATTTGGGACTTTAAGCCGTTGGGAGGGCCACACCAAAACACAGAGTGACATACCAAGCTAAATTATGAAAATATTATCGGCGATTTCCAACTACAAGTAGAACCGCAAAATACCATAAGACGTGATCTGCAATTAATAAGGTCCATAAGCGTCAGTAAAGCTCCACAGTCAATCATTCCCTTACTACAAATACTTAACAGTACCTCCAAAGTTCACACGTGGACACTACCAGAGTGTCAATTACCCGTTATAACTGTAGATAACAGAGTTTAACACGCTGGGGCCGACTTAGGTTTCTTAATAAGACAAGCATTGATTCGGTCCTTCACTTGGTTCCACCTTCGATCCAAAACAGTCATTTACTTTAAAGCAGCTAAATAGATGACAATGCCGATATTAACGCGCTCCTCCCAAGCGGCGCTCTAACTGGAGACTGCAGTACGGTAACAAAGATTACACGACTCACAAGTCTGATAGACGCGCCACCAACGCGCACCTTTTTAGAATTCTTATGTTCACCTCATACACCAAACTTGCCCTAATTCTTCGTCGGGAGCCAAGGGCAGAACCAAGAAATCACTTTTCAGCCCTTGAATGACCACACATTGATCCACACTAGGATCTTCGAGCCCACGGCGTTCCGTCCCTAACCGACTGTTTCTGCGGGGCCCACCGACCAAGCGGCGTTGCCCTCCGACACGGACGTCGCTGCTCACGCACAAGCCACAGCTAACTCCCAGCAAGCCCCTTCTTCCTCGTTTTGTCCGCCTCGCGGCGCGCGGGAAGATATGCTGCGACCAGAGACTCCAATCCGATCTCGATACTGACATCGCGGCGAGTACTAAGAAGGCGAGTGGTTTCAAAAAACAAAAACAAAAATTTAAATTTATAAAGTTTTTTTTAATTACCGCTAACAGTCACAAACTTTGTCAACTATTGCATTACCTATTTATTTAGCGACATGTTTCGAGGGTTAAACCTCATCCTCAGGCTAAATGGCATTACAAAAACAACTTTTTAATAAGGTCATACTGATATTACATAGTCTTTTCGTAAATGCTGTGGTCATCTTTGTTCTGGCGTGGCAGTCTCGCTGTGATGTACTGCGGTCTATCCATTTCCGTGATCTCTTGGTCACTGTTCACAAATTGTCACTTGGAAACACGATCACAAACAGTTCTGTTGTGCAGTGGACGAGAAATGCCATTTATCCTGAAGATGAGGTTTAACCCTCGAAACATGTCGCTAAATAAATAAGTAATACAATAGTTGGCAAAGTTTGTGACTGGTAGCAGTAATTTTTTTAAAAAAAAAAACCTTTACATATTTCTTGAGACAGTCACGGTCGAAAAATAGTCAAAATGGCTTCAAAAAATTAAAATAGCGAGCGGTACCGGCTCAACATGGTACTTGCAATGCAAGATACCTGAATACTCTTCATTCCCGGAAATAAAGTGTTCAGACTATCGAGTCATTAATTACAAAGTTTTCTGGCAATTAATACAAGACTACGCTGAAAAGTAATGCCTCCAAAGTTTATATGTGAAAACTCTTAAGGGGTTTTAAATAGAACTAACGTCATTGAAATTTCACATCTTTGTTCTCCACGTCTACATGTCTGCATGTAATACGGCGGTGTGTAACGCAATTATGTTGGTGCGTAAGAAACAGCGTGCTGTAATCGAATTTTGAGACCGAAGAGCTCGTACACACATGGAGCATCCTTTCCTCCAGCATGACAATGGAAGACTACACACGATAGCTGGAACAGTAAAGGTTAAGGTTTGACTGGTGTGTAACACTTCCTACATCGGATAATCTGTGTGACTGGTTGGTTCACTGTCGTCGATCATCCTCCATTCAGTCCCGACTTGATCCCATCCGCATTTCATCTGTTTCAAAAACTTAAAGAATACCTCCGAGGACTTCACTATGATAGTGATGAAGCGCTGCAGGCAGAGATCAGGTTGTGCTCCGTCAACATCCTACAGTGACGGTATCACCAATCGTTGGGTGAAATGTGTTCATTGCCAGTGTGACTATGTTGAGAAATAAATATGTAGGCATGAAGAATAAAGATGTAGTGTGTTGATAACGTTTTAATTTTAAAAATTTAAGATTTTTCACATAAAAAATTCGGTAGCATTGCTTTTCAGCACGCCCTCGTATTTTACTTTAGGTTCCGTTTAATATTTTCAGTTTTAAGTGCCATTTCTCTTTAATGCAATTGCATTAGTGTCAGGTTATTTTTTGATGGTCCAGAATTGTACCTTATTAGCAGTTTCTCTCTGAGAAGACAATAAGTTTTATAACCGTCACTTTCCACTTAGAAAGTAACCTCAAATGTCACAGAAATATAAACTGTGCAAGGGGACTTTTACGCTTTAAGCTATCATTGAATTTTATAGTTTGGAATAGTATTACATGACATGGAGGAGCACTGTACCCGTCTCAGTGGAGTGGTTCCACTGAAATATATTCTGTGACTCTGAAAAATAATCTAATTTATAGCACTCATCATCATCTAAACTTTTAGAAGTGAAACGTGTAAAAATTTCTTCATTGATGTCATCTGTCACAAATAAGTAACAGAAGAAAGAAAGTACAAGAAACATAAGTTTACTGTCCTTCGTTAGTGTAGCATAAAGACAGCTTTCTTGATACAAAAATGAGGACGACAATAAATAAGTTTCTTTTCATCTTTTTTACAGCAATATTCCTCGCAACGATGTAGCAGTGTTCATTGTGTATTCTCCTTTTATTATGAATATTTATATTCAGCCAGTTAACTTGGAGATCGCACCAACGGGTGAGTATAATTGTTTTTAGTGAAGTAGCAAGAGGCAAGTAAAACATATGTCACTGAACGTCTGTTTTCTGCAGACGACCTCACTGTCTTCGTCACCGGGTGGGGGACGCTCCAAGACCATCTTCCAGCTGGAGACGTTCTGCATTATGCAACGGCAAAAATCACTCCTCGTAGTCAATGTCTCGACTATATCTCCGACATCGACAGCCGCTTCATGTGTGCCACTCTAGTGGAAGGAGAAGGTCGTAGTTGTCTGGTAAGTAATATCATATAAACTTACACTACTGGCCATTAAAACTGCTATACCAAGAAGAAATGCAGAAGATAAACGGGTATTCATTCGACAAATATATTATACTAGAACTGACGTGTGATTACATTTTCACGCAATTTGGGTGCATAGATCCTGAGAAATCAGTACCCAGAACAATCACCTCTGGCCGTAATAACGGCCTTGATACTTCTGGTCATTGAGTCAAACATAGCTTGGATGGCATGTACATGTACAGCTGCCCACGCAACTTCAACACGATACTACAGTTCATCATGAGTAGTGACTGGCGTATTGTGATGAGCCAGCTGCTCGGCCAACATTGACCAGACGTTTTCAATTGGTGAAAGATCTGGAGAATGTGCTGGCCAGGGCAGCAGTCGAACATTTTCTGTATCCAGAAAAGCCCGTACAGGACCTGCAACATGCGGTCGTGCATTATACTGCTGAAATGTAGGGTTTCGCAGGGATCGAATGAAGGGTAGAGCCACGGGTCGTAACACGTCTGAAATGTAACGTCCACTTTTCAAAGTGCCGTCACTGCGAACAAGAGGTGACCGAGACGTGTAACCAATGGCACCCCATACCATCACACCGGGTGATACGCCAGTATGGCAGTGACGAATACACGCTTCCAATGTGCGGTCACCGCGATGTCGCCAAACACAGATGCTGTAAATGGGACCTGGATTCATCCGAAAAAATAACGTTTTGCTATTCGTGCACCCAGGTTCGTCGTTGAGTACACCATCGCAGGCGCTCCTGTCTGTGATGCAGCGTCAAGGGTAACCGCAGCCATGGTCTCCGAGCTGATGGTCCATGCTGCTGCAAACGTCATCAAACTGTTCGTGCAGATGGTTGTTGTCTTGCAAACGTCCCCATCTGTTGACTCAGGGATCGAGAGGTGGCTGCACGATCCGTTACAACCATATGGATAAGATGCCTGTCATCTCGACTGCTAGTGATACGAGGCTGTTGGGATCCAGTGAGGCGTTCCGTATTACCCTCCTGAACCCATTGATTCCATATTCTGCTAACAGTCATTGGATCTCGAACAACGCGAGCAGCAATTTCGCGATACGAAAAACCGCAATCGCGATAGGCTACAATCCGACCTTTATCAAAGTCGGAAACGTGATGGTACGCATTTCTCCTCCTTACACGAGGCATCACAACAACGTTTCACCAGGCAACGGCGGTCAACTGCTGTTTGTGTATGAGAAATCGGTTGGAAACTTTCCCCATGTCAGCACGTTGTAGGTGTTGCCACCGGCGCCAACCTTGTGTGAATGCTCTGAAAAGCTAATCATTTGCATATCACAGCATCTTCTTCCTGTCGGTTAAATTTCGCGTCTGTACCACGTCATCTTCGTGGTGTAGCAATTTTAATGGCCAGTAGTGTAGTATTCGAAGAATTTACATGAAATCATGAAACGGTTGTCACGTCATTGTGGCTTAAAACCGTTTTTCGAAGAAGATATTCAGGGCTAAGGTCTGACTGGTGTTTAACTCTTCCTGTACTGGATAATCTGTTTGACTGATCATCAGAGTTGGAGTGAAACTATTTTATATATACTGCCTGACAAAAAATTAAGGACCCAGAACACATTGACGGATGTCAATATAACTTCGTGCACTTACCTACCAAATATGGATATGTAAACGATTAGAGCTGCATTTCTCTCTGTCAATTAGAACGACTACGAGAGTCAGTATTGTACAGGGAGGAGCAGAGAATTATCCCTAATTTTAAGCTGTTACTGCGAAAAAAGAGGGAGCAGTGGAAGAGGGTGGATGAGCTCCAAGCTCAAAGTGGCAGTGGATGTTTATGTTGATATCGTCATTAGTTGCAAACATGGCGTGGTCGAACGAACAACGTGCCTTTGCTGTCGAAACTTATTTTTCCGAAAACCGGTGTGTAGTGGCAGTACAGTGTGCTACGCGTATTCCAAATCAAATCCCCCCTCTATAGAGTGTTCTCGACCTTAAATTTCTGGATGTGCTAATAAACGGAATATGCGTTATTAGAATTATGTGAATCCTGGGGAAATCCGTGAGAGACCACTCCACAATTATAAGGTCACGTTATAAGGTCACAGTTTGGAGTGCAATCAGTTCTGTGGAAATCACTGGGGTAATAAGGGACCACCCTCTTTTCCTCTACCCATCGAGCCCTCAGTGAAACGAAGAAAATGTAGTGAGGTGCCTTTCTTTCAAGAAAATCATTTAAAAGCCGATATTACACAGGTTTTCAAAGGACTCGGAACTAGAAGTTTTTTACAGTTACTTACAAGACGCCATTCGTCTTCCAAAACATTCAAAACACTCTATATCCACAGCTCTTGCACCCTCCCCCACCCCACTCTGTACAAACTATCGTGTAGGCACCCACGCAGAGAGCTGCGAGACTAGGTCAGTACCCTAAAACTGCGCAACGTTGTAACCATTCTGCTTCACAAGAAAGGAGATAGGCAAGGCCCAAAAGCTATAGAACTGTAATTCTTCTACACACACAGTATATTTATTAAAATTATCATCAGCTGCATACAATCAAAAACTTTGGGCTTTGCTCAACAGAAGCAACAAGTAGGTTTCAGAATTGGATAAGCACAGTGACACATTTCGAAGTCGTGAACGAAACTGATCAATGAACACAAATTAGCGACACCACTTTGTTTAGAATTCATAGGTTTCTGTGAAAGCTTTGGACTCACTGCCAACATATTCCGTATTAATAACGCCTGGGAAAAACGACAGTCACTGCCGAAGAATATATACATCACTGTTACAGCTTCCATTGGACTTTATCAGGAGTTTCAGACCTAAAAGAGGGAAAAAAATAATGAATATAAGTTAATGGTACGTACCAGAACCACCTACGTTTTCTGACGGAAGTGTACTGCCCTTTTTCTAGTACAGACAAATGTCAACAGCTAAGGAACAAATCTAATAAAACAGCATTGAAAGTCAGTTGTACTATGGTTAAAATAACGCATTCTCAGCACACTGAAAGTAAAATAACAGGTATTAACATTGTATTCATATGTATTAACAACGTAATCATATGTATTGAGAACATAAACTATTATGAAATATCGTACGTGTATTTAGAAGAGCTGATAACAATACCAGTATAAATATTTAAAGAAAACAATAAACGGGAGAGGTGGACTAAAGAGAGTTTTCAAAGGTAACATATTTACATGAATGAAATGGCATGTTTGAAGTTGTGGTTGTCCAGTGAACAATAGAAAGCTGAATGTGGGGAATTACTGGGACAGGAGAACAAACTGAGAGATCTGGGTAAAGTCTGGAGCGGACAACTGCGCAACGAAAATTATATGCAAGTGGGCAGGACATGTAGCCAGGCAAATGGGTAGGAGAGACAAGAAAAAAACCGAGAAGATAATCAAAAAGAAGAACAGTAGAAAGCGTACTATGGATGTATAGAACTGAAGACCACTGCGTACGATAATGTGCAAAGGAGACTTTTATCCAGCAGTGGATGTCAAATGTCCAAGAACGACTGTTGTGTTGGCAGAAGAGCCAACATTGTGTTACGACTGGAGGCCGAAATACACGCGTTTTAGCTCACGCAGGCTGGCGTGAGGCAGGAAGAACTATACTGACGTCAGGTCTGGAACATGACAAGGAATGAGAATTCAGAAAGCGGACGAAATTAGTTTGAAACTTAACTTTAATCCATTAATGATGAACGTCGCCCTTGACGGTACATGATTCACAATACCTGTTCAGAATACATTCTTATAGTAACTGAATATGGCGCCTTGCTAGGTCGTTGCAAATGACGTAGCTGAAGGCTATGCTAAACTGTCTTCTCTGCAAATGAGAGCGTATGTAGACAGTGAACCATCGCTAGCAAAGTCGACTGTACATCTGGGGCGAGTGCTAGGGAGTCTCTCTAGACTAGACCCGCCGTGTGGCGGCGCTCGGTCTGCAATCACTGATAGTGGTAACACGCGGGTCCGACGTATACTAACGGACCGCGACCGATTTAAAGGCTACCACCTAGCAAATGTGGTGTCTGGCGGTGACACCACAATGACTATGATGGTGATGACTAGGATGAATATGGCAGTCCTGCAGCGCATAGTAAAATAAATTAGTTGTGAACCTTCCTATTGTTGGACCAAGTGAAAAAGAAGATAAATTAAACTAAAACATGAAGTTTGTTCAAATTTTTGTACAAAACTTTTAACAGTAGTTTGAAAGACATGGACAATTTCAAAGGAGAGAAAGGAAGAAAAGCCACAAATGTCTAATAGTCACAGACAACTGAGTGTCAGAACGCTCTAACCTTGTTGCGTCACACTGCCATATTTACTGAATCACTGATAAGCAGAAAGTTGTGCGTAAAGCTATCAAATGAAAGAGAGTCTGCAGATGTTTTTTCACCACTGTTAGCAATCCAATTTCAATTCATGGTGACTGAAAACTAAATGTGGAGAGTTACTGGAAGGACAGGAGAACAAACAGAGCGTTCTGGGAAAAGTCTGGAATGGACTACTTTTTTATGAATGTGACGGAAATTATATAGAGACTGGCAGGACATGTAGCCAGAAAAATAGACAGAAGATAGACCAAGGATTTTATCATATTCAAGGAAATAAGAAAAAAGCGAGGACATGATCACACAGAAGATGGTTGAAAAACGTGGATGTACAACACTGAAGAACACAATGTACTGAAATGTACGGAGGAGCCCTTTATCCAGCAGTGGATGTCAAATGGCTAATGATGACGAGGATGGTGATGAAGATAATGAAAATGAAACCTTAGAGTGCGTAGAAAAAAACTGAATTGTGAAATCCCTATTGTCATATCAAGGAGAAACGCCGTTATCGAAAGGAAAAGAAAAAAAATAAGATAATAGATGAAGATAATTTAATTTTTACACAAAAATTTCAACAGAAGTTTAAGTCATATGATTATTTTAAAGGAAAGAAAGAAAGAAAAGCCACAAATTTGTAATAGTTCTACGGGTAACTATCAGAACACATCACTTTCAGCAGTTCTGCTTCAATTCATGTCGACTGGAAAAGGCAACTAAAGCAGACGGAGTGGTTATTGCTTTGTTAGGATGATAAGTTTAAGAAGAAAGCAAGATATCAATGTCGTGAATATTATAACTATCAGTGTTGATTTACTTTAACATGATGGAGGTAATGGTAGCTTTAAAGACTCCAAGCCAGTTAAATGTTAACTCAAGGAGCATTATCTATAATAGTCATTCACAACTACAAAAAATTGATAATATTTCACATCAATGTGATCGTTATCTTGATTTTCTCAGCAGGTCTTTTTTTTGTGACTGGTTCGATACGGCCCGCCACAAGTTTCTCTCCTGTGTCAGCCTTTCTTTTCATCTCACAAGGGGAGGCCGCCAATTGTGAAATTCAGATTCGATTCATACTGCGCATAATAAAAGCTCATGGCCAGAGTGTAATGTGGCAAAGCACCAAGATGCACTTCTCAGCCGTTGTCGAGAAAATCGACAGTCAAAAGAAACCGTTGCGGTGAAATACTCTCTACGATTAATGATTTTTCTACAGCGTCATAGCGCAGCGGTAAGCGCTGGGGTTCGTAATACGAAGGTCGCCGGATCGAATCTCGCGCCATGCAATTTTTTTTTATTATCAGTTTTTTGCAATTCAAATATATGCATGTTGGTGAAGGCGAATCGCTCTCCAATTGTACCGCCTCCATTTTTCCGTTTGTTTAACAGGGTGTACCAAAGCTGTCCCGTCCGCACTGATTTTCGACGATGTTATAAGTTGCGCTAGGGACCGTATCTACCTTCTTTCGAAGTTAGCAGGCAACTACGCTGTTATGGGGCGGCTCGTTTCGGCCCATTCAACATCTGTCCTTCAAGTGTAACGAGCGAGTAACGGAGTTTATATTTCATACCTGCCACAGAAAGTTTGTGTTCGTGGGGTCTCTATTCTAATTCGAACGTTTGACTTACGTTATACGTATTCGTTTCTACGTCTTCCGTTAACTATACGTGGTTAACATTATGAAGACAATTAATAACATTTGTGAAATACAACTTCGTTTGCGGAAAACATAATGATGTTCGAAGTCGCCAGTTTTTCCACGACAAACGACTTTCAACAACTTATTATATGCATAATTGTTGCAACTGATTGCCGGGAATTATATATATATATATATATATATATATATATATATATATATATATATATATATATATAAAGTTGCATTGCGCGAGATTCGATCCGGCGACCTTCGGATTACGAACCCGAGCGCTTACCGCTGCACCACCACACTTTTCTCGATAACGGCTGAGAAGTGCATCTTGGTGCTTTGCCACATTACACCTCTGGCCATGAGCTTTTATTATGCGCAGTATGAATCGAATCTGAATTTCACAATTGGCGGCCTCTCTTTGTCAGAGTAGCTCTGCAACCTACGTCCTCAACTATTTGCTCGATATATTCCAATCACTGTCTTCTCCGTCTTCCTCTACAGTTTATATGCTCTACAGCTCTCTCTAGTTCCACGGTAGTTATTTCCTGATACCTTAACAGATGTTTTATAGTCCTTTCCCGTTTGTCTATGTTTTCAATGGATTCCTTTCCTTTCAGATTCTGCTGAGAACCTCATCATTCCTGACCTTAGCAGTCCACCTAATTTTCAACAGTCGTCTGTAGCACCACGTCCCAAATGCTTCGATTCTCTTATGTTCCGGTTTTCGCACATTCCGTGTTTCACTCCCGTACTATGCTGTGCTCCAAACGTTCATTCTCAGAAGTTTCTTCCTCAAATGAAGGCCTATGTTTCATACTAGTAGACTTCCCTTGCCAGAAATGCACTTTTTGTCAGTACTAGCCTGCTTTTTATGTTCTCCTTGCTCTGCCTAGGTAACAGAATTCCTTAACTTCGCTACTTTATGATCCCCAATTCTGACGTTAAGTTTCTCGCTGTTCTCTGTTTTGCTCGTTTTCTTTATCTTCCTCTCTTTGGTTTACTCTCAGTCAGTATTCTGTACTCATTAGACTGATGATTCCCTTCAACACATCCCGTAATTATTCTTCACTTCCATTGAGAATAGAAATATCATCAGCGAATCTTATCACCGATATCCTTTCACCTTTAATTTTAATCCCGCTCCACAACCTTTCTTTTATTGCCGTCATTACTTCTTCGATGTATAGATGGAACGCAGGGACGAAAGATTACATCCCTGTCTTACAACCTTTTTAATCTGAGCCCTACGTTCTTGGTCTTCCAGTCATACTATTCCCTACGGGTTCTTATACATATTGCATGTTACTGATATTTCCCTATAGCATACCCTATTTTTCCCAGAATTTCTAACATGAACATAAGGACTTTACAGGTCAAGTTACTAGTTGAGAAATATGGTCAGTTAGTTTCTCCGACCACAGTGCCTATCACATGTCTCTGAAACTCGACCGACAAAATATTTTTATGGGAAGGGGCGTGTGGCAGATGAATGTCTCCTTGTTACGTGATACCACGTATTTATACATTTGTAACTATTACAGCGCCATCTATCACAAAGTGAAAAATATGGTCCAACTAAGACATTCATATCTCTTTACGTACTACACGAATGGGTAATAAAAAATTGGGGGTTCCTATTTAAAAAAACGCATTTGATTTCCGTTTGACCTATGGCGGCGCCATCTGGCGGACGGAATTTGCTTCGTGATACATTAACCGTGTTAAAATTGACAGTTTATCAATTGCAGAAAAGGTCTATATCGTGTTGATGTATGGCTATTGTGATCAAAATGCCCAACGGGCGTGTGCTATGTATGCTGCTCAGTATCCTGGTCGACATTATCCAAGTGTCCGGACCGTTCGCCGGATAGTTACGTTATTTAAGGAAACAGGAAGTGTTCAGCCACATGTGAAACGTCAACCACGACCTTCAACAAATGATGATGCCCAAGTAGGTGTTGTAGCTGCTGTCGCAGCTAATCTGCACATCAGTAGCAGACAAATTGCGCGAGAATCGAAAACGTCGCTGTTGCGAATGCTACATCAACATCGATGGCGTCCTCTTGGATAAAATATTCCGGAGGTAAAATAGTCCCCGATTCGGATCTCCGGGCGGGACTACTCAGGAGGACGTCATTATCAGGAGAAAGAAAACTGGCGTTCTACGGATCAGAGCGTGGAATGTCAGATCCCTTAATCGGGCAGGTAGGTTAGAATATTTAAAAAGGGATATGGACAGGTTGAAGTTAGATATAGTGGGAATTAGTGAAGTTCGGTGGCAGGAGGAACAAGACTTTTGGTCAGGTGAATACAGGGTGATCAATACAAAACCAAATAGGGTAATGCAGGAGTAGATTTAATAATGAATAAAAAAATTGGAGTGCGGGTAAGCTACTACAAACAGCATAGTGAACGCATTATTGTGGCCAAGATAGACACGAAGCCCATGCCTATTACAGTAGTACAAGTTTATATGCCAACTGGCTCTGCAGATGATGAAGAAATTGAAGAAATGTATGATGAGATAAAAGAAATTATTCAGGTAGTGAAGGGAGACGAAAATTTAATAGTCATGGGTAACTGGAATTCGAGAGTAGGAAGTGGGAGAGAAGGAAACATAGTGGGTGAATATGGATTGGGGGAGAGAAATGAAAGAGGAAGCCGTCTGGTAGAATTTTGCACAGAGCATAACTTAATCATAGCTAACACTTGGTTCAAGAATCATAAAATAAGGTTGTATACATGGAAGAATCCTGGAGATACTAGAAGGTATCAGATAGATTATACGATGGTAAGACAGAGATTTAGGAACCAGATTTTAAATTGTAAGACATTTCCAGGGGCAGATGTGGATTCTGACCACAATCTATTGGTTATGACCTGTAGATTAAAACTGAAGAAACTGCAAAAAGGTGCGAATTTAATGAGTTGGGACCTGGATAAACTGACTAAACCAGAGGTTGTACAGAGTTTCAGGGAGAGCGTAAGGGAACAACTGACAGGGATGGGGGAAAGAAATACATTAGAAGAAAAATGGGTAGCTTTAAGGGATGAAGTAGTGAAGGCAGCAGAGGATCAAGTAGGTAAAAAGACGAGGGCTAGTAGAAATCCTTGGGTAACAGAAGAAATATTGAATTTAATTGATGAAAGGAGAAAGTATAAAAACGCAGTAAATGAACCAGGCAAAAAAGGAATACAAACGTCTCAAAAATGAGATTGATAGGAAGTCCAAAATGGCTAAGCAGGGATGGCTAGAGGACAAATGTAAGGATGCAGAGGCTTATCTCACTAGGGGTAAGATAGATACTGCCTACAGGAAAATTAAAGAGACCGTTGGAGAAAACAGAGCCACTTGTATGAATATCAAGAGCTCACATGGAAACCCAGTTCCAAGCAAAGAAGGGAAAGCAGAAAGGTGGAAGGAGTATATAGAGGGTCTATACAAGGACGATGTACTTGAGGACAATATTATGGAAATTGAAGAGGATGTAGATGAAGATGAAATGGGAGACACGATACTGCGTGAAGAGTTTGACAGAGCACTGAAAGACTGAGTCGAAAGAAGGCCCCGGGAGTAGACAACATTCCATTGGAACTACTGACGGCCTTGGGGGAGACAGTCCTGACAAAACTCTACCATCTGGTGAGCAAAATGTATGAGACAGGTAAAATGCCCTCAGATTTCAAGAAGAATATAATAATTCCAATCCCAAAGAATGCAGGTGTTGACAGATGTGAAATTAGATTAGGAAATGAGACGCTTAAAGTAGTAAAGGAGTTCTGCTATTTGGGGAGCAAAATAACTGATGATGGTCGAAGTAGAGAGGATATAAAATGTAGACTTGCAATGCCAAGGAAAGCGTTTCTGAAGAAGAGAAATATGTTAACATCGAGTATAGATTTAAGTGTAAGGAAGTCGTTTCTGAAAGTATTTGTATGTAGAATAGCCATGTATGGAAGTGAAACATGGACGATAAATAGTTTGGACAAGAAGAGAATAGAAGCATTCGAAATGTGGTGCTACAGAAGAATGCTGAAGATTAGATGGGTAGATCACATAACTAATGAGGAGGTATTGAATAGAATTGGGGAGAAGAGGAGTTTGTGGCACAACTTGACATGAAGAAGGGACCGGTTGGTAGGACATGTTCTGAGGCATGAGGGGATCACAAATTTAGCATTGGAGGGCAGCGTGGAGGGTAAAAATCGTAGAGGGGGACCAATAGATGAATACACTAAGCAGATTCAGAAGGATGTAGGTGCAGTAGTTACTGGGAGATGAAGAAGCTTGCACAGGATAGAGTAGCATGGAGAGCTCCATCAAACCAGTCTCAGGACTGAAGACAACAACAACAACAACAACTTTAAGTAGATAGAACTTTTTATGAACAATATTTTTTTCTGTCTGATTTACATTTAAAGACGCGTGCTAGCACATTCGAAACCGTTAACATCATTTTATAAACTCTCGATCTAGACAAATAAAAGCCATATTAAAAATTAACATCGCTCTTCCATATTCTTGACCATGTCAAGCCTAATAAAACAAAACCGTAGAAACAGGAGACGTGCCGACTATGAAGACACGAACCCGCGACCACGAAGCAACCCTGTAGTTGAGACGATCTAAGAAGACCACTGATAGCTTGCAGCGCTGTTGCTAGCTGTGAGCCACGAAGCGCTAACGGCTGCAAGCCGAAACAGTGGTCGTCTATAAAGCTCTGAGAATACTGAGGGGTTCCCGTAGAGAAATCACGGTTATTGGTTGAGGTAGTCCCGCGGAGCTGCCACGTCCAACCCACTGCAACTGTCAGGTATGCTATACAAAACAGTGAACCAACACTAAGGCTAGGAGGGAGCACACATTCACGCACAACATCTCGGTATGTTGTCTCTCGCGTGACGCCAACAAACGGGTCGGTAAGATACGAAGAGCAGAAAAATTTTTATGAGCGCAGGTATCGATTCTAATCAACACACAGCTCACAATCACTCAGATAACTGGGAAGCGGCACGAACAGCACGTTTAAATTCTATATAAAATGTTAAGATATAAATTTTCGAAACGAATTAATCTCACACATGAATAAATGTGCGAGATGCAGGCATTTTGCACTTGGATGGTTTTGTGAAACCATCGCTACTAGTGTGTTAACAGTGAACACCGTAGTGTCAGTTATGCTGCTAATAACATTTTAAACTGTGGTGCAAAACAAAGTACGTGCTTCACATTATGCAGCTTACTGTGTTCAGTGGGAAGCAAGACAAGATGCCGCAGAGAACGTTGAAGAAGAACCGTTTATGTAGCCCAGGGAGAACATTTCCAGCTCATGACTACTGTCTATAACTTGCGGCTCACAGGTGCACAAAGGACAATGCAACAGAACTGCAGACCGCTTTTCTGGATGTAATTGGGAGACCTGTGACGATCCAGACAGATCATTACCATCTCCAGCGGGAGAGTTCCGCCAACACTGTGACCTGTGAAGATAGTGGACTGAATAGCACCTGGAATAGAACATGTATCAATGGCCCTGGATTCTCTTCATCGATGATGACAAGATATGTCTGACATTTAATATCTTCGGAGAGTGTGGAGGCTACCACAGTGTTTCAATATGGAGATGGGCCAATCATGTTTTGGGCGAGAACCTTTTATCAACGTCTCTCACCGCTTATCGAAATCAAGAGTACTTTAATGGCTGTATAGCATTGGGACAGGATCCTCCAAACTATTCTCCAGCCCTAACATTTCGGCGATGGGTTCATCTTTCAGGACGATAGTGCACCAGTAAGCTATTCCCATCTCGTGTACAACTTCCTCCGAAAAGCAAAATTAACTGAATGGAATGGGCTGCGATATTTACTGACATCAGGCGGATTGACATTTGTTAAAACATGCAGTACGTCATCGTAGGAATGCTCTTAACGCACTAGATAACCTCAGGGAGGCGATGTGAAACACTTAAACAGCAATGTTCCGACCATGTCGTGGACAACATGCCAAAGAGTTGAGCTATATGATACCGAATGTCACTTTACAGCAGGTGTCAATGTCACACATGAGAAGTTTCGAACAGACTGCCTTTATTTTGCTTACCGTTTTGTTCCGTCTCGCTGTGAGGTCTCTTTTGATTTCCTATAGGCTTTTCCCTCATTCTTTGCTCCCTTCTTAATCGCAGATTTGCAGGTATCGCAAAATAGTTGCCAGCTTTCAACTGCGAGGCGCAAACGGTTGCAGGCCAAAACGATTTCAGAGCAACTGCGCAAATCACATAAGGAGTTCGTTTTGATGATAGCGCAGTGTGTTTCTCATTGAGATATGGCATCTGAATGTTGGTTGTTCACGAAAATATCATGTTAACCATCGTGTAAGAGCGAGAAAAGTTTACCAACACGTGTCAGAATTCGACACTGGCAGCTGCTCGACCATGCAGTATCGCACAATAATGCCGAACCTTGAATGATGAAATGGGTTTGTTTACTGTAGGAAACGTATCCACACTACCAGTGTGGATGACGTTTGGAGCACCACAGTCTGTCAGCACGGGAACCGTTGTTGCGGTTTCCTCAGCTTGTGGAGGATAAATGTGTACCTCTGTCACGTCTCCCATTTCCTGTTCCTTTCGTGAAAGGCCTGCGGGAAGAACGAGTGCAAGTGGACTCGAATCTCTCTGATTTTATCTTCACGGACTTTTCTTGAGACATACGTAGGGGAAGCAACATATTTATTGACTCTTCTAGGAACGTACGTTGTCGGAACTTTAAGAGTAAACCACGCTGTGACCCGTAACGTGTCCTGCAACGTCTGCCACTCTACTTGGTCGATCATCTCCGCGACCATTTCTTTGTTATTAAATGAAATTCTAATGAAAAGTTTGGTCCCTTAGGACCTCACACACATTTGAACATTTGCAAAGAAACGTGCCACGCCTCACTGGATCTTTTCTGTTTCCCCTGTGAATCATTTTTGGTACAGATCCCATACTGACTAGCAATATTCAAGTATTGGTGGAAAGAGATTTTTCTAAGCTACTTCCTTTGTTGGCGGACTAATTCCCTGAAGATTCTTCTGATAAATCTGATGATGCCAATCTTCTTTCCCTGTGCGGACGACAGAGACCCCCTCAGTACCTCAGCTTAGACGAAGTGGAATCTTACGACGTTTTTCCAGGTTTCCGGATAAATCTGAAATTCAAAATGTAGTTTAAGAACTCAAAAATAGCAAGTCTTCTGGAGAAGATCCAACTGTCGTGGAAATGTGTAAAAATGCCAGTGACGACATGACGAAAAAACTTTAGAAATCTTTGGGGGAAATTTTGGAGATTTAAAAAATTCCAGAACAATGGAAATTCGCTTTGACGCATTTTTTACAGAAAAAAATAAATAAGGCAGATTTTGAGAACTACAGACAAATCTCCATGGTAGCTGTTACGTTCAAAATTTTATCCAAGCCTCTCTAAAGTATTTGGAAGAACAATTAGACCACCAGCTCGGTGAACACAACGGGGGATTTAGAAATCGCCAGTCCTGTATAGAATGGGTAATGAATTTCAAACTGATCGTAGGGAATTATTGCCTTTTGTGCGGCCTTCAGTCCGAAGACTGGTTTGATGCAGCTCTCCGTGCTACTCTGCCCTGTGCAAGCCTCTTCATCTCTGAATAAGTACTGCTGTCTACATTCTTCTGGGTCTGCTTACTGTATTCATCCTTTAGTCTCCCTCTACGACTATAACTTGCTCCTCCCCACATCTACCCATCCACCCATGCACAGACACACACACACACACACACACACACACACACACACACACACACACACACACACACACACGCACAGACACTTCCCTCCAATTCTAAGCTGGTGAACCCTTGATGTCTCAGAATGTGTCCATCCAACGAATACCTCCTCCTTCTCAGATTGTGCCACAAATTTCTTTTCTCCCCAGTTCTACACATTACCTCCTCATTAGCTATGTGATCTGCCTATCTAATCTTTAGCATTATTCTGCAGCACCAAATTTCAGAAACTTGTATCCTCTTCTTGTTTAAACATTTTACCTCCATTTTTCACTTACCAACATGACTACAGTCCAGACAAACACTTTCAGAAAAGAAGGGTCCAAAGAAATGTAGACTCTCTTTGAAAGTCAATATTAATGGAATATAATGACATAGCGTTACAGTTCTTGCACAGGTGGAAAGGTTATTTTATGTGTTCAAAGGGAGCCCCATTAGTAGCCAAACAATGTCGATGTCGCTGAGCCGTTGACAGAACTACGGATGTTAGTGTTGGGTGGGTACTCAACAGTTCGTCTTCGACCTATCCATCGTCCACACAAATTTTCATCCAAGTAGGCTCTGACATATCTGTGGTAGTGAGGCAGAGCGTCACCTTCTTGTAGGTAAAATCTATCAGTCCCAAATATCTCGCGGATGGCAGGTAAAATCGATGTTTGCAGCATGTGAATACACACCTCACCAGTTACGGTACAGTATCTTCAGAGAAGAATGGGCCAATGAAACCGGGCGATGACAGATCACACCACATATTAAAACCCGGTAGATTAACGTGCTTGTCCAGGTGAACGTGTGGATTTTCAGAAGCCCAGTACACGCAGTACCGTTCAGTTTGAATTGCGCCTCGTCAGACCAGATAACCACCCTCCCTGCAAATCGTTCGCGAAGCATGCCTTCAAGGCATACGCAGTACTCCATCCTTCAGTCCGGGTCGTCCTCGTTCATAGCGTGCAGCGATCTTGGAATGTACACTTTTCATTTCGCAGCTTTCAGAGCTCGTAATATTCTTTATCGGCTAACGCTGCTTTCACGTGCACCCTGCTTCACAGATTTCTGAGGCGCGACAAGCCATAGCTGGAAGCTGGACTTGTTGATGTTTTAGGTCGACCAAACCTTTCCTTATGCACAGTGTGAACAGTATCGTCGGTTTCAAATTTATGCTGAACACTGTAAATTGTTATACGTCTTGGTGGCTGAGTTCTGCACAAATTACTTCGTTGCCGTTGTACCTCCATCATGTTTGCGTACTTTCAGTACCACTTCAATAAGGCCCTACATTGCTCTGACAACAATCTTACTTCATTCATCAATACACTGTCGTCTGCTCGAAAACGCGGGCCAAGATGTGCTGAGAGAACAATGGACTACAATAGCTCGCAGAATTGCAAAGATATGTCATTTTGTTCCAAAGATATTAACTATCAAAGAGTGTCTACTTTTTTCAGGACACACTGGTATATTCGATATCAACAACTTTCTATTCTTCAGAACTGCTTTTCCTCCCACTGCCAGCCTACATTTTATCATTTTATATCCTCTCTACTTCGGCCATCATCTGTTACTTTGCTGCCCAAATAGCAAAATTCATCTATTACTTCATGTGTCTCGTTTCCTAATTTAATTCTCTCACCATCACCAGATTTAATTCGTCTACATTCCATTATTCTTGTTCATCTTATATGTACCTCTCAAGACACTGTCCATTCCGTTCAACTGCTTTTTCAAGTCCCTTGCTGATGGAATTACAATGTCATCAGAAAACCTGCTCCAAACTTCGTCAAATTCTTCTCACAGTATCGTATCTTCCTACGGATCTCCATCTACCAATTTCCCTTCTTTGCTTAGGACTGATTTCCATCTGAGCGCTTGATGATCATACAACTACTTCTCTTTTTTACAAAGGCCTCTCTAATTTTTCTGTAGGCGATCTTCCCCCTAGTGATATATACACTCCTGGAAATGGAAAAAAGAACACATTGACACCGGTGTGTCAGACCCACCATACTTGCTCCAGACACTGCGAGACGGCTGTACAAGCAATGATCACACGCACGGCACAGCGGACACACCAGGAACCGCGGTGTTGGCCGTCGAATGGCGCTAGCTGCGTAGCATTTGTGCACCGCCGCCGTCAGTGTCAGCCAGTTTGCCGTGGCATACGGAGCTCCATCGCAGTCTTTAACACTGGTAGCATGCCGCGACAGCGTGGACGTGAACCGTATGTGCAGTTGACGGACTTTGAGCGAGGGCGTATAGTGGGCATGCGGGAGGCCGGGTGGACGTACCGCCGAATTGCTCAACACGTGGGGCGTGAGGTCTCCACAGTACATCGATGTTGTCGCCAGTGGTCGGCGGAAGGTGCACGTGCCCGTCGACCTGGGACCGGACCGCAGCGACGCACGGATGCACGCCAAGACCGTAGGATCCTACGCAATGCCGTAGGGGACCGCACCGCCACTTCCCAGCAAATTAGGGACACTGTTGCTCCTGGGGTATCGGCGAGGACCATTCGCAACCGTCTCCGTGAAGCTGGGCTACAGTGCCGCACACCGTTAGGCCGTCTTCCGCTCACGCCCCAACATCGTGCAGCCCACCTCCAGTGGTGTCACGACAGGCGTGAATGGAGGGACGAATGGAGACGTGTCGTCTTCAGCGATGAGAGTCGCTTCTGCCTTGGTGCCAATGATGGTCGTATGCGTGTTTGGCGCCGTGCAGGTGAGCGCCACAATCAGGACTGCATACGACCGAGGCACACAGGGCCAACACCCGGCATCATGGTGTGGGGAGCGATCTCCTACACTGGCCGTACACCACTGGTGATCGTCGAGGGGACACTGAATAGTGCACGGTACATCCAAACCGTCATCGAACCCATCGTTCTACCATTCCTAGACCGGCAAGGGAACTTGCTGTTCCAACAGGACAATGCACGTCCGCATGTATCCCGTGCCACCCAACGTGCTCTAGAAGGTGTAAGTCAACTACCCTGGCCAGCAAGATCTCCGGATCTGTCCCCCATTGAGCATGTTTGGGACTGGATGAAACGTCGTCTCACGCGGTCCGCACGTCCAGCACGAACGCTGGTCCAACTGAGGCACCAGGTGGAAATGGCATGGCAAGCCGTTCCCCAGGACTACATCCAGCATCTCTACGATCGTCTCCATGGGAGAATAGCAGCCTGCATTGCTGCGAAAGGTGGATATACACTGTACTAGTGCCGACATTGTGCATGCTCTGTTGCCTGTGTCTATGTGCCTGTGGTTCTGTCAGTGTGATCATGTGATGTATCTGACCCCAGGAATGTGTCAATAAAGTTTCCCCTTCCTGGGACAATGAATTCACGGTGTTCTTATTTCAATTTCCAGGAGTGTACTTCTAAATCCTTACAGCTTTCCTCTAGACATTCTTGCTTAGCCATTTTATACTTCTGGTCAATCTCATTTTTAGATGTTTCTATTCCCTTTCACCAGTTTCATTTACTCCATTTTAAAATTTTCTACTTTCATCAGTTAAATTCAATAATATAAGTGTCATCCAATGATTTATTCTGGTCTTGTCCTTTACCTATTTGATCATCTGCTGCCTTGTCGATTTTATCCCCTAAAGCTACCCATTTTCGTATCAATCGTTTCCTAATTCTCCCTTTGTAACTCTCCACAATCTCAAGTTCTCTAAACTTATCCAAGTCCCATCTCCTTCATTTCCTATCTTTCTGCAGTTTCTTCACTTTTAATCTTCTGTTCCTAACAGAGTCCACCACTGGCCTGAAAATATCTTACAACTTACAATCAGTTTCCGAAATTTCTGTCTTACCATTTCGTAATCAATCTGAAACCTTTTAGTGCGTTCACAGCTCTTCCAAGTATATAGCTTCGTTTCATACTTCTTAAACCAAGCATTAGCGATTATTAAATTATGCTCTGTGCAGGATTCTACTAGGCAGCTTCCTCCTTAATTCCTTCCTGCCCAGTCCATATTCACCTACGATTTTTCCTTCTTCTCCTTTTACTACTGTGGTACGCCAGTCCCCCATCACAATTAAATTTTCGTCTCACTTAACTATCTGAATAATTTCCTTTATCTCACCATACATTTCTTTAATTTCTTCATTATCTGCGAAGCTAGTGGGCGAATGCACTTGCACTACAGTGGTGGGTGTGGGTTTCGTATATATCTCGGCTACGATAATGCGTTCAATATGCTGTTCATAGTAACTTACCCGCATTCCTATTTTCTTATTCATTATTAAATCTACTCCTGCATTATTCCTATGTGATTTTGTATTTATAATTCTGTATTCACCTGACCAGACGTCCTCTTCCTCTTATCACCGAACTTCACTAATTCTCACTCTATTGAACTTTAACCTTTCTACAGGAGATAGACAAAATAATCTGAACACTTGTACTTAGTTGGGAATGGGTTGTTAATAAGGGGTTGGACCCCCATTTGCCCGTAACACAGCTGCGATTCTTCTTAGAGTACTGGCATATAATCATTGTACAGTCGTCCAGTGGAATGTTACGCCACTCTTCTATCAGAGCCTCTCATAAATGCTGTAGTGACGAGGGAAGCAGAAATCTGCTATGTAGTCTGCACTCCAATACCGCCCAAAAGGGTTGTTCAAATCCGGGGCCTGTGCTGGCCAGGGAAGTCGCTTCAGTTCAGTTTCATGCTCCTTATACCACGATTGTACTGTCCTGGCTGTGTGAATGGGCGTATTATCGTCCTGAAATGTGGCATCATTGTTGGCGAACAACATTTGAAACGTGGGGAGTACCTGATCACCTAAGACGTTCACATAATCATTATCTGTGACATGGACTTTGAGAGTAATGATGGAATCAGCAAAATACCATGACATGGCTGCACACACCATCGCACTTCCACCTCCATGCTTAATTGTTGTAATCAAACACTCAGGACTGGAGGCTTCGTTTAGCGTTCTCCAGACGTAAACCCGATCCGATGTTGGAAGTAACGTAAACGTTGACTGGTCGGACCTTATGACTTGTTTCCATCAGCCGTCCAGGATTTATGCTCCTGACACCATGTTTTACGCTTCTTTGCGTTGGTTAACATCACTAATGGTTTCGGTATAGGAGCTCGTCCATTAATATTCGCTTTATGCAGTTTTCGGTGGACTGTTTCGATAGATACGGGGTCTCAAAGATGGCTATTGAGCTCTGCAGACACTTTAGCCGCCGTAGTTTTGTGTTGTTTTGTCACAATTCGTGTTAGCGTACGACGATCCCTGTCATTTAGATTTGATATGCGCTCACTATTACGTTTACACGATGATGTCTTTCCTTGTTGGAACAGTTGCTCTTGAAACATTCAATAAGTTGGCTGTCCTGGTTACTGATGTTCCAGCTAATCAGACCTCACAAACTGCCCTCTTTGGAACTCTGTTAGGTCTTTCATTGCACGTCGACCTCAGCCTCTGAATGCAAATACGAAGTGTGCACTACTCGTAAACAACATGCATTGATGCCTAGTGCGTACTGAACGCGCAGAGTCCAGCCCGACACGTGCCTTACCTGCATTGTTGACCGTCAAACACAACCGTCCCATTACTACCACTGTTCACATTATTTTGCCTACCTCTTGTGTTTCCCTTTTTAAATTTTCCAACTTACCCGACCGATTAAGGGATCTAACTTTCCACTCCCCGATCCATAAAACACCAGCTTTTTATCCTTATGACTAAATCGTCTTGAATAGTCCTGCCCGGAGATCCGAACAGGGGACCACTTTACCTTCGGATCATAGTTTCCAAGAGGACTCCATCATGATTTAACTATACAGTAGAGCTGCATGCCCACTTGAAAAAATTATAGCTGTAGTTCCCCTTTGCTTTCAGCCGCCCGCAGTACCAGAGCTGTAAGGCCGTTTTGGTTGTAGTTACAAGGCCAGATTAGACAATCACCAAGATTGTTGCACCTTCAGCTGCTGAAAAGACTGCTGCCCCACATCAAGGACCATACGTTTCTCTGTCCTCTCAACAGACACCTTGCTGACGTGGTTACACCTACGGTACTGCTACCTGTATTGGTGCTGAGGCAAGAACGCCTCCCCACCAACAGCAGAGTCCATCGTTCATTGCCTAAGAAGCAAAGATGTTGTTAGGCCGTTTGTAGACTTCAAGAAATTCTGCAACTCAGTAGACAAACAAGACTCTTCGACACACCAGAAAGATTCGCCGCAGGTAAAAAGCATTGGAAATAATTATAGAAACATTGACAGAAACGAATTTCAGAAAAAAATTCCATGGAGAAATTTCGGAACTATATGTACTAAGAGCTGGTTTAATCCGAGGTAACAGCCTCTCCCCATTGTTCTTTAACTGCATTTTGGATAAGATATAAGGAATGGAATCTTAGACTTCAAGAGAAAGGAGTCAAAGAACACAGACTGGGATATAAAAACTCGAATGCCAACGCCAAACCCAAATGTCTAGATTTTGGAGATGTCAGAAGTATTTTCCGGAATTGCCGATACAGCAACTGAGAAAATCAACCTGTTGAAGGAGACAGCGGAAAAGCCTGGATTACCGTATTCTTTCGAGAGACAGAATTCACTACGAACATTAAAAATGCTACAAAATTCCTAACCACAAGATAAGGTAGACTAAACAGAGTGAATAAATTGAGGTACTCAGGGGGCTACTTAGCCAAACGGCCAAGTAAACAAATACACACCACAAAAAAAGGAAAATCGCTTGTCAATTCACGAAGGACTTTTACAGTAAAAACCACTCTCAGTAAAAACAACAATCCAACACTACAACGCTGCCATGAAACCGGAGTGGCTTTATGCGGCAGAATTTTCAGTCCTCAACAAAAAGGGAGAGGTTAAAAAGTTGGAGAAAAAGGAAAGGAAGGTCCTACGGAAAATACGCAGTCCAAGAAAAGTTCGGAGTGCGTGGTTGAGAAGAAATAATTACTAAATCTACACCCATATTAAAAAACTATCTGATACTCTTAGTAAAAGGAAAATTTAGTTTTCTGATAGTCACTTGGTCCGGACGAAACCGAAAATACTGAATAAAAATAATATTTGACTACTTCGACAGAAATGCCAAAACGTAAATCAGCTGGTTCAGGAAAGTGAAAAATGACCTAGCACAAATTAACGCCACTAAAGTAGAAATTGTAGGCAGGCCAACTTCTCGAGACAAGATCAGGAATTTCCAGAAAAAGGTCAGAAAGCTGATCACAGTGTGAACAGATGACAGAAGGAAAGAACGCATTGAAAAACTTCTCGGCACAAACTGTCGTTTATGGTTTAGATTAAAACTGAAGTTTGGGAGTGTTTCCAACTAAGCGGCGAGGCGTTCCACGCACACCCTACAAGTTCTTCCACTAGAGAAGAACGCCCTTCAAAATTTGAATGAGACTCTTCTTACCTCCTTAGCGTTTCTAAAAACCGCTGTTTTATTCCGTTTTCAAACTGAAAGTCATTCATCGTACAAAAAGTCGCTAGTACTTTGGATTCGACTGCTTAGATATCACTTCGTCAAGTATATTGAGTGCTGCATAGTACTTCCTGTTGCTGCGGCCGGTAACGACTTCGTGAAATACGAGAATTTTCACCGTAGCATACTAAGCATACGATAAGACGTTTGTTATGACTATCCATTAACTGCTGCTCCGATCTCTGCGACTGAAATAATATTGACTAAACCCTTCTTTCACTTGCAGGGCGATCACGGCAGCGGTGCTATGATCGGCGATTCCCTCACAGGAATAGTCTCATGGCTTCACATGGCAGAAAAAGAACCTGTATTAGTCCTGACGAATGTAACCATCTACAAGGACTTCCTTACATCGTACGCCAACTAATTTTTCTTGTAAGCCACCAGTCATAGCTTTTATTAAAGAAAAACTGCCTCTTATCGGTGTATTCATCGTATCTCGAGATTTATTATCATCCTTTCCGCTGTCCTTTCCATTGCTGTGTGGTGACCACTCCATGCTTTAAAAAGCATCCCGATCTGCTGCAACTTCAAACTTGCACATATCTATGACAGATCCGTAGCTTGAAACCAACACTGCATACGAAGGCAACATTCCATCGTATGACATTCAGAAGTCGAACATGTAAACCTTTTTTTAATGCAGTCCACCGTAACCGTAACCGTGATGACAAATACCAGCACACCTGACATAAAACGTTCAAGTGAACTGACATGGTGTTTTTAACAATAGAGTCCATAAATCGAGGGAAAAACTCGCAAAACCATCAGTTATGCATACAGCGTGATGAAATGTAGATGGAATGTGGAATATACAGCACGTAATAGGTATAAGTGCTGATATTTCGATTGGTGAATTAGGGCGGTCTACTGAACAACATTACGTCCGAATTTACTTCGTTTGCAATCTAATAATTAGGAGTACTATGTTTTTAGGTCGATTAGTACCCCCGTAAATGTTTCAAGAGCAAGCCTTTAACGCTTATTTTCCTCTGAGCAGCTGTCAGCTGTTGAAGTGTGAACAGGTGAACGCAAAACGGTAAGTCTACACTGACCAGCACATTCCACTTAATGGTGCATTTACAGCCAAGCAGAAAACAGCACGCCAGAAAGTTTGTGGCGTGTTTGTGGGTAGACTGTTCGATGCATAGAAAATACAAGCAGACACTAATGTGTGTATACGTTAAGGTACCCCTTATATCCTGCATTAAAAACGTTAAAAAATGGATATGATCCCACAATGTTTCTCAGGGAGTTGAGCTAAATTTGGATTGCCAGCCGATTGAGTTCGTCAAATTACGTGACGTTTCTATGAGAGCCTTCTCATCTTCTTCACCAGAGAGTGACACCGTCGAAACGTCGCCCCATTTATTAACTGAGACATAGTTCTGGACAATGAATGCATTTTCTGCCTTAAATAATAGTTTGAAAAGTACTAAACGGAGCATCATCATTTGGAATAATTAGTATCACAAGGAAGGAATTACCCTAAGGAGCAATACGGCACATCCAACAGTTTGTTATTTGGTAAACGACGGTGTCTTATCAGGTACAAATGAGATGAACTGCTTTCTTCTTGTAAAGCTGCTATCAGCAGAACGAGGAGCAACGCGCCATCAGGCAGCATTCCAAGAGTACTGACGATCGAAAACATTATGACGACTGCCGTCTGTGAGACCGTGATTGAATACCGCCCGGTAGCGTCAACAGCACGAGACGCAACAGGGAATGTACTGTGTCCAGGCGGAACACAAGGGAATGGGGCCACATTCTAGCGAAGGTACACGCCGCGAAAGGGGAAACCCGTTGACAAAAGCAACTCTGACAAACTACAGATTTTTATCGGGCGGCGCCTTGGAATGAGCATCTCGGGAACGACGAAGCTCGTCAGCTATTCGCGTACTCCTGCCATGAACATCTATGGAAAGTGGTCGAAGGGCGGGGGAACAACGAAAACGCGAGACGATGTTCTATGTCGACAGAACGTGGAGCTCGGATCTTGGCCGCTTTGTAAACGAGCATAGTCGGTGATCTGTCGCTGGCCTGACGAGAGACTATAAGGAAGCGCAAGGTTCCAGGACACATTGCTGAGAAAGAAGACGACCTATGCAGTTTTCCATGTGACCCAACTACATAATCAATTACGATTCCAGTGGCCACGGTATCTTCGAGATAGAACCGTGAAACAATGGAAACGTGTCACCTGCTCGGATGTTCAGGTTTCTTGTTACACCAGGTTGATGGTCATCAAGGTGAACAGGTGCTCGAAACATGCACTACGCCATGGACACGTCCTGATGGAGCAGTATTATGCTAAGAGGGACATTCATCTGGGCTTCGCAATCGAGGGCTCAGACAGCCGTGGATTGTGTGAATATTATTGCAGATCACCTACATCCTTTCATGCTTCATGTCTTCCCCGCCAGCGATGGCATCTTTCAGCATGATAACTGTGCGTAGCATAAGGTGAGAATCGCGTTACAGTGACTTGAGGAGCTTGACAGTGAACTCAGGTTATGTCTTGGCCACCAAATTTGTATGATTCGAACCAGTAAAACACGTCCGGGACGTTATCGGATGCACATCCGCGCCGACAAAGCCATCAGTCCTAATTTACGGGAATTGCGGTACTTGTGCGTCGACATCTGGTGTCAGCTACGTGCAGAAACTTACCAAGCACTTTTCGAATCCACTTCACGCATAATCACTGATGTATTGCGTTCCAGAGGTGGACCAACAGGCTATTAACCAGATGGTCAGAGATATTTTGCTCATGAGGATATGTTGTTTGAGATTCTGGTCGGATATGAGGTGCCCATGTTCTGAAATGTTTTCTTTTCGCCATATTTGTCCAAAAAATGAACCATGAGGTCAAGTGTTGACATGTTATAATATGCAACCGTCATCTGTTCCACAAAAAAAAAATTCTGTCCCAGTCAATACTTTGCAAGTATGTTGACGAAACATCATGAGGTCCTACTTGTCAGCGAAGGAGGCTATGTCTTTTGTTACTAGGTAAGTTAAGCTCCGACTCATCAAGGAATGGTCCTGTATTGAACTCCAGAGCAGACTCCCTGCGAGCAGAGCCAAACCAAACACTGCGTCTCTTGCTGTGTAACACATGGTACTCACGTCATTAGCACTTTACATATTAGACCTTTATTAAATGTTCATCAGACAATACTGGATGATATCACAGTTCCACAGACCACAAGAAAGACAGGACTAGGTAGGATGGCCTTTCAGGAGGTGCAGAGCCTCTACTGATCGTGTAGGTTATAAAAAATCGCAAGTGAAGGGGAAGGAAGGTATCGTCGTAGAAGTAGGGAAGAAGTGCATGAAAACTGTAGCAGCGAAGATCCTTTGCATCAGCTACGAAACATAAATAACGAAGTTACACATAATATGCATAAAAATGTATATACTATTATAACTGGCAGCAAAGACAATGAAGATACTGTTTTACCCGACCACATTGAGATGGTCGATTTGAATGAAAACGCTGAAGACGCGGAATCTGACATCGACATATCAAATGAATTGGTAGGAGATATGCACAGATTAAGTTATAGTACCTTACCAGGTGATATTTTGCCAGAAGCGAGTAACGTTGAGGAACATAAGCAAAATCTAGCACCAGAATTGATGTTAATTTTGATATCGTTATTAGAAGGGCAGAGGGAAAACAAAAAAAGCTTATCAAAGGTAAGTAATAAAGAAGAGTATGAAGATTCCAGAAGTATTGGTACAAGGAGTTAAAGTGATTACAGTGTCTGTAACCTAAAGTAAGCTTATAAAAAAGCAAAATTTTTTTAGAGTTTAAACTGGAAGACGAAATAGTTTCTGTAAATTCTATGTGTCAGTTTAATTAAAGGAATGTGGCTAATAGCAAACAGCACAACGTCAGATTTCACTGAGAGCATAATGACAATAAAAGAAAGTGAGGATGAAAATGTGTTCAGATTCGAACGAAATGTGACCATGCAAGGTAATACCGATAGTGTTATGAGAGAACAAATGTGTTTGAATCCTGGTTTGGACGAAAAAGGAACATGCAAGAGAGGACGGCACAATCCAAAGAAGTCAGAATAGATGTAAATATTGAAGAAAGTGTTGCAAGCATCGAAAGAGTAAGTGGAGACGAAGCCAGCCAATTGTAAGAGATACTGCTTAAATATCAAAACACATTTTCAAAGAAGCCAGATGCTGTGTGAAGATGTATTGTTTTCAAGTTCAGTACAATGACGCATTCAAAATTAAACTTTACACCACACCATTAACTAGGAGGGATGCAGTGGACAACGAAACAAAAAGAATGGTAGAATGGAGAGTTATTGAGCATTCATTGAGTAATTACTGCAACCATACCATCACAGTATCGATGAAAGATGGATCAGTGTCTGTTACATTTGATACTAGAGCCATTAACCAATTAATAATATCGTAGATGGACGCACCAGAAGTATTAGAAGAGCTTGTGTTATAAGTTCAATGTCACTGAAATTTTAAGCAACATGGACTTAAAAGCCATTTCCTGGCAAGCGTCTCTGGTCGAAATTTGTAGAAAGTGCACTCACTGCATTTGTTTACAAAGGAAGAAATTATCATTTTACAATCATATGATTTGGCTTAAAAATTTCTACATCAGTTTTCTTTTGTATGTTGGATCTGGTATTAGGAGACGAACTTTCAACAAAATTATAGTCAATATAAATAGCATATTAATTCATGTGAAGAACTTGAAAGATTATATCGAAGTACTGCCCAAGTATTTTGTGTATCTCAGGGAATAACATTAGTCCAAACCATGACAACTCAGAATTTGGAAAGAGAGAAAGTGAATTTCTGTGTCACATCATATAGGGCGATTGCATCGGAATAGACCCAGAAAAGTTAGAAGCAATCAGGGGTTCTTCACGCCATAAGAAAAAGCAAATTAAAGCCATTTTCTGTTTAATCAGTTTCTATCACAACTCTGCGACAAGTCAAGCACTTAATGCAAAGTCTTCAATGGAATTAACGAAGAAAAATGCCACTGGGATATGGACCAGTTAATGTGATCCAGAATTTCATAAAACTAAATAAAAACCTTGCAAAAGCATCCTGATCTAAATTTACCTTTTCCCCTTTTTTTTTTTTTTTTTTTTTTTTTTTTTTTTTTTTTTTTTTTTTGACGGTTCAAGATATGGCCTTTGATCCCGTCTGTGTCAATTCATTCAAAATGGAAATACACTGGAAAAAGGACTATCAGTATATTAAATAGTTGGGAGAGAGGATAATCAGTGACTGAGAAGGAAGTGCTAGTGCTAGATTGGACTTCAGTTACTACATTATGGGAAGAAAGGTGAAAGTGTTTAATGATCGTAAAGTATTTTCACTCCTAATCAATTGCTGATTAATGACAGTCGATTAATGTGATGGGTATCTACAGGAATATGACTTGACGACTAAATATATACCAGGAGAAAGTGACAAGATGGCAAACACATGTTCCAGATCGCCGATGGGCATTGATAATGTGGAATTCAGTGACACAGGACACAAAAGTAAAATATGAAAGGGTAAAGGATTCGTTAAAGAACATGAGGAGGGACCAGTATAGAGGTGACATGATAAAAATGTTTAAAGCAGAATAGAATAAGGTGACTAATAAAGTTAGAAAATATAATGTTATACCTGTATGACTACTATATCGTAGAGCAAATCCCAGTAAACAGCAGTGGGAAGTATACTGGCCAGAACAAACAGCTGAAAGATCAGTAAGATTCACGCACTTTACCTATGCACATTTTGCTACCAAAAAATGTGTGGATCAACTTAAAGAAGGCTGTTACATTAAAAATTTGGAAAAGAGAACGCACAAAATTTTGGAATGCTGTAAAGTGTATAACAAAACTAAGGCTTTAAATTTGAGTAGTAAGGCACAAATGCACATTATCAGACTGGTGAAAGTATTGGAATAGGTCGCTGTTGAGTTATACTGCCCCATTCGGACAACACACAGGGGGTAAAAGTATGTTTTTGTAGTTCTGGACTTGTCAAAGCATGTGAAATTATATGGATTAGAAGATGCACTGAAAATGCGGCTCCCAAAAGCGCTGAGAAAGATTGTATTACGAAAATTGAAAAACTAGAGAGTTCAATAATACACAGTTTATTTCATAGTGCTTGAAGAATATGTTGCAAGAATTAGATATAAAACCAATTTACATCTCTAAGTATCACCCACTGTCCAGTCCATTGGCAAGGCTGATGAGTGAACTGAACAGGTTATTTAGAAGTTATTACTTGAAGAAACATCATACATGGTGGACTACATGGAATACTTTGAGAGGATCATGAACAAGCTGCTTCATATTACCACACATATAGCACCACAGGGACTGAACTGTTAGTATATTTTCTGAACAGAGATGTAACTGAATGAAAAGAGAGAATATAGCAAAAGACAAGGCTACAAAGAGAAGGATCAACATAACAAGAGGATTAAAAAAATAAATGATCAAGCTGGTGAGCTGATTCTTATTAGGTCAAAACATATGTCATCCAAATTCAACACAGGAATTTTTAAAAAATTATGAAAAATATTAAGGGTCTAACAGGATTACTAGAACAGCACACCCAAATGCAGTATAAGTCGCCAATACGAAAATAGGTATAATCAAAGGTATATACAGTAAAGTTGATATTTAAGTATCATGAATAATAATCTCAGGTTAACTGACAAGGTTATTTTATTTTCGATCAATATTACTGAGACTTCCTCTTCTTGCACTCAGGACAACACCTATCTTCTTCGTTATTATTGTCTATTAGCGATGAGAAAGGGATTTCTGAACTCTACAATTAGTTTAAAAGAAATAAGCAAGGTAAGTCGTAGTGAGCAAACAGTACGAAATGTTCACCTGATATGACATTATATGACTTGCCAATGTAAATATCACATGAACATGGTGTAATATTATTGATATGTGACAACATTATGTTAAAAAAAATAAAAATGTCCTGCAGTGAAGAAATGAAATGTACACAAGTTTTTGAAACATGCTGTAGTTCTAGACACGATACTACTGAAATGAAACTAGCAAATGAACTTTTTGGGTAGGAGAACACACATTAACTTTGTATTAGTAGCAAACTCACCCATCAATAGACTGAAGTGAAGTTGAAATATTTATAAGTCAGGCAATACAATGAAACAATCTTTTCATAGTTAACAGGTATACAAATGCTTCAGTTGCAACGATGTGTTAACAAACTAACACGTAAAGAAATTTAATTCATGGTCATGAAGGCTTTTAAGAAACAAACTACACAGAGTACATGCAGTATTGTACAGTCTTATATAAGTTTATTTCAGCAGAAGAGGTGGATAACAAAGAACGGTCATAATGAAACCACGAAGTAATAATAATTTACAGAGGTAGTGACAAAGAGTGTTACAGTTCTGTGGTCATGGTAAAGTGAAGGTTGTCTTAGGAGTGAGCAATGGTATGCTGTATAACGAGAGTTTATCAGGTGATGTGTATTTCGCCCATTTGAGTTCTGTTGAAGTCATAGGCAAGGGATGGTCCTGCCTATGATGTTTATAGCGTTTAGGAGATTTATTAGGCGAAATATAAGTCAGCCATAAAGACAGAAGATGTCATGGTGGTTATGTGCAAATCGTCCAGATACGTGATAGAGATTGAGGTATACATTGATGTGGCTTCCGAAAAGGTTAGTGAAGTCATAGGGAGAATATACACAGCTGGTAAGTAACAATATAGCATTAGTGATACAAAGATCACAAATGAGACATGAAATATTTCGTACAATTTTAAGAATTATACCATAATATGTGACGCTTACGTAATACAAACAAGTAACAGGCGATAGAACATTTACTTAGCCTTCTGAGAAGTAACACATCTTAAATGTGGAAATATTTTATTCCAAACGAAAAGCAATAGCATAGCGATGATGAATGTTTTTAAATATTAATCTATGTGTACACGCACATACACATCATTCACTAACATTGTTCCACACTTCGAGAAAGTAAATCATGATGACAAGTAAATTATAGGTTTGTGAAAATAATTGTAGATAACACATTATACTGCAGCAAAATCGAATTTATCCCCGACTCTCAAGTGAAGGCAATGATGTCTTTTATTGGTGAATTCTTTTCTTTTTCTCTAAAAAAATATTTATCCTATAAACTCCCATGTCCTCTCAGTAAGTCTACATAGTTTTTAAGACACCCAGCCACTGTCAAATTAAAACACGCATGCAATATGTATTAGAGTTTCAGTGAAACTCAGTAATTGTCTCAGTAATTTGGCATATAAAAACACCGTACTTATCTATGGACATGTTGACAAGCTCTGAATGTAGTTAGGATTTATGATATACTGTCACAGATAAGGTGCCGTATTATGAACATAAAGTAGCATGTTTATGGAAATATTACCAAGTAATGAGTGTAGTTAGGCGTTGTTATTAATTTCAGGTTTTTATTATGTAAAACTCGATTACTAGTCAATGCTATTTTTTGCGTCTCCGTCTAAATACGTACCTGTTCAGTATGCTGTTGGTAGAGATAAGAGGAAGGAGAATCAGAACAGACTGATATAAGCAACGTGGGTAAGTCTGATGTCACAAAGTGCGAGGTCAAGCTACTCATGGGTGAATCAAGTCCACATGTTACTAACCTTCGAATGCTCCGGTCGCCGTCGAGTTAAGGGAATCCTTCGTCTCCTTGTCTATTATAATATTTGTATGTAGCTTAGTTTTTAGTGAAAGAGAACGCCAACGCAGCGACAGTAAGAGTTCATTAATGTTGTTTATGTATAGTCTATAGTAGAAAGTAAAAGTGTTAAATTTTATTTGGGTAGCGTAATAAGGTGGAACACTGCTGAGAGAGAAGTCTTCGAGTGTTGAGTACAATCAGCTCGCCCACCTACAGACAGGCAAAACATCTCGCAGGATTGTTAGCACCAAAACTGGGACACTGTGAACACCATTTTGTAAACTCGCAAACATTTGCTGAAACACTGAAGAAAATGGCAACAGGCCGAAACGATGTAATTGCGCCAGTACAAGACACGTGAATCTTTGGACCAACGATTTCCACTTGGAACCCTAAAATTGTTCCGTCATCTTCTAATGGCAACGTTCTTCTTGTACTACGACGAATATTATGAAATGACGGATGGCACGGCGGTGGACTCACCTCCGTCTCCGGCTGTCGCGAATTTGTTTGAGGAGCAGTTCTGAACTCGGCGCGTTGACAAGGTGCGTCAATGATATCTTCCTGATATAGCCTCACGGTGAAAACGCACTGCAACAGTTCGTCGATCACATGAACTGCGTGCATCCCAACATTAAATTAACCGTCGAGGTGGAGAAGACTGCCAAGCTAACGTTCCTGGATGTTTTAGTTGAGCGGAAGGCCGGAGGCCAGCTTGGTCATTCAGTATGCAGGGAACCAATGCACGCTGATCGGTACTTGAACGCTTATAGTTTTCACCACCCAGTACTCAAGAAAGCGGTCCTTAACGCGTTAATACACAGAGGGAAAGTTATTTCTGACGACGACCACTTACAGTCTGAATTGCAGCACTTGAGACACGTGTTCAGAGAGAACAGTTACAGCAATGGAAACATTGCTGACGCTTTCAGGTGCCAGCGAAGAAGGGGCCTTGCGAATCGGTTGAAAAGGCCAAACCAGCTGCTTTCCTGACAAACTGTGGGGCAACTTAGGATATGTACAACAGAGACATGGACTGGAGGAGTGTTTTGGCCCGCGCCCAAGATACAAGTTATGTTTCTCCCTGTTAAAGAGGACATAACTCTTCGTGTGCACTGTGTGTATGGAGTTCCTTGAGAAAGCGGCAGCATTTATATGTTGTTGTTGTTGTTGTGGTCTTCAGTCCTGAGACTGGTTTGATGCAGCTCTCCATGCTACTCTATCCTGTGCAAGCTTTTTCATCTCCCAGTACCTACTGCAACCTACATCCTTCTGAATCTGCTTAGTGTATTCATCTCTTGGTCTCCCTCTACGATTTTTACCCTCCACGCTGCCCTCCAATACTAAATTGGTGATCCCTTGATGCCTCAGAACATGTCCTACCAACCGATCCCTTCTTCTGGTCAAGTTGTGCCACAAACTTCTGTTCTCCCCAATTCTATTCAATACTTCCTCATTAGTTATGTGATCTACCCATCTAATCTTCAGCATTCTTCTGTAGCACCACATTTCAAAAGCTTCTATTTTCTTCTTGTCCAAACTATTTATCGTCCATGTTTCACTTCCATACATGGCTACACTCCATACGAATACTTTCAGAAATGACTTCCTGACACTTAAATCTATACTGGATGTTAACAAATTTCTCTTCTTCAGAAACGCTTTCCTTGCCATTGCCAGCCTACATTTTATATCCTCTCAACTTCGACCATCATCAGTTATTTTGCTCCCCAAATAGCAAAACTCCTTTACTACTTTAAGTGCCTCATTTCCTAATCTAATTCCCTCAGCATCACCCGACTTAATTAAACTACATTCCATTATCCTTGTTTTGCTTTTGTTGATGTTCATCTTATATCCTCCTTTCAAGACACTGTCCATTCCATTCAACTGCTCTTCCAAGTCCTTTGCTGTCTCTGACAGAATTACAATGTCATCGGCGAACCTCAAAGTTTTTATTTCTTCTCCATGAATTTTAATACCTACTCCGAATTTTTCTTTTGTTTCCTTTACTGCTTGCTCAATATACAGATTGAACAACATCGGGGAGAGGCTACAACCCTGTCTTACTCCCTTCCCAACCACTGCTTCCCTTTCATGTCCCTCGACTCTTATAACTGCCATCTGGTTTCTGTACAAATTGTAAATAGCCTTTCGCTCCCTGTATTTTACCCCTGCCACCTTTAGAATTTGAAAGAGAGTATTCCAGTCAACATTGTCAAAAGCTTTCTCTAAGTCTACAAATGCTAGAAACGTAGGTTTGCCTTTCCTTAATCTTTCTTCTAAGATAAGTCGTAAGGTCAGTATTGCCTCACGTGTTCCAGTGTTTCTACGGAATCCAAACTGATCTTCCCCGAGGTTGGCTTCTACTAGTTTTTCCATTCGTCTGTAAATAATTCGTGTTAGTATTTTGCAGCTGTGACTTATTAAGCTGATAGTTCGGTAATTTTCACATCTGTCAACACCTGCTTTCTTTGGGATTGGAATTATTATATTCTTCTTGAAGTCTGAGGGTATTTCGCCTGTTTCATACATCTTGCTCACCAGATGGTAGAGTTTTGTCAGGACTGGCTCTCCCACGGCCGTCAGTAGTTCCAATGGAATATTGTCTACTCCGGGGGCCTTGTTTCGACTCAGGTCTTTCAGTGCTCTGTCAAACTCTTCACGCAGTATCATATCTCCCATTTCATCTTCATCTACATCCTCTTCCACTTCCATAATATTGTCCTCAAGTACATCGCCCTTGTATAGACCCTCTATATACTCCTTCCACCTTTCTGCTTTCCCTTCTTTGCTTAGAACTGGGTTTCCTTCTGAGCTCTTGATATTCATACAAGTCGTTCTCTTATCTCCAAAGGCCTCTTTAATTTTCCTGTAGGCGGTATCTATCTTACCCCTAGTGAGATAGGCCTCTACATCCTTACATTTGTCCTCTAGCCATCCCTGCTTAGCCATTTTGCACTTCCTGTCGATCTCAGTTTTGAGACGTTTGTATTGCTTTTTGCCTGTTTCACTTACTGCATTTTTATATTTTCTCCTTTCATCAATTAAATTCAGTATTTCTTCTGTTACCCAAGGATTTCTACTAGCCCTCGTCTTTTTACCTACTTGATCCTCTGCTGCCTTCACTACTTCATCCCTCAAAGCTACCCATTCTTCTTCTACTGTATTTATTTCCCCCATTCCTGTCAATTGCTCTCTTATGCTCTTCCTGAATCTCTGTACAACCTCTGGTTCTTTTAGTTTATCCAGGTCCCATCTCCTTAAATTCCCACCTTTTTGCAGTTTCTTCAGTTTTAATCTGCAGGTCATAACCAATAGATTGTGGTCAGAGTCCACATCTGCCCCTGGAAATGTCTTACAATTTAAAACCTGGTTCCTAAATCTCTGTCTTACCATTATATAATCTATCTGATACCTTTTAGTATCTCCAGGGTTCTTCCATGTATACAACCTTCTTTCATGATTCTTAAACCAAGTGTTAGTTATGATTATGTTGTGCTCTGTGCAAAATTCTACAAGGCGGCTTCCTCTTTCATTTCTGTCCCCCAATCCATATTCACCTACTACGTTTCCTTCTCTCCCTTTTCCTACACTCGAATTCCAGTCACCCATGACTATTAAATTTTCGTCTCCCTTCACAATCTGAATAATTTCTTTTATTTCATCATACATTTCTTCAATTTCTTCGTCATCTGCAGAGCTAGTTGGCATATAAACTTGTACTACTGTAGTAGGTGTGGGCTTCGTATCTATCTTGGCCACAATAATGCGTTCACTATGCTGTTTGTAGTAGCTTACCCGCATTCCTATTTTCCTATTCATTATTAAACCTACTCCTGCATTACCCCTATTTGATTTTGTGTTTATAACCCTGTAGTCACCTGACCAGAAGTCTTGTTCCTCCTGCCACCGAACTTCACTAATTCCCACTATATCTAACTTCAACCTATCCATTTCCCTTTTTAAATTTTCTAACCTACCTGCCCGATTAAGGGATCTGACATTCCACGCTCCGATCCGTAGAACGCCAGTTTTCTTTCTCCTGATAACGACATCCTCTTGAGTAGTCCCCGCCCGGAGATCCGAATGGGGGACTATTTTACCTCCGGAATATTTTACCCAAGAGGACGCCATCATCATGTAATCATACAGTAAAGCTGCATGCCCTCGGGAAAAATTACGGCTGTAGTTTCCCCTTGCTTTCAGCCGTTCGCAGTACCATCACAGCAAGGCCGTTTTGGTTATTGTTACAAGGCCAGATCAGTCAATCATCCAGACTGTTGCCCTTGCAACTACTGAAAAGGCTGCTGCCCCTCTTCAGGAACCACACGTTTGTCTGGCCTCTCAACAGATACCCCTCCGTTGTGGTTGCACCTACGGTACGGCTATCTGTATCGCTGAGGCACGCAAGCCTCCCCACCAACGGCAAGGTCCATGGTTCATGGGGGGTCATGCAATTTGCACAGTTGCAGAGCGTTGTACCGAGCGCAAATTACATATTAAACACAGGGAGCTTGACAAGTCGGCCATAGCGGAGCACTGTTTGAAAAACAAATACAAAATACTATGTGAAAACACGAGAGTCTTGGCTCATGTGTCAACGCAGTGGGTTTCTGTTTTGAAAGAGGCAGCCGAGATCAAAGTGAACAGCAAAAGTTTTAACAGAGACCAGGGGTATACACTCAGTAGAGCGAGGGGGCGGGCTCTAGGTGTCGAAAGGAAGCAACAGCGAATGCTTGATACTTGTAGGGAGGAGGGAGTGGCAGTTTCAAACGCGCGCCGTCCCCTCGCGCCACATGACGTCATTCTGCCCTGTGGTGGTCCCTAGCTGCTATGAACTCCCCAGTCACCTTCCGCGCATGCATCGTTTCAGCCCTCTCTGACTGGTGCCAGAAGCCAAATCGTGGCTATATAAGCGGAAGACATTCGAGGGTTGGATTCCCTCACTTCCTCATCGAGGACTCGCACTGCCTGGGCTACTCTCAGGGTGTATCTTCGACGTGGAAGAGCCCCAACCGTGCCTGTCGCGTTGTTGCCCTCTGCACGCCGTCACTGCTGCCCGCCGCCGCCGCCCCGCCACCGCCGCCTGGTCGCCGTCTCTCGGTGCTCGCCGCTTCTTTTGCCGCCGCCGCCGCTGCCGCCGTCTCTTGGTGCTCGCCGCTTCTTCTGCTGCCGTCTCTCGGTGCTCGCCGCTTCTGCCGCCGCCGCTGCCGCCTCTCTCGGTGTTCGCTGCCGCCTGCAATCATGGACGCCCCAACTACCATCATCATCTACACCTCCCCTTCACCTGCCCCCACTGTAACGTCATGGAGTGCTTCCTCTGGGATTAACCCGTCTCATCCACCTCCCCTACTCACCGTTTCCTCCCCATCTATCTCCTCTCCATCACTGTATCCCCACCTGTATGTCACTCCCGCTCCTACCCCTGCTACTGCACCTGCTGCTGCTCCTGCTCCTGCCTCTGCCCCTGCTCCCACCGCCCCTCCAGCTCCTGTCGCCCGTCGAGACGACTTTCCCCTCTCCCCCCTACAACTACCTCTGCTTCCCCTGCCCGAGTCACCGCCCGCCGCGCCACTGTCGCCGCCACAGAGCGCCCTACCCTCTCATCTGGTGCTACTGTCTCACAGGAGGGCCGTGCCTCCCACCACCTCTCCATCCATCCAGTCCCTCATCCCTCCTCCCAGGCAACACCCGCCAAAAAATTTTCCAAATGGCCCAGTGGCGACCTCTCCTCTACTCCCTCATCCAAAAAGCCACTGCCCGCCCCACCTCCCACTGACCCCACTATGGATACCACCCTGCCTCCCTCCTCTCCAGCCCCCTCCCTGTATACCTTTGTCCTAGCCAACCCTGATCTGATATTCCTGAATGCCTGCACCCTCACCCTTGAAATCCGGAAGTACATCCCCAGTGCACCCAATTTATCCCTCGCAGAGACTCTCTACTCATCAAGTCTCCCTCTCCATCCTTCCATACTGATCTCCTCCGGCGCATTCCCCGCATCACCTTTGGGCCCCACGCATCCCTCACCCCATTCCTTACATCCTCCTCTCCTCGTCAGCCCCAACTGCCTCGTCGTCTGCCGACCATCACCGCGGTCATCACAAAACTCAGCCCTGTGGTCACGGAGGCTGAGGTGTTGGTGGAACTGAATGCCCAACCCGCCCTGGAAGTCCGCTCCGCCCGCCGTATTTACAACTCCTCTGGCCCTACTTTCCTCGTGCGTATCTTTACAGAGTCCACCTCCTCCATCGACCACCTCCTCATGCAGGGAGCCCTGATTTTCAACCACCACCACCCTATTGACCTGTCCCATTCCCCTCCTCAATCCTACTGCTGCCAGTGCTGTCTTCTGTACAACGACCACCTCACCCAAAACTGCAAGAACCCACCCACCTGCCCCCATTATAAAGCCTCCCACTTCTTTAAACAGTGTCCCAACCTCGCCTCCCCCCCCCATCCTGCAACACTTGCAATGAACCTCACCCCACCTATTCCACCAAATGCAAAGCCAAGCCCCCTCCCACTAACCCTGAACTCACTGTCCCCGTTCGCCCCATTGACCCACCCATCGACCCTAACAATTCCCTCCACCCTCCCCTACAGCAGAAGACATCATCCGGTTCCTCACCATCGTCCTGCAGAACATCCACCCCTTCCAGCGCCCCCACACACTCCATCAGATTTCCCTTGCCGCCCGCTCTGTTTTCCACTTAAACACCTATGCCACATACTCCCACAACCAGGCCCACTTTACATTCTCCCACCTAGACACCCTCATTTAAGCCCCTCTCTCCCCTTCCTCCACCCTTCCCACCTCCAACCTCCTAGCGCGTCAACAGTATCATCTCCTCTACCTCAACATTCGCTCCCTCCCTGCAAACAAATACCTCTTCATGCATACCCTCTCCCAGCACCAGGTCGACTCCTTCATCCTTAATGAAACCTTCCTCCAACCTCACCATGTTGTCCGCACCTCCCCTTATCTCCTTCACCGCACTGACAATCCCCTTCCCCTAGCCCGAGGCGGAGTCGCTATAGGCCACCTCCGGCATCTCCCTGTCCGGCCACAACCCCTCCTCAATAACCCGACCGAACACCTTCTCCTCAGCCTATTTTTTCCCTCCCTCAGCATCACCTGTGCCACTATCTATATCCGCCCCACAGCTCATCTCCCCTTTGACTTCATTTCCCATGTTTACCGTACCTTCTCCACCTATGTGATCGCCGCTGACCTCAACATCCACAGCCGTGACCCTGCCACCCTTCAGCGGTGGCATCAGTTCCTTGCCACCCTCCATGGTGACCTTGTTCCTCTCCCACAGCACACCTGTCTGGAAAGTATCTCCACCCCTGATGTTATCCTCGCAACCCCCAACCTCCTTGGTTGCATCACCATTGATGTCCTCGATCCTGTCAGTAGTGACCATCTTCCTGTCCTTCTCACCATCTCCTCTACCCGTCCCGCCACAGCAGCCACCTGCCCAGCAGCCCCTCCAAAGTCTGTCCATGACTACCACCGTGCCAATTGGGATGCCTACCAGGAATCCATTGCCTTACAGGTTGTAAGCCACCCCCTCTCCTTTCACCACCCTTATGGCATCACCCATGCCTCTTCCTTCCTTCAGAAGACCATCACTGACGCTGTGGAGGCTCATGTCCCTACCAAACTCATCCACCCTCACCGCCCTACGCTTCCTCCACAGGCCGTCCTTCTTCTGCATGAATCCTGCAGGCTCTACCGCTCCTTCCTCTGTACTTGTGAGCGGGATACTCTCACCCACCACCGGTAATTACAGTAACATATCCGGAACCTCCTTACAGCAAAGAAACGCCGGGACTGGCGCCAGACATGCACACGCCTCAACTCCACCCTCCCTGTCAACTCCTCCAGGTACTGGTCGGCCTTCCACCGCCTTACTGGTAGCCATCCCACCCCGCATTACCCCATCCTCCATGACGATCGACCATTTCCTGACAACCTCAGTAAGGCTAACCATTTTGCTTCCCACCTATCTGAGGTCTTCTCCATTCCTGACGATCCCCATTTTGATTACTCCCTCTTCCCCACCGTCCTTGACTGCACTGACACCTCTGTCCCCCCGCTCGCCCCTAGCTTCCAGTACTTGGATCGGTTACCCCCCTCAGACATCAACACTCCCATCACCACACAAGACATCACACTCGTCCTCCGCTCCAAACGCAACACCGCCCCTGGTCATGATGGCGTCACCTACTGTCACCTCAAGGAATCCCCTCCATCCTTCCTGTCTGTCCTTGCTACCCTGTACAATGTCCTCCTCTCCACTAGATTTTACCGTGACCTGTGGAAGACTTCCCGTGTCCTGCTGTTCCCTAAACCCAACAAACGCCCTTCTGATACCTCTTCCTATCGTCCAATCTGCCTCACCTCCGTGTTCAGTAAGGTCTTCAAGGCCATCCTCTCTCGCCGTATTCACCGCCACCTTAACCAGCACTGCCTCCTTCCTCTTACCCAATGTGGCTTCTCTGCCGACGACCAGCTCCTTAACCTTACAAATCTTCTTTCCCTCCAACTTAACTCCCGTCACTCTGCTATCTTTGTTTCCCTTGATCTCCAGAACGCCTATGACCGTGTCTGGTATCCCGGGCTCCTCTTCAAACTTCAGACCTATGCTCTCCCCATCAACTTCGTCCATCTTGTTGCTTCCTTCCTCTCCCAACGTCCCCCCTATGTGACTATCCACAATTCCAACTCCCGTACTTTCTACCCCTCTGCTGGCGTGCCCCAAGGTTCTGTGCTTTCCCCTCTCCTCTATCTCCTGTACACTGCTGATATGCCCAAACCTCCCCCTCCTGTTCATCTTCTCCAGTTCGCTGATGACACCGCCTTCCTAGCCCTTTATCCTTTATCCTACCCTTCAACGGTCCCAACATACCCTCCAAACCCACCTTGACCAATTCACCGCTTGGTGCAACCAGTGGTTCCTCCGTGTTAATCCCTCCAAGACCCAGGTGATCATCATAGGCCGCACCACCCACTCCTTCCGCATCCATGATTTCTACCTCACCATTTATGGCCGTCCTATCCACCTCACTCCTACCCTCAAATACCTTGGCCTCACACTCGACCGCCACCTCACCTGGACTCCCCATCTCCTTACCATCCAAAACAAAGCTCACAACCGCCTCCACCTCCTGAAACTCCCGTCTGGCCGAACGTGGGGTCTGCATCCTTCCACCATCCTTCACACCTATAAATCCTTGATCCACATAAATTCACGTTTGACGAAAACGGTATCACACAGAAGAAATATCTTATTCGAGGAAAACTACTAGGGTTGGCACAATTAAGCACGAAATATGGATACCACACCACATATGTATGTATTAATGAAAGGGTTGATTAAACTACAAAATAAACTAGTGGTCACTAAAACAATTTGGTTGTTCACCATAAAACATCAAACAAATTAATTACCTGCAGAATTCACTGTGTAAACACTTAATAAGTTGACAGAAGGACTGTAACCATGAAACATAGCCATGGCACAGGTGGGTGAACACGAGAAAGCATGAAATTACATCGAGGATACAGCCAATGACTGCGAAAATGATTAGTGGTTTAAAGAAAGAACTCAGAAAAGTAAGTATGAACAGCATAGATATTACAGAAGTATAAGTAGAGGACAAACAAAATATAATGGCAGCAAATTTTATCACATACGTATTGTTGTATGATTACATGAAAGTTCAAAGTTGTAGATCCTCAAGACATACAATCGAGACAACGTACAAAATGAGTGAATGCAAATAAAATATCTTGAAATCTAAATACAATGGACAGTTACATATATGCAAACATTTGTGTTACTGTATAAAAAATTAAGGTACATATCAATATCTGTGCTAGTAATGAAACTGCAGAATTATCATGCCTGTCTCTTTGAACAAGCTAATCTTCAGAAATACTACACAAATTTTCTTGGACTTCTGACAGGTAACTTAAGTGTAGTCTGGGGCAACATTTAGGTTTTATTTCATAGAAATCGGATAACGGAAAAAAGATTTCAAGTTTTATCTAAGACCGTCATGATGTCAGTTGGTCTGCTCGAACACGCTAATCTTCAAATCTAACACACGAATTTCGTGGGGTTTCACTGGTAAATTGAGAGTAGTTTGGGACAACGTATAGGATTTATTTCACCAAAATCGGAACACAAAAAGATATATATATCGTAATTTAAAGATTTCACTAAAATCGTCTCCTCAGCTAATAGTTTGGATGTTTAATCAACACGGTGTAGTACAACAAAGAACCAGTCGATGGCACTGCGGCTTCCCGCAGTGCTTCATGAGAGGCAGCGACAGTGCGTCTGCGGCATTACGTGGCCTCCTGTGTGTGTGTGTGTGTGTGTGTGTGTGTGTGTGTGTCCTCCAGCAATGCTGACACAGCGCGGTGTAGGCTGAGCAGTGGTGCGTTACGTAACTGCTTCCGCCAACGATAACTCCGGGTTCCAGCGGCTACGGCTGGTTGTCGCCACGCGTGCGGTGGTGCATCTTGCATCCCTCGTGTTGCACAGCAGACGACGGCGGGTCCCGTAGCGGTACAGCTGCGATGCTAACACAAGTGACTCTAAAAATGTAATATTACTTGTACCAACAGCCGTTATTTTTATATTGTTTTATTAGGCAAGCAGTTTCGATATTCCAGTCACATCTTCTTCAGGACTATCTCATTAATAACACCAAGCACCACTTATGTGTGTGTAAGACAAGGCAACAATATTCGTATCTGTCTCCGTAGATATCCGAACTAAAGAGAGAAGTTCCTACTGAAACAGTGTCAAAATAAGGACTGTTGGTACAATATTACATTGACCAGCCGCTGTCCCACGCTGCTAAGCCCAAGATGGAGCTACATTTACTTTCAAGCGACTTTAGTACAAAATGGCAACGTATTTATATTTTTTCGGGCTGCGCTTCTTTGAGCTTTGCTACACATTATGGCATGTGTACGAAATACTTCTACAGCTGGCAGTGTGGAAAGGCTTCCACCTTTTTCGTATTAGGCAATGCTGTGTCAGCAGTTTCCCTACTCACCAGACCAGCTCGCCTCACAACGTTGCGATGACTATGCTATATTTTGTAAGGCAGTAACATCTGAACTTGCCTGCGGCTGGTCCTACTGCAACCTACTTCCTACTTTGTACGTTTCTTGCCAAATACGGTCAGTGCGCTACATTGCCCTCCTCATTAACAAGATCTGGATCGTCGGGTGGCCTCTAACCAGATTATCCTTAAACAAACTAGAGTGACAAGTTCCCTGGCGGCTTGCCATCTGGCATATTTTTGACATCACATTTTCTTAAGCACTAATTATCCCAGGTTCCGTTAGTTATTTTTAGCTTAACTTACAGTTTCCTCTTCTGCTTCCTAGGCTCTAGGAATCCAGTCCACTGGGATTTGAACAGCGGCTGGATCTGAATTTCGTCTTGTGTTTGGCTTCTTGTACATCCAAACAAGGATTACGCTTAGCACACTAAGTGTCACTGTGGCACCTCGTAACGTCTACGTTGCTTCCCTCTGAAACTGATTCTCCCCGTACCGACTCATATGCTGTACCAACGTCACCACAGAGATTCCTCCGTCCTATTCTTTAATAATTTTTGTCCCTGGAATTACTTAACTTGGGTCCTAAAGTATGCTTCAATATAATCAAATTGCAGCTGTTAACACTTCCATAGGTTCCTGTGGCCAATACAATCGAGGCTGCGAAATGCTTAGATAGGTTATTCCTGAAATTGTGATGTAGATATAAAGTAGGTCCCACTATTTCACACGATGCCCTGTTTCTTAACAATACACTCCTATACAGTTCTAACCTCATCGGCTTCATGATTGTCTCTTTTTCGAAACAACTGAATACTACTATTACTTCACTGAAGGTGCAGTGCAAACAGTGTGTCTCAATCCGCTGGAAATACAACTCAGAACTAATCACCTCTGTCTTGCAAACGTTTTCCGTTTTCTAATCCAGTAGCTACTTCACTGCAGAGGAGTTCTGACTTTTTCTAACCACCCTGTTCCAACAAACCATAACTTCATTACTGTAACACTTCTGCAACTCCGCTTCGCCAATTTCAGAATGCCTCCTCTTTTCTGCAGTTAGTAACGGCCGCTGCTTTTTTACCCTGACAAACGATTTCAGCATCTCCTGCTTAATGGGATACTCATGGAGTACGCAACATTGGTATATGCCTGCTTCCCTGCTACTAGAAAGGGAATTGACATGTATACCTTTGCTCCATCAGTCCTTGCCTCTACCGTGGCTACCTTAAAATAAAAAAGGTAGATGTTTATTACTAGGTTCCAAAACCAACCCTAGTTCCTTTCTTATTTGACGTAGTCCCTCCAGGTAGTGAGCCCATGACAACAAGTTTACTCTAGTCGTTCTCGCACTGCTTGCTGCATAGCTTCCCGCAACTCTGATACCTCTCTGCGTGTTTCCCGTACATATTTTCGAAGGGCTGTAACCACTTCGTTACCACTGTTTCCTTACCCAACACTTTTCCTTCAGTTTCTAACCTCCTAATGTTCTGGTTCATCGATTCCTCCCCAGTTTTCGCGTAGTTCATTACTCCCCAGTCAGCTGGCGTAGTAACCGAGTATTGTTTAAAACATCCTTCTCCAAACTTGTGATTTGCGTGGGGTGCCACACATTCGCTACTTTGTTGCCTTTTATCCATTGTTTCTGTACTTCGACCGTGTCTTTCATCCTTCCTGAAGTCCTCTTCGTTAGCCATCCCAAACACAGTTTTCAGAAGTCGCCCCCCCCCCCCTTATCGATGCAAACTCTCCTCCTTTTTGTATGCAGTATAATCCCCAGAACCGGCTTCATCTATTTTCTCAACTTCTCGTAAGTCCCATGTATGCTCATACATGCTTCTGTATCTCCTTTAAGAATTCCATAATTCTCTGTCGGAAACTGTCTAATGCTTCCTCTAGTCGTCTTGACTCGTTCCGCATTTCCCATTCTTTAAACACCATCTGCATCACCCACCAGTCTCTGGTAATCACCACATCTTCTTGTTTTATGAACAGCGTTCCCCCTTCCAGGTACATGTTTCACATTGCTTGTACTCCGATGACAACCAGTAGCATGGCTTTGACCCGCATCATCTAGTCTTCTGAGGACAGGGACAGCCATTACCCTTTCTTTCCCCTAAAATCCCCTGCTGTCCTGCAGTAGTTCTTCTCACCTACACTATACCCTAATTCTCGGTGATAACTTACAGACTGCCTGAAACGGTTTCAAACGTTCCACGTGTGTAGTTTTTGTCCCAGTCAGCAACTGAATCTTACCATTCACTGGCTAAAAAGTTAACACAACTTCCTATGGCCCTTGATACCTTGCAAAAAATTTCTTCATCTTTCACTTTGGAGCGTAAGAAGTTGATAACATAACCCTTTGACCAACCTTGCATTACGGTATCATTTCTGTACTGCTCATTGCTTCCTCTTGCTTTTCTAGTGCCCTTGTGTTAGCCTTGTGAACCCTGTTCCATATCTACTTTATCACTCTCGAAAATTCTTTAACCGATTCTCCTGTCTAATTGTTTTTCAGTATAGAATAGCAACGGCATCTTACGATCATGTACTACCTCATATGGTGGCAATCATACATGCATTTTCTGCTTTGAGTTATATATTGAGATCACCTACTTTAAATAAACATCACAAGTGGCATGGTGTGCGTCCACATAGTGTCCCAGCATCTCCCCTGTAGTTGTATACACCCTTTCGCTCTTCCATTATCTTGAAGATGTAGAGAACACGTTCTCAGTTTCTTCACACATAACAGCTTACACAGTTCCTTGAACAAAGTCGCCATGGAGTTGGTTCCTTGGTCCATCACTATCGTTCGAGGTACTCCGAACTTCAGTATTCAATTGTTTACTAGGGCTTGCGCCATTATTGCTGACTGTTGGTTGGGACTTACGATTATTTCCACGTATCTTCAAAAATGACCTATAATCGTGAGTACATATTTATTCTCTGCAGGCCCAGCAGCCGTTTTCCTGAAAGAACCTTAAACATCAATCCCGACCAACCGAAACCGAGCATCTGCTTTAGGTAACTTCTGCGTTAGTAGTCTAGTCCGACACAGATCTGCTCTCTGAGCACGCAGTATGCATCTCGGCACACAGTGGTCCATGTGCGTCTTCTATACTACCTCCAGTAACTCTCTGATACCCTCCTGTTGGTAGACCTACATTCCCCAAGACCTGCTAACTCGTGATCATGTGTCTCCTGTAATATTCTATCCCTCAGTTTTGTTGACACTGCCACTCATAGTCCCCTTTTACAAAACTGTGATAATTTACTAAACTGTTTACTTTCGTCATCCGTCTTCTGTGCTTTCTACCATTGCTTAAGCTCATTACGACCTATTTTCAACACTGTTGCTCTCCTACTCAAACTGACGGCATTCCCACGTATCTTTCGAGGTTTATATACGACCTCAGTGCCAAACTCACTCAATCGTATTGCCCATTGTGTCAACCTACTGGATAAATCCCTCAAGCCCAGCAATCATTTCAGTGTTGCATGATACTTTATCACTGTAAACTTTTTCCCATGGGGACAATACGTAAATCAGGTGATTCCATAGATAATGTTCAACATTTCTTTTTTCATCGTGGAGTAATTCCTCCCTGCTGAGTTCATTTGTCTTAGTGCATAGATCACCGGGTGCTCCACGCTCTCTGTTTCTTGAGACAATATCCAACGAAGTGCACTAGATGGAAATATCGCATGACAGATTAAATTCTTTATAGAAATTTGGAGACAATAAGATTGAACTTGGCAAAGTTTCTTTCAGTTTCTCAAGAGCATGATGGTAATCCTCTGGCCAAACAAATTTTGAACCTCTCTTCAGCAACTGTGTCAATGATCTCACAACATCCCCAAATCCCTTTACGAATCTTCCATAGTAATTCACGAGACCAAGAACCGATTGTAGTTCCATCACAGATTCAGACAGCAAAATTCACGTATAATTTTTAACAAACCTCGGTGCCGCTAATATGCGACCAAGGTATGCCACCTGTTCCAACGAAAAGTTACACTCCTTTGTACTTAACGTTAAATTCACGACACTCAAAAAATGGTTCAAATGGCTCTGAGCACTATGGGACTTAACATCTGAGGTCATCAGTCCCCTGTACTTAGAGCTACTTAAACCTACCTAACCTAAGGACATCACACACATCCATGCCCGAGGCAGGATTCGAACCTGCGACCGTAGCAGCAGCGCGGTTCCGGACTGAAGCGCCTAGAACCGCTCGGCCACAGCGGCCGGCACGACACTCAGTCACAGGAATACCTCCCTTAGGCGTTGTATGTGCTGGTCCATATCACTAGCAAAGATGATTATATCATAAGGATACACCATGCATTGACGTGGTTTCAGTCCTCTGAAAACTCCGTCCATCAAATTCTGAAACGTCGTAGGTGCGTTCTTCAGTCCGAAAGATCTTCTTCATCATTGAAAAATACTTGCACTGGTCTGATCCGCCGGACTGACTTCTAGTAGATGGTAGTCACTTCTTAAGTTAATCGTTGAAAAATACTTCCACTGGCCTAGTCTATGTTTTCTGTTATGTCATCAAAGGGTAAACATCCATTATAAACCCAGCATCCACATGATAATCGCAACTAAATCTACATTTTTTTTATCTATCCGCTGAGTTTTTGGGCACGACAGTTCCTGTTCCCTACTGACTAATACTTTTCTCAGTGATTCCATCCTCCAGCTACTGATCAATAAATTCCTTCAGAATCGTCTGCAAGTACCTAGGAACTCTATCCGGTTTGTGGTAAAAGGTGATTTATTTCCTTTTGGTATTTGTAACTGCGTTACATGCGTCACTAGCAACCGTCCTCTCAGAAAAAACAAATCCCTAAATTCCAACAGTCATTTCTTCGTTCGTTCCTTGCCACTTCCCTTTAGGTGCTCCACCGTTCCCCCGTAATGCAGTTTCAGTGCCGTTTCCAGTTACCTGTGGTCGAAAAACCTTGAGTCCCCCTCATCATCCTCCAGGAATCCATTTAGCGATCAACTACCTCTTTGTTAAACATAAATCCTCGGCGCTCTATAATTACTCGTGAACATAGGTACCATTTCTTTCCCATACACCTCTTGTACGAATACAACGCTGCTTTTCACTAAGCAACCTGCCTGCCCCAACACCTAATTTACTTCCAGCTGTTCTACTCCACAAAACATCCCTACTGGTAAGTTAGACTAACATTAAGCCAATCTGATTTTTAGATACACAACTGTGTAACTCGAGTCTCACAATTAATGTGATCGCTCGCAGTTTAAGTGGTTCATCATATGCGAGAGACTCATCTCATGACATTGCCACACTGGCAGCATTTTCGCTCGACTGAAAATTTTTTCCATCAAGCTCCACCAAGTCCTGCCAAAGACTGATGTTGGTGCAATGCTGATTCAAGAAATCCAACCCTAGGATCGTGTCATAACCCTCACTCACGTGTGGCACCATCTCTACACACTGTCTGAACTGAACCGTATCCAGGCAAAAAGACTAAGCTCAACAGCATTACGGCTCTATCCCCACTCCACGCAATCTATACCATGGTATCCCAACGGTGTAACGTCTCTTTACCACATTCCACGCAATCTGTACTGTGGTGGATTCCACTGCTTATGTTCCACCAGATCACCACTGGCAGCCGACACATGCGCCGCTGTGTCCAACAACATCCTGCATTTCCCTGCCCCTAGTATTCCTGTGACCATGCAGTCCATCTCTGTATATGACTCCATAGTACCTAATCTTACTGAGAACGATTGTAGGTAGACCTTCAGTTCCATTTGGCGTTTAACTCCTGCTTCTTTCCTCGTCGCCTACCTTTCGAATTACCATAAGGATTACGCTGACCTCTGCTCTTGCTTCCACTCTTCCATGCCTAGTGACATTGCTTCCACACAAGCGCCATCTGTCCACAGTTATAGTGGTCAAAAAAATTGATTCTGCCACTTCCAATCCAGATGACAAGTCAGTTTCCTCACACGATACAGTTAATCTGGGAGCTGGGCGTAAATCAATCAGAAGCCCTGTTTGTACTCTTATTGACATTTTCGAAGGCAACCCTCTAAAAATGCGTCAAGTGCTCTCTGCTCAGCCTCTTCATTCATCAAAGGATTCTTTTCCATTTCGTAAGTACAACCACTGATCTTCCTTACTCTATCCGCAAATTCTTCTACTGATTACACATCCTTCTTTGTTATCCCATCAAGCTGTCTCTGAAAAGTCTGACACTGTTCTGGTTTGAAAACCTTCGAACTAACACCGTATCGAACGATACTCGCATTCTTCGACAGCATAGAAATTCGTGGATTACACCACAACGTCATCTAGCCGTCATTGAGATTTCGAGGCAATTCAAGCACAGATGCAAGAATTAGTTGCAAGAGTAACGATGACAAGACTATTGTAGTCATCAGGGGACAGTGTCCGGGACGCAAGGATGGAGTTAACAAATATGCAAGAGGCACAACATGGACAACTAAGTTCGGTGTTGCTGTTATCTGAGCAGTATCTGAGCGAGTTAAGGAAGGTGTAAGGAGAATTACAGCCGGAATTACAATCAGAAACGGAGTCATGTAGGCACAGTTTGCAATTCTACTACCATCACGTAACTGTGTGTTTGAGAACAGCAGGTGTATGGTTGTACATATCAATCAGGAATCTAGCAGTGAACAAGCATGTGTCGTTTAAACATTTCATGGTCATATCTCTCCAGTGAAGCTCATGGCAGTTGCGAGATCAGTGCAAGTAAGAAAGGAGGGGTATTACTAGTGGCAGGAAGCAGGGACCGACATGTTTTTATGACTGAGGGTGAGCACCAGGAGGCAGCTATTTGGTGCGATCACAGATAAAATTACATGCATCAAGCAGTTGTTCCAGGATTAAACAGATGTGGGGACCAAACCAAAAAGTGATGATGGAACCAAAGTTATATTTGCAGAGAGCAGGTTTGCACTGGGCGTACTTAGTATACGACGACTTAGTGGTGGTTGCTAGATGTTATGAGCAAAGAAAATTCATGGAAGCAAGATGTTTGGAATAACAAGGCAGTGGACTGTTGAGCAACGAGACTATGTGTATATCACAGGTCCTGTATTTCACATATTAGCTGAAATGATGGGAGTTACTCTGCAACACAGGCGCATCTGTATTGGTCAAATGAACCTCTAGAGATGCTATCCAAAGAAAACTTACAGTTGTGAATCTAGTCTCAACCGTTCACTAAATTGCATAGCCATATGGGCGGTATCAGTCACTGTGGAGCAGTTATTATAGTATGTTGAACAGTGTCAGCGATACAGATAGCCGTACCGTAGGTGCAACCACAACGGAGGGGTATCTGTTGAGAGGCCAGACAAACGTGTGGTTCCTGAAGAGGGGCAGCAGCCTTTTCAGTAGCTGCAAGGGCAACAGTCTGGATGATTGACTGATCTGGCCTTGTAACAATAACCAAAACGGCCTTGCTGTGCTGGTACTGCGAACGGCTGAAAGCAAGGGGAAACTACAGCCGTAATTTTTCCCGAGGGCATGCAGCTTTACTGTATGATTACATGATGATGGCGTCCTCTTGGGTAAAATATTCCGGAGGTAAAATAGTCCCCCATTCGGATCTCCGGGCGGGGACTACTCAAGAGGATGTCGTTATCAGGAGAAAGAAAACTGGCGTTCTACGGATCGGAGCGTGGAATGTCAGATCCCTTAATCGGGCAGGTAGGTTAGAAAATTTAAAAAGGGAAATGGATAGGTTGAAGTTAGATATAGTGGGAATTAGTGAAGTTCGGTGGCAGGAGGAACAAGACTTCTGGTCAGGTGACTACAGGGTTATAAACACAAAATCAAATAGGGGTAATGCAGGAGTAGGTTTAATAATGAATAGGAAAATAGGAATGCGGGTAAGCTACTACAAACAGCATAGTGAACGCATTATTGTGGCCAAGATAGATACGAAGCCCACGCCTACTACAGTAGTACAAGTTTATATGCCAACTAGCTCTGCAGATGACGAAGAAATTGAAGAAATGTATGATGAAATAAAAGAAATTATTCAGATTGTGAAGGGAGACGAAAATTTAATAGTCATGGGTGACTGGAATTCGAGTGTAGGAAAAGGGAGAGAAGGAAACATAGTAGGTGAATATGGATTGGGGGACAGAAATGAAAGAGGAAGCCGCCTGGTCGAATTTTGCACAGAGCACAACATAATCATAACTAACACTTGGTTTAAGAATCATGAAAGAAGGTTGTATACATGGAAGAACCCTGGAGATACTAAAAGGTATCAGATAGATTATATAATGGTAAGACAGAGATTTAGGAACCAGGTTTTAAATTGTAAGACATTTCCAGGGGCAGATGTGGACTCTGACCACAATCTATTGGTTATGACCTGTAGATTAAAACTGAAGAAACTGCAAAAAGGTGGGAATTTAAGGAGATGGGACCTGGATAAACTAAAAGAACCAGAGGTTGTACAGAGATTCAGGGAGAGCATAAGGGAGCAATTGACAGGAATGGGGGAAATAAATACAGTAGAAGAAGAATGGGTAGCTTTGAGGGATGAAGTAGTGAAGGCAGCAGAGGATCAAGTAGGTAAAAAGACGAGGGCTAGTAGAAATCCTTGGGTAACAGAAGAAATATTGAATTTAATTGATGAAAGGAGAAAATATAAAAATGCAGTAAGTGAAACAGGCAAAAAGGAATACAAACGTCTCAAAAATGAGATCGACAGGAAGTGCAAAATGGCTAAGCAGGGATGGCTAGAGGACAAATGTAAGGATGTAGAGGCCTATCTCACTAGGGGTAAGATAGATACCGCCTACAGGAAAATTAAAGAGACCTTTGGAGATAAGAGAACGACTTGTATGAATATCAAGAGCTCAGATGGAAACCCAGTTCTAAGCAAAGAAGGGAAAGCAGAAAGGTGGAAGGAGTATATAGAGGGTCTATACAAGGGCGATGTACTTGAGGACAATATTATGGAAATGGAAGAGGATGTAGATGAAGATGAAATGGGAGATATGATACTGCGTGAAGAGTTTGACAGAGCACTGAAAGATCTGAGTCGAAACAAGGCCCCCGGAGTAGACAATATTCCATTGGAACTACTGACGGCCGTGGGAGAGCCAGTCCTGACAAAACTCTACCATCTGGTGAGCAAGATGTATGAAACAGGCGAAATACCCTCAGACTTCAAGAAGAATATAATAATTCCAATCCCAAAGAAAGCAGGTGTTGACAGATGTGAAAATTACCGAACTATCAGCTTAATAAGTCACAGCTGCAAAATACTAACACGAATTCTTTACAGACGAATGGAAAAACTAGTAGAAGCCAACCTCGGGGAAGATCAGTTTGGATTCCGTAGAAACACTGGAACACGTGAGGCAATACTGACCTTACGACTTATCTTAGAAGAAAGATTAAGGAAAGGCAAACCTACGTTTCTAGCATTTGTAGACTTAGAGAAAGCTTTTGACAATGTTGACTGGAATACTCTCTTTCAAATTCTAAAGGTGGCAGGGGTAAAATACAGGGAGCGAAAGGCTATTTACAATTTGTACAGAAACCAGATGGCAGTTATAAGAGTCGAGGGACATGAAAGGGAAGCAGTGGTTGGGAAGGGAGTAAGACAGGGTTGTAGCCTCTCCCCGATGTTGTTCAATCTGTATATTGAGCAAGCAGTAAAGGAAACAAAAGAAAAATTCGGAGTAGGTATTAAAATTCATGGAGAAGAAATAAAAACTTTGAGGTTCGCCGATGACATTGTAATTCTGTCAGAGACAGCAAAGGACTTGGAAGAGCAGTTGAATGGAATGGACAGTGTCTTGAAAGGAGGATATAAGATGAACATCAACAAAAGCAAAACAAGGATAATGGAATGTAGTCTAATTAATTCGGGTGATGCTGAGGGAATTAGATTAGGAAATGAGGCACTTAAAGTAGTAAAGGAGTTTTGCTATTTGGGGAGCAAAATAACTGATGATGGTCGAAGTTGAGAGGATATAAAATGTAGGCTGGCAATGGCAAGGAAAGCGTTTCTGAAGAAGAGAAATTTGTTAACATCCAGTATAGATTTAAGTGTCAGGAAGTCATTTCTGAAAGTATTCGTATGGAGTGTAGCCATGTATGGAAGTGAAACATGGACGATAAATAGTTTGGACAAGAAGAGAATAGAAGCTTTCGAAATGTGGTGCTACAGAAGAATGCTGAAGATTAGATGGGTAGATCACATAACTAATGAGGAAGTATTGAATAGGATTGGGGAGAAGAGAAGTTTGTGGCACAACTTGACCAGAAGAAGGGATCGGTTGGTAGGACATGTTCTGAGGCATCAAGGGATCACCAATTTAGTATTGGAGGGCAGCGTGGAGGGTAAAAATCGTAGAGGGAGACCAAGAGATGAATACACTAAGCAGATTCAGAAGGATGTAGGTTGCAGTAGGTACTGGGAGATGAAAAAGCTTGCACAGGATAGAGTAGCATGGAGAGCTGCATCAAACCAGTCTCAGGACTGAAGACCACAACAACAACAACATGGGCGGTATCAGTCACTGTGGAGCAGTTATTATAGTATGTTGAACAGTGTCAGGATGGTAGACGTCAGGTAACCGTGACATTGACTATCGCAGTTCGTAACTTAATAGTGACTGCGACTTTGCTCTGCCTAGTCTTTATGTAGCTAAAATGATGAACCTTACAGAAACACAACCCAGGAGTAATTTGCATTTTCCATTGACTGGTTTCTCCGAGTGAGGGATGGAAAACAGGTTTTGAAATTGGAAATGTTCATAGTAGTTATGAACAGGCAATCTAACAGTATGTACTTTTTGAATAGGTTAATGGCAAAGATGATTTAAACAGAGAACTGGGCCAAAGCAAAACCCAAGGCACTGGTTCTTCTCCATGGAGAGTGGCAGCACGTCACTACCCAGTCTTTTAGGAAAAATAATAAGAAGCAGTGAGAAAGCAGCCGTTAAGTATTGTATTAGCAGCTGCAGGCAAGTAGCTACAGTGTGGTGATGCATGGGTCAGAAAAACATGCATATAAGGTGACTGTGGGACGAGGCTAGCCACACTCAGTGGAAATCTGCGATATGCAGTGGTAATAACTGCACCAGGTGGTCTGTGTCACAAGACTAGGGCAATTCACTTTTAATCGACAATGTGACTAGGTGATAGGTTTTAGCGCAACCGCACTCTTCACCTGGGAAGATTTTCAATGAGGCAGCTGAATGTCTGTGGAGGAATGGATGCCCCTTGCTCTTCAGTAGCCAGAGGTGGTAGTGATCTTGGGTGCAGGGGTCCGGAGCAAATCCTGTGTCCTGAATCATCCTGAAGGTCAATACTCGTCGGAGACCAGTTCATTTCAGAAATGTTGTTCTCCACAAAATATTGTCTCGCAAATGCAGCTTTGTGACAGGGTATATTGTCTCCAGACTGCTACTCTGCCGTATTCTGTACACATTGCTGCATAATGTCTTCATGTCCTTTCTCATTTAGGCTCCCCAGTCAAGGCCACTCAGGACAAGTCATACTCAGGACAAGTGTCGCAAGTGCAACCCATTTACAACATAGTCAAGACGAGAATCCTCTCCAAACCAGAATCTAAATCAGAATACCCACTTGAGACCAGAGTCTGAATCAAAAGTTCAAGTTCTTTGACTCCTTCCTTTTCATCAAACCTCAGTAAACTCCTCGAAAACATTCCCGCAACTGCCCCTGCTGGAGTTTCGTGCCAAACACAAGACTCCACGAGCTCCATGTATCCCCTCTAACCTATCTGATCTACTGATCAGGCACTCCTAATGAAAGTTAAAAATATTCTTCTCTTTTCAGGAGAAACAGCCAATCCCTGGCTCGCAAATCCTATGAAGAGATGAAGAGGTGTTGTTCTCCAGATTTATTTTTTCCCATATCCAGTTTTGAGTTTTCTTATAGCTCTAAAGTGAACAACACATTTATTATGGAGATCATTAAACGCACAGCCTGAACGCTACCACGTATTCGACCCAGGGGCCGGAGCAGTGCATCTGTACCCCAAAAAGAGATCATTTCTGAGCCGCCAAAAATATTGCATTTCTTTTAATATTGATTTGAAGACCTGAGACTTCCCCAAAAACCCTTCATGATGAGGAATGACAGCATCTTATAGCTCTTTCGACAGCGTCCGGTCCATGGAGAAAATAGAATTTTGCGAATTTTTATGACTGTCATTCCTGTTTACAAAGGTGTTTATGACACTGTCATAACCCATTGCCCAGGCGACCTAGATTTCTCTCATGCCCTTGCCCGCGCTGTGGCAAGAGGCGCCTAATATGCAGGTCCAGGGAGACCGTTTCTTCGCCTCTGCGACCAAATCCATTGTCTGCACAACGGTGGGAAAATTCTTGGGGAAAGCATTCTGTCCCCAGTAAGTGCTACGAGATGTTCCTTTCCGTACTAGCTGCACATGCCTTTCACGCTCCAAACGTCCATTACAAAATTTACTATTAAAATACCAAACTGCCTTCTTGTTCTCAACTCCAGAAAATACTGTTCGAAGGAGAGCCACCACAAAGACGCGCATACATTAACAACGTACACGCACCCATCAATGCCTGTCCATGCTGATATCTTCTTGCCATATCGCAAACAGGATGTCCTCTCTATGTGCCCCTCACTCTGCTTGATTTGCGCATGTGTAGCGTCTCACTTCAAAATGTTATAGGATAACATGGACTGTAGGAAATCATCAAATAGTATTGAGATATAACAATGATAAGGGTGTTGCGGGTGACTTTGCTAACCAAGACCAAACATAAAAAAACGTCATTCACATCGAGGATCACTCACTCACAGAAAGATGCACGCCTGCAAGAGATATAGATGAACATTGCTGATGTAGTACGATTCATGTCGTCGCTACACCCTAGCCTTCACATAGACAATTACTAAGTGGTTAAAAGGCTTTGCAGTGGTATTTTCTTTTTACTCACTCACACCATTTCTGATGTCAGAGACGACTAATGACCCTAACCATACTACAGTTCTGTGGATTTTGCACCGATCTCTGTCTCAGTGATCTACCCCTGCTCAATCATACACAAAGTTTCGGTCATTCTACATACATTAATGGACAATACTTATAACTTAAGAAACATGTTCATTCTCAAAATCTAAATAAATAAGTAACATGTCTCATCTTTTTATTCTTATTTCCTAGGGCAGTGTAATATTGTTTCTTCTACCTCCAAGACCTTTGAGAATCACTCCCATTAAGTTAATATAAGCACTCAATAAATTAGCTACACTAGATTCACTGTAAAAAAATTAATTTCTCAAAAAATTAGATGAATATCTGAAACATGAAACATCCTCTCTCTCCCTGCACAAGGGTTCCTAGGGAGACATCTTACATTTACAAACACACACACAGTCTCCCCCATGACCAGCCAAGGAGGGAAGAGCATGTATTACGACATTTCGATGCGCAGTATGAGGCTGCATGACCGGCAGAAAGGCGAGTGACGCAGGGAACACCCCAGCCGCCACAGGGGGCACAGCAGCGGGCGCGCCGACGGGAGCGCAAAGTATGGTAGAAACCGAACCTGAGCACCACTGTGTACGTCTTCGGCGAACGGACACATTACTCTGTGAATCTGACGACACAATAGGAGGCCATAACAGTTTGGACATCGATTTATGGTAACGCGTGCTGCAGAACCGAGGGAAAATTCGTTGTCAGGAAATGTCGAACCATTAGACCACAGCTATTTCTTATCCATTCAAAATTTCCACTCTGCCTTTCCCCACTCCCTGTCGCATCTGCCCAGTCCCTCCCCCTCTTATGGCCACCCGGTTCTGCGCGTCGTCTGTAGAGTGGGGCCGGCCGGTGTGGCCAAGCGGTTAAAGGCGCTACAGTCGCAGGTTCGAATCCTGCCTCGGGCATGGATGTGTGTGATGTCCTTAGGTTGGTTAGGTTTAAGTAGTTCTAAGTTCTAGGGGACTGATGACCTTAGAAGTTAAGTCCCATAGTGCTTAGAGCCATTTGAACCTTTTTTTTTTTGTAGAGTGGGTGTGTCTGCCTAGGGAATACCTACAGGCTTTGTTGTGGCGACAGCTTGCCTGCGAGTCCTTCAAAAGTGCATTGTGAGGTCAGGGACAAGCCCCTTTCCGGCGGTTCCATTCTCAACTGCCCAGTCTTTTACTTACTCGGCGCCTGGCCCGTCCGCCCAGCTGTCGAGGAAGTGACGTGGCATAAAGAGCAGGCCACCCTTGTCCTGGGACTGGCTGGTTTATGGCAGCTACAACCATGGAGGTAAAAATAAGAGGAGTTGTCATGACGTCACAAACTTGAGGCCGACCCAAGTGAAGATCTGCCATGTTAGCTGCCCCTAAACATTCGCTTCTGGTGGTTTGATTCCTTGCAGTCGTGAAGTGTTCTGATAAAAAAAAATGCTGGCTTGTGTCGCTTACGGTTGTACTAATCATTCTGATTGTAGTCGAAAGTTTAAACAAATCACATTTCATTCGTAAGTGGACTTATTAGAGCGCTATTTTGTTATATATACTTGAAATTCTGATGCACTGTAAAGTTTTACAGTATGATTTTATTTCTGAGATTTGACTTTAGATATCCTATCAATCCAACTCGAAGAGCTCTCTGCGGGTCTTGGTTTTCATTGTTTGGTTATTCCCAAGTAACTGAAAGGTCCTGGCAATAAATGTCCTGGAAATGGGGACTAATGTTTTAAATGCAATAATTTAATATAAAAGTAATGTAACTACATGTAGTTAATTAAATCTTCAGTAAAATGTGTGGAACACCTCTTACAGTGGTTACATTATAAGCACTTAAAGGGTTACATGTTCGTTAAAGCAAAGTTCCCTATCTAAGTCCAGGCTATTTAGATCATTACCTTATTCATAGTGTTGTCGTGTTACCCTGTAAATTGCTGTTATTTTCCATACTGAATGTAACTTGGTAGGTACAATTTAAAAACAAAGCAGATGTGTAAACTACAATGGGTCTGACAATCTTAAATTCAGTTATTTTCCTTCGTAATTTAACGAATCTTTCACTTTGTTGACATGATAGCTGGCTTGTTTATATCATCCCTGCATACATCTATGGGACACCAAAGGAAACAAGGTAAGTTTCATGCAAACTTGAACATTTAAAATTTGCATTTGACTTGAAAATGCAACGAATACAAATCTGTGCCTGTAAACTATCAATCACTGATTTTGGAGTTCTGGCTTTTTCAATTATCGACACAAACACAATAAAAGTGAATAGAAATGGATTACGAAAGCACGCTTTTCATAGCACATACTTCTCAGTTATTCAAAGTGTATAAACAAAACGAAATTACAATACTGAGGCCAGAAGCGTCATATTTTCGTGTCGTATTACTGTATCGAATATGCATTTAAGACCAAAACAACGTTTGAAGTTGCGTTCCTTATGCTGTGTTGTTCCCTAAAACAGTATAACATTTACTGTATAAAACAAATATCGCATGCACACGACAGAAATAACGAACAAGAAGCAATTGTTAACACTCGTCTGCTAATGTTTTGGGGGATCCAAGATGGCTGCAGGCCCGACCCACTGGCTTCAAAACAACATTGAGCGTAAGTCTGTAGCGCCATCTCCCCTTATTCTACCTCCATGGCTACGTGTTTAGTAGCTCCCCCTCCGCTTTCACCTTCGCTGGGCTGCGAAGGCGGCACACAGTTCCCCCGCTTTCCCGTTGCTCATTAGGCGCTAAAGGCCGGCCCTTCCACTCACCAGGTTTCTGGGCCGCGCCGCTGCAGACATTCTCCTTCAAGTTGCTACGTGATGGATGTCGCCAACCGTAGGGTGCTGCCCCACAGGATGCATCAATAGTAGGTTTGTCAGCTCCCAAAATCTGAACAGTCTTCATAGTATGTTTCAGTGCCAATGTTTTACAATGTTCTACATACATAGTTTATTATGAGTAAAATAACAACCCAAAAATGAAAGCTTTGAATAAATTTATTGAGAGTGCATATATAATTACTTGTGTGATGGGAATAACGAAAAAATGAAAAGAGAGTAGACAAGACATCCTTAACATTTATACTTATCCTAAATACATGGTGTAAAGCGTCTCTGGTATGTATTTGAGATTTGTGTTAGTACCATTTCCCGTGATGCATTACCCCTATGATAGGCCAGCACTGCATCCGCTCTTCGCCCAACATGCTCTTTCCGTACGACACTTAGTATTAACTTATTCTCTTTATACAACACCTCTCAACTTTACCTCTTAGTCCTCTCTACTCTTTAGATTATGACAATGCTATGTATACTCCTCCTGTTATTGGTACATCCGGCAGCGTTGTCACCCAGCGCCATGGTGGTCTGAAACCATGCTCTCATTCATCTGCATAGATGCTCTGTCTCATGACACCTGGTCCTGAATTCGCTCATCTAAAAGCTTATAAATGTCATTAATTCCCATTTACTTGTTGTACTACATGATACAAAAACGCCTACAGTTTCCTCTTGTTGAATTTCCGCTGCAATAAAATACAGAAAGGTAAAGTAGTTCTCCGATGTAGGTTGGTCGTAATCGTCACCAATGGTCCTCTCCTTACTGCTGCCTTCCTTTTGCTGAACTTGAGGTACACCACACCACCGTGACTCCAACTGCAAGTGCTCATCCTTCAGAATATGTTTTGCCTGTGGCGCTCTCTAGGCGCCACCAAAACTCAAAGACTTCCAGAAAGGCTTCATCGCAAGGCTGGCGATGGCCATGAATCCCGTCAGACTGAGCGTCTCCACTCACCTCATGTGTGGACAGCTAATACCACTCGCATCACACCCGAAAATCGAGACAAACATGCGTAGTGGCGTGGCCGCAATCTCGTTATCGTTAAACAGCTGAAAGAAATATACACTCGCCTCTTGGACAGTGCGTAAGATACCGCGGAAAAGAGACAGAAATATACTCACAGGCCATACTGATATTGTGACAGACACTACGCAGTCGTTTCTTCACTAACATTCTCATATTCCTTGGAGTGTGATTATGGACAAGAACAGTGCGGTCCAAAGACATAATAACCATGTATTACAGAGGTAAATGCAGGTTGGGCCCTGGGATCAGTTCAGTCAACGTGCAGGAGTTATCATGCCACAGAAAGATGACAGTTAATGCGAACGATTGTCACTTATAACGAATTTCTGTTCAGTCCTGACTGTAATTTTCTAGCAGGCATTGAATGCGTTGATACGATAATGTAACAACCACGCTATTCATTCAACAGTGTTCCTCAAGAAGTCTAACCATAAGTTAATACCGAGCGAGGTGGCGCAGTGGTTAACATAGACGACTCACATTCGGGGGGACGACGGTTCAATCCCGCGTCCGGTCATCCTGATTTGGGTTTTCCGTGATTTCCCTAAATCGCTTCAGGCAAATGCCGAGATGGTTCCCTTGAAAGGGCATGGTCGACTTCCATCCTCACTCTTCTCTAACTTGGTGGGACCGATGACCTCTCTGTTTGGTCCTCGCTCCCGAATCAACCAACCAGCCAAGCATAAGTTAATACATGACAATAACAAATACATCAATTTAAGAAGTACAATGAGCGAATAATGTAGACAGGGCTACACAATATCACCTATAATTTTCCAATCCATTGAAGATCTAGCCTATGTACAAACTGATTCTAACCTAACTGAATTACTCCGGATGAGCTACTTCTGCAGTTGTGTATGAGTTTGCAGACGGGCACCAACAACGTTGGAGACATCACAAGTTGCCCACTGACACGATGAGACAGAGGAAACCCTCACTAGGAGACAGGTTGCACCCCCAAATTCAATGCTATCTCACTACCTAACCCAAGGGGAGCATGTACTCTTGCAGCTGAGAGAAGAATCTAAATCAGAAGACCCACTCCAGACCAAAGTCTGAATAGAAAGACCAAGTTTTTCCTTTCCTCCTTTTCCACCAACCCTCGATAAACTCCTCACAAGCGTTCACACAACTGCCCCCACAGAGGCTTCGTGCCGGTCACAAGACTCAACGAGCTCCATTTCTCCCCTATAACCCTCCTGCTCTACTCATCGGCCAAAGTTAACGGCATTCTTCTCTTTTCAGGAGAAGAAGCCAATCCCTGACTCGCAAATTCCCACAAAGAGAGGAGGAAATGTTGTGCCCCGACTTGTTTCTTTCCCACAGCCAGTTTAGGCAGCGTGTTTTGAGTTTCCGTATAGCTCTAAAGTGAGCAACACATTTATCATGGAGATCATTAAATGCACGGCCCGAATGTTACCGCATGTTCGACCAGTGGCCAGAGCTAAATTCGGAGAAGTGCTTTTGTGTCCCAACATAGATCATTTCTGTCCTCCCCTGGTAGCTGAGTGGTCAGCGCGACTGATTGTCATACCCAACGGCCCGGGTTCGATTCCCTGTTGGTTCAGAGATTTTCTCCGCTCAGGAATTGAGTGTTGTGTTGTCATCATCATTTCATCTCCATCAACACGCAAGTCGCCGAAGTGGCGTCAACTCGAAAGACTTGCACCAGGTGAACGATCTTCCCGACGGGAGGCCCTAGCCACACGGCATTGCCATTTCCATAGATCACTTCTGAGCCGCCATTAATATTGCATTCCTTCTAAAATTATTTCGTAGGCCTGAGGCTTCCCGAAAACTCTGCAGGCGAAGGGATGACCTGTCTGATGCCCCCTCGATAGCGTCCAGTCCACGCAGACCATGGAAACCTGCGAATTTTTATGGTCGCCATACCTGTTCACAAAGGGCGTTCATGACACAGTTGTAACGTGTTGTCAAGTCGACCTAGATTTCTGTCGCACCATGGTTCTGCTGTGGCAAGAGGCGCCTTACAGGTAGGTCCAGGAAGGCCGGTTTTTCGCCTCTTCGACTGAAAACATTGTCTGCAAACCACTGTGATATTTCTTGGGCCCAACATTCTGTTCCCATTAAGTGTACGAGTGTTCCTTTCCCTAATAGCTGCAAGTGTTTTTCAAGGCCCCAACGTCCACTGCAAGATTTACAGTTGAATTACTAAACTGCCTGCTTGTTTTCAACTCCAGAAAATACTGTTCGAAGGAAATCCACCATAAAGGTCACGCATGCATTATCAACGTCCACATTCTAATCAGTGCTCATGCTGATAACGCCCTGTCGTCTCACAAACATATTGTCTTGGGTGAAAAATCAACATAAATTGTACCCTCGAATGTGGAGAATGGTGAAAGGGTGACTCATCCTCTCTGTTTATTTTTCTAAGCATGCTTGTAGTAAACCTTTCTTCCGTGCCGGCCGAAGTGGCCGTGCGGTTAAAGGCGCTGCAGTCTGGAATCGCAAGACCGCTACGGTCGCAGGTTCGAATCCTGCCTCGGGCATGGATGTTTGTGATGTCCTTAGGTTAGTTAGGCTTAACTAGTTCTAAGTTCTAGGGGACTAATGACCTCAGCAGTTGAGTCCCATAGTGCTCAGAGCCATTTGAACCATTTCAACTTTCTTCCGTGACAGTCTGGCAGTCTGGATGTGACAACATATGGTCGTCATCTCCATAGTCATTAATTCCTTTGTGTATCGTGGCTCTTGTGCGTTTTGTATATAAGACAAATAAATGTCTATTTTCTAAAATTGACTTGATCTGGCTCTTCATGATTATTTTTTTTTAATTTAACGCACAACGCCGCCCCCTTCTCAATTTGCTGAGAAGACACGAGGGCACAAATGCTTTCAAGATTGCGTTTCTTGGAAATGAGGAAGAGTTAGTTGTTGCAAGAGGAGGGTTATGTGTTTCCTGTTGCTCGAGAAAGACGGAGCAACAAATGGAATGCATACTGGAAACTCATGGGAAACTTGGCGGGTAGACGTTTCACATCAAATAAGAAAATCCCAGGAATGCACAGGCTCACATATTTTCACTGCTGACTCAACAGGAAGGTTTGTGTATAAAAGTAGAGCGGCAGCTCGTGGAAAATTAGTGTTGCATCACCGTAGAAATCAACATCATTTTAGGTCCCGTTCAATCAAAAATGTAAGTGTGGCGAACATTTATACACACAGTTAGTTGTCTGTTCACAGTATAACAATTTTACGTCACCGGTAACTCATCAATGTTTTTTATTTTGTTATTGTTATCTACAATATATTTTACTAGTAACAGACTTACATCATTGTTACTTATAATCCGCCTTGATTGCAAAAATGTTTATTCAGATCACCGGTTTCGGTTCCTCTAGAACCATCTTCAGATCTGAAACGATAATGATACTAATTTACTATTTCACAAATGCAAACTTTTTCATCCTATCCGATCAACATCAAGTTTATCAGAACGTACCAGCAACTTCGGTCACAGGAGTAAACCGTCCACACACAGCAATCTTCACATGCTACGTCACATAAAATTGGTTGGCAGAATTCACGTCATTTATATTAATTATAAAACTGTTACCGACAAGTGGCGTCTGGTACATTTGTTACATTACATATGCACATACTGCATTAAGTAGATTTTTTAAATATAGTTTTATCTCTAAAAATACTTAGTTAAAATCTGTAGTTGTCAAGGTTAAAATCTGTATTTGTAAAAATAAAAATACTCAATAAAATTATCAGTTTGGAACGATTTAAAACAGAGGGCGATTTCTATATCCATGGCGCTGGTGTAGACTTGTTTTCCTCCGTGGACTGCTTCCGTGGTTCCCGCTGTTTCGGTGTTGCGTCGCGTGCATTGTGCCAACTAATTTTATGTGACGCAGCATGTGAAGGCTGCTGTGTGTGGACGGGTTACTCCTGTAACCGAAGTTGCAGGTACATTCTGGTACATTTGATACTGATCGGATAAAATGAAAAAGTTTGTATTTGGGAAATAGTAAATCAGTATCCTTATCGTTCCAGATCTGAAGATGGTTCTAGAGGAACCGAAACCGGTCATGTGAATAAACATTTTTGCAATCAAGACGGATTATAAGTAACATTGTATAACCAGTGATTGCGGTACTCCATCAGACATTATGTCTGTTTCGCAAAGACTTACATCACATCTTACTGATTATTCATGCACTTTTTTTTTCATTCAACATTCCAATTTTGCAAGTAGTGCGAATGAGCAGCGTCGTTTTTTGAAAAAAAAAAACTAAATATCACACGCCCTGCTGCTCTGACATTCGTTATACACTGAACTGACAGAGTCAGAGGATAGCAGTATACACATACTAAAGGACTAAAAGGGCAGTGTATTGGCGGAGCTGTCATTTCTACTGAGGTGATTCATGTGAAAAGGTTTCTGGCGTTATTGTGGCCTGACGATGTAAATAAACGGACTGAACGCCAACTGGTCGTTGATGCTAGACGCATGGGACATTCCATTTCGGAAATCGTTAGAGAATTCAGTATTCCGCGATCCACAGTGTCGACAGAATATCAAATTTCAGGCATCACCTCTCACAATGGACAACGAAGTGGTCAACGGCCTTTGTTCAACGACCGATAGCAGCCGCGTTTGTCATTGCTAACAAACAAGCAACACTGCGTGAAGTAACAGCAGGAATTAAAGCGGGACGTACGACGAATATATCCGTTAGCACAGCGCGGCGAAATTTTGCATTAATGGGCTGTGGCAGCAGAGGACCGACGCGAGTGCCGTTGCTAACGGTACGACATCGCCTGCGGCGCTTCTTCTAGGCTCGTAACCATATCGGTCGCACGACTGTAAAATCGCGGCCTGGTCAGATGAGTTCCATATGAATGGTGTAATAGATAACAGGCTTGGATCTAAGGAGCCTAGACATTTCTTGGATCATTGTTTTCATGTTTTCGACAACAAAGTTCACCCAACCTCTAAAAATCAATGTTTTGCTAGTCTGCAAGTTTCTCTTGCCCACGTCAGTCGAGGAAAAACAGATGTATTTGAACACAAAGAACGCGAGTTTAATGCCATCGTAAACTAGTGATGATTGGTACTTTACTAATGTAATGTCACTGATAAGCTCTTAAGGAAACTTCAGATTTTTTCAGAAAAGATTCTGCTGGTCATTAAAGGAAATAGTTAAATTGCATGTTAACGTCAAAGAAAATAATGGAATTAATGCAGGAGTATACACGAAGCCTCCCAGACGGATAGCAGATAAACACAGTAATAATCGTTCAGTCAAAGGACAATGCCTGCTCCAAGTAGGCTAATCTATCAGGTTTATATCCTCTAAATAAGAATTCATAACATAAGTCTAAATACAAGCCACATGTAAGGAAATTAAACTTTGCCAACATATCGATTCCTGAAGAGCTGAAACATGTTCACGCTTTAGAAAAGCAGTACGAAGAAGTCAGTGGAAATGTCTATGGCATCCAATATTTTGATTATGAATAGATAGTCGTACAAGATAAGAGAGATTATAAAGAATGTAGAGCTTCATCGATGCATATCACAAAACACTGTTGCGAGAAGTACATAGCTCTACTCATTTTGTAGGTTTGCTATTACAGATATATGCCATTTCTATAGCATAAAAAACTTGTCCATATTAGTACAGAGTGACATTACTAATCTTCACCGTTCAGTTGCAGTGTGTCAACGTTGCCTGTGTCTTTTCAGTCCTAGGAAATGTTAGATGCACAGTTAGTTAACTGTGTACTGTTTAAACTGGTCGGTGGTATAGTGAAAGAAGAAGTTTGTAAAATTTACAAAATTTAGCAAAATCTGAAACTGGCTTTTCTAATTTATACTGATACTAAATGAGTATTTGGACCAGTTACTTCTCGCAAGTACATTTCCACAAACCATTCAGCACTGACTACCACCCACACTGTCACTATGACCAGGATTATTCCTATCTTAAATTGTATAGAGACTGCAGTTTCATGGAGTGGTCCAATGATCATTTGTATGTAATTTCTGCGAATGTGAACAACATTTTATTGCAAAGAAATAAAATGTAAGTAAGCCATGAAGAAGAATAAGCGTTTTGCTTGGCATAGGTCTGCCATATTTGCAGGAAATGATTTAAGGAAGGTGATGGAAAATACAGAGACCGCTGTCATTTCACCCGTGTGTGCCAAGGCGTAGCACATTCCATTTAAAATGAGAACTAAAGCCGCGCAGGGTAGCCGCGCGGTACGAGGCGTCTTGTCACGGTTAGCGCGGATTCGCCCGTCGGATGTTCTAGTCTTCTCTCGGACATGGGTGTGTGTGTTGTCGTTAGTGTAAGTTAGATTAAGTAGTGCGTAAGCTTAGGGACCGATGACCTCAGCAGTTTGGTCCCATAAGAATTTACCATAAATTTCCAGTTTGTTAACTACAGTGCTCATTGTATTCCACAATCTGAGCAATTACGATCAGCATTTTTTGATTGCAGTATATGTGAACAACCGACTATAGACGATAATGAGGATAAAGTTAAATTATATCTAGGTCGGATGCTCCGATTCCATCTAATATAGAAAAATATAAATAATGTGCGAAGAACATTTCAGTAATGCACCAAGATAAGAAATGCTTTATAAATTTCAAATTGATCGATTTATTGAATTTATTGACGCATTCCCTTGAAAAGCGTGCATCACACATAAAACCAGATGAACTCAACGTAATGAGCGCGTATTTTCCCAATGATCGAGAGATTAATTTAGTTAATTAGAAGGCAATTTTTCCATATGAGTATGCGAGCAATGAATCGTTCCAATTGGAAGGTCGCCTACCATCAACGAAAAAGCTGAAACAATAGCAGAGGCCAAATGCCGGAGAGAATGCAGTGGACAGAACGTATTTAAGTGTAAAGTACTTGGAGAATATTACGATTTCTATTTGAAAATCGACATGTCACTACCTGCTAACATCTTCGAAAACTTCATGATCGTTGCCTCAAGAAATATAAACTGGATTCTCTGCACTAATTTATTTCACCTGTTGTGGAGTAGAATGCTCTGATGAAAACCGCTAAAGCATAATTGTAGCTTATAACTGATACAGAACGATTTCAGTTTGTTGAAAGACTCATTATAGGTGAAATCGTCCACTGTTCTTCCTGACACACTGTTGACAACAATAAATTCACGGCCAGTTACGATGACGTCCTGGTCGGATTGAGCGTCGGAAGTGTTCAAATCATCATGAAAGAACGGCTACACACGGGCAAAGTGTGTGCCCAATGGTGCCCCATAGACTTCAACCACACCAGAAGCATGTCGAATGGCGCACTGTCTTGCTCCTCTGTAGCGCTATGCTCGGAAAGGGATTGCGTTCCTGGAGATGAGTCATGGTGTCATCACTTCGAACCGGAATCAAAACGACAAAGTCTCCAGTGGAAGCATTCAGCCTCACCACCACCAAAAAAAGCCTGGGCCATTCACACGAGTGCAGGAAAGGTTATGCTCACGTCCTTTTTACCAAGATGGCCCCTTTCTGATTCACTTCCTCCATAATGGGACAACAGTGAATGCCCAGTTTTACTGGCAAACCTTGACCATCCTTCACCAAGCGATCAAATCAAAACGACCAGGCAATCTCAGTCGTGGGGTCATTCTGCTCCACGACAATGCAAAGCCTCATACGGCCAACACAGTCGCGGCACTCCTACAGAAATTCAAATGGGACGTTCTCGGTCACCCTCCATACTGTCCGGACCTCTCTCCCTGTGATTACGACATTTTTGGTCCCCTTAAAAAGGCTCTGAGGGGCAAACGATTCACCTCGGACGACTACGTCCAGCAGTACGTGCAGAACTGGTTAACATCGCAGCCCTGGGAATTTTGTGAGACAGCCATTCGCCGCCTTGTGTCACAGTGGGACAAGTGTCTCAATAGCCAGGGTCAATGCTTCTAACATACAGGTACAGGTTTCTGTAATTATGCCTCCGGCTCGTTTCTTTTTGAACGCCCTTTATATAACAGAATCATCAAATTTTATAATACAGGCAAGCCCCCTAGATGAAACCATACATGATTTAGATTTGGGACTGTTGCCTCAATTTCCTAATCAAACTTTCGAATGAGTGCACTTTTTTTACGAAAATTTAGTCGCAGTTGAAGTGAACAGACTTAATGTTATCTTCAATAAACCCGCTCCAGTAGGAACAGCCATTTTGGATATTTCGAGAACGCTTCTTATCGACTGTTATTATGGATTTATACACTTCATGCAAGAAAGTAACTTTTACATGATGTGTCACTGCCAAGTGTGGTGTCACCGCCAGACACCACACTTGCTAGGTGGTAGCCTTTAAATCGGCCGCGGTCCGTTAGTATACGTCGGACCCGCGTGTCGCCACTGTCAGTGATTGCAGACCGAGCGCCGCCACACAGCAGGTCTAGAGACACTTCCTAGCACTCGGCCCAGTTGTACAACCGACTTTGCTAGCGATGGTTCACTGACAAAATACGCTCTCATTTGCCGAGACGATAGTGTAACATAGCCTTCAGCTAGGTCATTTGCTACGACCTAGCAAGGCGCCATTATCAGTTACCATTGATATTGTGAATCATGTACCGGCAAGACCGACGTTCTTCATTAATGGATTAAAGTTAAGTATTTCACCAGCTACGTCCGTCGGCCTTCTCTAGTAACCCGGTGTTGGCTCTCCTGCCGACCAAAACACCAAGTAAAACAGCTCGATGAAAGTTGGACTATGTATAGAAAAAAAAAACTGCTTCGGCATATTACACAAGTTAACTGAAAGAAATACGCAGCGATATGTGCAGAAATGACACTTTTATTCAAGGACAATAATTACACTGGACTCATCACGAATCGTGATGGTCCACTGGACACTACAAAAGGTGACGTGAGTGTTCAGTTAATTTATGTGTTAATAACAAACAACATAACTGTCCTATAGCAGTCGTCGAACTCGTGACTAGATGAAATGTTCTTAAAGTGTGATTCAATACCAACGTCTCCTAAATCAGTATTCCGACAACTTGATATTACAATCGGACTTCATTACACGCTAACTAGACGTATGATAACAGATTAGCATGTGTCTTCAAGTTAGACTGACATCCACTTTAGACTATGACATTCAATCGCTTACACAAAACTCTATCGAACGACATTATTGTTATATACTCTGTTGGAGCCGCTGACATTTCTTGGAGCCATGTACGGTGCATCAGTGTCTTTGCTACACCTGTGATGATGTCAAGCGCGGCGCTACCTTACTCGTCACAGTACAAAGTCCGTAAGGAATGTCTCATGCAAATAAATGGAACAACCATAATAGAAAACGTTCCGTAATAAACCTTCGTACATAACAAAGATAGTTCTAGCTCTTTAAATGACCTTACTATTGAGCGCAAACTACGTTCATTTACAAGCTACTACAGGATTTTCTTATTAATCAAATCTTATTAATTAATTTTATTAATTAATCTCATTAATTAAATGGATCCCTTGTTTTGAAATTCTTACTAATAAACTAGAGGAAAGTCTCGTACCCTCAATGAAAATGGTTCTTAATAGGGTGTATGATCACCACAGATGGGAGCCGGCCGGTGTGGCTGAGCGGTTCTAGGCGCTTCAGTCTGGAACCGCGCGCCCGCTACGGTCGCAGGTTCGAATCCTGCCTCGGTCATGGATGTGTGTTATGTCCTTAGGTTAGTTGGGTTTAAGTAGTTCTAAGTTATATGGGACTGATGACCTCAGAAGTTAAGTCCCATAGTGCTCAGAGCCATTTGAACCACAGATGGCAATGCATGCTCCGCATGAGCTCCCGTGTTGACCACAAGGAGTTATTGTGATGGGGCATTCCATTCGTCCACCAGCGCAGTTAACAACTACTGGACGATCATTGGTGCGTGGGGATGCGCTGCAACATAGCTCCCACACTCTCAGTGGGACAGACAAGGCAGTCTATTCGTCAAATATCCTCTCGTTCCAAGCTCTCCTCCACTAGCACTGTCCAATTAGGTTAGGCTATGTCATCCATAAAAATGAACTCTGGGTCGCATGTAGTCCTAAAAAAATGCACATGGAGAAGGAGTACAGTGTCACAACAACGTTGACCAGTTAGTGTACCGTGCTGAAGCATTTGCGGCTGTATGTTGATGCAACATTATGCTTCCCCCACCAGTACCAACAAAATCATCATGTTCGACAATGCTGGACATACCCTTATATGGCAGGAACATTGTCCAACAACTCCTACAGTTCCTTGGACGTCAGCAGAAAGATGTGTGACTTATTGTAATGTATAAATCATAGAGACGTTGAAATACTTTGTTCTCCAATGTAAAGGATTTCCAATTTTCGAGTGCACTATAGTCTTAATTAAAAGCTTCGCTACTACGACGTTGACTATTCTTGTTAAACGAGCGACATAAGGCTAAGCTATATATTATTGCAGATTTGCCCTGTACGCCTGTTTATATCTATTCCACTGTGTGAAAGGTGACTTACAACCACTGTTAATATGACCTCTGATACTGCAATGATAACAGGTAGATGAACAATGTGGGCACTGAGAACAGCCATGTTGCACAAAACAATGCAGACACATAGGTTAATGACGATAGTGTGGTTCCTAAGCTACTTTCTTCTTAAGACACATTATGAGTTCTCAGCAATCGTTCAGAATCAGTGGAGGTGGACCAGTACTCAGTGCACTTTTGTTAGGGGAGGCCTGCTCACCAGGAACTGTCATGTTTACTGGAGGAGACCGAGTCACCTAATGTTCCCTTCTTTTAGTACTAGATTTGTTTTATTCCTTATCTGAGATCGGTGTTGACAAGTCGAGATAAGCCTACCAATATCTGTGTGCCTCTTGTGTTGCTTCGAAAGTCTCACCTATTTTACGCACTTACTCTAATGTCTAATGTGGGATCATAATGTTTGAAAGTTCACAATGGAACTCCTTATCTTATGAATATCTAATGATTCAGTCTCTAATTAATAAGTGTGAATATGTGTTTTACACTTGTCATTCAAGCAAACAAATTTAGAATGGCAAGTGAGACCTTTTTAATCTGCATTATAGGAGTCATAGTCTCTTTTCTAACACTGTTAAAATTTTAAATTGTCAAACACTATGTAGATTTTGCCGGCATAATAGTAATACATTTGTGATTTCACCTGACCTTGGTCGTTGACCTCCTTATGCTGAGACGAGCCAGGCTATTCTTATCAGTGATGACATCATCCTAATCAAATACATAATTAAGATATGTTCCCTTTCCTTTCTCCTCCCTAATCATTTGTAGCCAATCACTGCCTACTCTCTTAGGGTGTGTTACAATGAAACAGCCACTCAAAATCGATCATAATGGAGCTAACCCGGTATTCCTAGTGGGAGATTTAAAACCCTCCACTCTCCAGGCAGTCACGTCCTAGTATCTTAGAGCGATTAAAGCTAAACAGCCAGTCAAAATCCAAATTGGGAAAACTAACCCGATTGTTAAAGTGAAAATTTAAAGAGAAATCCAAGATCACAGAACAAGCTCAGTTGTTCTTTGTATTCCCTTTCCAGCCACTTACTCTCCTCTCCAATGGGTCACAATGTGGTGTACAATGAGGCGATCCTATTACATGAAGCCGGCCATGGTGGCCGAGCGGTTCTAGGCGCTCAGTCCGGAACCGCGCGACTGCTGCGGTCGCAGGTTCGAATCCTGCCTCAGACACGGATGTGTGTGATGTCCTTAGGTTAGTTAGGTTTAAGTAGTTCTAAGTTCTAGGGGACTGATGACCACAGATGTTAAGTCCCATAGTGCTCAGAGCCATTTGAACCATTTGTTACATGAAAATGACGCCAAGTTCGGAAATATGTATTAAAAATTTACGTAGCCCTCAGCTCAAAGTCAAAGTTACGCATTATATCTGTGAGAGTCAAAGATACTTTAGTAAAATTAGATAGACATGTATACATCTGTATTTATTCAGCATAATGTTACAATTGTGTGCAAAATGGTCATTAGTTTGAGATTGTGTAACCTCCTGGCATACCGATTTGCACACACACACACACACACACACACACACACACACACGAACACACACACAGAAGCATACAAACAGCTGCACAGGACTGATGAAAGCTAATTATCTAGATTTGTTTGCCTTTGCAGAAACGAGACACAAAACTGTATCAATTTGCCGCCGCCCCCCCCCCTCCCCCATCCTCCAAAAGTAGATCAGTTTGGCCCCTAGAGCTATATCAACATACTCCCGTACTGTATCAACTTGCCCCCAACAAATCTGTGTGACTTACCCCAAAAAGTGTCTCATTGCCCCCAAACTGTATGAACATTCCCTCAAAACTATATCAACCTGTCCCCAAACTGTATGAAAATGCCACAAAACTGTAAAAAGTTCTGCCAAAACTGTAATAAATTGTCCCAAATTGTAACCAAATGCCCTCCACTCTGTATTAAGTTACAGATAGTAATCAACCAGACCTGTAACAAACTCACTCAGTTTACATGAGATCGTAACAAAGTGTCCCACAGTAACAGTCAGTGGACAGTTATGGTCAATGGACAATGATACAGTGGAGAATGATGGCCAGTGGGAGTGACGGTTAATTTACAGACTGACTGCCATTGCATGGCATGCTATTGAGTTGGGACACACTGCATGTAACTCTGTGAACACTGTAGCGCCTCATTATTTATATTGCATCTCACAACATATTTTTCCTTTCTCTCCTTCCATCTCCGCCTTGTCATTAAATTTCGTTAACATGTGGCCCACATTGCTTTGTGCAACATAGCTGCCTACACTATTTAGCTATCTGTTAGCATTGTGGTATCAGAGGTCATATTAGCAGTGTTTGCAAGTCACGCTCCATACAGCAGAACAGACATCCAGTTGGCATCAAATATGCAACGCTTAATAGCATAGCCACACATTGTTCATCCTACATGTACCGTCAGTATCGTAGTGGAGAAGTAGTGCATTAAGTTAAGACTACATTAGATCCACAAATTGTTAATTCACTTAAATTAGGACACTAAATATTTCCACATTTCTATGATTTACGCATTAGTAATACATTAGTAATTAATCTATGGATGCTTGCAATACAATCATGTTTCAACTAGATACTGCTGCTCCATCATGCTTAATAAACCGTAATACCCATATTGCTTTATGCTGTCTAATATTTCGACGGGTTTTCACGAAAGTAACTCCATACAGTGCAAATTAAATGTATGTAAAAAGGTCTGGCAATCAAAGTATTTTATAAGCGTGTATCCAGAAAAATTTCAGTCTTGGTCAGTAATTTAACTAAAGCAGAGAATATTGGTATTTGGATTAAATGCTTTTAAGCAGTTTGGCTTTTCAATCACTGAGAATATCCGGTTGGCATCATGTGAAATTCCTTTCCAAGGAGTCAAAGTGTTATATACAAAATACTCAGAATCATTTTCTCCAGATTGGAAGTATGAAACCGACACTGAAGTGAAAATCCGCTTGCAACAAGATGTGATACTTCATTTCATAGGAGCCTTCACTTTTCATATGTGCTACGAGAGGCAGCTGTCACCCCTGTTTCCTGAAAGTCACGGGGCTACAATAGGGATCATAAGGAAACTATACTGTGTCCTAAGATTATGTACCACTTTCAGAGCTGTAGTTATTCATACATTTCTAATTCATCACCCGGAAAATCTATTTTCAAAACTATTACAAGGCAAATGCGATGTAAAAGTGAATCTGTTATCTCTGTGTTCCAGTCCTTGGACACATGTAGTGTTTCAATAAAAGAGACTACAGTTTGGAATTTTAAGCTCTCAGTGACATTCCAGCATTATATGGAACAAATGACACAGAAAATTCCTTCACACTACAGTTATCTCGATAACATAATTCACAGGCATGAACATATATGAACATCTTCAAAGTCTACAGGTTCTTTTGGCAGGCTGAACGCTACCTGACTGGAATGCAACCTAAAGAAATACCAATTCTTCAATAAAACTGTCGAACAACTCCGTTTCATAATAAGTAAATACGATACCTGACCACCCAAGCAGCACACTTAGACCATTGACAAAATCGTCACACTCAAAATTTTAAAGAAACTTCAGCCATTAATGGGAATCATAACTACCTATAGTTGTTTCATTCCAAACATTGCTGAAAGTGTGTACCAACTAGACGCACTTAGAAAGAGAGAATCAAAACGGAATGAGTAAACACATCCTTCAATTGACGTCATGCCCAGTACATTTATTATAAGTAGCTGTGGGTGCTTCACAATACAAAATCGATGCTGTTATACCCACAGAGACGCTGTAGATCAGAACATCCAAAGCATTTATCTGAAACACATTAAACTCACTTAACTGATGTATGCACAAAACAAAATGTAAGCAAATTCCACACATACTTATGTAATGTAAAATTTCAGCTAGTAATCGAACAATAACCCTGGCTACCGCTGTTTGGCTCCTGTAGCCCTCTGCTAAACAAGACTGACTACAGACTCCAACGGCGGACATTGTTCTTCTTGCCCTATACCAGAGTGTAAGTATGTATGTGTCTATGTCTGGGATCTCCTCCCAAATCCCTGGATTGGTTACACCCAAACTTGTCATAGAAACAATAGCCCTCATGAGTATTAGCACTATGGGGCTTGTGGCCTCCTAGCTCCAGCAGGAACACAGATACAGGCACAAACATGTTATTCTTCAGCTTCTTGCATACAGGCTGTCCTGCATGACAGGTATATTGTGTGTGAACAGTACTGGCGTCCCAAGTCAATCGACTTTGCAGGACAGCCTACCTGTCAGGGGCAAGAAGTGATGAGCATGACTAAGCACTGGTTGAGATAGGTAGAGGAGGGGATGAGCAGAACAAGAGGGAGGAGAAAATGAGTAGAGAGATGGGAGGAGATGGAGACACATGAGGCAGGTGAAAGGTGTATAGGGGTAGTCAAAAAAACATTTCAAATGGCTCTAAGCGCTATGGGACTTAACATCTGAGGTCATCAGCCCCCTAGAGTAAGAAATACTTACTCCTAACTAACCTGAGTACATCACACACATCCATGCCCAAGGCGGGATTCGAACCTGCGGCCATAGCAGCCCCATGGTTCTGCACTGAAGCGCCTAGAACTGCTCGGCCATAGCAGCCAGCAGAGGGGTAGTTGGCAGATGGGAAAGGAAGAGGGGGGAGTAGAGATGGAAATGGAGAATATGGTCAGAGGGAGAGGGAGGAGGGACAGTTGTGTAAATGTGGAAATGGTCAAATGCAGGGGGTGGGGAAGTAGTTGAAGACGTAGTGGGGAGACAGGTAGGGGTAGGAGGCTGAGGCAATTGGAAATTTGTGGTAAGTCCCTATGGGACCAAACTGCTGAGGTTATCGGTCCCTAGGCTTACACACTACTTAATCTAACTTACACTGAGGACAACACACACACACCCATGCCTGTGAGAGGACTCGAACCTCCAATGGGGGGAACCGCGTGAACTGTGGCAAGACACCTCACATCGCTCAGCTACCCCACATGGTGAGGTTGAGGTGTACAGACAGAGTGAGGAAAAGGTGCTCACAGAGAAGGGGAGCAGAGGTGTGTTCAATATATTTGTTGAACGCATATGTGGGCCAAGTCAAAGGGAAATATCTAGTATGATATAATTTACAACCCATTATGCATACGCCAACACTTTGATGTGACTCCCAGCAGTCCAGACATGATATCTGATTTAAAAAAAGTAATAGTTTTCAAACTAGACTCAGAAGCAGTCATTGACATAAGACAATTTTCATTCAGTGTAGCCACTGTTGCAGTTCACACAAAGTCAGACCCTAATGTATGCAAAATTTTGTAATAGATAAATAAAAGGTGGCTATATAGATGGCCTATAGTAACAGACTCCCTAAAGAATAGACTATTTAGAAAACATGGAGTATAGCTCTTACAAACTGAGCAAATATATCTACAAGTCGTAATACCTAGAGCATTCCAAATAAAAGAGCTGTCGTTGTGCACATTGGAGAATAGCACAAATGAAAATGCTAGTGAGACACCATATATATTAGTCAGCTGTCAACGCAGGTACTTAACACTTAGTATGCTCATGCAGTGAATGAGCTGAGGATCAGGTCTAGACACACAAGATATTCGCCTCACAGCCATCATCAGGACTATGGAAACATAAGCATACAAATTGCACAGGGTCGTTTTTGAAACTGATTTTCAGTAGTTGGCACATATTCTAATTTGTAGTATATGAGATCAATGTATTCCACAACTGCAGGTGGAATACCCATAGATGTCACATAAATTTTTGCCATTCATGGTTTCCAAAGGAAAAATATCAAATAATGGTCTACAGTTCGCAATTTGCTGAGTTCTTCGAACAGCCTATTGCTATGGAGTGGATCGTGGTTTAAGTATGTCGTGTTTAGTGTTTCTCAGTACATTGCTGTGGCCTCAGTCTTGCAGTGGTATTTGCTGTTGTCTCTGTTGTATCGTACACTTCCTCCCTGCTTCCGAACATAGTGGAGAGACAACAATTTAGAAATCCTACATTACTTTTAAAATCCCAATCGCGACGTTTAACTCGCGATTGATCAACTTATTGTTATCGATAGTTGTATTGTGCGCATGCATGCATTCGCACATGGGTCTCTCCCCCAGCTGGTGCAGACAGCGTCTATGCGGTAGACAGTGATCGCTAGGTTGTGTTATTGGAAGTATTTTTTTTCATGCAATGTGTTTACTGGAACATTGTGGTAAAGTAGGGTGTTGATGCTCTCAAAAGTTGGTGCATCCATGTCCTCGTATATATTTACCACTACACTCTGTTTGTGTTGGAAATTTCACTACTTGCTTTGTAAATGCTTGCGTGTGATACTCAAACATTGAAAGTACATTTTACTATGAAGAAGGACTGCCACGCAGATTGGCCGATCCGTTTGAGGTGCCATGTCACAGATTCCACGGCCCCTCCCGCCAGAGGTTCGAGTCCTCTGTTGGGCTTGGTTGTGTGTGTTGTTCTTTGGATAAGTTAGTTTAAGGTTATTTATGTAGTGTGAAAGTCAATGGGCCAATGCCCTCAGCAGTTTGGTCCCTTAGGAGTTCACACACACACACACACACACACACACACACACACACACACACGAAGAAGGATCAAGGTGGAGGTGAGTGTTTTAAGTGACCTATTTGACTCCTGTAAATCGTTAAACAATTAATTTGAAACGGCAGTGTAAATGGCTTATATCACTCAATTTTTGATATTGATAGTGCATCAGCTCTCCCTTTGCTTTGTCTCCAGCATTAGCCAACAGGAACACTGTATTCTGAGGAGGGACTCAAGCCTCCGTCCACATCTCTCGGGACGTTGGTTCACAGAGATCATTTGGGAGTGGGCCCTTGAAAAAGACAGAGACAGGAAGCGAGTCTAGAATTTTCCGATGAACAGAATTCCACATTTTTATGCTTTGTTTTGGGGTAACGAGATTAAAGGACACTGATATGAGGTCAATGGTCAGTAGTATTTAGTAACGTGATCTGTAATTCTGACATTTAACTGTTTTGACCTCCGTTACAGTGCCATGATGATAGACATATGCACGAGAGACCTCAAACGTCAATTGTTTGGTTTCCCCATCTGTGCTTAGACACCAGTGTGCATCGAAAAGTGAAGAAAATAAATAACAGCCTTACCATTCCTGACGCCTGCAGAAAAAATAAACTAACCTTACTAAGCGTTTCCAAGCGGCATCAGAATAAGAAAGCATTTGTTTAAATACTCCACACTGCAATCGATTTTCTGACAAATTCTTTCAATTAACTATATTCCATGCACCATCTTGTATCCTGAAAACTGTGTAAATGTCCAGTATTCCATACACTGAAGACAGTTTCCCAACAAATTCTTTAACTAAATAAATAAACTATATTTCGTACACCACCTTGAACCCCATAGATTGTTTAACTTAACGTTATCCATACATTGTCTAAGTTGTTTAAACAATATTCCATACACTGCAATCGATTTCACTCCAAATGACTCAATGGAGTCTTTTTCCAGCCAATTTCCGGGAGGGGAGGTCTGGGGGATTTTCCAGACGGTATATTTAATTAATTGATTGATTTAATTTATTAATCAGTCAAATTGGTGTCGAAAGTGTGCTTCTATTGGCAAGGGAAGTTCCCTGAGCGATGGGGGAGAAGAAGGTGTGAACCCAGAAGGGTTGGAGGAGGAGAGGAATGATTGGGAACAATAGGTTAAGGACCTGTCAATCAAATGGAAGGATTATCTCCACGGGGGTCATAACCTATCAATCAGAAGGATGCATTATTACCAGAGGGTCTTAATCCTCTTAGCAGAACAATAGGTTAGGGACCTGTCCCTGTCAATTAAAGGAGCACAATGGGTTTGACCCTGTATGCATAATAGCTCCTGAATGTAGGCAACCCACTCTAACAAAATGCACCAAATGTTGCCCTACTGCTCAGGTATTCCCTTCTATGCATCTTTTAACACTATGATCTCAGTATTGTAGTACCTACACTTTCATCAGTCTTTCATGTCTGTCCTCTAGAGATTCAATCTAGAGCCTTATTAATTTCTTCAGATTACTGTCACAAAAGTTGAACAAAATTTGATTTCACTTTTTCTGATTGTTCTTTAGACACACGTTCTAAAGTTGTATTAGCCTGAACTGTTTGTTATTGGAAAAGCTGATCAAAAATTTTCCTGGGCTATCAGATCAAAATCGGTTTTTAACTCACTAAAATTAGCTTTCATGTGATCGATCTGTTTCTCTCCCAAGTACTGAAAATTGTCAAGCATTATGTTATCTAATTTGTTAAATAGTTCTTTAAACGCATCTAAGAGAAGCATTCGTTTGTGGAATCTGCTCAGCTGATTGTAATTGCATATTTGACTCAGTCTCTACATAATCAGGATCCACGTTTTGAATTGCTGGATCGTCAAGTTTGTCGCATCAACATTCACATCAGTATCTAAATTCTCCTCCTTATGCATTCTTATTATTTTTCCAAATGTAATCGTACTACGAAAGAGAGAGATTATTCAAATCGTTTGTCATATGGCACATTCAAATAATTTAGTATTACAGTGTGCAGCAAAATTAAGTTATTCCTCTAGTTGAAACATAAGACAGACAACTTCCATGCATCTTGTTCGCACACTGGTTAATAGATGCCATGTTGCATATGACTCCCATTTTACAATACATGTACCAGGAGATCAAAAAGTCAGTATAAATTTGAAATCTGAATAAATCACGAAATAATGTAGATCGAGGTAAAAATTGACACCATGCTTGGAATGACATGGGGATTTATTATAACCAAAAAAATACAAAAGTTCAAAATATGTCCGACAGATGGCACTTCATCTGATCAGAATAACAATAATTACCATAACAAAGTAAGACAAACCAAAGACGATGTTCTTTACAGGAAATGCTCAATATGCCCACCATCATTCCTTAACAATAGCTGTAGTCGAGGTATAATGTTGTGAACAGACTGTAAAGCACGTCCAGAGTTATGGTGAGGCATTGGCGTCGCATGTTGTCTTTCAGCATCCCTAGAGATGTCGGTCGATCACTATACACTTGCGACTTCAGGTAACCCCAAAGCCAACAATCGCACGGACTGAGGTCTGGGAACCTGGGAGGCCAAGCATGACGAAAGTGGCGGCTGAGCACACGATCATCACCAAACGAAGTGCGCAAAAGATCTTTCAAGCGTGTAGCAACATGGGGTGTTTATCAGCCAGGCTGGGGATGATCTGATTCTGCAACATATCAGCGTATCTCTCGCCTGTCACGGTAGCAGCTACAAAACCAGAATCACGCATTTCCTCGAAGAAAAAAGTCCCGGTAACGGTAGATGTGGTAAATCCAACCCATACCGTCACTTTCTCGTCGTGCAATGGAGTTTCCACGGCAGTTCTAGCGTTTTCGGTAGCCCAAATTCTGTACTTGTGGGCGTTGACAGACCCTCAGAGTGTGAAATGAGCTTCGTCGGTCCACAACACGTTACTCAACCAATCGTCATCTTCCGCTATCTTTTGAAACGCCCACAGTGCAAATGCCCTCCGCTTCACTAAATCGCCAGGTAACAGTTCATGATGCCGATGGATTTTGTAGGGATAGCATCGGAGGGTATGCCTAAGTGCCAACCAAACAGTAGTGTATGGAATGCCGGTGCGACGTGCGACTGCACGATCGCTGACTTTCCCATGCACAGACGAACCCGCAACAGTCTCCATTTCTTCCTGAACTGTCTCAGCAGCATTACGCCTTGTGCTCGGTCGGCCACTATGCGGTCTATCGTCTAAATAACGTGTGGCTTTGAACTTCGAAATCATTATCGCCACAGGTGCATTTGTCAACAGACCTTTACCCATTCAAATCCCCTTCCTATGGTGATAGGATCGCAACGCTGAACTAGCACATTCCCCATTCTGATAATACAGCTTCACTAAAAGCGCTTTTTCAGGTAACGTCAACATGCTGTGACTGCTGGCGCATCTGATTCTCTCTCTCATTATATCTCCTTTTATACACGACTGTCATGCGCAGCCACCAACGTTTCGCTGTCCAGTGCCATCTGTCAGACATTTTGAGAACTTTGTTTTTTTTTGTTCTAATAAAACCCCATGTCATTCCAAGCATGTGTGTCAAATTTTACCTCTCTATCTACATTATTCCTTGGTTTATTAAGTTTTCAAAATTATACTGACTTTTTCATCACCCAGTACATTACCTCAGGAACCCATCCAAAATAAGGCGTGTGAAACTTTAAAATAACCTCTTGAAATTTCCGCCTCCTTCGAATCTTCTTCTATAGACTACAAAATTAAATTTCTCTCTTTTGCAAATAATGAAGTACTTAGGGTCTGCTATCTTTGTACGCTAAATCTGAGCAGCCAATAGTTACTCATGCCTTGCACTAAAATCTTGCCTCAATATATCATCATAAACATCTTGAAATCAACAATAATTACCTACAAACTGCATAGAAATAACCCCAAAATTCTTAAATACTACAGAGAAAATACACTTATTTACACAAATCATCACTTTCATTACCCTATGTACATCTCAACTCTGACACATTTTGTAGCCCCAAAGATTTTTCAGATACTAGGTACTTGAGCATATCCTGTGACAAAAAATGCTCAAAATTATAGGACAAATAGCTTTTTAATATCTCTAGCTATCTCCCTTGATTCTTCCTTGGCTTCACCAAAATGTGCTCATTAGTTTCGTGTTTAATTGTCCTATATTTCCCATGATGCAACTTTTTCCTTTCTCCTGCCATCTTCTCCATATGATCCTTTACTGCCTTCATTCTCTTGGCTACCATTATCTTAGATTCTAAAGACTTGCTTTCATTTACTTTGATCACATTCTGCATTAAACTAACATATTATAACAAAATGCAATAAATGGAATGTTATTAATATTTGGCCTCATTCAGATCATTCATAATAAGTATAAATAATAGTTTGGTCACAAAAAAATATTCTCCCACACTTGTGATTAGATTACATGATACTAAATTGTTGTTAAATACACTCCTGGAAATGGAAAAAAGAACACATTGACACCGGTGTGTCAGACCCACCATACTTGCTCCGGACACTGCGAGAGGGCTGTACAAGCAATGATCACACGCACGGCACAGCAGACACACCAGGAACCGCGGTGTTGGCCGTCGAATGGCGCTAGCTGCGCAGCATTTGTGCAATGCCGCCGTCAGTGTCAGCCAGTTTGCCGTGGCATACGGAGCTCCATCGCAGTCTTTAACACTGGTAGCATGCCGCGACAGCGTGGACGTGAACCGTATGTGCAGTTGACGGACTTTGAGCAAGGGCGTATAGTGGGCATGCGGGAGGCCGGGTGGACGTACCGCCGAATTGCTCAACACGTGGGGCGTGAGGTCTCCACAGTACATCGATGTTGTCGCCAGTGGTCGGCGGAAGGTGCACGTGCCCGTCGACCTGGGACCGGACCGCAGAGACGCATGGATGCACGCCAAGACCGTAGGATCCTACGCAGTGCCGTAGGGGACCGCACCGCCACTTCCCAGCAAATTAGGGACACTGTTGCTCCTGGGGTATCGGCGAGGACCATTCGCAACCGTCTCCATGAAGCTGGGCTACGGTCCCGCACACCGTTAGGCCGTCTTCCGCTCACGCCCCAACATCGTGCAGCCCGCCTCCAGTGGTGTCGCGACAGGCGTGAATGGAGGGACGAATGGAGACGTGTCGTCTTCAGCGATGAGAGTCGCTTCTGCCTTGGTGCCAATGATGGTCGTATGTGTGTTTGGCGCTGTGCAGGTGAGCGCCACAATCATGACTGCATACGACCGAGGCACACAGGGCCAACACCCGGCATCATGGTGTGGGGAGCGATCTCCTACACTGGCCGTACACCACTGGTGATCGTCGAGGGGACACTGAATAGTGCACGGTACATCCAAACCGTCATCGAACCCATCGTTCTACCATTCCTAGACCGGCAAGGGAACTTGCTGTTCCAACAGGACAATGCACGTCCGCATGTATCCCGTGCCACCCAACGTGCTCTAGAAGGTGTAAGTCAACTACCCTGGCCAGCAAGATCTCCGGATCTGTCCCCCATTGAGCATGTTTGGGACTGGATGAAGCGTCGTCTCACGCGGTCTGCACGTCCAGCACGAACGCTGGTCCAACTGAGGCGCCAGGTGGAAATGGCATGGCAAGCCGTTCCACAGGACTACATCCAGCATCTCTACGATCGTCTCCATGGGAGAACAGCAGCCTGCATTGCTGTGAAAGGTGGATATACACCGTAGTAGTGCCGACATTGTGCATGCTCTGTTGCCTGTGTCTATGTGCCTGTGGTTCTGTCAGTGTGATCATGTGATGTATCTGCCCCCAGGAATGTGTCAATAAAGTTTCCCCTTCCTGGGACAATGAATTCACGGTGTTCTTATTTCAATTTCCAGGAGTGTATTTGTTAGACAATAGCTGTAGCTTGCTTGATAGAAGCGTCTTTTGGCGCTCTGTTGATTAGGTGGTCCCAGCTTGAACACATGATTAACCATTTTTAGAATACAATGGTTTTTACTATCACCTGTAGTCAACATTTAAACAAAGTTACTGGCAACATAATGATATATTCCATAAATTACTACATGAGTAGGACAAGATACGAACTATGCCATGCTGTATTCCATTACTGTGTTATTGCAGAGAATAATATGTTCTGAAAAACTTTTGCATAATGAAAAAGATCTCAAAACATAATAAGTCAATAAACAAAGTAGATACAGATGTATAAACTATAGTGCAGTGTTATCATATGATATGTTGTTTATTGAAATCACATGAAACATTTAAAGGTTACTAATTTTAAGAGTCACAGTGAAAATATTCATTCCTATAAATTATTAATTTCTGAAGGTTTTAAAATATTGGGAATATTGTTATTTCATTGGAGGTGCCTCATTTCCCTCACTCCAGGTATATTCAGATTTGCTCTACTATGGCAGTGTGCTTCATTATTGGGTTTCTAACTGTTACATGTGAGCCATGTTTTAGACTGACTTTTTGATCACCCGGTACATTACCTCAGGAACCCATCCAAAATAAGGCGTGCAAAACTTTAAAATAACCTGACAGATTGTCTATGTTTCTGGAACAGATGACATATACCTAGCTCATATTTACAAGGAGCTGCTATATTTGCTGCACTTATGCCATGCATACAACCACCATCCAAGTCCTCATGCTATGAGATTAGTCACATCTGCCATGCACTGATTGCCTTTGTACCTGAAATCACCTGCAACAGATAGCTACATGGCATCATTGCCCCACCAGCTCGCACCCAGCCGAGTATGCAAATTCACCTCTCCTCAGTACCAACTCTAAACAGCCAAATAGCTCGTCTGCACATGTATAACGTTACATGACGAGCACATCTACAAATCAGAAAACGAGAAGTATGTCATACAGAACATACCAGGTGAGAAAAAAGCACAATGCCAATGGCAAAATGTAATAGCCTAAATCACAAAATGGACAAGTATCTGATGCAACTCAGTAGTTAATATTTTTAATGAGTACTTTATCAAAAGAGTAAATGAATATATCCAAATAGGTTTCAGTCTCCCAATACACACCCCAATGCAAACTGCAAACCTGACAGAGTGTCTATGTTTCTGGAACAGATGACATATACCTAGCTCATATTTACAAGAAGCTCATCAAAGAAAGTTTTCAAATGGTTTTGGTGTTTATAAATACCTGCAAACTATCCTAAAAGCTATAGATGAAAATTTAATGACTACAGGAATAATTTTGAAACTATTCAAAGCATGTGAAATTACATATCACGCTACTTTACTAAATAAGTTGGGGGAAAAACAGAGTTGGAAGTACTCCAAAGGAATGGAAAATCATTTCTTACTAACTGGCAAGAAAACATTGTTCTTAAGCAAGGTGTAGCCACTGGAAATAGTTTAATAAAAACGACATACTCACCAGAAAAACTATAATCAAATATGGTGTCCTCACAGGTCCAACATGTCTTCCCTTGTGTGTACATTATATCAGTCACAGTGTTAATGCCAAACAGAAAACTGTATTTGCAGATGACAACAGCATTTTACATGATGAGATCTAAACACTTTCTGTCACCCGTGGACATATCATTGACAGGTCTGACACACTTGTTTCAAAAAATAAGTTATAATAAACATTGAAAAACTGTAACCATAACTTTCATATATCCCACATAAAGTAACAAAATGAACTCACATTGATATTAAATAACAAAAGTTTAAAAGTTGTTCAGGTAAAATTCCAAGAAATATTTCTGAAGAGTTATCTAAAATGGAGAACTCATCTTCAAGTTCCTACAGCTAATCTTCCATCAATGTGTTAAATACTACAGATACTGAATACAATTGGTAAAAGAGTACAGGTATATCATGCAAATCTCCAGTCACATATCAGATCATTAACAACATTCTAGGGGATGCACCTTTTAGTTGAACTATATTCAAAATCCAGAAATGAGCTATCAGAATCATACAGAATATAAAGAGACAAGATTTATGTTGCATTTTTTACTCTACACAAAAGACACTGAACCTTCCATACCTATGAATATATGCGACAACAGTCTATATAACAGAGTACTTTGTAACCTGCAATTCGTATCTGCAAAACAGCTCTGTGCATAATCATGAAGCAAGAAACTGCTTAAACATTCATGTCCCCTATGCCAGAACATTTGCCTATCAGAAGAGTTCTTTCATAAAGGAAAACAATTATACAATCAGTTTCCTAGCAACACAAAGCTAGTAAATAAAGAAAGCTTATTTAATGAAAAGGTAACATTATTTCTGGTAGTTCACAATTTCTAATCTGTAAATGAATTCTGTACTGGGTAACATAGAATTTTGTAAAGTAAAATTAGCAGTCATATAAACTTACCATGCACTGTTTATGAGCAGTAATGAGATTCAATTTTTGTATCCTAAATAGCCCATTTCAAGTACCTACTATTCGAGAAGTCCACACAAACCTAATTAAATATTGTGAAATCACAAAAATATTTAATGTGTGTGGTAAATTGTATTATTGCTGTCATACATATGTAAATTATATTAACTGTATTTGTGATAAGTCGTATTAATATGGTCTATGGTTCACAGCAATCACTTGCAACAAATTCTATTAATATTATTATATGTATGTAGTGTTTGTGTCTGAATGTTCTATTGACTTGTCTTACATGTGCATATCACATTACAACCAAAACAAACTTTATTATAAAATATGTATGTGAGAAATGCCCCAATTATTGTCCTTGTCTGATTTTACCTCTTTACTGCTTGAACTAACCTGGTCCATCCTTCCAGTTCATTAACGATGTACACTGTGGATGCAGATTTATATTTTCCCTTATGTGCTTTTGTACAATAACGTGATGTAGTTCCAAGAAGGTGATGACATCAGGGCACATGGCCTAATTTATTACTACATTAATTTACTCATCTTGAGTTGTAAGGGGGAATCTCTATCAATTACTCGAGAGAAGGTGAACTTATTAGCCAAGATTGATTGTAAACAACCTTTATTGTCAGTTACTGGTTTCGATAAGAATGGTCACCATCTTCAGATCTGTGAATGCTTTCATACATTGTGAATTTATGTAGATCTAAAATTAAGTATAATAGCAGGTCCATTACAAGAGACAAGCTGTGTTACCACATACTCACTAAAAGGCTATTATATGTCCCCTAGACCAGCTGTATAGGTAGTCTTTCCAGGTATGAGAGGGATAAAATGAACAATGCATTGACAAGTGAAGAGTAAAACCACAATACACAGAGTAATTTGCCAAATGTCAGGAAAACTGACATTTGGCACTAACACATGTTGCTAGTGTATTTGTGAACTTCTTACTAAAATTATTTATGTATTTTAAGTACATTATGATTCCTGTTAGTGTCAAAAAAGATTTGCAAACACTCTTTTTTATATTATTGTAAATTAGTTATTAAAACAAAAGCTAAAAATTATACTTCTTATGTCCACTTGCACAAGTGTATCTATCTAGAAGCTGCTTCACAAGTTGGTGCAATTTCCAGAAACATATATACAATAAATTGCTGTAGAACATTTTGTGATACATAAAAATCTATGGACATAACTGTAAAATTAGTACAATAAAAATATGCATAAGTTACAAGGTGGGCACCCACTGTGACATGTGGATAGCAATATATACTACAGATGACAACCTAAGTAATTACCATCCTTGAAAATAATAAAATAATTACAGCAATAGTGCATAACACACTTAATTCACATTGTAACAACAATTAGATGATGTGACCACCAATATCAGAGTCAAAATCTGTGGCCTGATCTTTGGTCTTAAATCAGTGGCTGTGGGAACATGGAACTAAACTGCAAAGATCATTTGTTGCTCTATGAAGATAATGTGCCCTCACAAGTTGTGGAGGTACCCTTACATATGTAGACATCACGTGACACATTCTCCACGCTCAGCATTTTTTGGACATTGGATTTTCTTCTGTGCCAACAGATAGTGAAGGGAATTGTGGGCAATGAAGATAAATACAGCTCATAGAAGAACACCTTAACAGAACACAATAAACAAGCATTTTGTCAAAGTGCCGTGCATCTTATGCATGAATTAAATTTGTTCACGACCTGGAGTTTTTATGTTTTTCATAATTGTTTAACATGTTCTTAACTCATTGACTTTATCCTGTCCATTCATATAATCACAGTCTATATTTTTAGTAGTTGACCCTTAGAATACATTGCAGATACAGATTGAGACTCTGATGTAGGTGATCATAGCGTGTAACTGTTATTACTATGTGAAATAAGTGTGTTAGCCACTATCAAAGTGATTATTTTATTATTTGCATACATGAAAATTACTTAGGTTGTCATCCACAGCATAAACTGATAACCGGGTGACTCAGTAGATGCCCATCTTGTAACCTTACTTCCACATACTTTCATAATTTTAATAATTGTACAATTATGTCTGCAGATTTTTAAAAATTACAAATTACATACAGAAATTTATTGTATATCTGTTTCTGAAAACTACACCAAGTTGTAAAGCAGCCTCTACTCAGGTGCACTTGTGCATGTTAACATAATATGAATAATTTTTAGCTTCCACTTTAATAACTATTTTGAATTAATATTGAAGAAAAGGTGTTTATGAATCTTTCATCGATACTTAACAGGAACCATGCTGCGATTAAAATACATATATAACTTTTAGTAAGAAGTACATGAATACACTAGCGACATCTGTCAGTGCCAACTGTCAATTTTCTGGCACGTGGCAGCCACCACCCGCCACGCTATCACTGCCCTTGCTGCAACGAAGAAAACAGTAATGTGTGGTATGGGATGTCAGCATTTGGCGAATTACTCTCTGTATTATGGTTTCAACTTTGACTCGTCAATGCATCGTTCAACTCGTCCCTCACAAACCCAGCAATGTTTTAGAATGAATATTTGCTGGTCTAGGAGACATATAATAACCTTTTAGTGAGATATGTTGTAACAGAACTTTGCTATTGTAATGCACCTGCTGTTATACTTAATTTTGTCCCTGAATAAATTCACTTTGTGTGAATGTATTCATATATCTGAAGATTATAACCATACTTATCAAAACCTGCAATTGTCAGTCAAGGTTGTTTACCAATGATCTTGTCTAAGAAGTTCAGCTTCTCTCAAGTTATTACTATGTATTTTTTTGTACTGAGTAATCACGCATCATCTGCAAATGCCTGGATAACTGTTTTAATTCTTAAAAAAGAAAGGTATGAGGCAGAGTGGATTTTTCTGTGCAATCCTTCTGTAAGCGAATAAAATGAGGATAATGAACATACCTGTTGCAGCACTCATCAAATGGCAATTTATTGCCATACGTTTTATCTTCACCAGTGTAACATTTCTCCGGATGCATCTGCCAATAATGTCCTCAAAAGCCTAGCAAAGACCCTCTGCTTTTATGGTCAATGTAAATAGTTGCTTCTCATTTCATCACAGGATTTTTTATAGTCTAAAAAAGGCAACACTTAGCATGGTGTGTGATTTCCAGTACATGTGAATGAGGCTCCTGTATGCAGATAGAACATCATAACGCCAATCGACCTGCTACTACACTGGCTTGATAATGCTCCTATTTATTAAATTTGACATAACTGAGTCTATTTCTCGGTAGGTATATGTAATATTTGAGGTCCATATTCAAAACTGTGACCAGCCAGAAGTCTCTTACAGTGAGAGAACTTGTCTCTGTGTAAATCAAGATGCCACCTTTTCTGTAAATACAGTGAGTAAATATTGTCTTTCTAGAAATGTCTTATAAATTTCGGTAATCACTTCTCCAATCGTACAGCAATACCTCATATCCAGTTTCACCAGCATATCACCAGCTGGATCTTATGGGTCAGCGCTAACATTAAAATCATAATCCCTTCTACAACTATATGACATTCGCTATATAGCCTCATCAGTATGTCATCCATGCCCTGTGCTTGTGGATTGGTGTTAACATTAAAATCGTAAACCCTTCTACAACTAAATGATAACATTTCCTATACAGCTTCACCAGTACATCATCCATACCCAGTGCTTGTGGGTGGGTTGGTGGCAACATTAACACCATTTTAAGTTATATTATTCACAACGATTCCAATATGTTTATGGTTTGCTATGTTGTCTCCCTTCTCCACCTCTAGTCATTCAAAATATCCACTGTGATGACTTCAAATCGACTTAAATGCATCACCGAATTTCTGCCTGCATTGCTCAAATATTACCTCATCCATCCTTCAGGGGTATGCACAAATAATTTACAACTTTTTCATTCGTTGCTATCCAACTCGGTAACAGAAGTACTGTATCACTCAACACATGTTGATGGCGTGACTATGGAAAAAATAGAAGTTCCGAGTGTTTATTGATAATTAAGTGCACTTAGTGAATGGCTCTATAGAAACAGAGTCCAAAACACAACAAATTCTTCTTCAGTGTATGAGATCAGTCCAGAATGAATACCAAAAGAGAACATGTAAAACAAGCAATTATCAAACACTACATCTGCAGCCATGGTCTGAAGGCCACAAATGAAAGCAGGAAAGCTCCAGTAAGTGAGAGCATGCACATAATTAAGTGGAGGATTCCATTGGTGGGCACACCCATTGTTTACTCTGATTCTGCCCTCTGTGTAACATCAAGGAACTGTCTATTTGCCAGCCTGAGCATATCAAACTCCATATTGACACTGTGGCTTGGTGGGGAGTGTTTCCTACTCACAAAATTTGTACTCTTCAACCAAACTACATTTGATGTTGAAAACTTTTGCCCTGTACCATCTCATGGTTTGAACTTCTTAAGCTGCCCATTCTGGCCTCTCGTAAATATTTTCTTAACCTTCCAAAATAAAATGACTTACTATTCGATGTATTTTACATGTTTTCAATAACTTCAAGATTATGTGATTTGACATGCAAACATATTAATGAAGCAAACTACTCAATCTTTCATAGGTCACGAATGTGCATTGCTAAAATAATTTAAAGTTGGTTTCTGGTAGTCCATCCTTATGGAGGTAGTGATTTAGACAACACAGAAATACCTTTTGTTACTAAAGAGGTAATGAGATAAGCTTTTTATGTCACTAATACAAAAGACTGTTAACAGACTGTCAAGTGAGTCACCATCATAATTTTTCATTTTATATCAGTAGTACATCTTCAGGGAGCCTCTGGATCACAATTCAAATTTCTCCTGCTAGTCAGCGCTGCAGACACCAAAGTATCCAAGATGATCATGGTGGGAAACTTGAAAAATGCTAGATGGTGGTGGAATTATAAAATTTAAAAATCCTAGATAGTGAAACTATCTCAGTTGCGCTTCATAGTATGTCCTCTCCCCCTTTCTCCTTCCTCCTCTCTAGTAAACCTAAGTGTCGTATTAAAATGAGGCAGCCAATCTCTTGAATGCTTTAATGTGGTGTATAAATCGAAAATATGTAGTATTTCCGATTAAATGACGAAAGTTTCCCTTGAACTGCCTTCGTATTCAAAAAAATTTCCGAAAAATGGTGTCATCATACACACACACACACACTGCATAATGTTCCATGTCTGTAAATACCGTGGCGTCTTGTCATTATATTTGTTCCCATATGTGTGCACAAAATATTGCCATATCTACCCCATCATCATCTCTCTGATTTACACATCTCTGTAAGTTTCCTGTTCCTGTCATCTTTCTGTCTCTTTCTCTTTTCTCTCTCTCTCTCTCGCTCTCCCTCTCTCTCTTTATCTATCTATCTATCTATATCCCTTTTTCCACTTATGTTTCATCATTAAATTTCATCCCACATGTGTACACAAAATACTTCCACATCTGTCTCACTGTCATCTCTATAAGTTGTATGTCAGAGTAAATTTCATATCTCTTTCAGTCTCTCTCATTCCATGTGTGTTTCGTCATCAAATTTTATCTCATGTGGCCACACATAAAAAAAAATTTTTCCACATCATCACCATCATTATAATATACTACACAGAGAATGAAGGAAAAAAACACCAAACAAAGAATAATAAAGATAAAAATTTTATTGCAAAAAATTTTCATGCAATAAATCACAGCCACCTTTGAAGAAAGAAATATTAGGGTTTATTGTCCCATCAGTATTGAGATCGTTAGAGATGAAGCACAAGCTCGAAATATTTAAAGGATGGGGGAGGAAATCAACTGTGCCCTTTCACAGGAACAGTCATATCACTTGCCTAAAGCGACTTCGAGAAACCACTAAACACCTAAATCAGGATGGTTGAACGTGAATCTGAACTGTTGTCATACAAAATGAAAATCCAGTGGACTAATCACTGCACCACCTCATGCAGTAGTTAACATGAACTTGTAACACATATTATACTGGCTCACACACAATGAAAACATAAGAATGCAATCATCACCTTCCATAACTTTTAGAATATCATCTATTGTAAATAGTAGGTTGTTAGAATTTGAGTAAATATTTGACTTATCTCTATTAGATAGATAACTTTTGACTGCAGTATATTCCTTAATAAAACCTAAATGTCTGCAAATCGCATTTTGCAGACAAACTGTATACAAATATTAACAATGTATCCTTATTGTAAGAATTAACCAGTTACTCATACTGAAATAGAAACAACTCAGTGTTATAAATACTTGTATACCTATCCTATGCTTCAAAAGCAACAAAGTATTCTGAATCTGTAAAGATCTCTCTCTTAAGCAAGTGTATTATCCATACAATCACTTCTGATAATGTATTTACATCACAACCAAAATCAACTACTTTATATATGAGAACTAAACACTGTTGCAAATTAAACAAGCAGCCACAACGATCTTCTTTTAGAAATCAAAAATATTAATATTCTTTATAGTTCCAATTCTGATACTTTGTGCATAGCAACTGACATTTTTTATAAAAACAGATTCTTTTCTCTTAGGTACATATGCACAAAACAGTTATCAATATTTATGAAATTTAATGTGTCCATGTGGTCCATTCTTCCATGATAAATCATGCACACAGCACCACTATTGAGAAAGTCAAGTTCCCTAGCCTTGATAAAAAAGAATCTTAATGAAGATATATATTGCGCTCTTTCAGATTTACCAGCACCACCACTTCACATTTATTGTTGACACTTCTTGCATTCAATATTGGATGGTACTATCTCTTCTCCAGTGCTACTGGGAGTGTTGAAGACAAGTTAAAAACAATGTTTGTTGGGTGTGTTTTTAAGGGTTAGCAATCATAAAAATAATAACATGCATTATCTAAGAGTTTATATGTGAAAAGAATAGCTGTGTTGTTGGTTGTTATAGCAAAGTAGTAGCTTATGTAGTTTCTAATCTGTGTAGTGTGTCTTACTATATTTCCAATAAAGCGAACCCAAATTACTAAAAAACTCAGCAAATTATGTGCCTCATATTCTGAATAAAAAGCAATAAAATAAAAATAAAATAAAATTCACTTACAAGATATTTCAAGAAAATGAAGAAATTCATGATGTATAAGTGCTTAAAGACAGAAGTACATTCAGATTTTTCGATGTTGAAAATAGAGTATTATTTCATATGCAAGACCTCTGTGATATTGTGGACAGAACTGAAGCACTAGAAAACTGGGAAACTATAGAAAAGAACAACAAATGGCAGCAATGGGACACCAAGACGAGACGTTATATAATGAACACAAGTGATAAAAGATAAGACCACATGCACCATGTTGTAAAACTTCCAAATCCATGTATGACAAACTTAAAGCAATTTATAAAAAGGTACACTTCTCAAAACACTCGGCAGCTGCTCCAAGAATTTTATGATTTCTAGTATGATATAACTAGAGACATAGCTAGTAATGTAACTGCACTGCAGAATATAACATTTGAACTGAATCATCTTCAGTGAGAGAAGATGACAGATAGTATGAACATACACAAGATACTATCGATTTTGCCAGATGAATTGCAACATTTTTCTCTAGGATGGGAGTCGTCGCCTGGTGGTGAAAAGAATATGGAAAATCTAATTGTAAGACTCATAAGAGGAAAGGAACAACTGAATTATGACAATCAAGAAGAGAGTATTTCCCTTGATGTTCGTTTTAACAGAAATAAGAGAAAAGGTCTAATTTTAACAAGAGTGGTGGACATGGACATTTTGCAAGAGAATGCAACAAGCCTGAGAAGAAAACACTCTTCTGGAAAAATGAAAAATAATCACAAAGAAGAAGATTGCTAATTTGAAAATAACAATCAAACTCAAGAATCAAAATCGAGATCTTTCAAGCCATGTCTCCACTGCAAAATGGTAAACCACAAAGAATAAAATTGTGCCTTAAGAACAAAGATAACATAAAAACATTATTTTTCCCTTCTGTTACCCTTCAAGAAGATTTATTCACTCATGAAAACAATGAACAACACATCAGTAAAGATACAAACAAAAAGTTTCACAAGAAGCCAATGAGAAAGAAAATAGTCATGGTCGCTGAATGTGCATGCACAGGAAATATGCCTAACGAAGTGGATGAGTTAACAAATTTAAAGGACTATGTTAGTGTTGTGGAAGTCCTCAAACAAGATAGGTCAATGAAAATACACTCCTGGAAATGGAAAAAAGAACACATTAGAACCGGTGTGTTAGACCCACCATACTTGCTCCGGACACTGCGAAAGGGCTGTACAAGCAATGATCACACGCACGGCACAGCGGACACACCAGGAACCGCGGTGTTGGCCGTCGAATGGCGCTAGCTGCGCAGCATTTGTGCACCGCCGCCGTCAGTGTCAGCCAGTTTGCCATGGCATACGGAGCTCCATCGCAGTCTTTAACACTGGTAGCATGCCGCGACAGCGTGGACGTGAACCGTATGTGCAGTTGACGGACTTTGAGCGAGGGCGTATAGTGGGCATGCGGGAGGCCGGGTGGACGTACCGCCGAATTGCTCAACACGTGGGGCGTGAGGTCTCCACAGTACATCGATGTTGTCGCCAGTGGTCGGCGGAAGGTGCACGTGCCCGTCGACCTGGGACCGGACCGCAGCGACGCACGGATGCACGCCAAGACCGTAGGATCCTACGCAGTGCCGTAGGGGACCGCACCGCCACTTCCCAGCAAATTAGGGACACTGTTGCTCCTGGGGTATCGGCGAGGACCATTCGCAACCGTCTCCATGAAGCTGGGCTACGGTCCCGCACACCGTTAGGCCGTCTTCCGCTCACGCCCCAACATCGTGCAGCCCGCCTCCAGTGGTGTCGCGACAGGCGTGAATGGAGGGACGAATGGAGACGTGTCGTCTTCAGCGATGAGAGTCGCTTCTGCCTTGGTGCCAATGATGGTCGTATGCGTGTTTGGCGCCGTGCAGGTGAGCGCCACAATCAGGACTGCATACGACCGAGGCACACAGGGCCACACCCGGCATCATGGTGTGGGGAGCGATCTCCTACACTGGCCGTACACCACTGGTGATCGTCGAGGGGACACTGAATAGTGCACGGTACATCCAAACCGTCATCGAACCCATCGTTCTACCATTCCTAGACCGTCAAGGGAACTTGCTGTTCCAACAGGACAATGCACGTCCGCATGTATCCCGTGCCACCCAACGTGCTCTAGAAGGTGTAAGTCAACTACCCTGGCCAGCAAGATCTCCGGATCTGTCCCCCATTGAGCATGTTTGGGACTGGATGAAGCGTCGTCTCACGCGGTCTGCACGTCCAGCACGAACGCTGGTCCAACTGAGGCGCCAGGTGGAAATGGCATGGCAAGCCGTTCCCCAGGACTACATCCAGCATCTCTACGATCGTCTCCATGGGAGAATAGCAGCCTGCATTGCTGCGAAAGGTGGATATACACTGTACTAGTGCCGACATTGTGCATGCTCTGTTGCCTGTGTCTATGTGCCTGTGGTTCTGTCAGTGTGATCATGTGATGTATCTGCCCCCAGGAATGTGTCAATAAAGTTTCCCCTTCCTGGGACAATGAATTCACGGTGTTCTTATTTCAATTTCCAGGAGTGTAGTAGCAACAGGCACTGTTGTAAGTGGTAACTGTTTCCTCAGAGATTTTTTATATGTCTCTCAAGTGAATAGAAATCTGAGATCTGTGAACGGTATCACTGGAAATGATTGTGCAGTTGCGTTTACTAAATATTCTGTTCAAATCTATAAAGACAAAATACTCGTTTTGAAAGGACACAAAACAAGTAATGGATTATATGAAGTGAACATTACATTAGGAAGGCAATCTCTACTGGTGCAATAAGAAAAACAAGAATGACATCAGAAGCTACGTCACCTACACATAAGCTGCACATCAAATACAATGAGAATGTGTGTTGATGTTCCTAACAGTGTATGCTCAGCAGAAAAATTATGTGAAGCTTGTGTGAGGGCTAAACTAAGAATGAAGTCATTTTCTGCTGTGAGACATAGAGCTATAAGACACTTTGAAATAATACATGCTGACATCTGTAGAGAGGTAGAACTCGCAACATGTATTTTATACATATGCTACATGACAGTATTAGATAATTTCGGTCATTTTTGTGTAATCTGTTTGTTAAGATACACGTCTGAGGCTGCAAGAATCATAAGAATATATATGTTAGAAACTGAAAATCAGTTCAGTCTGAAAGTGTACAAAAATAATATGTGATAAAGGTGGTGAACAGACCAGCCATGAGTTTAAGAATTTGTGTGAAGGAAAATAAATTGTTCTAGACTACAGTATTACTTATAATCCTCAACTCAGTGAGGAAGAAGAGGGACTAAATCTGATGATATGGAGCAAAGCAACAGTTAAGATATTCGATAGCAAACTGAAGGAAGAACTCTGGGGACAGGTGTGATGATGACAGATATATACTTGAACAAGAGGTGCCCAAATATCAATCAAAGTACCACATGTGCAGAAAAGTGGTTTGGGAAAAGACCATATCTGTCAATATTTCAAAGTTTTGGGCTTAGAATTTTTGCCAGAAATCTGGGCTACTATAAAAAACTAGATGGAAAGATGTAATCCATACATTTTTGTCGGTAATGCTCCAAATGGCTCCATACTGTTTGATGCAGAGAAAATAATTTGAACAGAGGATGACAAAAGAAACTCTACAGAAAAACCATGTTATTGGTGAACTATCAAATGACGCTAACAATCAACTAAATGAAATTCAAAACCAAGAAAATCAATGAGAAGAATATCTAGAGAAAAGAGGATGCAACTAAGGCACAAGAAACTACAGCCTTTGGGATAGAATCAATTAGAGGAAAACATTAAAATGTAATGATTATAAAATAGTATTAGTTGCACATGAAGAATATATTAACAGCCCAGTGACAGAAAATTGGCTAAAAGCAATAGGAGAAGAAAATAAATCTCTTGAACAGAATGACACATCAAAGTTGGTCAATCCAGAGGAGGCAAAAGGGAAAGAGATCTTAAAAAGTAGATGTCTCTTTAAAATCAAAGATGGAGATGGTTGATATAACGTCATACTGGATACCAGAGGTTGCCAGCAAGAAAAGGGTATACATTTCAAGGAATTATTCAGCTTAGTAGCAAATATACGTTCATTAAGGTTGTTGGTTGCTCTGGCAGCTGAGAAAAATGTCCATATCAGAGTGTTTGAACTAAAAGCAGCGTTACTCTATCAAAAACTGATGATGTGATTTTGAGAAATACGGATAAAGGTGACAAAGAAGCTGGAGAAAAAAAAAATTTTTTTTTGAGGGTAGCTCTGTATGGACTTCAACAAGCTTCATCCAGATGGAATAAAGCTATGACAGATTTTCTAATAGAAGGATTAATTCAGTTGAAGTCCGATGAGTGCATATTTTAAAATGTAACTGAAGAAATGTACATAGCTATACACTCTGATAATGGAATGATAATAGGAAAAGACTTGGAGAGAATCGAAAATATATTGAAGAAACTGTAGAAGAATTTTGAAATGGTTGTGCTAGGAAATCCAGATATGTACATATGAATACAAATGATGGAGGTGGAGGATGGAATATTTCTACATCAAGAACAGTATGGGAAGAAAGACAAAATTCTGTAGAACTGGGTGTAAGGTCATGAAGGCTCCATTAGTTCCAGAGCGCAGACAAGTGAAGAAAATCAGGAAGATGAACAAATCACGTTCCCATATCATGAAGCCATGGTAAGTATTCTGTATTTGTTATGTAAAATCAGACCAGTTCTTATTTTTAGTCAATTATGAGTGCTACTTCACAGAAGACCCTAAGAAAACGGATTACTGAAATGCACAAGATTCTAAGAACTATGGCCTTTTCTGTAAGAAGAAACAAGAAGAAGATAACACTATTCATCTAAGTGTCTCTTGTGAGGTCAATCATGCACAGGATTTAAGAGGCAGGAAGATTAAAAATGCATACATTGTTCTTTATAGTGGCGATCCTATTAGCTGATGTTCCAAGAAGCGAAGCATAACAGCTATGTCTTCAATTGAAACAGAATACATTTCAGCACCCGAATTCATTAGAGAAATAAAGCATATCAAGACCCTAAAACAAGATCTATCCAGAAGAGAAGTGGAGATCATTCTTCATGTAGATAATCAAAGTGATATCAAACTAACCGAATCAGGACAGTTAATCAGACATAGCACACATATAGATTTGAAATTTCACTATGTTAGTGAACAGTACAGAAAAAGTTTGTTTGGGGTAAAGTATTGAAGCACAGAAGACCAGTTAGTAGACATACTGTCCAAAGGTCTCCGAAGATAAAAGTTTGAGAAATTTAGAAATGCTATTCTGAACCAATAACTGTAACCGATTTGCTTTAGAAACATATTACATGACAACTATTTACAGTGTGATTAAACGAAATTCTGAAACTTATGATTTAGATTTATTGAAAACAAACATTATATTTTTATTCAGGATATAGAAAGTGTTGAACAGGTAAAAACAATGTTTGCTGAGTGTGTTTTTAAGGATTTCCAATAATAAAAGAATAGTGCAAGTTATCTAAGCGTTTATGTATGAAGATAATATCTGTGTGGTATGTAGTTATAGTAATGCAGCAACTTTCGTATTTTCTAATCTGGGTTGTGTGTCCTATTACATTTGCAATAAAGTGAGCACAAAATAATAAAAATCTTAACAGTAAAAACAATCTTTCAGTGTGTATTATGCTCTCTAGATGTCTCAAGGTGTTGTAACATGGAAGCAGAAGAGTTCCTGCCTTCCTGTGTTACAACAAGTAATTGATAAGCAAAATATATAGATTCTACTAGTAGTATGTAGTGTATGTAGTATTTACATTTTGTGTGCAAAAAGAAGAAAGTCGTGAACAATGGCAGAAACTATGGTAATATCATCATCTATGATGGTGCAGTAACCATGACAAGTTACTGCAGTGAGACCTGCAGCTTTTATAACACACCATCACACTGAGTCAGCAATTTCCAATGGGCAAAAAAAGTAATTAGTCAAATTACTCATGGAACATAACCTTAGACGAATGCAAGGTCTGAGATTTGCATAATCAAGGAAACTCAATCACGAGTGTGCGTGTTATATTTCCACAACAGAAAACAGACATCCATACTCAAGAAACTCTACATCTCTGTAGTGTGGCTCAGCACAATTTTGCCGTAAAAATTGTTGTTTGCTCTCTAAGTCATATGTAATAATCCAAACCACTGCATGTCTCACATGACACAACATCTGTCAGCATTTGACAGCCTGCTCTGCAATAAGATAAATGTGCAGCAGGATGCTACCTCAGATGTTGCAATCTGTTATGCAGGTGTAGCATTGGCCCTACAATTAGTTCTATATCTTCATTCTCCTCTGAAATCAAATACCATTTCTCGCTATCTGTTCCCAACATCCAGTGGGTTCTATTCAGTATGTGAAATCCCATTTAATAGTTGTTGAACTGCTCCCAAATGGGCTCTTTCCATTGTAGGCTCAGCTTCAGCTTGCCTTTTTTACAGCAACATCAGACTTTTAAGACTAATCTTTCATGTAATAAACTGAGAGACATGTCGACAGCCACAATGCCCAATTAAAATCTGAACTGAATATACGCTAATGTCTCTATTTATACCTCAGTCCATGTGTAGTAGATGATCTGAAACACAATTATAGTTACCAAAATTCATACAATAGTGCCAAATTGTAACTACACATTTCTGCCTATAACCAGAAAGTTATATGCATTGTCATTCCACGCTGACTTACACATTTTGAGGAATGCATTAAAAGTCATATCTGCATTAACAGATTACAGATTACATTCATCTTGTTTGAAAAGGATAATTACATTAGAGCTGTCTCTAATTAACTGTTTTGGAATTTTGTTATAAGTTTGACATGGATAAAAGGTATCTACCCCATTATGGTGATCCACATACAACTATGCCTTCATGAGATCTTGTGCATCACAAGCAGTATCATCGAAAATAAAAATCGAAAGTGGCAGCACTCCATCGGATGATATTACACCCTCCTTACTTGAAATTGTAAAATATACAAATTCGTTCAAATTTTCGGACACATCCTAGAAATTTATACTTATATTGCTGAAGCGATTTGAAATATATATGTACACTTTCTTAATTGCATCTAATTGCATATGGAAATAGATCGCCATGTTTGTCATTGCGTGATTGTAACCAATTTTCCATTTTCTTCAGTAATAGGACTGATAGACACCTGAAGTGCATGCTTCTTGAATCACATCTTCAGACACTCTGAGGGTTCTTCTGACTTACACTAACTAATACATAAAAGCACAGTCTAGATTCTCGAACATCACTTGTGAAGTGGAATTTGCACAATGAACAAAAAGAACAGGAAGCAAAGTGGGGCTCTCCTTAACAGGCGTGATGTTGCAATCAACTCCTTAGAAGTGCTTAGCAAGGAACATGATGTTGGTTATGCAATCTTCCAGACAGTTTGTCAGACAGACAGCAAGCAGATCAAATTCTGCCTAAAAGAGCATGGCATAAAGACAAAAGACACAAAATTCAGTGAAAAGATGGCTGTTTGAGCAGGGACTTGTGCAAGGAAAACTGAAGTTAAAATGCACATGTGTATGAAAAAGATGGAGACAAGGAAGTGTGCAGAGAACAGAAAAATTAAAACAGTTCAAAGTAGTCTAAAGAGTTGAAGCCAGATAGTAGTGTCCAAGCAGCTGTAAAAATAGATTGTGAAATCGCTTGATGAGTTGTTCAAAAAGCAAAATCGATTTTTAGAGTGCATATGATACCCAACTCCCCAAAAAAGTTGAGTATTACCTCTTGTTTCAATATTTGCTCCCTTATCAGCACTTGGAGGATTATCAGGTGAAGTGGCGATCGCTGCTAAGGCAGTTAATAATGCAGAAGCTACTCACAAACAGTTAGTTGAGATGCGAAGACATAATCATACAATGGAAACAACAGCACTTTGTGAAAGGAACGAATTATAACTAGGCAGAATAGTGTAAACTAAGAAGGCAATAAAAACTAAACAATATGTCTCCCTATCATCAAATAAATGCTGATACACATATATATTATGTGTATTTGCGTGTTTGAAGTAAATGAGAACAAATCTTTTGATACAACAGTTGAAATTGGTTAAAAGGGTAGTAAAATGATGGTTACTATTTTATTAAATGACCTTAGAATCAATAGCCATCTACGTTTAAGATATATTTTACTAGAGTCAATGAATTTTTGGATATCCATAGGTACTATTGCAAAAAGTATTGAACACTAACATTTCTTTACTCTAACAGCTTTACACACTCCAAAAATAAATTCACTTGCTAGTCCAGTTATATAACTTTATTTGACAAACAGTTATTTAGAGTTTTTGCCCATTGAGACTGTACTTACGTCTGAAACATTCGAAGGTGATACGGTACGTTCAAGTTTCTGCCTTCATTTACATGATGATTTTCCTTCAATTGCTTGAATTACAGCTGCTTCTTCAGCAACAGAGATGTTGAATCGTTTGGTATGCACTTAGATTCTCCTTCAAATGTAGCCCAGTCATCAATAACACTGTAAGAGAGAGAGGTGACCTTGTATGGTTTAGGGGCATGTCTTGCCAAAGAGATAACCATTGGCCATTGAGATGGTGCATAAATTATCTTCCTAAAGATAAATGAATCAACTGTAGAGGGTCAGTCTCCAACTCTCGGTTGATACACACCCACAGAGCAGCAAGATAAGTGTTTACATTTTTCTGCGTTTTCGTGATACCATATTTATTAAATTTCGTGTGTGTTTTCTTTCTTAAGACTTTTAATCTCGCGATTTTGTAAGTGTAAATTCATTCACCCTGTAGCGCAGTAGTTGCTCACTGAACTGCCAGCTACATAGCTCATTAGCGCATCAGTCTCCATTGGTGACACATCAGGAGGGTAGCAAGTTTCATATTTAGGATTTTGTCTGCTCTTATAGTTTACTTCTTCATTTAATCTTCCTAGGATGGTTGGATGTGTGTATGCTGTGTGCAGATGCAAAAGAAGCTGGCTGCTGTTCACGAACAGCTGAATGCAATTTTGGCTACAGTCAGTAACCTCCAGGCTGCTGTCTGAGGGGGTAGCGGTGGCGGGCTTGGCTTCCAAGACATCTCCTAATGCACCCGACTTGTTCAGCCCTCACAGCAGGGTTAGTGGTGGGTGATAAGGCATTTGCGTCGCTCGAGGCAGAGAGCCAATGTAGCGTCTGGCCGCCTGGCCTCACTCATTCACCCTCTGTGTGGACAGGTGGTGGCTCCTTCAGCAGAGACAGAGCAGGCACCTGGGGGGGAGGGATTTATTAGTTATTGGGAGCTTCAATAATAGGCGCGCTGTGGAGCCCCTTAGGCAGATAGTGTTCAGCCCATTCTCAGTTCACACAGGCGGCTGGCAGAGGTGGTGAAGATTGCTATCCTTGGACTTGGGGTGCAAGCAGCATTGTTTCCAGAATTGATGGGGGTTCTTCAGTTTGGAACTGAGTGGAGTGTCTCAACCAAAGGCCTCGTCGACTCTGTCATGGCCTTAGCTGTAGATTTCTAGAACTATGTTATTGTGTTGGGATTTGTAGGACTCCACTTGATCGGTCAGGGGAAGCAGCTACTTAGGTAGCAGAGCACTTGTGGTGTGCACCTGAGGGTTTTTTGGGCCATACGTTAGCTTGAGGTTCTGTGATGAACACTCGCCAATCCATATACAGTGAGGGAAATCGAACGACGTTCAGAATAAAGACACTTCGACTGCCATAATTTTGTCAGTAAACTGATGAAGTATTCGTAACTAAGCTGTCGAATTTATTGTCCTCCAGGAAAGTTCTCGAATTTAGATTTTTTTTGGGACAGAGAGCCAGCTGAAACTGGAGGTTTAAAGCTCTGAGATATTTAGTGAGCCATGGAACATACATCGAAAGACATATTAGAGGCCATAGGAGGGGGAATGTTCATTGCAGCTGACAAAAGCATTGTCTCTATTGAGGTCGAAGTTGAGTGTGACAGTGAAGTTATCTAGTCATGCGTAACAGGTGTAGATGAAACAGAGTTAATTACTGGATGTTTTCACCAGCCACTCAATTCCGCTGAGACAATTTTAGAGTCATTCAAAGCATATCATTCGTCAATAGTGCGTACACACCCAATTCTTGTAATATTAGTTGGAAGCGACTTTGACCTACTGAATATAGATTGGGATGTCTATGGATTCATTGTGGGGGGTACAGACTTTTGAACACATTTTCTGAAACATGTAGTGAGCAGTTAGATCAGCTGCCCATATGCAGTGGAAATATCTTAGAACTTGCAGCTACAAATAGACCAGTCTTTGTCGACGATTTCATTAGAGAAACACGGATTAGCGATCATGATGTCGCTATAGAAACTATGATTCCAAAATTTAATAAATCAGTCAACAAGACTAGGAGAGTGTTCGTGCTAGATAAAGCAGATAAGCAATTGTTACATCTCACTTAGTGAATGGACATCACCTAGTTCAAGCAAGGTAGATGTAGAGGAATTATGGGCAAAGTTTAAACTGAATGTAAATCGTGGCCTGGAGAGTTATGTGCCTAGTAAGTGGATAAAGCGTGGAAAAGATCGACCATGGTGTAATAAAGAAATTCGAAAGATGATGAGAAGTTCAAGAGGGAACCCACAAATGACAACAAACAGAGGTTAGGAGAGATTCGTAAGTTTGTGAAAGATCTATGTGTGAAGCATACAACAACCATTGACCAGACGTTTTCAGTTGGTGAGAGGTCTGGAGAATGTGCTGGCCAGGGCAGCATTCGAACATTTTCTGTATCCAGAAACGCCCGTACACGACCTGCGACATGCGCCCGCGAATTATCCTGCTGAAACGTATGGTTTCGCAGGGATCGAATGAAGGGTAGAGCCACGGGTCATAACACATCTGAAATGTAACGTCCACTGTTCAGAGTGCCGTCAATGCGAACAAGAAGTGACCGAGACGTGTAACCAATGGCACCCCGTACCATCACGCCGAGAGATACGCCAGTATGGCGATGACGAATACACGCTTCCAATGCGCGTTCACCGAGATGTCGCCAAACACGGATGCGAACATCAAGATGCTGTAAACAGAACCTGGATTCGTCCGAAAAAATGACGTTTTGCCATTCGTGCACCCAGGTTCGTCGTTGAGTGCACCATCGCAGGCGCTCCTGTCTGTGATGCAGCGTCAAGAGTAATCACAGCCACGGTCTCCGAGCTGATAGTCCATGCTGCTGCAAACGTCGTCGAACTGTTCGTGCAGACGGTTGTTGTCTTGCAAACGTCCCAATCTGTTGACTCAGGCATCGAGACGTGGCTGCACGATCCATTACAGCCATGCGGATAAGATGCCTGTCATCTCGACTGCTAGTGATACGAGGCCGTTGGGATCCGGCACGGCGTTCCGTATTACCCTCCTGAACCCACCGATTCCATATTCTGCTAACAGTCATTGGATCTCGACCAACGCGAGCAGCAATGTCGCTATACGATAAACCGCAATCGCGACAGGCTATAATCCAACCTTTAACAGAGTCGGGAACGTGACGGTACGCATTTCTCCTCCTTACACGAGGCATCACAACGCCGGTTGTTTGTGTGGTGTCACCGCCAGACACCACACTTGCTACGTGGTAGCCTTTAAATCGGCCGCGGTCCGTTAGTATACGTCGGACCCGCGTGTCGCCACTATTAGTGATTGCAAACCGAGCGCCGCCACACGGCGCGTCTAGTCTAGAGAGACTCCCTAGCACTCGCCCCAGTTGTACAGCCGACTTTGCTAGCGATGGTTCACTGTCTACATACGCTCTCATTTGCCGAGACGACAGGTTAGCATAGCCTTCAGCTACGTCATTTGCTACGACCTAGGAAGGCGCCATATTCAGTTACTATAATAATATTGTGAATCATGTACTGTCAAGAGCGACGTTCATAATTAATGGATTAAAGTTAAGTATGAAACTAATTAAGTTCGCTTTCTGAATTCTCATTCCTTGTCATGTTCCAGACCTCACGTCAGTATAGTTCTTCCCTCCTCACGCCAGCCTGCGTGAGCTAAAACGCGTGCATTTCGGCCTCCTCTTGTAACACAGTGTTGGCTCTTCTGCCAACACAACAGTTTGTGTATGAGAAATCGGTTGGAAACTTTCCTCATGACAGCACGTTGTAGGTGTCGCCACCGGAGCCAACCTTGTGTGAATGCTCTGAAAAGCTAATCATTTGCATATCACAGCATCTTCTTCCTATCGGTTAAATTTCGCGTCTGTAGCACGTCATCTTCGTGGTGTAGCAATTTCAATGGCCAGTAGTGTAGTAACAAGCATCCCTGGTGTAGGGAAACAACTCAAAGATTTGAAAGCACATATTTCACCAGGTTCGGATGGAATCCCAGTTCGGTTCTACAAAGAGTACCCTATGAAATTGTCCCCTTACCTACCCTGCATTTATTGTGAATCTCGTCCAGCACAAAGTCCCAATTAGCTGTCAAAAGGCGCAGGTGACTCCAACGTATAAGAAGGGCAAAATAGCGGATCCTCAAAATTACAGGCCAATCTACCTAATTTCTGTCTGCTGCATAGTCCTTGAACATATTCTCAGTTCGAGTATATTAGACTTTCTTGAAGCTGAGAGTCTTATGTCCACGAATCAGCATGGTTTTAGAAAGCATCGCTCGTGCGAAACTCAACTTGCACTCTTCTCACATGATGTACTGCCAACTATGGATCAAGGACAACAGGCAGATCACATATTTCTATATTTCCAGAAAGCATTTGATGCGGGCCTCTTGCAGGCTGTTAAAGAAAGTATGGGCATATGGAATAAGTTCACAGATATCTGAGTGGCTCCAAGACTTCTTAAGGAATAGAACTCAGGATGTTGTCCTCGATGGCGAGTGTTCATCAGAAACAAAGGTATCGTCAGGAGTGCCCCAGGGAAGTGTGATAGGACCGCTGTTGTTCTCCATATGCATAAATGTTTTGGCAGACAGCGTGGGCAGTAATCTGCGGTTGTTTGCTGACGATGCTGTGGTGTACGTTAATGTGTCGAAGTCGAGTGACTGTAGGGAAGTACAAGCCGACTTAGACAAAATTTTTAGTTGGTACGATGAATGCAGCTAGCTCTAAATGAGGAAAAATGTAAGTTGATGCAGATGAGTAGGAAGAACAAACCTCTAATGTTCGGATACAGCATTATTAGTGTCCTACTTGATATAGTCAACTCATTTAAATATCTGACCATAACGTTGCAAAGTGGTATGAAATTGAACGAGCATGCGAGAACTGTGATGAGAAAGCGAATGGTCGAGTTTGGTATATCGGGAGAATTTTAGGAAAGAGTGGTTCACTTGTAACGGAGACCATATGTAGGACGCTGGTGCGACCTATTCTTAAATACTGCTCGAGTTTTCGGGATCTGTACCAGTTTGGTTGGTTGGCTGGTTTGGAGGAGGCGAGCAAACAGCGAGGTCATCAGTCCCATCAGATTAGGGAAGGAAGGGGAAGGAAATCGGCCGTGCATTTGCAAAGGAACCATCGCAGCATTTGCCTGAAGCGATTTAGGGAAATCACTGACAATCTAAATCAGGATGGCCATACGCGGCTTTGAACCATCGTCCTCCCAAATACGAGTCTAGTGTGCTAATCACTACGCCACCTCGCTCGTTCTGAACCAGGTCAGATCGAAGAAGAATAAACAATGTAGAGGTGGACTGCTAGATTTGTTCCCGGTAGGCTCAAACAACACATAAGTGTTATGGAGATGATTTGGGAACTCAAATAGGATCCCTGAAGGAAAGGCGACATTCTTTTCGAGAAACGCTATTGAGAAAATTTAGAGAACCGGCATTTGAAGCAGACTGCCACACAATTCTACAGCTACCAACATACTCTGCCCGTAAGGACCACAAAGAAAGGTGAGAAACTGGGACTCGTATGGAAGCATATAGAAAGTCGTTTTTCTCTCGCACTATTTACGAGTGGAACAGGGAAGGAAATTAGTAGTGATGGTGCAGGGAAACCTGTGCGACAATGGACAATGCAGGTATTTAAGTATACTCACTAATAAAATACATTGTATTGATTTGCTTTACATGTTTAAATTATTTTAGAAATGTGTGCTATATGACAAGGACTTGCTTGGTTTTGGTCTGTTTGATGTCGTTGTCACAAAGAAGAGAAATGGTTACAGGATGTGGCATATTACAGTCAATATGTCCTGGATAAAGCGTGAAAGCTATGCAGAATTCATTTTGCTCTTTTTTCCCTTGCATTTCATCCAAAATATAATATAATCCATCCATTGTACTACTTTTATATGCAGTGAAATTGCGTACAGAAATCTTTCTCGAAAAGTAAGGCAGCATGCTTCTGCCATGTTGTATATTCAACACTCGCTGAAAGTTAATTGGTGCACAGAGAAAATTTTTATCTCCTTTTTTTATCGGTCACAGACATATGTTGATATTCTTAAACTTCTTCTCTATGCATATCATTGTTTAATCTCAAATTTCGTTCCAAATTTTTATTTCGATTTGGTTGACTTTCTCGGAAGGGTTGCATTTATCTTTCGTGGGACATGAAAACCTAAATCATATTTTGTGAAGATACTACGAAAATACCTTGCTTGGCTGGTTGAATGTTCTTTTCCTTTCAATCAGCAATGTAAAGTCTTTCACGATTAGTAAAATTGCCAATTTCAAAAGGCAAGCACAATATTGTAGACTTTTTCTGCAGTAATGAAAGAGTACCACAGGAAAGTTATCAATAAAAGATTTTTACTTGTTTACTTTCGGCCTTTGCGGTCCTATTTTTAGGTATATGCCTCCCTGACCATCTGATTTTACCTCATGTGTACTCACAGCGTTTTTAATAGTATTTCTGAAAGTCGTCTAGCTAATGTATAAACTTTTCACCAAAACCTGCTGGCACACCTATTCTTGTATCTTATTTACCATAACTTTATACATTGTTGTACTCCTTATTTGAGATTCTGCAGCTTTAGTTTTTTACTTTCATCTTTTCCCATAGCCATGCAGTTTAACAGCCAGTTTTTCTTTAGTTCATAAAACATAAGTTTATAATAGCTACTCATTAAAGAATATTTTTCTGCCTTCATCGCTAACTGATATGCCTATCATTTTGGCATCTTCTCCCATAGCAAGGACTTGTTTTCCCATTTGCTTTCCTTCTTTCGATACATTTCATTTGCTTAACTTCTTTCGTTTAAATTAGGACATTCCGTTATTGTTAACTATGTCTTGTTAACACCTCTCTACTCTTACTCCACATTCTCACAGGTTTGTTTTTTGTGAAGGCTAGAACATGTTGATCTCCTGCATTTCCTCATAACTGGGTTGTAATATTGTTTTTGTTTCACTTCTTTCTTCATCTCTCTTGTCACTGCGTAGTATCCAGATCAGATTATCAATACTGTACCCTGGAGTATCTCTGCCTTCTTGTCTATCTACAAGGAAAATTATTGATGTGGTGACTGGAAAATGTTGTACTCTCTCATAACAGTTCTACAGGATTGTAACTTGAGTAGCACCCTTGTTTCTCCTTCTTACTCACCACTGGATAGCTTCAATGTTGTATTAACAATTGTTGCTGGTTACTATAGATAATTTTGGTATTCAGTATAATATTCAGATGTTCATTATCCAGCATGAAAATCATAAAAACATTCTCCTCTGAGTTTGCATAATCACAGCTGTTTCCCGTTGCTCTAGTACTTATGTTATATATGTTCATATGCTCTGAACTCTGTTCACTTTCAGAACATTTTGATATTTCACACCACACTTTCGTAACATCTTTAATGCTCTAGACACATAAACTGACTCATTGTTAAGCAATAGTACTGTCAATTACAATACTATCAAAGTTCACATGACATTTTCAATGGACAACTAAAATTCTTGTCCAGCATCATGGTGTATATGGTAGTCCAGTTCACCCCAAATAATGGTCTATGCTGTTGAAATTATTATCAGTTGATGCAAATTCCTAATGATTTATCATAAGCACTGTAAGCATAAAAAAAGTCACATATTTTGCCTTGTAGGGGGCAATACATGAAAAATTGACTGAATTCGATGAAAACAAAAAGTTTTCCTTGAACATTCTTCCAACAAAAGTTCTTACTAAATTGACTTAGAATATTATGTTAAAAATTGGAAATACCATATTTTTTAGATGTCTTTATGTGAGAATGAGTTTATGTTATCCAGAATCACTAAGAAATGTGAGAACTTCATTGTTAAATACCAGACAGAAAATGATCCTGGTTCATATAGGAAATGATAGAAGATGAAAGGTAATGTTGTATATTACTTCTATGTCTTCGACACTTTACTGCCTCTTCTCATAATAGTGAAGTATTTCTAAACCATACAAGAGTTTATAACTGAAAAGTGTCTCATTTATCTAAAATTTCGAGATCTATTCACTTTTGTCTATAGTTATTGAACTGTAGATAAATCAGGAAGTACATGCTCGTGGTATTACAAGTGATGTCATCAAGCTTGATCTAACATTTAACCTATCTGGTAAATGCTCAACTGTAACTGATGTCTTTATCCCCACACTAAATCTGTCTCATTATACTTACGAAATTACCTTACTCAACTGCATGCCAGCTATTAAATCAAGAAACGATGATTTTTACTATTGTAATAAGACAGGTGATCTGAATATTCTCGACAATATTACTTTGAAACATGAAACTTATGATCTTCATGACATTATTTTCATCTTGTTGCAGGAGACAGAGTCATAGACTGAGAGGGTGATGTGGAGAATAAGAAAAAAAGCTATGTCACATAAAACGTTAGTTAAAATAAAACTCTCAAATGATGTGAAATGTGGAGTGATTTACATGTTGACTTTAAGCTGAATGATAACATAGGCTCAGTTTTAGATTTCATTGAGAACAAAACCATACAACAGCAGAACATCTAATAAACACTGAGAATGTGTACATTGTAAACATTCACTGAAACATTTATGGAAGTTCATAAACAATGCTGCTTTTGCACACCACTTACATCGGTTTTGACCTCCAGTGCCACCTGGATATAAGATTGTGGGCTGATGTTCATGGTAAAATATGTTTCAGAGTTAAGTATAACAAACAAGATAGATATCTTATGAATGTCGATAGTGAAGAAACAATTGTTTGATTAAATTTAAGGAAACGTAATGGGCATTATATTCAGACAGCATGTTGTATCCACAGAGAAAAATTGATCAGAACAAAGAAGATGAGAAGAATATGGATGATATCTCGATCCCTCTAAATCGACAAACACTATATCACTGGGACACATAGTGTTCTAAATGTTAGCATCATTCGGTGCGACCTTTAGTTCGACATTGTGTTAAATGAAGAAGGTGAAGAACAAGAAAACTAAAACGATATTAATTACATACTGAACGAGAGAGAAAACATTCTCACTGACGACTTTATAATTCACTTCAAATATCAATAGTAAAAACCATTTGCAACCTACTCCCATGCAAGAATCGTCTGCATATCGAAGAAAGATATGTCAAAGAATCAGAACAGCAGACATTTACTTGTGTAAAAATTTCACTCTTCGCTCATTTTCGAAAATACATTATCATCTGAAAAGCTACACAACTGATCATGTGTACAATCCAGAAATTGTAGTGCTAATGAAAGGATATTAATCTTTTACGCCAATATGTGAATCACTATGAAGAGTGCTGGGTATAGAACAAGAAATGAACTAAAAGAATTAGTTGCTGGTGATGGATGATTCGATTCCTGTATCCTGGTCAGTATGGTACTTGGATATCACAGGATTAAATGAAAATTACTTTAAATGCTTGCCATGAACTTGTACCAATTTGCACCAAAAAACACTTAATGTATTATCTCAGACAATTTGAAAATTTGATATGAATAAATTTACTGGGAAAGGCCAGAAACATAAGTGTCTCAGGAAGAGCAAACGACATTATGGAATATCTTAAGAAATCATCTAAGCCTAACTCCAGCATTCCATCATTGGGATTTAACTGAATTTGTTGCGCCAGGGATTCCTGCGTGGTAATGGAAAGTTAAATTCAATGCAACATTCAAGGCTGGAAAATACATAATTTTAATTTTTCAAACAAACAGGAATTTAATTGTCATCACAAAAATAGACATGAAGGAGTTTAAGGTATATCTGACTTCATCTATATATCCTGAAGATAACTATTTAACGATTTTAGCACAAAGAACACTGAACAAGTGTATGAAATGTACTGCAGCTTTCAGTCACTGTTTTCTGGAGAGAGCGAGAGAACTAAGAAGAAATTCGTTCATGAGCCATACAGAGTTCCACAAGCATCGATTTTTCACAAAAAGATAAAGAACTACTGAAATCATCTGTCATTGATATGAGAACTGAAATGCAAGCAACAACACCATTCTCAAAATATCTGTTAGCGTTGCACCTGGTTGTTCATAATTCTGTTATAGATAGGATGCCTTCAACCAACTGGGAAATAGGATGTATCTGTATATGGGAGATTTAATGCTTTATATATGAAAGGTGTCTTGCAGTTACTTGACTGGAAGTGACGCCATATCATGTGGTTGGACATGTGGCCATCTTGGATCTTTAGCCTATGTAACAACCCTTGGCAACCACAACTGATCAGTGATTTGTCAGATATATTACTGAAGGTGAGGGGAGACACTTTTCTCATGCTTAGGAAGAGTGTCTCATTTTGCATGAGTTGCTCACTGGTATATTTTCTTTTTTGCCAGAAACTTATTTGATTCCCAAGGGTAATACACTTCTTGACTGTGGATGCATTTGGACTCTATCTATAAGCTGAGAGTCAGACTGCAGTTGTGACCATATCGCAGGATGCAGAAATTTTACACAAGGTTAGAGAGAAACAACTATCACACTTGGGATTTTTTTAGCTTGAAATTGCTCAATGCTACATTTTCTTTGTTTTCCAGAACCATGTAACAAGTCTTCTTTATTTCCAAGGATTCCATACCACAAACAATCGATTTCTTGAGAAGCGAAATGCATTTCGAATGTTCGGTGGTGCTCGTAGTAGCATGGTTGTTTTTGGCGGTTTCAGACTTGTGCAAATTAGTTATTGAAAAATCACCATCATCATAGTATGGACTCAACAGTGCTGAATGGTGTACAAACATTTATTCCACCTTAGTCGCTTGTCTACATGAAGGGTTTCAAGAAAGTAAAGTGGATTGTATATGGGTGGTCAGAATATGATGTGTGTACTACGAAGGACGAGGACTGCCCCTCACTTTCTGCATTCAGATCAAAAATGTGTGTTGACAGATACAAAGCAGTGATCGGAGAGTTAAATTTTAATTTTGATGTCAATGAGAGAAATGAAACCTGTTGTTAAATAATGAAAAAATATAATGTTTTTAACACTGAAAAGAATCTAATGTTTTAACAATAATATTTGTAACTGGAGTATTTTTGCTTGTTTTTTGTTTATTCTCTATCTGTAACGTATTTCATAAAGAACTACTTCATTCCTATGATATCTTGCTCTTGTAACTGACTTTATTGTAATCAGCATTAAAGCTGAAATAGCTTAAGAACTGCATCACCAACATGAGAACTTTATCCAAGGAGAATCGTTATCTCCAAGGAACTGATGACCTTTATCACACCAGTATGGTTTACCACATTCCATAGGTCAAATACGGTTCAGGTTACAAATGTTTATTAACAGTCATTGATGTGTATTTCAGATACGCATATGTCACTGCTCTAACGACTGAAAGTGGTGCTGAGGTTGCAGATGCACTTAGAAAAATTTACAAGGAAGTAATAACATTCCAAATCATTTACAAGAAGACAGGTAATTAATTTTACAATACTCATTCAATGAAGCTAAGGAATAAACATAAGATGAATCACCACTCAGCATTTTCAATCTTGAAAGATCATTTGTCAAACGATTCAAGAGAAACCTTAAAGAAACGTCTTCAAATGTTTCGCTGTTCAGGGTTGTTTCAAATGGATTGATGTGGTGCAAATTTACATACAACCCACATCAATTCATCTAAGATCTGTTAACATGAAAAATAATAGTATTTTGTGCACTGTGTATAATAAAATCAAGACGACATATCCACAAGAAGCTGAAGCCAAAGTCAGTGGTTTTGTTGAAATTAGTAAACATGGGGCAATTTTTGAGAAAGGCTACACTCCCAGTTTGACTACTGAGATACTCAAAATTTAAGCATTTCATGAGACCAATCCAAAAACATGCCTGCTGTAAGATTACATGTCATGGTGTATGACAGGAGGTTTCCACAGCACAAAACTACAAAAAACCAGCTGTTTGTCCCGGTATCTAGTGGAAAATTCATACAAAATGAAGGGAACAAAGCATTTGTAAGGTGACTGGCTTTTAATAAAACGCACAGTTCCTGGATTACTTTGTTAGAGAGAGAAATGGAGGGAGAGAGAGAGCGAGAGTGCATTTGTGTCCTGGCTTCAATCTCTGCAGGAGCAGAAGCAGTGACAGTAGATGGAGCAGGTTGTCAAACACCTTATGCTGATGCACAGGCTATCTCTCTCCCACTAGCCACAAGTTGTCACTCTCTCTCTCTCTCTCTCTCTCTCTCTCTCTCTCTCTCTCTCTCTGTCTCTCTCGACCATTCAGAAATTTTGTGCAAATATTTTCAAAGATGAGGTAAGCTCAAGGGAAGGGCATGTACTTATTCGGGAGTTTTGCGGTCTTTGAACTTGGGGTCATTTTTATGCAATACAGTCAATTTAGTCCCTTAGTTTAATACCATGCAGAGATTTACTAGAGGCACAGGGGGAGAAAAGGGGGAAGAGAAGAGGTACAAAGCTCAACTGGGCTATAGTTGAGTCGGGATAAGTTGATCCCTGACAATTGGTATGGTCTGGATGCAGAAACTTCATTGGCCTACCTCAACCAACAACATAACACAATTTTGTAAATGTCTCTTTGACAATGCCTGAGTTTTGTCATAGCTCTGCATATAACTACAGTTTTCACCTACAACCATCAGCACTTTGTAGTTGAAAATTAGCAAATAGTGCTGCAAGTATCTATTCCAATGAGAAACTTTTTAATGCAAAATATTTGTGTTTGTGTCTCAGATAACAGGGTGAAGTACATATTGAGAATACTGTGCAAGTAAATGCACACTACTCATGCAACCATATATTGTTAGAGAAAAGTATTACTTAGGCTGGTATTACATTATCGTTTTCCTTGACAGTGAAATATGATCAAATATTTGTCAAATTTCTTTGACAAAGATCTTTGATATGTCGTTAAAAAGAGGTATAGCACTGTCATCATATTTTTCATTAAAGTTTAAGGTGGCGGAAACAGCACTTCGTTACTATGTGCTGCAGTTGCTTGTATCACAATGGCATTGTGTGCGCATTTGGAAGAGAAACAGCAGAAAAAAAAGGAAACATACTTGGGCGAAGTCGTGAGTTTTATGTCGAGATAAGAAACGCATTCAGCAGTTTTTTGGGAGTTGTAAGTGTATGAATTACTTACAAATGGATGAAAGTGTATTTCAATATTTGCCCAGCGAAGGGGCTCCTCATAGTACAAAACAGAATACTCAGTTCAGAAATGCTACATGTGAACAAGACATGCTCACCACAACACTATGATTTCTTGCTACAGGAGAGAGCTATTCTAGCTTAAAATACAGCACTCCAAAATACTGCAGACCAAAATAATTCAAGAAATGTGTGAAGTGATTTATAAAGCAATGAAGGAGGAATTCCTCAAGGTAAATAAATGTTTAGCACACACAATATGGGCAATAAGAACTATTTTCATTTTTGAATAATTTAACTAATAGAATTATTGTTCCAACAACCACAAATGTAACCATATTTTAACTTGTGGCATCCAAAGTTCAAAAGCAGATAAAGTAGAATGGAAAGCTAACATTCTTCTTTTTATTTGAGAGTATTTCCTTCTCCTCTATTCTGGCTTGCTGTAAAGTCGCCTGGATGTTTCCAAATGTAGAGTTAGATGGTTATAGCTGCGAGTGTTGATTTGAAGATGCCTGCAGCGTTTTCCATCTGCCTACCAGCATATGATCAATAGCATGTGTTGTGCCCCTTGCTTACCCACCACCCAAGTCAAAGCAAAATTATTAAAAAGAGTCGAAGGAACATGTCAACTAAATTTTGTAGCTATATTTACAAACACACTACAGGCATCAAATACCTGTAGCAGTGCCAGCGCTCCGAGTTGTTAATTTAATAGTGCAATGAATAGAAGACGAAAGAATTTATGATTAAATTCACAGCAATGCTCTGGATTTGGTGACATTTCCTTAATGAAAGGCAATATTTAACGAAGTTCCCTATTTCTCTATCAAATTTCTTTGACATCAGTATGAGACATCTCAACTTTGTTTGACAAAGAAACATGACACTGTAATACTGGCCCTACGTAAATCATTAACAGACTTACTGCAAACTGATTGCAAGGGCATTGTTGACTGTGCTTAGATTTGTATTGTATTTTTGGACTAACATTTTCTGTGTGAGCATCAGACACAAGCAAATAAAAATCATAAAATGTGAATGTAACCATAAAAATATTTTACATTTACTTTGGATAATATTAAATCAAAAATATGATTCCTTACTCTCACACAATGTTCTGAAACAGTTAAACTACTATTCCTGTCGTAGAAACACAACTAGAATTCGAATAGTGATACTATAAAATATGTGATATTCCATCAGCTGTAATGACTTCCTCAGCATGCTTTATTGAAGCATAGGTCATATTCAGTACTGATATCCAATAGTCCTAAAAATTATAGGAGTAATAAACTGTAACTGACAAACTTGCTGTTGACTGGAGTTAAAATCTTCTGGGTTATTAGGCCGCATCGTGTTTCACATGATGCAGCCTAATAACCCAGAAGATTTTAACTTCAGTGACAATGGCCATGAAAGCCTGCAGACTTACATAAACTTGCTGTTGTAAGTATCAAGTTCAAGATATGTTTTTAGTTTCATGAGAGGATCTCCTATTTATTAGTGAACTATTACCTATATCTTCCAGTTTTTCAGATGACAGGCAAATCTGTTTCAAATATTACCTTTAATCACCATTTTAACTGGCCATGAAAAGTTGCACATTCATATCCCAACCTGTACACCAGGCATCCCACTGGCCTGTGGTTACAATCTGCTGGCTTACTATCATGCCAGCTCGCTTGATAAGCAGAAAAGTTGAAAGCTGTTTAACTTATTGGCCATCTGAACCTCTTGCACCATCATCCAAAAGCTACAGCAACTGCCACTAGATAGATCTGTTCTCATTCTGCTTCAATGTATCCCAATAGTATTGTAACCAAGGCAATAGACTTGCTGTGGTTCACATTCCTGCAAACCAGTCAATATTGCAAAGATATTTAATTTAAGTAGAATTATAATATATTTTTGGTTGAGTCACTGAGTCTAACTATTACCACAAAGTTGAAATAGGTAATTCACTAGTGTCTTCAGATTGTTAAAGCTGCTCTTGACCTAATGAAAATCCCATGTAAATATGATAGTGTTCTTACTGGCACAATCACTGAATGATGAGTGTTCTACATGGGATTTTAATTAGATGAAAATTAGCTCTTACACTCTAGAAGCACAAATAATTATTCTATTTCCACTAAAGGAAATAGTTATTATCATTGTGTTTTGAAATTAAAATAAGCCTAACTTTACAATCTAAACTGTTCACCAATAACATGAAATTCAGCAAGTGCCTGTGCTTAGTTATAATACTTCTGTAGTATTTTGTGTTGCTTTGAACAATATTGTGCAACTTTATTACAAATAAGTAGTTATAAGAAATTACTGAAGGCTATAATGAGATTTCTATGCTAAGGATTAACGAAGTTATCCCACTTTCAATACATTTATTTAATAGTTAAAGATAAAATCCTATTTTCTTGAGATGACATTACCTATTCACATACACAAACCCACTTTTCACGACCTATGCTGTCGAACGAACAAAAGTAGAATAACGCCAGATCCACCGGCCACCACTTGCTCCTAGACAAATTGATCGCTAAACTCAGTACAGCATAACTGGCGTTTGGCTGAAACTGGTCGATCTCGTTGGCATGACAAATAGAGCTGTAGCATAGGTTAGATTGAGAGGTGATGAATTGGTGGTGGGTTGGTTACGTTAATTAATAAGAGTGACAAATAAAGTTTGTGTTAACAGAGTGACCTGTAGCGTAGCCTTATGTTTACGTTCACGCCATATTTCATCGCTTTATTTGCGGCTAACGCCAGTTGTATTGTACTCGTTGTAAGCGGCCCATAAACGATCAGTAATTGCGACAATATTTCTAGTATGCGTAATAATATTGACAGTCTATTAGTGAAATTGAGAATATCAAAACTTTTGGAAATATAATGTGCTGCCTGATAATATTGAGCCGTCTGTGGGCAGTACCGACAATATCCGTGACAGACCAAGGACGTAGGTTAGCTTACCGGTACATTTGTTGTTGTTGTGTGGAAAATGAGTTCAAAACAAGACAAAAGAGCATTATTATTACAGGGCATAGAAATATGTAAATCGTTGCCATCACGTAGGGATGTTTCAGTAAATTACTACAAAAACAGAAATGTTAAGAAGAATGATGTTGCTCAGAAAATATGGGAACGGTCGCGAAGAAAGATTTTTTAAAAATTAATTAATGCTAAGTTATGAATAAAGCATATACAGGTTTCTACGTGTGAGTATACATAATTTTCCCGAATATAATTATGTAGTGCACGTAGAGTTGATTGTAGAAACATTGCTGACTGGAGATCAATTTTGATATTATTTCAGAAATTGAACTATAGCAACGATTTGACAATGTTATTCAACGTGTGGGGTCACAATTACGTGATGGTGATGGAGGTGCATGTGGCCAGTAAGTTAATCGGCTTTTATTAACTATTCTGTCTGGGCATGAGGTATGAAAGTGAATCCAGTAGTGTGTTTCCGCACGCCAGTTGACTGGTCGCTTGTGTGCAAGTTTTCGTTGCCTGTGGAAGAAGGGCTTAACTAATCACGATTTTGTTGGTCTGATTGTTTTATGAAGTTCTCTATATTCTGTTAATCACACAAAATTCTCGTATACTGATTCTAAATTTGCAAATTATGCAATTTAAGACTGTCGTTCCAAATTTTGTTTACCGGAAGTAGGTGTTTATGCTACAGTCAGCTGTTATGTGATCGGGAACAACTGGTTGCCATTGGTGGGTTGCACTGTCAGGCGTTTTGTTGTTGTTTACAAAAGTGAGCATGTGAATGTGGTAACCGCGAAATCCGTAAATGTAGTATCAATGTGACAGTTTGTAAGAACAATGGGCAAGATAAGAAAAGAGAGATGTTGCTTTTGCAATTCCGTAGTTGATGACGAAATTCGTTACGGTGAGTTTCTTGAAATGGAAACTGTCGCCACGCATTACTTCTGTTTGCTACTGACCACGCACATACGGCAGAATGGAGAAGACGATGAAGGCATTCGGGGTTTCTTGCTAGATGACATTAAGAAAGAAGTGCGACGTGTGAAAAACGTTACATGCAGCTATTGTAAAAAAAGAGGTGCCTCGATATACTGTGGGACGCCAAAATGCCAGAAAGTTTTTCACCTACCTTGTGGATTGAAACAGTCGTCATTTCACCAATTCTTTGGAGCATTCAGATCCTTTTGTGATAAGCACAGACTCGTACAGAAAGTTGATGCATTGGCTTTGAAGAAATTTCAAACTGATTATGCCACCTGTTCTATATGTTCTGATGATTTGAGACCAAAACCGTCCCCAGAAACAATTTGGGCTCCTTGCTGCAATATGTGGTTTCACAAAAACTGTTTGCAGAAACTAGCTCTCAGTAGTGGCTACTTTTTTAAATGTCCGTTGTGTTGTAATAAGCCTATTTTTGAAGAAACAATGAAATTTTATGGCATATTTGTCCCGGAACGAGATGCCTCTTGGGAGCTAGTACCAAATGCTTATGAAGAGCTGCTTCAGACTTATGCTCGTTGTGATGCTAAGATATGTAGGGCAAAGTCACGTTCAGTTAATGTGAAAGGAAAAATGTGGGAAATAATATTATGCAGATACTGTGGCTCTCAAGGAACACACAAAATCTGTGGTAATCTTAAGACAAAAAGGCCTGTTTGGGAATGCTCAACATGCAGTACAGTTGTGAACAAAGGTTCTGATGAAGATGATGAAGACGAGGAGATTTCAATTGATATTGAGAGCATACCAGACCAGCCCTCAGAGGTCACCAGTTTGCATCTCAGCGACACCACCAGAATTGTAAGGAGTGTAACATCTGCAGAAACAGCTCCACAACAAGAGCAGCAGTCCCCACTTCAAACAGAATCAGCATCTTTGCAAATGCCCAAAGAACAGCCTGCCATTACATATAATACTATTACAGATATTGAAGAAAATATAAGTGTAGTAGTGAGCTCAAGTGATTCAGATATAGAACTTGTTAACTACGAACCACAAGTTAGGTTAGTTGACAATCATAAATATGAACTCAAGACAAAAAATGGCAATTATGTTGAAGTTGTGAAGTTGAATGAAAATATATGTACAGTTCCAAAAGTAGCAGGTGATATAAAAGTAATACGTAGAAAAAAGATTATACAGATAGATGATAGTGATATTGCAGAAATTTCTGAGCCTGAGTCAGAATATGGAATGTATGATTAATATGTGTGCGCTTGTTGAATCTGTCTTTTGAAGAATTGATTCTCATCCATTCAGTATATACACAGTACAGTTACAATTAATGAGTGTTGTGCCTTTTTAAGTGTAAATTCTTGCTGAAGTATTGCCCACATACAGCCAGAAAATCAAATACGGAACTGTTCTTGTTTGTCCTTGAATGAGAAGCTCAAAGAACCCAGTTCTATTTTTCCATTTGAGAACACTGTTTTGTCACCAGTGATTTATGCTGTTCAAGAATTGATGTGGTTATTCAAAGAAATGTTTGTAAGGAATTGTGTGTTTCTATAAAATTAACAGTCACTGTGGGATAGAGCAAAAAATTGTTTGGTAACGTACTCATTGTAGCTCATGTATAGGTAGTACCAACTGTAATTTATCGAAAATAGGAACTGATTTGTCTCTAGATTCTTCTTGAATCTTACCTCAGGTAGTTATTGATTAGTAATGTGGCAGAGTTCTTAATGTGTGTGTGTCATCATGAAACATTGTCATTGTTATGTTAAGAAAAGAGTGGTACATATGCATTAAGTTGAACTACATTAACATAAAATTTTTTTTATCCCTGCACTTTTTTTAATGGGGCAGTACTGTCCCAGCCCTCAGAGATTTGTATTTTCTTCACAGTGTTCTTCTAGTAATAGTGTGTGATGCCAAAGTATAACTGCAGTTGCTGTTTGTTTACTGTTATATTTTGACTGTTTTAATTTCTTGTCTCACTTGCAGTGTAAATTTTTGTCTACAGTCTGTCTGAGCATTTCCCGAGCTATATGTTTACGAAAAAGAGCAAATCTCTATGTTTGTCATAGATTTTTTTCTCTGGAATGATTCCTGTTTTACTATATTGTGCTTTGTGTGCCTACAAATGTAAATGGAAAAACAAATTGTTGAGGCTTTTTATGTTAACTAAGGAATGCCCAGCAACAATCAGAGCTGGTTTGAAATAGCTCACAGCCAATGTTGGGTATGTAATAGAGATGTTAGATTATTTTGTGTTGTTAAGCAACAAGAAATTCAAGGTTATTTGCTTCATATAGGTATTTGATTGTTGAGTTTGTTTTCTTTACCATTTCAGAAAGAAGAAAAGGAAGAGTGTGTGTGTGTGTGTGTGTGTGTGTGTGTGTGTGTGTGCATCCTCAGTAACAAGACAGAAGCAGTAGCTTCAGTGAGAGTTTCAGCTGCACCATTAGGCCTCGGAAAACCTACTAAAATTTGTATATTTTTCAATGTATCACATACTGACGTGGTATTAAACTTCTCAGTTTGTGTTTAAATGTGTTATAATTTATGGCCATGTACATATTAATCAGCTATTGTGAAAACTGGTTGCAGCTTTACATGTAACCTTCTGTGGTACGATATTTGTACCACTTCCGGTGTATTTATTTGTTATTCTTGTGAACTTTTCTATAGTGTGTGTGTGTGTTGCTCATCAGGCTATGAATAAATCTCCAATGACACTTGTTTTCATTTTTTTTTTTTTCACCGGCTACATCAATTCTCTGTACATTACAATTGTACTTTTCCCATGATGAATGTCTTCTCTCATAAACACATTATTGTACTGATGAAGACTACTTTGTGTTCAGAAAAAAAATGTGTTATTTCTGATATTTCTGGAGCTTTTACTTAACTGACACTGTGTGTGTGTGTGTGTGTGTGTGTGTGTGTGTGTGTGTGTGTGTAGTGGGGGCTTAGCATTGTATAGAATGCCCTCACATCATATATTCACACCAATTTTCTGTCTTTGATACTGGCATTCCAATCTGCTGTTTGCAATAGAAAAAACTAGGCTAACTATTGTATGGTAATGACAAACCTCATGCAAGAAAGTGCTTTGTGGAGATGGTAATGGCAGCTACTCAAGTTTGAACAGTCAGCAGCTTCACTTCACAAACCACCTACATTCCATTTAGATTCTACCATACCAAAATAAAAGATTCCACAATAGACATTTTTAAATTTTGTTTGTATGTGATTTTACTTTGGCTCTATGACTTTTCCATAATATTTCATGATGAGTCTCAGCTATCTAGGATTTCATATAGTAAATGAACTTTTTATTTAACCAAATGTGTGTGTTCCTGGAGGGACTCAAGCGGGTGGTAGAATTGTGCAAAGAAATGTTGCATCTTCATTGTTTTATCAGCACAGAATTCTGTCCAACATATCGTGGATTGTCTTGCTTTATGTATTTGTTTCGTGAAAACCTGCGACTGTAAATGCACTAAGGAGACAGTATTGTATGTGAATTACACTAAACACATCTACATCATGTTATATTTTACATTCATTATATTCTAAAGTGGAAATTTGTTCCATTTTTTCCTTCCCTTTTTAGTAAGTAACAGATTGTATCTTCCAGTTCTTCCTGTGTCTGTCAAGATCTCCTTTACTCAGTATTTTGCCATAAAATCCATTTGTCATCCATCTTTTACTAATATATGGTCCATGAGGTTTATGTTTCCTGAAGAACTTGTCTGTCTTCGTTTATTTCATTGAGGACATTCGTATTTTTTGTCTTAAGGTCCAGCTGTTACCTTTCCTACTTATCCACATTACTTTTACCTCTAGTTGCTTTTTAGTTACTTTACCAATTCTTTAACACTTCACATAATGAGCAGTCCACTGCAGACAAAGGATTTCTGCTGATGCGTTTGTCACATACAAATGAAGCTAAACAGCAGTTATAGTCCCTTATAAAGGTAATTTATTTAACTTACATTACATTTATATAAAGTTTCCATGTGTTACTTATTACACTTGTGCTTGTGTGATGCACAGCTACCTAAACTCACAACAATATGTATTGTTTATGCATAATGAATGTCATATGTCAGTGGAAAAGCACACAATATAGTAAACAAGAACAACATTACATTGTTTTGCTGGTGCTGTCTCGGATCACATGAAGTCTTGGTACATTTGACAGTGAAAGTTACTTTCTTTGAAGCCCTTTATGAGTGGACTTTACTATGCTCTTCCATCCAATGGACACAGCATCATCTTTTTGGTCATTTAGCTAGGTGTACCCCATTAATTATTATCTTCTTATGGAAGGGATTGCCATCACACTTGTCTTTGAATTTGACTTTTAAAAGAAGTACATCTTCTTTTACATTTCTAAACCAGGGCATTGTAGTTGGATTATTTCAATCAAAACAAAGTGGAAGATCTTGGTCAACCTATTGCCATACATTTGTTTGCTGTGATCGTAAAATTCTACAGATGTATTGTGGATTGAATGGTGGATGCCATTGCTGTAATGATTCTGCACTCTTTTTTAAAGGTCTTCATTTGCATTTAAGGATGGTGCTTCAGCTGCATACATAACTACTGCCTCCTGAACCGTTTCATATTGATGTATTTTAGTGTTTTGTGGAAGGCTTTTCAGATCATGTGTGACATTTGGTAGGTTATTTCAAGTTCATATATTCATTCCTTAAGTGCTTCCTTGTTCAGACTGCTTTTTGTAATGGTGTCAGTCATGTACTTAAATTTTTCTATTTGCTGATGTCTCCATATTTTGTATGGAGTTTTGGGCGGAGGGGGGTCATCTTTGATATTAGTCATTATTTCCTTCCAGTCTGATTTAAGTTCTAGCAGCTTCTATGGCATTGAACAGTGTAGCAATATCATCAGCAAGAGCCAGGCAGTCTGCCATTGACTCCCTTGGATTAAGTTCCCATTCTAATGAGATCATAGTTGGTTTCTGTCAGTCTAATTTGCCAGGTTATGACGACTTTTCAAGAATGCATTTGAAAAGTATTTGAGACAGCCCATTGCCTTCTCTGATTATTCTTTTCACCTCAAAGGAATCTGAGAGGCATTCTAGGAACTTTCTCTTCGAATCTGTATCTGTCAGAGCAGCTGTAACTAATGCCAGCAGTTTAAGGTCAACCCCAAGATCTTTAAGGATGTTTGACATACATGTTTAAACTTTAGAATGTATTACCTGAGGATGTCTTAAAGGTTACAGATCTGTTCAGCTGTTGTCTGACCACTGTTAAAGCCCCTTTAATATTCCTCTATTCGATGCTCAGCTTGGGCTTACAAACTCTCCACAATGGCAAGTGAGCGAGTTTTGTAGGATATGGGCAGCAGACTTGGTGTTTTTCATGCTGCTTTCTTGTAAAGCATATTGATTAACCCATTGTAAAAGTCTTTGGTAGGGTGTCCTCAGTCCAAGTTTTTTTTTTTTTTTTTTTCTGGCCACTGGAAAAGGGATTTGTTGGTACCAATTTGGACTTTTTGATTTATCACAGTCTAATAGTTTTTTTAAAGTGATCTGATAGACTCTTAAAATTTTCTTCATTTGAAGCCACCATTGTACCATTCTTTCACCAAAAGCATAGCGATGACAGCTAATAGCTCCAAGAGTTTCCTTCTAATGATTCTGTAATAGTCTCTGGCATCATTTCTTATAAAATTGTGATCTTTCTGTTCAATAAGTGATTTTTCATATTTATGATTCTCAGTTTTTATCACTCTAGCTGTTTGGGCATGTTGGGTTTTATGGCTTCCTGTTCACTTTCAAATTTTGTTAATCAGTACTATTCCCATGTAGTGATGCTGAGGACTCTATTGCAGATGTCATTACATCCGGTGTGACTTTTTTACTTCTTTTGACTTCCACAACTTCTTTGACCACTTCAGTCAAGCATCTTTTGGTGTTATTAAAGATGCCGTCACTTGGTCAAGCATTTTTTTCCTTTCTTTTTTTTCTTTCTTTCTTTCTGGGACTCCAAGATCCTTTGTCAAAAATGGAAATTAGCATATGGCATCGTTGGCCGGGAGGCCCCATTCAGGGAAGTTGGGCCATCAAGTGCAAGTCTTATTTCAATCAACGCCATACAGCGCAACTTGCGTGCCAGTGATGAGGGTGAAATGATGATGAGGACAACACAACATCCAGTCTACGAGTGGAGAAAATCTCCAACCCGGCTGGGAATCAAACCCAGGCCCACTTGCATGGGAGGTGAGTACATTACCACCCAGCTAAGCAGGTGGACACTTTGTCAAAGTTTACAATAGTTACAGAGAATGATCTGTTTCAGGGTCTTCCTGGTGTTTGTGGGAATTGGTTTGGATTTAATTATTGACATCTAGTGATCTGGGGCCACTTTTATCCCTTTTTTAAGTTTGAAATTCGATATGTCTAGACTCTTTCTCATGGTAACCATGACATAATTGCTTGAAACTCATCTGTGGTTAGATAGGGGATCGCTAAGTCATTTGTTTTCAGGGTAGATGTCGAAAGTGGGTAGACATGACTGCAGGCTGGGACTTTCACAAATGGAGACCAATCTCTCACTTTTTGGTTGGTTCTTCTATGGGTGGGACCAGGTTTACCATTGTAATCATCCATAAGAAGCTTCATGTGGTAACTGGGTATTTTAACTAGTGTTTCATCCAACAGTTGTCAAAAGTTTTCCATTTCATCTGGAGCAGACTTGTTTTTATCATTTGTAGGGACATGTTCCTTAACTAGGGTGAAGTCTTGTTGGCACATTTTATTGTTAATACTAATTCTCTTGTCATTCACTGGATTGAAGTCCGTGACCAATTTAAGAAGGCAGATTCTCATGGCAAATGCAGTTCCAGGCATTGCAGACCCCTTGAGTATCCTCTTTTGAGCTTCTGTTGAAGAACCAGTAACTTTCAGATTTGAAGATCTCTTCATCTGGGCACCATGTTTGTTCTACAGCAGATAAGAATATTTTGTTTTTGTGCAAGGTTTTAATGAGAGTTTTCAGTTTGCTGTTTTGTGTATGAGAGCTTATATTGTGATGATGATGATCATCATCATTGTTGTTCATGACATTGTTCAGTGTTACTTGTATGTAATGATAATACTTTCTAATGTTTGCCACCATTGCCATCTTCAGTATTTACTGCCACATTCCTAATACTACATTCATTAATTAGATGGCATTACATTACGCACATTATAAGATATGCCATTCCCAATGTGTCTTTGTCCGTCTGTCTATCTGAAAAGGTAATGTTTTTTGTTTGTGCTGTCTGTTGATAATGCAATTATTTTGAAACAAATCATGTTTATGAATAAGAATAAGCTGAACTCAATAAACATGACATCTTTTAAAAAGAGCTTGTTAACTGTGATGCATGGGATTTTGAAGCATTTGATGTTAATATTTCAGTATTTCTGATTAACAAACTTCTCTCTTCATAAGTGTTCGTGTCACTGAATCTCCATACTGAGGTGGCACTGAAGACTTTATTTTCTGTTGCTCATTATATTTTCTTGCTGAGAATGAAATGAAAAAACACACACTGGTGATCCACAGCTCATCATGTTTTTGTTTGTAGTGTGTTATGTCAATAGGCCACATTTGGTAGAAGTACATTTTTTTTATTTTTATTTTCTTATGAGAGGGTAGTGCCAACCTGAAATCGAAACTGAAACTGACTTCTTATTGTAACTGAAGAAATATGTGTGATATGTACCAAAAAATTTTACGTGTAGTCTGACATCCCAGTTTGCTCATTGGTGTGGTGATTTTAAAGAATTTCTTGCTAACTAGTCTGTCCTTCTTTTCTTATGACCAGCAAGAAATGTAGTCTGCTACATTTAGGCTAGTTCCAATTTTGTTCTTATATTGTGTTTCAAATTCTGAGTTAAGCGTTTCACTCAAAATATATTCTATATTATGATTTTAATTAAGAAGTTTCAAAAATTTTAAGTTTTGACCATATTCATAATGTGACATTTGAACACGATTTAACAATGCTGCTGCTGATTACCACAAACATATTACTTGCATCATTTACTCATCTGTGACATGTTAGCTATCTGTTCCTGTGGCAGGAACTGCTAGAATGTAGGCCCTTTGAAACAAATGTTTTAGTGGCCATTGTTGTTGTTGTTGTTGTTGTTGTAGTCTTCAGTCCTGAGACTGGTTTGATGCAGCTCTCCATGCTACTCTATCCTGTGCAAGCTTCTTCATCTCCCAGTACCTACTGCAACCTACATCCTTCTGAATCTGCTTAGTGTATTCATCTCTTGGTCTCCCTCTATGATTTTTACCCTCCACGCTGCCCTCCAATACTAAATTGGTGATCCCTTGATGCCTCAACACATGTCCTACCAACCGATCCCTTCTTCTGGTCAAGTTGTGCCACAAACTTCTCTTCTCCCCAATATTATTCAATACTTCCTCATTAGTTATGTGATCTACCATCTAATCTTCAGCATTCTTCTGTAGCACCACATTTCAAAAGCTTCTATTCTCTTCTTGTCCAAACTATTTATCGTCCATGTTTCACTTCCATACATGGCTACACTCCATACAAATACTTTCAGAAACGACTTCCTGACACTTAAATCTATACTCGATGTTAACAAATTTCCCTTCTTGAGAAATGCTTTCCTTGCCATTGCCAGTCTACATTTTATATCGTCTCTACTTCGACCATCATCAGTTATTTTGCTCCCCAAATAGCAAAATTCCTTTACTACTTTTAAGTGTCTCATTTCCTAATCTAATTCCCTCAGCATCACCCGACTTAATTCGACTACATTCCATTATCCTCGTTTTTCTTTTGTTGATTTTCATCTTATACCCTCCTATCAAGGCACTATCCATTCCGTTCAACTGCTCTTCCAAGTTCTTTGCTGTCTCTGACAGAATTACAATGTCATCGGCGAACCTCAAAGTTTTTATTTCTTCGCCATGGATTTTAATACCTACTCAGAATTTTTCTTTTGTTTCCTTCTCTGCTTGCTCAATATACAGATTGAATAACATCGGGGAGAGACTACAACCTTGTCTCACTCCCTTCCCAACCACTGCTTCTCTTTCATGTCCCTCGACTCATAACTGCCATCTGGTTTGTGTACAAATTGTAAATAGCCTTTCGCTCCCTGTATTTTACCCCTGCCACCTACACAATTTGAAAGAGCGTATTCCAGTCAACATTGTCAAAAGCTTTCTCTAAGTCTACAAATGCTAGAAACGTAGGTTTGCCTTTCCTTAATCTTTCTTCTAAGATAAGTCGTAAGGTCAGTATTGCCTCACGTGTTCCATTGTTTCTACGGAATCCAAACTGATCTTCCCCGAGGTTGGCTTCTACTAGTTTTTCCATTCGCCTGTAAAGAATTCGTGTTAGTATTTTGCAGCTGTGACTTATTAAGCTGATAGTTCGGTAATTTTCACATCTGTCAACACCTGCTTTCTTTGGGATTGGAATTATTATATTCTTCTTGAAGTCTGAGGGTGTTTCGCCTGTTTCATACATCTTGCTCACCAGATGGTAGAGTTTTGTCAGGACTGGCTCTCCCACGGCCGTCAGTAGTTCCAATGGAATATTGTCTACTCCGGGGGCCTTGTTTCGACTCAGGTCTTTCAGTGCTCTGTCAAACTCTTCACGCAGTATCATATCTCCCATTTCATCTTCATCTACATCCTCTTCCATTTCCATAATATTGTCCTCAAGTACATCGCCCTTGTATAGACCCTCTATATACTCCTTCCACCTTTCTGCTTTCCCTTCTTTGCTTAGAACTGGGTTTCCATCTGAGCTCTTGATATTCATACAAGTCGTTCTCTTATCTCCAAAGGCCTCTTTAATTTTCCTGTAGGCGGTATCTATCTTACCCCTAGTGAGATAGGCCTCTACATCCTTACATTTGTCCTCTAGCCATCCCTGCTTAGCCATTTTGCACTTCCTGTCGATCTCATTTTTGAGACGTTTGTATTCCTTTTTGCCTGTTTCACTTACTGCATTTTTATATTTTCTCCTTTCATCAATTAAATTCAATATTTCTTCTGTTACCCAAGGATTTCTACTAGCCCTAGTCTTTTTACCTACTTGATCCTCTGCTGCCTTCACTACTTCATCCCTCAAAGCTACCCATTCTTCTTCTACTGTATTTATTTCCCCCATTCCTGTCAATTGCTCACGTATGCTCTCCCTGAATCTCTGTACAACCTCTGGTTCTTTTAGTTTATCCAGGTCCCATCTCCTTAAATTCCCACCTTTTTGCAGTTTCTTCAGTTTTAATCTACAGGTCATAACCAATAGATTGTGGTCAGAGTCCACATCTGCCCCTGGAAATGTCTTACAATTTAAAACCTGGTTCCTAAATCTCTGTCTTACCATTATATAATCTATCTGATACCTTTTAGTATCTCCAGGGTTCTTCCATGTATACAACCTTCTTTCATGATTCTTAAACCAAGTGTTAGTTATGATTATGTTGTGCTCTGTGCAAAATTCGACCAGGCGGCTTCCTCTTTCATTTCTGTCCCCCAATCCATATTCACCTACTACGTTTCCTTCTCTCCCTTTTCCTACACTCGAATTCCAGTCACCCATGACTATTAAATTTTCGTCTCCCTTCACAATCTGAATAATTTCTTTTATTTCATCATACATTTCTTCAATTTCTTCGTCATCTGCAGAGCTAGTTGGCATATAAACTTGTACTACTGTAGTAGGCGTGGGCTTCGTATCTATCTTGGCCACAATAATGCGTTCACTATGCTGTTTGTAGTAGCTTACCCGCATTCCTATTTTCCTATTCATTATTAAACCTACTCCTGCATTACCCCTATTTGATTTTGTGTTTATAACCCTGTAGTCACCTGACCAGAAGTCTTGTTCCTCCTGCCACCGAACTTCACTAATTCCCACTATATCTAACTTCAACCTATCCATTTCCCTTTTTAAATTTTCTAACCTACCTGCCCGATTAAGGGATCTGACATTCCACGCTCCGATCCGTAGAACGCCAGTTTTCTTTCTCCTGATAACGACATCCTCTTGAGTAGTCCCCACCCGGAGATCCGAATGGGGGACTATTTTACCTCCGGAATATTTTACCCAAGAGGACGCCATCATCATGTAATCATACAGTAAAGCTGCTAGCTGGTTTTATTCTGTGGTTATCACACCATGATGTGCATTGCTGCAATAAAATCCGTCATACTGTATGTGTAAAGCATTTTACCTTTTTCTACAGCTGACTTGTGCAAAATATTCTACAAACTTGAAAGGGATGCAACCTACTTCTACTCACATAGCTTTATTTTATTTATAGTTTCTGTCAGTTGAATCAACGGCTTTTTGGAAATCAACAAACATCTTTCAACTTCAGTAAACTGTGGCAAACAATTGACTTCATATTAAATATTTGTTCAAAACCTGATCTATTCTTCCTAAAGTCACCTTTATATTCACCTAAATTACTCTAGTATTGCTTCTACTCTAGTATAATCTTGGGAAATATGTTATATGGAACAGGTTACAAAGAAATTCCCCTGTAGTTGTTAAAATCTCGTTTGCTGCCTTTCTTATGTTGTGGATGTAGAAAGACCATCTTCCACTTCCCCTTGAGTTTTTCTGTTTTGCTGGTTTTATCAAAGATTAATTTTAGTTCGTCTTATTTGTGATAGGAAACATCTGAGAAGTTCTATTGTAATAGAATTTTCTCCACTAACTTTACAAGGTTTTAATAACTTTTACAATTTCTTTGGTAACTAGACTGGGGGAGAGGGGGTAGGAGGAAAATCTTCTAGAGTGTCATGAGTATTTGAGCTAATGGATTTGTTCTGCACAATTGAGAAACTGATCTAAATATTTTGCAAGTATTTTGAAATTTTCACTATTACATAAGCCAGATGAGCAAGCCTCATCCCATGCCCATCTTTTGTTAGATTCACATTTGATATAGATCTACCTAAAGCTTTAAATCTCACTTTCTCCACCAAATTTCTGCTGGAAAATGGTCTGTTTAGCAGATAATAATTTAAAAAAACTTTCATACTAAATTTACTCATATACTCACTGTTTTTACCACCATCTAGCCCACAGTCTCTTTGACTTACAAGGGTAGTAATCATAACTAAACTGAATATATTAATGTTATGTCTATAAATTGAACTTTTAAAATATATTTAAATTTTATAATCAGTAGATTAATAGTGCGTGGAGTAAAATAATTTTTTTAAAAAAAAGTTGATAACAACGGGAATCAAACCTAGGTTCACGAATTGTCAGTTTGCACATTGCAATGGTGCGGTCATGACAACAACTTCTCAAAAGTCCCTCCTCATCCATGCGTGCACAATAGCCTACACACAGTTTCAAACAAAAGTATGGACCTGGTGCTGTTAGCAATGTAGCACTCAATGTGTTGGAAGGGCTGACACCGCGTCAGAGCACTTGCAGTCAAAAATAGTTCGTCTCTTCTCTGAGTTGATTGTAGCATGGCTGACCATCATTTTAGCATTTGACACTTGTTTTTAGTTGTGGAGTGAGTGCTACAAAACTATAGTTTTCAACCATTTTATTTGCATACCAGTTCACATTCAAAGAGAAATAGTGTAGTTTTAGTGTTATTTCCTGCTTGCATTCAAAGAGAAGCAGCACAATTTTAGTGTGATATTTAGTGTGCAGTGTAGCACATTAGTACCTGATAACTGGCCACCAACTAATAAAAATACCACATAGATAGAAAACAAATATTCTATCTCAATTTTGCAATGTAAATTTTGCTTTCAGTCAGCTATAACTTTCACACTTATAGCTAAGCATCTCCCCAGATTTGTTTCAAGATATCAAGCAGTTCCATGCAGTTCTGCTTACTGTAAACAATGACAAACTAAACATCTACAGCAGACTGCACATACATCAGATACACAGAGACAGTACTATTATTTGACACTTATTGTGCACATATTAAATGCAAAGAAATTGCAATTTTACTTTATTACTGTAATTTGTATTGAGATCCAAAATTTCCTGAGTATTTGAACAACATTCTCTGCACACTTGTAGACAACACTGTTGTTTGATTGTTTGTTTTGTTTATATTTCTGTGTATTGGCACTTACAACAATGATATGTAGTGTCTACCGCCTTTTGTAACAACTATACCTGGAGGGCTTCTGGCAATTCTTGCTACCTCCTTAAAATTCTAACACATCAAAATAAACTGTCAGCTAGGTTCACACACAACCGAAGTTTTCATATTTTCTGTTTCCTGTCAAAAGAAATTTTCTTCAGTTTCCCAAAAGACCAGTTCTATACTTTCAGTTCTCCTTACTTCATGGAATCACACAATATTATGAAAAGGTAAGTTGCTACTCACCATATATTCACTGCTACAGCAGTTGTGTTTGCCTCCTCTACATGATGAACTGCAATCTATCCTTTTCATAATATTGTTATTATTCCATCCTTGACTTTCCATTGCTGATTGAATCACAGTAATTACTTTTTTCATACAATTTCCAACTGTACAAAACCTTCACCCTTTTACTTCCATTGAGTATTTGAATATAGTTACACACATAAAAAAGTGCTCACACAGCAACCCCTGTTACAAATAGCTTTTGTATCTAAAGTCTTCATCTCACGATCACAAGGCAAATCTGGTGATACACACAAATTGTAAACTTTTCATTTCATATACATCAGAAGCTTAGTTCTGAAAGACTTATTTAATTTCCAAACAGTAGTTGCATATTTAAAGTTGCTCAGATACATTGAAGAGCCAACATGTTATGACCACTGCCAACTGTGGGGCTGAATATATCTAGTGATGTTATGGGCACATAGTTCAGTAAGGAAATGCAGTGACAGTATACAAACAGAGAAGAAGCTAATGGGGAATCACTCTAGCTGTGACATAGAAGTCACTCTGACAAAGGACAACACCTTATGACCCGCCACCAGCCAACAAGCATTTTGGAAACACCAAAGCTGTTTAGCTGTTTGCATGCTAATGTTGTGAGCATCTATGGAAAGGATGGTGAAACCACATGAAGCTGATAAGATGTTGAATATCCACACTTTGTCACGGACTTGTGTGCTCTGTAAAGTGGGATGTGCATTGACCTGAAGCAGATCTGACTAATTAATTAATTTTGTGTGATCCAGTGGCTGAGTTCAAGTCTTTCGATTGCCACTTTGGCAACTTGTATGTCCCTGATCTATCCCAGTTATACAACTGTTTAATGTGCAATTGGAACCATGTACCATTCCTGGAAACTCCTCACATGATTGAAGGCAGATTGAAATTTTCCAAGGTCTGACTGGAATTTGGTCCTACAACCTCTGCCTCCAGGCATGAGCCATAGTGCTAGACCACCTGACCCAATGGGCAAATCTGATGACAGAGTACAATTCTGGTGCCAGCACAAGTGTTTGAAGCACGTCATTTAGCACACATCCTGGAATGTGGAGCTCCACAACACACACCACTGTGTGTTCTTACGTTGATCCATTGACATTGTCGTTATGATACAGATGGTATGGTATAACTGAGACTGCATCATACATCAGTGGAAACATGGCACCCAGTTGGTTGAATCATTTTTCTTGTTACACCATGTCAACAGCAATTTTCAGTTATGCTGTCATCCAGACAAAAGGCTATGGAGCACATTCTCCTGAGCTTCCATGGGATCTGATGTAATAACATTAGTTAACAAAATTAAACTTTTTTTCTGCATTGGTATGTAAATGGGTGGATTACCTAATTTTGGGGTGTGTTTACTCTGACAAAATCAGCTTTTCTGTATGACATCACAGTTCCTAGATACACATCAGAATAAAAAATGGTAATATCAAAAACTGACACAATTAAGTCAAACAAAAATATACATTCAGAATATTTGAAATCAATTCTATTTTGTATGTATATACGGGCATGATGCCAGTAAAAGGTCCAAATTAGTTCAGATGATATTTTCACCTTTAATCATCTTTGATTTTTGAAAAATATGATGACGGAGCTCTTCTTTCGATTGCCGTTTCATCACTCTCCCTAAGAAGACCCCAGCAGTAATCACCAATCATCGATGGGTTCCAATGGCCTTGGTAATGGTGTTTCATGGTAAAAATGTCTTGGTGAAAGCATTCACCATGCTCATCGCTTAAGGCTCAAAAATTTTCTGGGAAGAAATCGAGGTGAAAATGCAAAAACTGAATTTTAAGCAACACACTACATGCCATGTTCTTATAGTTGCCCAACAGATCATTCACAATGGTAACATAGTTTTTGTCTTTTCTGTTAGCCAAAAAGCCCTTCACAATTGCTTTAAAAGAAGACCATGCAGCTAATTGGACATGTGTGTGTTTGGTATCAAAGGTTGTATCTTTCAACAGTGTTCTTATTTGTGGTCCAACAAATATACCCTCTTTCAGCTTTGCCTCACTTAATTTGGGAAACTTTTATTTCAAGTGATTGAAGGCCTCACCTTCCTTTATCCAGAGCTTTTACAAAATGCTTGATAAGGCCCAACTTGATGTGAAGGGGAGGTGAAACATATGACTTCCTTATAGGCCATTGCTTGACTATGTAGTGGTTCTTGATGTCACGGCTGTCCCAAAGGCACAAAAAGCAGCAGTATTTCGTGAATCCAGCCTGTAAACCTGTAAGGAGTGCAACAACTTTTAAATAACAGCAAAGCTGCCATTCATGATCCTTGTATTTGATTGCCTCTAGCAGCAAATCCATGGTTTCATAAGTTTCTTTCATGCCTACTGTGTAAGCCAAAGGTGCCAATGGAAATGCATTGCTATTATGCAGTAGTACTGCTTTCAAGCTGGTTTTACTGGAGTCAATAAATAGTCACATTCCTGTGGATTATATTGTACACCTAGCTGCATCATCAGACAATTGACATCTCTACATGCACACATTGAATTCTGCATATCGAAATACTGAGCGATGGAAGCACCTCTTGATCTGACGTGAGGAATTTTTGTCCCTGGAGCTAGATGGTTCCGTTGTTGCAGTCTCAAGCCCAAGAGTTCAGGTTGCTGTTTTGAAAGTTTTAGATTGCAAATCAAATCGTTCAGTTCCTTTTAGTTAAAGAGCTGAGGCAAAGTGTCATGATACTGAGGGCAGTACTCTTCTATATGTTCAATACTTTCTGATTCACGACATGGTGTCTGGTTCTGTGGCTTTCAAGTTACAGACAGGAACAGGCAACCCCTCATCATGGGGCACAGGCAAATACACTGAAGATACATTTGGATACCTTATTTTGTGTCTAGTTTTGCTTGAATGTCCCGAGATATTTGTGAGACAGAAGTAACAGTCTGGATAATGGTCATTAGGCTCACACCACACCATGGGAACAGCGAATGGCATGACTCGCCGTTTTCCTTTTGTCTGCTCAGTTAATGTTGTAGTACAGGTTATGCAGGCAATATGAGGTGCAAAATTTTTATCTTGATCACCAACAGGACAATCAAAATACAGTTTATATGCCTCCTTAACCAAATCAGTGATTGTTTTCTTTGGACTTTTGGAGTGAATTTCCCGCACACATAACAAAAATTGTAGGGGTGGTTTAGACAGCAATGAGATTTACTAGTTGCCATTTTTCTTAGTGTAAGCTTTAAACACAAAACATTTGCACTATCTTTCACAGGAAACACTCACTGAGGATCTCTTTCACACCACTGGATTACCACACCAACCATTTACTGACAATTTGTAGATCTTCTAGCTCTCCTCTGCAAATCAAAAAATAAACAAACATCAAAGCAGAAACAGCAAAAAGCGAAATACTGAATACGAAAAATAAAAGACTTTTAAAAACTCAAAAATGGTACTGCTAGAGCATTTTTAAAGTTACATTCAGATCCTACACACCAAAATACATACTAGTTGATGTATCACATCCCAGATGCAAAATGGCTGTTGTCTAGTGTAATTGAAGCTGTTGTGAAAGTTGAGGACTAGATGAAGATTACTGTGGACCATATGCAGCCCCATCATGTATTTTGTAGCAGGATTACTATCTGTGTCACAATGCCAGAACCATGTTACAGTGGTTGCAGTCACATGATAGTGAACTCACATTGATGTCTTGGGCATCAAATTCACCTTATTTGAACATGTTGTAACATATCAGGGATGCAGTCAGGCATCAACTCCACATCCACGAACCACCACCCCATAATTTACAGGAATCTGTGAACTGTGTGTAAACATCTGATGCCACATATCTCCAGAAACCTACTAAGGACTTGTCAAATTTGTGCCATGCTGAATTGCTGTTGTATTCCATTTGAAAGGTAGATTAACATGCTAAGAAGGTGGTCATATTTTGGCTTATGTGAGAGTCTATTTTTTAGTTGTAAATGTCCTTACTTGTTTCATTTGCATTCTTTCAGGTTTCATTTGCTTTCTCCTTGAGATGTTACAGTGCTTTATCTTTGATTATGCTGTGTTGTCAGCAGCAGATTGATTTGGCCCCCCCCCCCCCCCTCTCACCGCCTCCCCCACACACACTTCTGACATTTTCTGGAAAGTCGTCATACATCGAGAACAGTATCAATCCAATATATATATATTTCGGATGTGATAAACATTTGACTACTTTTTTTTTAAAATATTTTAATGAGACCGCCATTATTTCTACCCTCAATACACTTTTCCAGATATAATTGGTGCCAGCCCTTTGGCTACCCCATTACTCCTAATTATTCTAACTTCTATACTTTTTAGCAGAATGTTATTCTTAATAAGACTGACTATGGTCATGTTCTTAAAGAGTGCAACATTTATTTCATTGAGTATGTAAGCATTTTATGTCCAGTGGCTCAAAATGGCAATAATATTAGGTGCCTCTCAAATCACATAACATTATATACTCACTCCTAAAATTCTGTCATTATAAGTTCTTCAAAGCACAAATTTAGGTAGTGTAAGCAGATCCCAAATTGCGGTACAGTAATAGTGAATTACTGTATAAATAATTTTTGTATTTTAACAAAATGTATACAGGGAAACCTATGGCATTGCGCCAATAACTGTATGAGAAAAATCTTTAAGTTAAAAAAAAGAAAAAGAGATTTTGTTCTTTCTGGGAAAGAGTAGGCAAACAACAAACCTGTTAATTAATTAATTTGTCATATTCTTTAGAGCCTATCAAGGTGGAGAACCTTCAGGGATGTGGAATGACTCAAGGTACACATTAATATAATATAAATCTTAATTTGTACTTTGTGTTAACTGTAAATTATCAGAATACTTAATGGTATTCATACCGAACAAACTAAATTTAGCCAAATTAATCAGAAAGAAGGCTGTTAGTCTGAAACAAGCTGCTGCCTCTTTAGTTGGACTAAATAGGTACTATTTGTATCCTATCGGTAGTGTAATCTTTGCTTTATTACACTGATATTTCACAAAAAAAATAGTTACCTGTATGTTTAAATACTGAGTCCTGTACAGTATGTTAGTACTTGTCATGTAGCTAACAATCCTTGAATAAAGATATTCAGATACATTGTAGAAAGAGTGGCAAATTATGAATGTTCTTAGTTTTCTTTCGAACTTATGGAGTGTATAACTCCTCCCTTAATCTCACCGTTCAGCTGAAACCGATTTTTAATGTCGGGAACAAAAATCATTAAAGAGCAAATATATTTTGAAATTAGTGTAAGAATTCCAAAATCCTAAAAAGGCCTCTGCATGGTGTGCAGTTATCTGTTGCACACAATATTTTTGCCACTCTCTTCTGATGAATAAATACGTTACTTACTTTAAGTGAACTGACTGATAATTCTGTAAAACAACAAAGAGTTAAAATAAGCAAAATAATCCAACACCTGTCTTTAGATCAGTACAATGGAAGATGCTTGTAAAGACAAAACATGCTGAACTGAGCTTCTTGATTAGTTTATCTGTGTGTTGACTCCATTTTAACTTGCTGTGCATCTAGACCCCCAAGGTGTCCTATTTATTGTCTGGTTATAAATCTCTACTCCCGGTACTAAATGGTCATTTTTGCTTGTTTGGAATTGCATACATGAGTCTTCCTAAAATAGAGACACAAATAGTTAGCTGTGAACCATTTTTGGGCTTCTCCAACTATCACCTAGGCTGCTGGGGTTGAGATTGGACTCTGGATTAATATACTTGTTTTTTAATTCTCCTTTAAAGTCACTGGGACATCAATATGTAGATAATAAATAAATAGTGTGTCCAGTTCTGATCTTGGGGTACCCCACGAGTCAGCATAAGATTTTAGTAATCTCTACATTTTGGTAGAAACCCCATTATAGCCACCAGATTTATTACTTTGTTGTGACCTTATGAATTTCTAAGCCAAGGATTTTCTTTTTGAAACTAATGTCTGTTGGTGGCTCATCCAGGGTCTGCACTGCAGATTTATTGTATCTCTATTTGAGAGTTTATTAGTGGATGCAATGTTTGCTCTACCAGTGAGGCAAGTTTAGTGGTCAGGCATTTGAAAGTATTAACATTTCAGCCAGAGCTACTTTCTGGGCACATAATTTGATTTGTATCACTAGTTTTGTTTGTTTCTGATTTAACAATGTTCCAAACAAAAGTTTTTGCCTTACTTGTCTTACTCATAGTGGTAGTGGCATTTCTCTCTCTCTCTCTCTCTCTCTCTCTCTCTCTCTCTCTCTCGTTAGTATGTTGCATGGCTCTAACTCCCACAAGTGACCCATCCCTGATCATTGCTTCTGTTCAATTATATCTTGTTTGTTTTAGGGGAAGCCGTGCGAATATGTTCAAGAAACTGCTAAATTTGCTACATTACCTGCTTTATAAATATTTTCTCTCTTAACACCATGATTGAGCCGTTTTTTATGATACCATTTTTAATTCTGTCATCTACACCTAAATGTTCAGTACATTTTATTGTTAACATTTTATTATCATGGTCAGTTAACATATCAGCTATAGGTTTTACTTATAAATCCCTGAGGGGCTGTTGTGTCTAAAAACAAACTGTCAATGGCAGCTCATTCTTCATAGGAAATTTTGCTGTGGCAAATAGCCTATAGCTGGACATCAACAATTCTTCAGAGCACTTCATCAATACTAGATGAGTTTCAGTTTTTTATTCATTCATTCATCTATCGTTCATGTTGCATTGACCCAATCAAGATGGAGAACCTTCAGGGACATGGAACTTGTCAAGGTATATATTAACAAAAGGCAAGGAAATCATACAAACTTAATTTTTCTACTTTATTTACAACCAACTGTAACTGTTAAATAATAAAATAATATATAGAACAGTCTTGATCACACAAAAACACTTTTATTCATAAGCTGTGACTGGTTTCAACCGGATGTACATCATCTTTGGGCTGTAATCCATTGATGATGTGTGTAGGTGATTGAATGCAGCAGGAATTGTGGATACCTCCCACAGATGACTATACAAAATATTTTCAACTGGTATTTCCCTCCTGGTCTATATTTATGACTGGATTTATGCACTCTGATGGCAAAATATTCAACAGACTCCTTTCAAACATAAAGCAAGAAACTGGAGCAGTTGACATGCAAATCATGCTGTGTGTGCTGCGACAGAGTGAGGGATAATGTATCAGTCACACCCATGTGTGAACTTCCTTCTCCCCTGAGAGATATTCAACATTCTGCATTCACTCATCCTTTGTGAGGCCAACTGAGGCGGTATTTGACTGAGAAGTAGCTGCTGTGGTCACAAAACTGGGAAAGCAGTGTACTGACCACATGCCCATCCATATCCAGATTGAGTGATTCTTTGGGCTAAGGAATGACATGGTGGTTGGTCATTATGACTGGACTTTCAATGCTTGTTCAGGCAGAGTTTGTTCTGCATTAACATGGTCCACAGAATCCTTTATCCAAGGCTTATCATATCACTCAAAGAGTCACACGACATTCACATTAGTATGAGGAGCATCCATATCTATGAGCCTGATGTAATCCTCAATTGTATACAGTTAAGGATATCATCCAGAGTATTACCTGCACTGCGTATTATTAGTACAAGATATTCTTTTACATTATCCTTCTCAAAAGTGCGTAAATCACAGGTGACATTACTGAGACCCGAACTTGGTCTGTAAATATTAATTAACGGGTTATCACTTCTGAGCTTTGTGACATTCCTCCCCTGTGACTACTACTAAGTTATAATACCTTTTTTGTCTTCTTAAAACTTTTCGTTGTAGACTTAGCTTGCCCCTTATGGCTTGTGCTGTGCTTCTAAACTTCTTGGATTGTCTGAATGCTTTTGCCCTCAGTCTGTGAAGCATTCAAACTATCTGACATAGGCTAAACTCATCAGACATTCAGTGTCTCCTAAATATTTCCACTGAGTTGGATTATTCGATTGTAGTCCAATCTTATGGTCTAGGCCGAAAATTACAACTGCAGCAAACAAAACAACTAACTCTTCTTTTGCTACTGCCAGTCAGCTCAAAGTTTCAAGATAAATTACTCCTTTTTCTTGTGCTATTTGCTACAGTAGTGATAATTACTGCACCTCCAGAAGTGACCAGCATCATTCCTCATGAAAATTGTGTTACAACATCCTACATGACAATATCAATGACATCCTTTGTACCAATTGCCATTTGTGAAGACAGTGCACCAATTTGTGCACGTGTCCATTATTTTTGTCAAAATATTCAATTTAAAAGTTATTTTTAAGAAGAAAGATCATTTACAAATCTGATTTTTTAGTAAAATATTTTGTAATTGATAATTATTTTTTGACAATTGTCTTGTGTATTTGAAACATAATTTTTAAACTGAAATACATTGTGTAACAAGATTTAGACATGAAAGAAAATGAAAATTATTCATGAAGGTTCACTTCACTTATGGAAGAGAATTAAAATTATTGACAAAAATGTATGTTCACATAAGTGGAGGTGCACTATTTATCTGAAGTGTAAATTAATGGAGATTACATGTTTTATAGAAATTGTTCTCTAAGATTTGGCCCAAAACTTGAATAAATTTTGTTGTTATATACTACAAGTGGCAAGAAGGTTCGAATTATCAAACCTTTTAGCCACACTATGTATGAAAAAATCTAGTAAAGCACTGCACAAGGATAACACTATATTGATGTTACATTTTTTGGTCACGGCTCTGTCCCCATGTGAAACTTACAGAACTGTCCCCTGGACTTTTTGATGACATTGCAATACTCTTTAAAAACATTTTCACTCTCAAGAGAAGTCACCTCTTCCACTACCTAATTTGTCTTTAAAATATCTTAACGACAAAAAGACTACAGTCTTCCTTGATGCAGTAGTCAAGGATTTACGTGATGCCTTTCTACAGAAGCATGTGACATTAAGACACACAAGTGAAAGACTACACCATGGATGGATTAAAAAAATACTCCAGAATATCATCCAAGACTAAGAATAAATTATGTGAACAATGCATAATTGTCAGTAACTCAAATTTTCACAGCTACTATAAGTACTACAAGAAGATCATAAGAAAAGTTATTTACACATTTGAGTAACTACACAGTAACAAGTACAGAAATGAGCACACCAATAAATGTAAGACCATGAGAGACATTGTCAAGGGAACACTGCAAATCAGTAACAAGCAGGATCAAACAAAAATTATATATTTGCTTCTATAGTAATATAGTTTCAGGCATAATATAAATCTGTGATATATTTATCCTACACTTCACCAGCATTGCTAATAGCTTATCAGCTAACCACACATCAGCTGACCCCACATATACTTCTAAAACATTCACAAAAAAAACATAGCATTGGTAGAAACACTTTTTGAAGCACCTGTATCCAAGCATGAAGTTCTGAAAATTATTAGGGAAATTAAACAATTCTATGCTTTTGGAACTGATGGATTATCCAGACTCAAAATAAAAAAAGTTGACCTTCAAATTATCCTATCACTAAGTGATATTATCAACCACTCTCTGTGCATTCACATTTCCCTGAAACTTTCAAGGTAGCTAAGACAGTTCTAGTTTTCAGAAAAGGAAATAGATCAATAGCTGATAAAGTCATGTCTATCTCCATCATATCAAGCTTCTCCATAATACTTCAAAAGGTTGGCTATACATGTCTAATCACCTTTCTTGAAAGCAACAGATTTTTAACTGAACAACAGTTTGGCTTTCTAAAAAACAGATACATAAGTGAAGCGTGTTTCATGTTGACAGACTGCATTATAAATGCGTTTAGTGGGAAATACACTTCTTTCGGGCTCTCCATAGATCTCCCAAAAGCATTTGATCTTATAAACCACTCCCTGCTGCTACACAAGAATTTTACTATGCAGAAAACAAATACTACTATAGGACCCATATTGATGGATTAAATATATTACCTGTTCTGTGTACTTACATTCTTGAGGCAATCACTGTCATGAAAAAAGAATCTGCATGAACCCATGACAACAGCCACGTAACAAGCTATAGGCTTAGCAAATCTGAAAATAGTTTATGCATATGGAGAGCTTGCTGTATAATAAATTACTAATGTCTATAAACTAAAATAAAAATGTCTCTTTTTAGGAAGAGAGCCACAAACTTACTTCTCCAACACAGTTTTTTCTCTCTGAAGGCTACATGGAGCCCGGCTTACATTAACATGCTACTTTTGGCCTGTCTTACCACTTATAGTTCTTATTGTTTATGACAGGATAGTCAAAGTATTGTTCTCATGTGTTAAAATATACTCACTGTAAAAATACATGTTCATCTGTTTTTCATGTTGCCTACTTATATTTATGTATTGACAAGATGGTTATGAGATGGAACAGTTGTTCTGATCTTGCTGTGTGTAATTGCTTTATAATGGTCTACCTTGTAATACATTTTAAATGTTTGTACAATTTATTGGACTAGTGAACAGATATACCACTAAAAGAACTGTTATAAAAAACTTCATGTTGCTGACAATTTTTTCATCATCTGGCAGCTGGCAGAAGAGTAAAGTTTTATTGCAGTTTTGGTTGTTTGTACCATAATGCCTTATAAAAAATTATTTACTGCCACAAAAATGGAGGTTAGTGTAGTTCACAGCCACTATGAGACTGAGATAAATAGTAACAGTTTGTCTGTTAGATTACATTTAACTAGTACTTTCATGAACACTGAAGTACCACAGAACTAGTAATTACACAAATATATCATTATTTATGTAAAAACTGAAATCTGATTTGTTTAATTAGATTGTTACAACAAATTTTGTTACTGTCATATATATTATCTCTTAGCTGCAAATATGCTTGTGTCGCTAAAGCAGTAATTGCACTAAAATTAAACCTCTGTAACTATGATATATAAACAGCAGCATCTAAAATATAAATTTAGCTAACCTACACCAAATGGTTCAGGCTATGAGATACAATGGGGACCAGATTCCTCATTTTAAGAGTATGGTAAGAAGTAGTTAAAGTGCTGTAGGAGCAAATGATTTAATTGTTCCAGTTAACTGATTGAGAGGGTGTGTTGTGATGGCCATCACTGAGTACTGTAATGCACAATCTAAATTGTTAATCCCTCCAAAGCTCGATATGTTACTACCAATGTCAGTTTCACTAAAATTCAAACTTTTATTTGAGAAACAGTTTATACGGTTGAAATTGTGAAGAGTTGGTTTGTGAATAATAAAAAGACCAAACAAAATTATCACTTCTTATTCTAGTCCAAACTAAGGGAGCTGAACAAGAACTGAGACACAAATTGCAGAAACAAATATGAGTAGGTGATGGGCTTGATGATTCACTGATGGCTTCCTGATGACCATGGTTTGACTATTTGCTGAACTCTGAGTTACTTGCTGAAGTGAAATGTAATGGGAACTGGCTCCAAAACTGAAGCTGCATGCTCACAGCCATGCTGTCTCTTAAACTCTGTTGTGTCCTGGTCACTTGTGGACTCATGATCAGTGCAAGGAAAATAGTACAGCGATTTTGCAGTCACTAAATAAATACCTTTTTTGCCTCAGCTATTCCTAGAACAGTTTTCAGTCTAACTATGTTATTGATCCTGTCCACTGACCAACATATTGAGACAATATCTAAAATCAAAGCAGATGTAACTGAGCTCTTTTGTTAACATATCCACTTGTTAGTATAACCTCGGTTTGTTGGCCATGTAAATTCCTAGGAATTTCACAAACATAATTTTATTTGGTGCCCATTTATCTTTGCTTCTGAAACATGTACCATGCGGGGATTTATGCCACTCCCAACAGAGAGTAGTGTTGCCAAGGCAAGTGTAATTTGGTGGTACTTGTATGCCCCTCTCAATGGAACATGGAGTAAAATTCTAGGCAGTCACTATGTAACCAACCATGACAACAATGTAAAAATCCCATACTCTATATATTTTTATTATGCAATTTCTTGTTAAGCCTCAGAGAGATTTAGTTGTATTGAAAGGAAAATTCAGACAAGAAAAATATTAAATCATGAGACAAAGTTGCTGACCAGTACTTAATTTCAAGAAATGAAATAATGTGTGTGCCAACAGACATACATTAAAGTAAAAGTACAGAACACGATCCGAGATTTCCAAAATATTAGTTTCTTCCTTGGGAAGAAGACAGATATGAGTAGTATTTAGTGACAGGTAGATGAACATCAGGGAGAATAACAGACTAAGATGCAACTATTGATTTATTAATTCCTTTACTGACAGCATTCCTGTTTAATCAGAAAAATGAAATTTTGCCATGAGATTCTGATAACACCTGGTGTTCAGAAATGATCCAGTTCTGGATGAAATTCCTTCCAGTTGTGCTTATGTTAAATATACTTTGCACACATGACCAAACACACACATTGTACATCCATGTGATTCTCTCTTGTATACCCCTGTTGACCAGGGTTTCTCAATGAAGTCCCCTCCCCCCCTCCCAATCAGCAATCCTTACCATGTGATCAACAGCAGGTCAACAGCACACGCTGAAGTCATGGGTAGGATGTAAACAGTCTTCACAGCATCTCAACTTAAATGAAGGAATGAATGTTTTCGGTATTTTTTTTTTAAATGTTCTGTGCCTACTGCAACCAAGCAGATGGCTCCAGTATAGTCATCCCCCCCCCCCCCCCCCGCTCTCTTCTGCAGTAATCCATTATCAACATTAACAAAGGTAGTTACACATTAATGCTTCCTTCTACTGACTGTGCAAAAATGAGACCTTACAAGCTGAGGGGTGGGGTATGCCCCTCCCCCCAAACATAGAATCAGTTAATAAGTTTCCTTGCCCTCCCCCTACCCAACATACACAACCTAAAAATAGTTGGTAAGCCACTGCCTCAATCCTATGGAGCACATATGAAGTGTCATTGAGTGAGATGGACGCAGCTCTGAATACTCTTCATGTGTTGTGGGTGGCAGTTGAGCACTTATGGTTCAAGATGGCTACCCAATACTTTCAGTGTTTTATAGAGTTCGAGCCACAACTGGTCACTGTCATTATCAGGGTGAAATGAGTGCTAGATGCTAGTAGGTAGGTATTTAAAATCTAATTGCTCATTAATCTAATATGACGTTATATCAAAGTTGTTGTTGTTGTTGTTGTTGTTGTCTTCAATCCAGAGACTGGTTTGATGCAGCACTCCATGCTGCTCCATCCTGCGCAAGTAACTGCTGCAACCTACATCCTCCTGAATCTGCTAAGTGTATTCATCCCTTGGTCTCCCTCTATGGCTTTTACCCTCCACACTGCCCTCCAATACTAAATTGGTAATCCCTTGATGCCTCAGAACATGTCCTATGAACTGATCCCTTCTTCTAGTCAAGTTGTGCCACAAATTCCTCTTCTCCCTGATTCTATTCAGTGCCTCCTCATTAGTTACGTGATCTACCCATCTAATCTTCAGCATTCTTCTGTAACACCACATTTAAAAAGCTTTTATTCTCTTCTTGTCTAAACTAGTTATCATCCATGTTTCACTTTCATACATGGCTACACTCCATACAAATACTTTCAGAAAAGACTTTCTGACACTTAAATCTATACTCGAAGTTAACAAATTTCTCTTCTTCAGAAACGCTTTTCTTGCTGTTGCCAGTCTACATTTTATATCCTCTCTACTTCAACCATAATCAGTTAATTTGCTCCCCAAATAGCAGAACTCATCTACTACTTTAAATGTCTCATTTCCCAATCTAATTCTCTCAGTATCACCTGATTTAATTTCACTATCCTCTTTTTTTTCCCTTCATCTTATATCCTCCTTTCAAGACACTGTCCATCCCATTCAACTGCCCTTCCAGGTCCTTTGCTGTCTCTGGCAAGTTATATTGATATTGCCTGGGAAACTATGCACATGTGGTCACAAGTCTTCTGATTTCTGAAAGAAAAAAAAATATTTCACAGGCCCACATCTCTGGTGGAAGTCTGTATATGCAGTGAATGATCTACAAAAAAGCATACAGTGTGCCTGGTACTCTACATGTATTTTTGGCTTCCAGTGGCATGACCATATACAAAAAGATTCTTTGTGGACTAGCACGTAACATGAGTAGCTCACACTTTTGCATGTCTGCCTCTCAGTACACAACAATGGAGAGCACTTGTTACATCAGTGAATTATCTTTTATCTCATTTATTGTTGCAAATCTTTGTCTTTTCAATGTGGTTTTCAACTTGGGAAATAAAAAAAAAGTCTACAGGGGCAGGTCTGGAGAGTAAGGAGGATGAGGCAGCACAATGATTTCTTTTGTTGTGGAATAGTCATGCACCAACAGGGATGAATGTATGGGTGTGTCATTATGATGCAAGAGCCATGAATTTACTTGCCATGTTTCAGGCTTTTTCCTTCTCACAGGTTTTCACAACATAATCCAACTGAAATATTACATTCTTCTCCAATCTCTCAGACAGTCTGTCTTCAATTGACATGCACAATTTTGTTGACATTCCTGTCATGAGTGCCATTAGTAGACATCAAAGTTTGTCCTGAATGAGGGCTATATTTAACTTCCATCCAGCCATTTATAAACTGTGTGAGCCATTTGTAACACCAAGTACAACTTAAGCACTTATTATTGTAGGCTTCCTGCATCATTCAGTGTGTTTCTGTAAATGTTTGCTTGAGTTTCACACAAAATTTCATGCAGACGCATTGCTCCTCTAACTCTGCCATCTCAAAATTCGCAAATTGTGCAACACAATGTTCTACTCAATACAGCACTGAACAATAACTAACAGACATACAACAATGAAACTTCCAGCAGTTACACATTAAACACAGGTGTGTGCAGAGATGTCAAGCGCATTTTGCTCCAACACACCATTGTTGTGAAATTATGAATGTTCCAGAATTTCTTGAACGCACCTCATACATTTCACCAATAGTTTTCATAGTAGAAAACTGACTGCCGCCAGTTTTTGAGATGAAATTAAAACATTATGTGCACATAATTGTGCAGGATTTTAAAGCACTGGAAACAACAGATCATTGCCATCAAATAACACATCCTTGTGAACATTTGAAGAATGTATTTGTCATAGTTCTACAACATTTTGTGTACTATATTTTGGCACAAGAGTGTATATTCTGTTTTATTCTGGTCTGCCATGCATCATTACACATTCATATCACAACATTATTGACAAAGGACAATGGCATTGCCACAGTGGTAACACTGGTTCCCGTCAGATCATCGAATTTGAGTGCTGTCAGGCTAGGTTAACACTTCGATGGGTCACCATCTGGGTCTGCCAAGTGCTGTTGAAAAGCAGGGTGCCAAATGAGGGGTTATTTGATTGAGAAGTAGTGGCAACAGTCACAAAAACTGACAACCACATGCCCCTCCATATCACCGTCCTAAGGGGTGAGGATGACACAGCGGCTGATCAGTACTATTGGGCCTCCACGGCCAGTTCAGATGGTGTTTATCATTGACAAAGATTATTTGTAAATGAAAGGCGGTCTCTGCTGACAGTTGCAGTGCAACATTACATGGTATCAGTGGCGATGAGTGAAAATGTGTACCGGACCGGGATTCGAACAATCTGCTACCAACTATCCTTCCCACCCCTCTCACAGTGGTATCCCGCCACCCATGTTCCTACACAATATCCTTGTCCATCCCTACACAACCCCTGCTTCCAACCCCTTATCTCATGGGGTCATATCCCTGTCATACATCTAGATGCAAGACTTGCCCAATAAATGCGTCCACTACCACCTACTCCAGTCCAGTCACAAATATCATCAATCCCATCAAAGGCAGTGCTACCTGTGAAACCAGTCATGTGATCTGCAAGCTAAGCTGTTGCCATTGTTCTGCATTCTACGTGGGCATGACAATCAGTAAGCTGTCTGTTCACGTGAATGGTCACTGATGAACTGTGACCAACAAACAACTGAACCACCCTGTTGCTGACCACACCACTCAACATGATGTTCTTCATTCCTGTGACTGCTTCGCAGTTTCCCATAACCCTCCCAGCCTCAGCCTTCATTAGTCATTGTCCTTACCCATCTATCTCCTTCCCTGTTCCCATTCCAGCACTACACAGCCCTATATTCCACCAACACACTCAGTCTTTTTACTTCTCTCCTTCCTTTTCCACTATGGCCTCCCCCCCCCCCCCCCTGCTGCACCCCAACTGTTGCACCTAGCTGTCCTACCCTCTCTCCACCTTGTCTCTGCACGCTCCCACTAGCAGCACTGTGTGCATCGCCGGGAAAAATATTTTCACTCCTATGAGCCTCTGCCACCAGAGATGAATGGGGAATCATTATAGCAGTGATACATGCACCAAATGTGTAAATCCACTAACGTAAATGACTTTGAAACGGCAGATTGTTATGAGCCAGTGCCTGAGCTGGACACAGCAAAATTGGTTGGTTGTACATGTGCTACTGGCATGAACATCTGTGGAAAATTACATAACAGCAGACAGTGCAGGAACAAGTATTTTGGGGGACACTGTTCATTGCACATTGTTGAACATGATGCTCCCATAGCACATGATCCCTACGTGTTCCCATATTGACTCAGTGGCAACATCAGTTACAACTGCAGTGGGTATGAGATCGTCAGCTTGGACCATGGATCAATAGAAACATGTTGTGTAGTTGGATGTGGCAATTTCATGTTACATCGATGTCCAGGTATGCCATGATGCGGGTAAAGGGCCATGCTGCAGCAGGCCCATGAGATCAGTATTATACTATGAGTGACATTCTCTTGGACTTCCATGGGAACTATGGTAATAATCGAAGGAACTGTGACAGCTGTGGACTACATGAACATTACTGTGAACCATCTGCATTACTTCAAGCTTAACGCCTTCCCCAATGGTGATGTAATCTTCCAGCAGGCCAGTATTTTGTTACAATGGTTTGTGGAGCATTATAGTGAACTTATACTGTTTTCTTGACCACCAAATTTGTCTGACCTGAGCATGATGGAACACATCTAGGGTACTACTGAGCATCAGCCCCATGCCTAAAAACCATCGGTCAGTAATTCATGGAAATTGTATGACTGTGCATAAAGATCTGATGCCACATAGGCTCCAGAAACCTATTAAGGGATTGTCGAATCCACATCACACGTGATCACTGCTGTATTGCATACTGAAGGTGGACCATCACTCTACTAAGCCAGAGTTTGTAATGTTTAGGCTCATCAGTGTAGAACATGCAATGGATATCATTTATTATATCATGTATGTTATCACCATATTTTAGTCATCCTTGTGTGGTCATAATTTGTACTGTTAACAACTTCTGCAGAAAATTTGAATCACCTACTCTGTTTTGTCTTTTCATCAAAGTATGCACCATCCAGGCCTTCAGTGATGTGTTATCTATCTGTACAGAGATTTTGTGCATCTTCAGATTCTATAACAAATTGCTTCAACAGTTTCACATTAGAATCCATGTAGGATATATGCTTTTCTATATCTGATCCCATTATTGTGTTCTGATAATTAGTTACAAGGTAGTGATTGCAAGAGGATAATATTACACTGGGGTGACAAAAGTTGTGGGATACCTCCTAATATGATGTCAGACCTCCTCCAGCACAACATATGACAGTTTACTACAGAAATGTTGAGCCATGCTGCTTTTATAGCTGCCCATAGTTGTGGAGGTGTTGCCAGTGCAGGATTATGTCCCATGAATGTTCAATGTCATTCATTTTGGGTGATCTGGGTGTCCAAATCATGTGCTCAATCGGCTAGAATGTTCTTCAAACCAATTATGAACAATTGTGACCTGGTGCACTGTCATCCATAAAAATTCCTACAGTGTTTGGCTGCAAATGGTCTCCCAGTAGCTCCTTTCCAGTCAAGGATCCATTGAGTTGGGCCAGAGGACCCAGTTGATTCTATTGTGAAAACAGTCCCCACCAATATGAGGCCACTGCCAGCTTGCACGGTGCCTTGTTGACAATTTGGGTTCACGTCTTCAGGGGTCTTCATGGCACCCAAACCCTACCATCAGTTCTTACCAACTGAAATCAGGACTCATCTGACCAGTCCATGGTTTTCCAGTCATCTACGGCCCAACCAATATGGTCATGATTCCAGAAGAGGCACTGCAGATGATGATGTGCTGTTAGCAAAGGCACTCACATTGGTTGTCAGCTGCCATAGCCTATTACTGCCAAATTTTGCCACACTTGTGCCCAACATTTCTTTTTGTGTTTATTTCACACAGTATTGCTTGTCTGTTAGCACTGACAATGCCATGCAAATGCCACTGCTCTCAATCATTAAGTGTCATCCGTGGTGCCAGGTAATGCCTGAAATGTGGTATTCTCATCACAATCTTAACACTGTGGATATCAGAAGACTGACATCCTTGATTTCTGAAATGGAATATCCCTTGCATCTTGCTCCAACTGCCACTCCACGTTCAAAGTCTGTTAATTCCTGTTATGCAACCATAATCACGGCAGAAACCTTTTCACATGAACCACCTGAGCACAAATGGCAGCACCACCAATGCACTGCCCTTTTATACCTTGTATACATGATATTACCACCATATGTAAATGTGTATATCACTATTCCATGACTTTTGGCACCTCAGTGCATTCCGGGACACAACTGTAAGATATCATTAAAAAACATATGCCACTGGGGGAAGCTCCTTTGAAAAATAATATCTGCTGGTAAAACTACTTCTTCCTTTCCCATTTCCATTTCTCTACGGGGTCAGCATTACTATGCGGGCTTTGGCAGTATTAGTGACACTGGTGACTGGATGCCCTTCCTGATGCCACCACTCACTCTGGGATGGAATTTATGTACCCCATCTATCTGTGTCTAGAATAAATCTCACATTCAAGTGTGAGAATATTTTCCTAATGATTGTGTATTGTGCACCTTAGGTGGGATATAGAGTGTCAGAATAGGACAATGCATGTAAACTGCAAACTATGGAACCACACATTGTCTATTCGCAAGATACACAAAAGCTTCATTACCACTGATTATCTGCATTACATGTGAATTTCTATGTACAATATGACAACTATGGAATGTAACTGGCTTTTTTCCATTATAAATTCAATAGTATTTGAAGTATTCAGTTTTATTACATTGAGAACATGTTAGGAATATTAAAACCTTCTTAATGCAACAGTTATTAAATAATTCTTATAATTCATTGTTAGCCCAATTGAAACCACATATTTACAAAAGCTACTGTCTCTAAATCATCTAATTATTGAATACTGAAATCTACATCGAGATCAACTTATCCAGATATGTAAAACGTTAATTGTAAATGTTGAAATTTAGAGAATTAATGATGTAGTTTATAATGTTCATTATGGTGATTTTATATAATGGACATGGCTAAAACTAGGTGGATCAGTCTGTCAGATTTTGTAGTGGCAGTGTTGCAACAGAATCTGCATAGGTCTTTATCACAAACATTTACAGTACATGCAACATTAGTACGCTACTAAATTGTCGGATAGCACATAAAATGGATACCAGGAATTGAGTTTAGAATTGTCATCACAACCACAAACAATAGTGAGCTGGGATGTGCTGAATACATTGGAACTAGTGTACTAATTTCTTCTCACTTCCAGATCCACATCAGAAAAAGACAAAAAATATGGAAGCAAGATATTAAAAATCACAGAAGATTATGGTTGTTAAAACCAGCATTGTCAGTCAAGAATGTGACAACATGGAAGGACAAAGTGACAAAGTAAAATTATGGAGAATATTTGTGAGGGACATTATCATTGCGCACACCAATTTCATATACTCTCTATGCAGTTCAAACACAGTGATTAGGTAGTGTGAATTTTTTTTTATTAACATTGGTGTGTTAGTTAACTTCGTTTACAATCAAAAAGCAAGACCAGTTAGTTAATAAAGGTCCACTTTTAGTTGGTAATATTGATCTTGACCATATCTTAGCATGGCAACAATTGTTTTAGATGATAATGCAGTGCTTAATCAGAGTCATGACATGGGAGCAGTATTTCAGTAGTGTTAATAGTTGGTTCCAAGGTTTTGACCACTCAGAATTTTTTGGCTGAAATAATGGCTTATTTGAAAACTAACAATATTTATGAAGGAACAACTAATCAATCAAAGTAAAGAAATAGTATCCGAAACAAACAAACAAAAAGACCAGACACTCACATAATTATCTGTGTAATAGAACTGAGGCATCAAAGAGTAAACTAAATAACAATTCCTTTGTTTATTTTAGCCAATAGGAATCAAGTATACATATCTCTGTGCAAGCAAGTTGGAATGTGTATGTGTAGACAAAGGCAGGTTGGTACCCATCTGCAGTGATGCTATCATGTCAGTGTTCCTAAATATGGTATTATATTTCAAAGAGGTTGGCCCTATATAATTTTTGAGGTCACTTATGGGCATCAGTGGAATGCAGCTCATTCATCAGTCAAAGACAAGTATATTTTTCTGACACCTTCCAGCTCCGCATTAACGGCAGAAAATCACCCATGTGTGAGAGATATCGCCACAGTTGCTGGCCAGCACTTTATGGCTATCATCTACAGAGCACCACCAACATCTCAGTTGTGGTCGCCTTTGGTCACAGTTGCATGCTGCAGTTTTGTGCTGTCATTTGCCATGTCATGCTGCACTGTGCTGTGAACTGGTCATGGCGTGCTGCAGCCAGGCCAGTTACTCGCACTGGTACGTACAAAGAGCTGTGACATATATGTCAAGTATGAAAGCAGTAATGATGAACAAAGTTCACCCTCCAGATGAAGAGTGTATTTTAGTTCACATTGACCTTTTACTGTGTACAGAGAGACCCATATGGGGCCCTTGGAGGTTGTGAATAAATAAAATACACAGTTTAAAAAAGACAGTATCATTTATTGACAATCCAACTTAAATGTATTTGTACATTTACTGAATCACATATATAATCACTTATATGGCCACCATACATTTTCCTCTGTCTTTGAATAGGTTGGCTCAGGACAGTTATACTCTTCAAGATTCCTTGTTCATGCACTTTTCATGATGCCATGCAACAATATTTTTGACACCAGCAAGTGAAGAAGAAATAATTAAAATAGTGAGTATCTTGAAGAAATCTCATGCAGCAGGATATGGTGGTGTTAGTCTGGACACTCTTAAGAAACTTATTCATAAAATTGCATCACCTTTATCAGCAATTATCAACTTTCATATGGAAGATGGTCTATTTCCAAATGAGTTGAAAATTGCTCGAGTTGTGCCTATTTTTAAAAAAGGAAACAGAGATCTAGTAGAAAACTTTCGATCCATATCTGTTCTTCCAACAATATCCAAAATCTTCAAGAAAGTAATATAGATAAGAATCTGGAACTTCCTGGTAAGCAAAAAAGTGATTTCTAAGGGGCAGTATGGGTTTGTCAAGGGATCATCCACCATTACAGCAGCATCCAACTTAATTGAAGATGTCACTCAAGCAACAGATAATAAAGAACATATATGTGGTATCTTTCTAGACTTTCAAAAAGCATTTGGCTGTGTTGATATGACCATATTGCTGGACAAACTGTGGAACTATGGCATTCGAGGCACAGCCCATAATCTGATTAGTCCTACTTGACAAATAGGAAGCAGTTTGGTCTATTAGTACTACAGCGGGACCATACAGATCAAACACTGCTAACATTAATTTTGGTATTCAACAGGGGTCAATATTAGGACCACTTCTTTTGATTATTTATGTTAATGATATTCAGTCTATAACAAACTCCACTATAGCTATCTTATATGCAGATGTACCACATTAATATGCTGCAATCCAAGCTATTCACAGCTCGAAGTGGAATCCAATACTGCAGCAGGTATAATTTTGCAATATTTTAATGAAAACAAACTAAAATTAAATACAACTAAATCATTTTATATTGAATTTGATCTTGGGAGGCAAAAAACTCATGAAAACCTAATTTTAATGGGCAATGAATACATTAAAAAAGAATACTTGACCAAATTTCTTGGCCTGACACTTGATGCAGAGTTAAACTGGTCTTATCATATAAATGACATTTGCATAAAGCTATCTACTACCACTTATGTCCAAAGAAAACTGACACCTTCTTGTAACGTTACCACTCTGAGGCAAATATATTTTGCACTATTTGAATCCCATCTGAGCTATGAAATAGAGGAATGGGGATCCAGCAATAAAGGTAATATGAAAAGTGTACTTATCCTACAAAAGAAGGCATTTAGAATCATGGGAAACAAATGTGCAAGGAGTCCTACAGAAATTTGTTTATAGAATTTAAAGTATTAACTGTTCATAACCTGTATGTACTTAAGACAATCATTGTGGCAGTAAACAGTACCAAAACACTTAATAAAGAAATACACGATCACAAACTAGAGGTAGAGAGAGACCCTGCAACATCTCTTATATAACAACACTTTATGAGAAAAGCCCTCACTATGCAGGTATAAAACTGCTGAAGTGATTCCATCCTAATACCTCCAAATTGCCCATTATAGAACTAAAAAAGAAATTGAAATTGTGGCTCCTAAACAATCCCATGTATTCAATAGATGAGTTTCTAGATTTAGTACACTCATATGATAAAAATATTTGAATCTCAGATCTTAAACTGTCTCACAAACAGTAAATTCCTTAATCTATGTATTGCAATAGCAAATTGTTTTTGTGTTTAGTCCATATATATAACATCGTTCTCTCAACTAAATTTAGAAAAAGCTGTGTAGATAATAATTCCACGCAGTAACATGTAACTCTAGTAAGTAAGGCTCTGGCTTATCCAGAAGACTGGAACAAAAAGAAACTTTTTTTGTAATCAGTTGACAGATTAAAATATATAAATATATAAATAAATGACACTTTTCATGGTCTTTGACATAAATTATGCTGTCTTTATGATCATAGATTTGTATTGATGTTGTCATTTCTTCAAACTGCATTTCCTCATCATCCCATCGCTTTTTGTGGCCAAAGCAAATCAACCATAATGCCGTCCATCAGGCCTTAACACACTGTACTGTTGTAATGATTTGGGTGAAGCACCGATAGTGGAGGGCATCATAAACACTTGTCCAGGATTGGTGAATGCAACAAGTGCAACATCTTTAAACACACATTGTCCACACTTATCTTAGAAGACATGCCCATAATGATGTTTACAGTGTGATGGGCCATTGCGGAATACCTCAGGTGTGAAGCAGCATCTCCACATTTATATTAATCTCTGTATGATCCCTGTGAGAGGCAAGTAATTTATTACATGATCATGTAACTGTACTGCATATGATGAGGTGCTTGGAAGGAAATTATATGATGATTCAGATTTGGTACAGATATCCACCAGTCCCTGTTTTTGTACTCTTGTTTTCCTTTGAACATTCAGTCATGACAATTGGTGAAAATTTTGTAAACTTCTGTGGGCTGAGCTTGCATCCAAATTCATCACAATCATAGTAAAAAGAGTGAAACCTTGGTTACATTTCCTAAGGTAAACCAGTATTTTTATAGTTCCAGTCAAGTTGTAGATTATTGTGTGAATAATATGTAGAATTCAGGAACACTCTTGCACTGGTTAGTTTACATTTGTCAAATACACTGCAATCCTTCTGCACATTCCTTCTCCCATCTGTCTTTAATGCCAGAATAATGAATAGAGATGTTTCTTGTTGATCTGATATCTTTACTGACAAAGTCTGTCTGGATGTCATCAGTAGAACTGGATACTCATAGAGTTCCCATGAATGGAAACTTAGTGATGGCAGAATTCTAAAATTCAGTATATGTAAAACTTTCAGATGCTTCTCATCTGATACGGATATGTGGAGCACTTTTCACAATTTATCAAACGCAATTTTATTCCTGCTGCTTGCATTTCTTGAATGTACGTATTTTTGTCTGTGGTACTTCAAACAAGAATCAGTGCCTGTTTGGCATTCATAATGATTTGTTTATTATCCTCAAAGAACACCAAAAACATTTTGTAAGGGATGCACATACTAAATTAATTATTTATCAATCCGTCTATGAACCATCCCATGTTTTGTAGAACATTCAGGTCCAAAATTGATGCAGATATATATGTTTTGAGTACTGGTGTGTCTCATGTGGTTGACCTCAATGTTATTAAGTTCATATTGCATTTCTTGAAACAGTAAGGTGAACACATTACATGAAAGTTGCAATGTTTATGCTCAAGCACTTATTTTTTATAAATGTTCCTTTCAAGTATAGGAAACTGCTGCTCAGAATTGTCAAAACATCTTAATGCTGAATGAAAACTCATCGTTGGTATTAAGTGTCACCAAAGGGGAAGGTCTGTGGAAAACATATCTATGACACGCAAGTTATTTGTCATACTGAACTGGTGATGTTATATCAAGTCACATCATCATGAGCTTTCAGTCCTGCTGATTCAAAGAACTTGTAATTCTAATGTGTTATCACATTGTCCTGTTGCAGAGTGGTGTACTTACTTGTAAGTGTTGTTAGTTTTATGCATTACACCCATAATGCTGTTGTGATTCACGTGAAGATATACCACAATTTTCTATCCTTGAAAATCAACTAGATTCCAATCCTGGTCAACAAAGTTCAATTCAAGACAGTCTAATAACAGTCACTGGGAAGTATGGTGGGCTGTTTGGCAGCTCAAAATTTTCATCCTGCTTCCACAACGGGGAAGAACCTGTAGATTATGTGTAGTAATCAGTCATTGAGATACAAAGTCATTGTGCTGTTACACTCAACATGGATCATACTACCAGGAAGATGGCTGCTGACTGATCTGAGTCAAACTTTCTTGGTGCTTTTCACCAAAACCTGGCTGCTCTAGACCCAATGTCAACCATATTAAGCCTTGCTCACTAAAGTCTGTTGTCTGTTTTTTTGCTTTTGTCTCTGTTCAAAATGTATCAACACTTTCACGTAATTCAAATCATTTGCAGATCATTTTACAATTGCAGTTAAAGTATCAATATTGAACAATCCAGGAGGTACTTCCACAACTTTCCCACTTCCTAGATGAAGTTTGTTGTCCACCTCAATGATATTAGGAATGCTATTATATGTTTCCAGATCGATCAGTGCAGTATTCCATTCCTCCTTGCTGGGATCTGTTTGGGAGAGGACAGCGGGAGGAGGGGGGGGGGGGAGGGAAGGGAACTCACACTTAATTTTAGAGATGAAAGTTCTTTTTTGGGGAGAGGACAGGGAGAGGGGGGGGGGGAGAGGGAACTCACACTTAATTATAGAGATGAAAGTTCTTTTGAAATCAGTGTGTACATCATCACAGCTGAACCTCAGCCAACATAGGGATGTGCATGCTGCTTGTTTTTATACAATTGGCAGGAGAAACATTAGATGTAAATGATAACACAGGTATGAATCAAAGACTTGGTAATGTCAAAAATTGCAGAACACATGGTCACTGGTAAAGTAATGGTGCAAGTTGTCTGGCAGCCACTAAATCCAATATGATTCAAAGTACAACAAGTGACTCCATGTTGTTTCAACATACAAACCCTAGTGCATTCCAGATCCTCCTGAAACATTTAAACTTATGTTCCCACATTCCTTGCATTTCTACATTATCTATTCCAATGTATTCTGCATGAACACTTCATGAAATCTTGGAGTTCTGAGTCTCTTGACAAATTTAATAAAATCATCATTGGTACACAGTCTTCCCAGTAGTATAGGTAGGGGAACTCTTTTATATACTAAGTTCTTTTTTGTATGGTTTTAAATACAGTCCTTTGCCAATAGCAGTTGCCTCTATTATCATATTATGCTTTTTGATCATATTATGTTGTAGTTGCTCCTCTGCATTCTGTGTGTTCTTTATTGTTCAGGTGACAGCTCCTGCAACCAATTAGTGAACCACTTGTTGAGAGCCCCATAAGCACTGAAATTAGAAACGGGATAATTTCACCAGATGTCTTTGGTATTGGCAGAACCCTACACATTTTAACATAGTTCTTATTCTTACTCCTTTCCGCTTCAAGGCTTTTTTTGCCACTGACATTGCTGATTGGATGCAATTTTTCAAATATCCTACAGCTTTATCTTCTTCTTCTTCTTCTTCTTCTTCTTCTTCTTTAGTGTATGATGAGATGTGATCCTAATTTGTTTGAAATGTATTCCAGCGCCCAATTTAAGTTTAGCACACATTGCTTTGTCAACTGCAAATCCTGCAATAAATTGACCTATAGCTATGTTCTCTCTTTTGCAAATTTTCTTGGCTTTACTGGCTAATGTTTGATCTGCAGCATGATGTTTTACCAAACCTTCATTTGCAGCATACACAAAATCATGCTCTTTGCAGGCTTCTTGTAAGAGATGAATTGCCTATCATGAGCCACATGCTTTTTCAGCTTCATTCTTAGGTGATAGAAATCGTATCCAGTGATATACAGTTCAACTGGTAGCTTACAGAGAATACCGCTGCCACCTCTGATGCACTTCCTAGTACTCAGGTTATGCCACTTGCACACTTAGAAGATTTTTGGCCGTGTAGTATTCCAAATATGCATTTTGACCTCTCGGAAGGCAGAAGGACTGTAAAACGTGATGGCAGCATCATAGATATTTCCAAATACAGTTCCTACTCTTGATCACTTCATACAACCTGCTGGATTCTTCACTTTGCACATGAGAGTCATCACATAGATAAACTCCCTGAAGAGTTGACAGCAGTCACGCTCACATACACACATGCTTACTGTATCAAAATATTTGAATGCCAGTGTTTCATGCAGGATGTCCATGCACTCCAGAAATGTAAGCTAATCCCACAAGATTCTAAAATTGGACACTTTCATCCATTCAGTGAAGGCATACCCCTTCGTTTGGGAGGTAGATTACATTTTCAAGACCTCACCAGTTAGCAACCACATCCAATACTCCTTGATGCATCACATTGCTTTATGAGATTCCTCATTTTTCAGAAACATATTGATTATCATCTTGGAGTCTCAACTGTGTTTTCCAAAGTTTGAAAAGAATGTTGGATACTGAAATGTCATTAATCCGTTAAAAACATCCTGCATACATGTCGACCACGCAATACATGAAGACTCCAAGAGGACAAAAAAACTGAAGCTCCCCCTCCTCCCCTAAAAAACTGAATGAGACCATTCAAGCAATACATTTAGAACTATGCTCCAATATTAGTCCTAACACATTTTTATGGCTTTACAGAGATTTGCCTGTAGACATAGATTGCAATACACCGTCTACACCAACAACACAAAGGCCTTTACACCATCAATGCAGAATTGTCGGGACTATGGTGCTCACTGAACACCTCAGAGATAGATTGTTTCCCCACCAAAAACAGAATTACTTTGACGTTCATTGCACCAGGGGCATATTGGTGGAGAGAATGGTGGGAGAGGGTAACAGACACAAAGCAATGCTTATGGAAAGTGTTGGGATGATCAATATGCAGAACTATCTCTCCAAGGGAGACACCAGCAAGCTTTTTGCTTGGTGAAGGATTATTAAATGTGCCAACTTGACCAGGAACTACTGTCGCACACAATCTGACCAAAGAATTTAAACTAGGTGGCAACTAGCAGACGACTTCTGGAAAAGATGGACCAAGAAATATCTCATGGAGCTTAGGAGCTTTCATGAAATTTGAGGCACATCTGCAAGATGAATTGACTTCCAACATAGCTTCTATTCAAGAGGGTCAAAGCACATCACATGTCTGTAGAAGGAGAAAAATGGAAAGATGTGTACAGGAAAGACACAATAAAAAAACAATGATAATAGTGTGCACATCAGAAGAACAGCAGATAACACATTTTGTTCAGCTGGTCACTGCCCAGGAAGTTGACAAGAGTGCGGAGGATGTAGGAAATGTGATTTGTGAGATATGAGTTGTTGTAAATTTTTTGTTTCTGATATGTTGGATAATCAATTTTTTTTTTTTTTTTTTTTTTTTTTTTTTTTTTTTTTTTTTTTTTTTTTTTCTGAAATGTCGGATAATCCAGTTTTCTGCCTGTTGTCCACGTCGTTCTTGTGTGATGCACTGTCTTTTTCAGGGCACCCTGAGACTGTTATTATTTTCTGTGACTTGCAAATAAAGGTTTGGTTTGTGTTAGGCTGCAAATTGCTCTCATTCAAAACAATTCTGCGGAGGATAAAGACATACATGCTGCTTCTTTCAATTGCAAACTTTGCCTTGATCCTTGTATTCTGATGTCACCCAGTGGCATCATCCTCTTTCCTCAGGTAAAGAAACCAAAAATGATGACAAGACGGAAGGTTTACTGAAAAGTTAAAGTACATGTGTCTACAACTAAGGTCTCCACAGTTTCATCAGTCACTTGGAAGCATTTGAAGTATTGATGGATGAGTATATGGAGATGGACTAAAGTTTTGTGGCCACATCTTCATTTTTTTCAATGTGGTAATAAAAACTTTCTGACTAACCTTCTTACATATTTTTTGACATCAGAGAACTGTTCTGCTCTGTGGTTAATAGAATGAGGCCTTCTTTGACTGACAGGTGATTTCATTTTGAGGGATAAACAGGTGAGTTTGGCTTGTACTATTTGTCTAACAAATTTGTAACAGTTTGTCATCTGAGTCACTTAGTATCAATTATCATAAGAATAACATGGATGCTTATTCAGCATATCGCTTCAAAACTGTGATTCTTAATTTCAGGAAGGTATTTGGAGGAGTGGTGGTATAATGTAGTATTGCATGTGAAAACCAAGTAGCATCTTATGAGAGCGACGAAACACTTGAAACAAATTAACAAATTGCAGAGATACAGGATCCCTCATCACTATCTGATGAAAAAAGTGAAAGCCCAGAAGACATGGTCGGATGTCAATATTACTTTGTATATGTACACACCATCAGCAGGCATGTAAATGATTAGGGTTCAGTTCTCTGTGTACCTAAATACATTACTTGATTCATGTTTAGTGTTGTTACCAGGCCTGGTAGGATATATAAGGAGCATGATAGGATGTTGAGTGACCACTGTGAAGGATGCAGAGAAGCCAAATTCAAATGGGAGGCAGCATGATCAGCATCTAATACAGTTTGAAGGGGGGGGAGGGGGGCTTCATTTGACTGCCTGATCGAATCGTAGAATATCCAGATTTTTTGGGGCATTTGGATGCGACTGTGACCCGATGCTGGACTCTACATAGGAACGTGAGGACAGACAAACTAATCCTAAAGTTTCCATTATACTGCATTTTGCCATGACATGGGAGGATTGTTGTATTATACACCAGGCACGTAACCACTTCACACCTGTACCTGCCACCTGAGAATAAGTAATGGCATATTTGCTATATTTTGTGTCATTCCACACCATTCATCGAAGAGTAGCAGCAGCTGGACTAGGAAATGCTTATTGCGCCATTAACACCACAATGCAAATGGCGCCATCTGGGAAGCAAAGGCTGCTGCTGAATGTTGTGACATTTTGTTCAGCAATGAGTAGTATTTCTGCGCTACTCCAAATGAGTTTCATCAACAAGTATGGTAGCAACCTGGGAAATGATCTCATTCTTCCAATGCTTTGGGGAGGTGTAGTAATGTTAGTCGTGCCATCGTGGTATGGGAGCCATTGTGTATGGCTTTATCTCACAGCTGACAATGACTGAGGAAAATCTCGATGGCACAATGATTCGTTATGGATTTCTACGTCCTTGTGTTACCTCTCATGTGACAGTATAACCATGCTATAATTCAACTGGAAATGCTCGTCCACATATGGCACGTGTCTCTATGAACTATCTGCATGATGCTGAGGTACTCCCAACGCCAAGAAGGCGCATCCTTGATAGGATATGTGTGAGATGAGATCGGAAGTCATCTATGTCCTAGTCAGGCCCCTCTTTCCCACTGGTCACTCTGGGCACGTGACCAGGGCCCCACAATCAATAGGGGCCTGAAGTTCCTACCGGGTCACCAAACGATAACCAATATTTATTACCGAAAAACAAATTTATTTCGAAAACATCGAACGATAATGACTGGCTACAGTACCAACTTGCTTATTAGCTTTGCGCAGTGCACACTTCTGCACGGACCGAATAGTGACGTAAAATTAAACGTGACCGACCAACTTAATAAACCGACTCGACGATCGGGGATTCGCGTTTATTTGTCTGCGGCGTTGAGACGTTTGTTCTAGTTGCAGTTTACTGACTGTACTCTGAGGTATTCTTTGATTAAATCATCGTTTCCCTGTTTTGTTTTGTGTTAGCGACTGTTTTCGGTGCAAAAATAAATACTGAATTATAAAATAAAATGTCGAACGGTCTTATCGTAGGGGATCTGCAAAGAGGAAAAAAGCTGTACATCAAAAGGAAGTTATTGAAAAGTTACCAAAATTAACAGCATATTTTACTGCTACTACTGGAGCAACTTCTTTAAGTAGCAATAAATCATGAATCTTCCTCATGACAAGTTGCGTCGATCACAAATTGCAACAATTTCTGAATGTTCATGTTCTACACCAATTTCAGGTTTCTACCAATTTACGAAAAGAGATTGAATCAGAAAGCAACCATACCTGTGACGAAAGTACAACAACTTCGGTGACTCCACAGTTGAACAACAGTTTTCTAACCCAAATGACATATTACACAATCCCGATATTTATTTTCAAAAAAATTTTACAAATAGAAATCGCGAAATTTTGATTCGTAAGGGACCTGTATATTTTCAAAATAAAGATTCTGAGTTTTCCGAGGCATCCAGAACTTATAAAGATGGTAATAAATCAGTAACAAGGTATTTTAACAAAGCATTATTTATTCGCAAATTAACCCTCCATTGCTCGCGCGGACGATACACATCACCCACATGACTTTCCCGGTCAATTTTGTCTGACGGGGCAGGATTGAGTTCGCGCCATTTTCAGTACCTTTCTGTTAAGTCTCCAGCTGCTAGCTCCAATCATTGTTGGCTTTCAGTTACGAAAGATATATTGTTTATGAAACATTATTATAGTCTGGAGGACACTAGTCATCCGCGCGAGCTCTGCAGCCACAATCTGAAGCAAAGTAAGTCTGTATTACTTATTGCTTTCCTAGATTCAATCGATCATTCATGTGTGTAAATTTAGATGTATTGAAACTGATTGCAGTTACCTTCCATGTTACCTAGTATTCTCTTTATTTCTAAATTGTGGAAGAAATGTCAAAGGCAAAAAACCTCGGACAGAGTTTAGCAGAGATCCTAATGTATGGTTGGAATGGTTCAATGAGCTGAGTGATGAAGATCCTCACAGTGATAGCGCTGACTTAGAGACGACTGAGGACTGTGTTCATGAAAGCGGTCATGATTCAGGAACAGAACAAGAAGTGTCAGAAAATGATGAATATGAATCGCAGGAAGAAGTAACTCAAGAGGATGCATTTTTTTTAGGGTAAGATGGAATAACTAAACGGAGGAAAAGTAAATATCCTACCAGTGTTAGAAGCATAACTCGTAATTTTCTTACGCATTTGCTAGATCAAGCGCGTATAAAAAAGACAGAAACAGAAATTCTGAATTTGTTCTTGGATGTAAACATAATAAGCATTATCGCAACATGCACTAGTATATACATCAATTAAGTTCGTGGTAACTTCTCTAGGGAAAGGGATGCTAAAGAAACAGATGCGATAGAGATCAGAGCTTTCATTGGTTTGTTATATCTATGTGGATCATTGAGATGTTCTAGGAAGAGTACATCGAAATTGTGGGATAACTCAAAGGGAAACGGACTTGAATCATCTTATTTATGCATAAGTGAAAACCGATTCTGGTTTCTGTTGAGATGTCGAGAGGTTTGATAATATCCATGATAGAGGTGTTCGCAGAGAGACTGACGAGATGGCTGCTGTCAGGGACTATCAGAGAGATACTTGAACTATTCACGAACAACTGCCAAAAATATTTTTCACCTTCTGAATATCTCACTGTTGACAAACAGCTTTTGGCATTTAGGGGAAACTGCCCATTCGGGCAATATATTCCTAGTAAACCAGCAAAGAATGGCTTAAAAGTGTTTGCTTTGGTTGATGTAAAAACAGCTTATACTTTGAATTTAGAACCATACGTCGGTAAGCAACAAGAGGGACCATGTAATGCCAGTAATCCAGATGAAGATATTGTTCTTCGAATGGTCAAACTGTTTCAAACGTTAGAACATATTATACTGTCTACAAATATTAAATGAATAATATTTAAATTTAATAAAAAATCATAAAACCAGTCACAAAGACCGTTCAAGGTACACAAATAGACCGCTTGCCTTGTGGAAGACACCAGTTATCCGCGCGAGTGACGATGTCAGAAATTTTCGCGCGAGTAACGGATGGTTAAAGAACAATGAAACCATAGAAAGAAAATGGTTGTCGTACTCGCCTTTCAAAAACTATACTTTATTTTTCATGCTGTTTATTTATTGATTCTGATATAAATCTGTGCTCTCCGAGTGGATGTGATGACCGGAAGCACATTAATCACATAATTTTAACACATGAAAATAGCCCAGCACATACTAAGTAAAGCGGTTGGTAGAATAGATATAGACTTATTACTTCAACATCGAAAAGAAGTGGATTGTAGCTGTCGTAAAATTTTTAGCATCCAGAGGGCTTCGATTTCGCGGTGACAATGAAACCCTAGGATCTCTCAACAATGAAAATTATTTGGGATGTGTGGAATTATTGGTGAATTCGATCCATTTCTTGCAGACCACTTACAAAAATGTGGGAATCCTGGAAAAGGTATTTCTTATTTATCAGCGAATATCTGTAATGAGTTTATTGACGTAATGGGAAAACAGGAACCAAAAAAATTATAAATCAAGTTAAGTTGGCAAAATATTTTTCCATTAGCGTTGACAGTGCGCCCAATCTGTGTCACGTGGACCAGCTAACTTTTATAATTTGATATGTAAAAGACCGTGTTTCTGTTGAAAGGTTCCTGAAATTTATACGTATTAAAGACCACAAATCTGAGTATTTAGTGGACGCAATCTTGAATTTTTAGTGAATCATGTTATTCCCATTAAAGATTGCAGAGGTTAAAATTACGACAGTGCTTCAGATATGTCAGGGAAGTGTACTGGTTTACAAGCAAGAATCAAGGAGAAATGTGAATTTGCCATCTTGGTACCATGTGTGGGACATTCAGTAAACTTGGTAGGTATCCAAGTTGCTGGTGTGTATCAGAAGCAACAAAGTTTTTTCGAAATGGTCCAGAAATATACATTTTATCGAGCTCTACCCACCGATGGAATATATTGACAGAACATATAGGCTCAAAAGAAGTTGTTAAAAGTCTTTCACAGACCGGATGGTTAACCCGAGCTGATGCAGTAAGCGCCTTGCATGAAGGTCATAAACCAATTATAGAAACTTTGATGTCCATCGCAGGAGATACAGAACAGACAAGAGAAACTAGAGACGAAGTCCTTAATCTGTCCAAAAAAAAATGGGAAAGCTGGAATTTATTATACTAACGGAAATTTGGAGCTCTATATTGGAAAGAATAGATAAAATAAATAATTATCTTCGGAAATAAACAATAACACTGTACGTTGCAACTAATTTGTTCACTTCACTTGATGATTTTATCATTAACTTTAGGGATAAATTTTATGACTTCGAAACGTCCGCCAAAGCAAGAAACTCGTAATCTGATTACAATAACCTATCTCAAAGTACAAAACGTACAAGCTCGCGCCAGAGCTTTTGTGATGGCTCTGCACCATCAGCCCAGGGGACACTGCAGGAGCCTCCACGAAGATTGCATTCACCACTCGAACAACAAGCAATCGGGCGTCCCCTGGAAACGACCTAGTCGGCCAATCCTGCAAACACCGGAGCACCAAAACCAAAGATGACAAAACAACTCTCCGAAGAGACTCAAAAAAGGCCTTTATCAAGACCATCACTAGTGACAACTTCCTGCAATATTGAAGGCTTATCTGTAAATAAAGAAATTTTATTATCTGACATGTGCAAATGAAACAACTGTGATGTTTTAGTGTTAAAAGAAACACACAGAGCACCAACTAGCCATAGACCAAAAATACAGGGCACGAAATTAGTTCTTGAGAGACCACACGAAAGGTACGGAAGTGCTATATTTGTGAAACCGAACTTAGACGTATGCTTCTGTGCTCTGACCTGCGAAGAAAATATAGAAATTTTAACTATTGAGCTACATTCATGTACTGTAACATCCGTGTACAAACCACCCAGTGCGAGGTTCAAATTTACGGAGCCTGGAAATTTCCATTCAAAAAACATTAAAGTTGTACTAGGAGATTTTAACTGTCACGGCCTCGCATGGGGTTATAAAGAGACAAATGACGATGGCAAAATGCTGGAGATCTGGGCAGACCAGGCTAAACTGAAATTGATACTTGACCCAAAGTTGCCTGCATCATTTAACAGCAGAAGATGGAAACGAGGATATAATCGAGATATCATCTTTGTCTCCGAAAAGGTATCCCTGCAAACTGTAACGCAAATCGAGGACCCAATTCCAAGATCGCAACACAGAGCAATAACTTGCTGCATTACTGCAGTAATCAAATCAGATGTAATGCCCTTCAAGAGACGCTTCAATTTCAAAAAAGCTCATTGGGAACTTTTCACAGAGGACCTTGATAAGGAGATCTTGGAAATTAAACCAGAGATACAATCATATGAAACTTTTATAGACCCTGTCAAGAAAATCTCTCGACGGCGCATACCTAGAGGGTGCCGCACCCAGTATATTGCTGGACTCAATGGTAGTAGCAAGGAAGCTCTGAAAAAGTATGAAGAACTGTACAATAAGGACCCCCTCTCAGAGGAAACGACCCAGGCAGGTGAGGTACTGATGTCTGGTATCTCCGAAGCGAGAAAGGAAAAGTGGTGTAACCTCCTACAAGAGACGGACATGAAGCACAGCAGTAGGAAGGCATGGAAACTGGTCAAAAGTCTCAACAACGACCCAACAGAACCACAACCAAATCACAGTGAAGTTACACCTGATCAGATAGCTCACCAACTACTCATGAATCGAAAAACTAAAAGGAAGATCAGGAATGGCAAAATTAAAAGAAAATTGAACGAGGAGATTAGCTTCCTAGCTCGCCCGTTCTTCATCCAGGAACTACAAGATGCCATCAACGATTTGAAAAGCAATAAGAACGCTAGCCTCGACGATCTGAGATCTGAGCAAATTAAACATTTTGGACCGGGAGTACAAGCATGGATCCTAGAGCTAATGAGTAACTGTATCACAACAATGCAAATTCCTAAACTGTGGAGGAAAGCTCGGGTTATTGCGTTATTAAAACCAGGGAAAGACCCAGCTGAAGCTAAAAATTTCCGGCCTGTCTCACTGCTTTGTCATTTATTTAAAGTGCTGGAGCGAATGATCCTCAAACGCATAGCTGATTATGTGGACAAAGCCCTCATTAACGAACAAGCTGGATTTCAACCAGGCAAATCATGCTGTGGGCAAATCTTTAATCTCATACAGTACATCGAAGACGGCTATCAGGGAGGAGAAGTAACTGGGGTTGCATTCCTGGATCTCAGTGCTGCATATGACACAGTTAACCATAAGTTACTTACCCAGAAAGTGTATAATGTCACTAAGGACTACACCCTTTCTATGTTCGTGCAATGCATGCTACAGAACAGACGCTACTATGTAACCTTACAATCTAAAAACAGCCGATGGAGGACACAGAAAAATGGACTTGCACAGGGTAGTGTCTTGGCTCCAATATTATTTAACATCTATACCAATGATCTTCCCATTAGCCACCAGACACGAATGTTCATATATGCTGATGATGCAGCAGTGGCCACTCAGGATAAAATCTTTGAACAAGTGGAGGAGAATCTCACAGGAGCCTTAACAGAAATTGCTACCTATTACGACGGCAATAATCTCAAACCAAACCCTAGTAAATCTCAAGTATCCGCCTTCCATCTTAGGAACAAACAAGCCAAACGGAAACTCCGAGTCATGTGGCAAGAGGAAGAGCTGAAACATACAAACAGCCCAAAATACCTGGGAGTAACACTGGACAGAGCACTTACTTTTAAGCAGCACTGTCACAACACTAAAAAAAAGGTCTGTGCCAGGAACAACATACTGCGGAAGCTAACAAGTTCTTCGTGGGGAGCTCAACCACATGTTTTGCGCACCACGGGTCTGGCGCTGAGTATCTCAGCAGCGGAATACGCGGCGCCAGTTCGGAGGAACTCTGCTCACACTAAGCAAGTTGACGTCGCCGTAAACGAAACTGTACGTATTGCCACAGGATGCCTCAAACCAACTCCCACAGACACCATTTATCCCATCATAGGCATAGCACCACCCACTATCCGCAGACAAGTAGCCGCCGAGATCGAAAGATCAAAACAAAAGAATGATCCTCGACACGTAATGCATAAGCACCGAAAACAACGTGTCCGGCTGAAATCCCGCAGGAGTTTCATTGAAACTACTGAAGAGCTTGCCACCAAGCCCGTCGCAAGGCGGCTATCTCTTTGGGAAGAAATGGTGCCACACTCCACAATGGAAATACTTGAGGAGGGATCTCCAGGATTTCAACTACCTTTTACAACTTGGAGGTCATTAAACCGGCTGCGCACTGGAGTAACTGGGTGCAAATCAAACCTATTTAAATGGGGTTACAGTGATAGCGATAGGTGTGAATGCGGAGCAATACTGGACTTGGACCACCTATTGATTTGCCCAGATATGTCTATAACATGCACTAAAGATGATATTTTGAAAGTAAATGACAAAGCAAACTACGTTGCTAAGTACTGGGAAGGGAAGATATAATTGGTGCATCCGGATACGGAAGAAGAAGAACCGTCAGTCCAACTGAGTGGAAAACGGAAATTCAAAGTAGATACCTTTCTTCCCATAACTAACATCCTGAGCGTTTATCTAAAACAGCGATTAAGTTCTTTTTTTTCGCTTGAAAACTCTGAATTCCGAAGAGCTGAGACAAAATTGCAAGGAATTTGCTGAAATTTATTATGAAGACGTTAACGACAAGAGTTGGAAACGGAATGATGCATTTAACAGAATAATTAAAAATTGTTCATAGTAAAAATGGGGGAACTAATAGTATATTGGAAATATATCATCTTTTGAAAGGAAACAAAACTGAAGACACATTTCCAAATATAGAAATCGCATTGATAATCTTTTTAAGCATGATGGTAACCAACTGCACTGTGGAACGCTCCTTCTCCAAACTGAAAAGAATAAAAAATGAATTAAGAAGTACAATGCGTTTACCAGTTTATCGCTGATGTCCATAGAATGTGATATGCTCAAAAATACAGACCTTGAAGAAGTGATTAACTATTTTTCCCATCTCAAATCTAGTAGGATACATCTTCAGTCAACATATAGATTTTTAAGCACTAACCTGTGAATGATAAAAGAGTTATTTTTGGAAATTTGTGGTAAGATTTTATGGGACCAAACTGCTAAGGTCATCGGCCCCTAAGCTTACACACCACTTAATCTAACTTAAACTAACTTGCACTAGGGACAACACACACACCCATGCCCGAGGGAGAACTCGAACTTCCGACGGACGGAGCCGTGCGGACCGTGACAAGACGCCTTTGACCACGAAGCAGAAATTATATTATCTATTCATTTAATGTGACTATAAAGATATAAAAATATATCTAGAACCTCGCTTATCTACTTTTTTCACCTATTCTAATAAACTAGTGCTCTGTCAAGGTTATAGTGGCCCTATTATTCTGATGTTCCAAGGGCCTCCAATAGGCTAATCATGGCCTGGTCCCAGTGTCAGCATGAACGATATAAAGTAGCAGTTTCAGCACTTGTGGGCCATCTCGCCTCAGGCGAGGATACAACGCCCTTATGACACACTTTCCAACCCAATCTATATATGCATTGAGGGCAGAAGGATACGTCATACTGACAACTGGGGCTGATACTGCCAAGTTGTCTGCAAATTTGACTGGATTTCTTGAACGCTGGAGAAACAGTACCTACCCTCTCAACCCGCAAAGTTTCATATCTTTTCTTCATTCGCTCTGTGCGCTTTACTTCTTTTGTGAGGCAATGTATTACTTGCTCTCTCTCTCTCTCTCTCTCTCTCTCTCTCTCTCGCCCCCCCCCCCCTCCCTCCCTCTCGTGCGTGTTTAGAGTGATGTCTAGTGGTTAACTGTACATGTGGGGATATGACTGTTAAAATCTGTCTGCGTATTAAAATTATAATACAGACGCGTGTTTTCGTATTCCTCCTATTTGTGCAATGCATAAATGAGGCAGAAAAGCTTACTCACAAGGGAACCTCCCCATCGCACCCCCCTCAGATGTAGTTATAAGTTGGCACAGTGGATAGGCCTTCAAAAACTGAACACAGATCAATCGAGAAAACAGGAAGAAGTTGTGTGGAACTAAGAATAAAATAAGCAAAATATACAAACTGAGTAGTCCATGTACAAGATAGGCAACATCATGGCTTATGTAAACTCAGGAGTGCCGTGGTTCCGTGGTTAGCGTGAGCAGCTGCGGAACGAGAGGTCCTTGGTGCAAGTCCTCCCTCCAGCGAAAAGTTTAATTTTTTATTTTCAGCTTATTTGACAAACTCTTATGTTTCCATCACTTTTTTGGGAGTAATTATCACATCCACAAGAAAACCTAAATCGGGAAAGGTAGAAGAATCTTTTTACCCATCTGCCAAGTGTACAAGTTAGATGGGTCGACAACATATTCCTGTCATGTGACGCACATGCCGTCACCAGTGCCGTATAGAATATGTTAGACGTGTTTTCCTGTGGAGGAATCGGTTGACCTATGACCTTGCGATCAAATGTTTTCGGTTCCCATTGGAGAGGCACGTCCTTTCGTCTACTAATCGCACGGTATTGCGGTGCGGTCGAAAAACACAGACACTAAACTTATTACAGCGAACAGAGACGTCAATGAACGAACGGACAGATCATAACTTTGCGAAAATAAGAAACTAAACTTTTAACTCGAGGGCAGACTTGAACCATGGACCTCTCATTTCGCAGCTGCTCACGCTAACCACAGGACCACAACGCTCTTACCCGCACACTCTCCTTGATGTTGCCTATCTTGCGCGTGGACTACACAGTTTGTATATTTTGCTTATTTTTTCATAGTTCCACACAACTTCTTCCTGTTTTCTCGATTGATCTGTGTTCAGTTTTTGAAGGCCTATCCACTGTGCCAACTTATAACTAAATCTGAGGGGGGGGGGGGGGGGGTGCAATGTGGAGGTTCCCTTGTCAGTAGACCAATGCCTAGATAAATATAACTGGTTGAAAACCACAATCACTGAGCAGCATAACCAACGTGAAATCCATCTGAGTCTTGAAATATTACCACATAGCCACCTCAGTGGATTAACAATTTTCTCAGTGGGAAAAATCGCGAAATATTGAATGACGTTTAACTAGTTTCCGTACTTCTCTGAACAATAGTTTTCCTTGCTGTACGTATAGAGCTGATAAATGTGAACTGTGTCGCTTAGTATTAGCTTTTGGGCTAATGTTCATTATGTTGGTCAGTTAAAAGTTCAAAATCATCGCGTTTGTTAGCGTTTGCATTAGTGAAGTAATGTTTTAGTAGACATTCCTCCAGATATTATATGTAAGTAAAATAATACGTGTAAAAAAAATGAGTACCTATTGGTCAAAACGGGCCAAGCACTTCATCTGATATGGGCCGCTTACGACCATAAACCACCCCTAACTTCATAGGAGTGTCGACTAGCAACAGTGCAAGAAACTCTACAGCAAAATATCATTCTAGTTTCTTGTACAGTGCTGGTGCAACAGGATAAAGATCATCAGTTATGAGAATATTGAAGGTCGTTCAGTAAAAGAAGTGGTGCATTTAGTAAGTGTAATATGCTGCACTTCGTATTTACTGGCGATGCCAAACATTTTAGTCTGCCAGAAATATCGGTACATGTCATGATGAATGGCTAAACATTTTTCCCCGCGAGGCAGGAATTGCTGTTGGGTATCTACAATGGTACTTCTCGACCTGTTTCTCGATTAATACTCCAGGGAGTATTATTTCACACGGATATCTGGTGGAGCGTTACCAGCAAGCTGCTCATTCTCAAACCCAAATTGCTCGATTACATTGGGTGAAGAGACACCAAAGTTAAGTCATGAGGCATTGAAAACGTGTTATATGGTCCAAAACTTAATATTTTTGCTCGGATTAAAATTATATGCGGCATGCCTCTCACACACGTCAGAAAGCGTCACAGTTGCACTGCATGCAAGTATTGGAGGAAGCTGTTCGATGCTCCATCGATCTTTTAACCATGTGAGGGTGTGTCCTTTTGTTGAAATGACACATACCTTGAACGAAAATAGGAGCGTCGAGATGCTGAATTACCATATTTTGCCGTTTTCCCCTCACCTTAATGAATGTCGTAAGCTACCACTCAGGTCTTCCCAGATGACTACTTTCTCGTCCGCCGGGGAAAACAGCGTCAGAAAAGGAATGTTCAGAAATAATCCGTCATCTTGACTATTCGGAAAAGTAGCCGTATTTGGCTCCAACCAAAAATCTAAAGTGCACGAAACTTATAAAATATGCAGGCGCTGTTACAGCACGAATAGTTGGATACTGATATCACTTACTGCCACAATTTTGCATAGTCCGTGCAGTTCGTAGTTCCTATGTAGAAACGTGGGTATGACAAAAAATTTATATAGTGATCTTAAAACCCAAACAAATATTTTTTGTGTGGTGAGCTTGTAAATCTAAAGAAATGGCATTCTGTGTATATATTGCATCGACAAACACATTTCTTTCCGATGCGGTTAACGATCTAAAGTAGAAGGAAGTATTAAAGCAAGGTAACAGTCTTGGAATCGATAAGCGTGACACACCAAGTAAATACATTCATGTGCTTGTAAGTGGTAGGAAATCGCTTCCCAGAGATTATGGACGTGTTCTGTGTAGTATGAAATGAAGAATGAACCCTCTAAAGCTATGAATCCACGAAGTATTATTCACCTAATAGATGGAGTGTATACTGTTTACGATCATAAGCGAAGGTTCTGTAGACATGTAGTCGTGGATAACAATTTCACTATCTTGCAGAGCTTCTGTGCTATCTTGAGACAGAATTTCTTTAAAATTGACAAGCTACTGTGGCGGTACTGCACACATGTATACTCTTTGACATAAAACTCGACCGGCGGCCGGCCGCTTCAGAGGCTAAGTCCGCGCCGATCGCGACATGGGACAATAAAACTGGCCAACTCGCTAATTCTCTAAGTCCGGTTATCTGCACAATCTGGCAACACTGCAGACTGCGGCACTTCCTGGAGGAAAACTTGTCCCATGATAGAGAAACACTAGGCTGATTACGCCTGTGGTCTAGCGGTAGCGTGCGTTGTTTCTGTTCGTAATGTCAGTGGATCGAGAGCAGCTGGCACAAAACATTTTTATAGCCTCTTCTGTCTGAATGCTGAAGACGTGAATGTAATGGTAGCGCAGATTCAATCTATTTCGCTTTCTGACACACCGATATCAAAATTTTATCCAGTAACGATTTTGCGGCAGATTTCCTGCAGACTGTCCTCCTCTGGACGCCGTATGCGGCAAAGCTCCGGGATCCATTTGCTGGCTACCGGCAGCGGCCGTGGCGACAACAGCGGCGCTGCACTCCCCCGTTCTTTATCGTAAGCGCCTGCTCCCGCTCATCGCTTTTGATGATTTAAAACGCTTTATTATTAAATGTTGCTCCACAGAAAATTTCTACGATTTCCATTCACGCTCAAAAGCAACGGAGACAGACGCCCTGATTAGTAGGCGGGTATTATATTACATTAATGGGCAAGAGCTGAGTATGGCCCGAAATTAATTTTATAGACTGGGACGAAATTAAACCACCTCGCTACATTCGATGAATTTATAAATGCTTCATACCTCGTTTCTTTTCCTTTCAAACTCAATTATTTGTGCAACTTTTGGTCAATGTTCGGATGTTTTCGTCAAGCCGGGGTGAGCGTCTGTGGTGTAAAGTGTATTACAGTTCTTGTTTCATTCCTTATGGTAAATCTATGTGATAAGCTGTGTGAATACCTTGCAATGCATGCTCTGTAGCAGTGCAGCAACACTGCACATTTGGAGTTCCATGTATGGGTTCATGAAGTATTTAATGTTGATCGGAAGTGATAGGTAAAGTCATCAGATTTAGACCAGAAAAATTTGTCGTTTTGGAGGTTTCAGAGAACGGAAAGGAATTGCTAACGCCGGTGTTAGAAAACGTCTACAGTTAAATGCTATTGCAAAAATTTAGAAGAGGGGAACTATATTAATCAACATGTGCACTTCATAAACAACCTTCTGACATGTTAGACCTATATGTCGAACAAAACTCAAATTTATATCGTTGACAGTCGCTTTGAATATTTTCAGGATCTATTTTACAGTGAAGCACCTTGGCATTTGCAAAGCAGACATCCATGATATTAACTTAATTTACTAAGTCGAATCGGACGAAGATTGATGTTTAAAGGCATTCTTCAGATTTCGTATAAAGAATTTTTACTAGCCGTTTGCAACTCTATTAATTAAAATGGAAAATAGAAGGTTGTAGTCAGCGACTTCCACCGAGATTGGAACTGCTATGTCATACAGTACGACCACCGCAACGCACAAGGGAACCTCTTTTTTTTTAATTTTGCTTTTTTCTTTTACTTTTTTTGACGATTACCCCTTTTTTCTCTCTTATTTTAAAGCCCTTAGGAAAATGGCAATAAAAAAAGAAACTAAGTGCTACCGCCACTTTTCAACCTATAACAAAAAAAAAAATCTGGTCCACTTCAGGCGTTGGCTCCTGACTAAACCTACCCCAAGAGCTGCCTATCAGTGGTGTACATGTTCCGCTTTTAACCCGCCCATGCTTGCCCGGTGGCCAGGCGAGCAGGCCGCGGTGCGTTGTCAACAGAACGGGCAGGCTGCTTCACTCCCGGCCAAGCCAAGCAGAGCCCAACCCGGGCAGGATGCGAGAAACTTGCTTGCCTGCCCATATTACTGCTGAGCTACGCTACGCAGCCGTTTAGTCTGCACGCGACATTGTCGTATTATGAACGTTAATTAAAAGTTTTTATTTTACCTGAGCACCAAAAGACAAATTAATTTCAGGTAAAAAATATTGAGTTTTATTTGTACATTCTTCCTTTACGCGTATATTTCGTGCTTATTATCTATATAAAGAAAAATGAATTGCCAAATGTGTTGATAAGAGTAAAACTCGAGAACTGCTGGACCAATTCGGCAATTTTTTTTTGTTGTGTTCGTAATTCTTAGGACAAGGATTTATGAAATAAAATTTTTGGAAAATCGACCGAAAAATTGGGAACTTTCAGAAAAACTGAAAGTGCGTTTTCATTGTGTCCGTGTGTTTGTATTGCATACAATCTTGATGAACTTTTGCACACTGTACCTCGAAACCAAGAGGAAGGTCACAGTCTACATAAAATTTTGTAGAGTGCATGGCAGAGGTTACTTTACCTAACGGAATTCGACAAATTGTACGTTTTCGTTCCGATCTTGATGAAATTTGGCACACCTGATATTCAAAGCTGAATGAATTGCGCTGTCTGCTTAAAATTCTGAATGGTGCATGGCGGAGGGTACTTTACTTACACACTTCTACACCAACCTACAGTTTTATTCTGATCTTATAGAAATTTTGTACACTTGAGCATCAAGAGGAACATCACTGTCTACATAATATTTCGGACAGTGCATGGAATAGAGTACCTTACAAAAGTTTTTGACATCGTTTGCGGGTTACCATGAAATCCTTCTCCCTCTATACTGCTAAAAGGTCTCAGGACCTTAGCACACATTTCGACGCACTTTTCGGCCACTAAAGCTTTGTCCTCTTTCAAGATATTTACGGAGTGAGGGAATTGCTTGTCAAATTTGCACACACATGTCGTAGCATACTCGAGATTCCCGAATAAGTACTTCAGAGCCTTTTATATAATTTGCATTGAGACACACCTACCGATTTATTTGAAGCGGCCTCGTAAACACACGAAAACTTCTCCCATGCGGCACTTGTGCTCTGTTTCGTTACCAGCATGTATTCGCCAGTTGTCAATTTTTTTTCAATCTCACTAAAGTTCGACCTATTCGTTGTGCTGCCCCCACCGTTGTGATAAATGAACTGCGGGCTAACTACCTGGCTACTCTAGTCACGGTAGCTTGACAGCGAAACCTGTTGTCAGGCGCAGCAAGCTGAGCGGGTCCCGTGAAGCTTGGCAGGCCTGCAGGAACTCAGGTAGCCCGGGCTTGCGGGAGCCCAAGTCGGCCGCATTACCCTCTATGCCTCAGTACACGCGCACTCTTGTGTTTGCGTCGCGGCAGGCTGACCTGTATGAATGGTTGCAGAGGAGTTAGGGGCAAGCAGGCTGCAAGGGGAATTTGTACACCTCTACTGCCTATATACCAGGGGAAATATGGGAATTCAAGGTTAGGGCTATCATTACAAACAAAACAAAATCTTCGTTTTTCTGAATTTTATTTTGATTTTGATTTTTGTTTTGTTTATTTTTGGTGTGTAATTGATCAGACGCCTTCTGCGCCCCGCTGGTAATATGTTGAGTCACGTCTTCTCGAAATTGGTGTGTTCCGTTCAGTAGTTCAGAAATGTTCATTGGTTCAAACTGGAAACCTCCTTCACTCTTGGCTTAACACATTCCAGCTGCGAGGCGGGTCGTGGAAAGCACTCCCAAGGAAGTTCGAGAAAAATTGTCTGTATTTTGGGTGGCGGACAACGACATAATGACGGTCGTTGAGGTATGTCCAAAAATCGAGTACAGAGTCTACAGTTTGTCCAACTAGGTAGTGAATGGCATGTCCGCGAATCCAATTCACAGCATTGGTCTTTGTCCGAGGAAAATAGTCACGTCCCGGAACTAATAATGAAAGGGGAGTATTCCGATTCAGAATGTCCCGCGTTAGAAAAGCCACAATATGACGAATAACCTCTGAGCTAACGACACACTGGCGACCACAGACGGACGATAGTCACTGCGATGTTGCCTGAGCCTCAAAACGCAACCTTAAAACACACAAACAGGTGTTACTTATGTGAAGAACACCGTTCTTGGAGTCCAGAAATTAATTATACTTTCTAAGTGTCTCATCTTACAGTGGATTCTATCGTACGAGTCTTCGATGTGGAAAACGAATGTCAAGTGAATTTAGCGAGGTAACGCCGGCCTACACCCGGAAGTAAATGCACTATCAGAGTGTTGACAAATACTTGCTACGACGCTGCCATTTCTCGGTTCTCTTACGAGGCAGCTCTTCAGCCAAATGCTTGCAGTGATTCCCCGATACGGTCCTTCAGAGTGGAGACGCGCGCGCACGTTTGGTTTTTATGCGACGTTCTCCCCTGATGGTTTCTGACGTCGCCTTGTGGGCTATGTCTACATTTGAGACATTCAATTATCATTAATCCAGAATGATACAAGTTCCAGCTTCCGGCGTGGAAGAAGGCAGTTGACGCCGACATTATATCATTTCAACGTAGGGAAAGCAAAACGGGTCATTCAATGTTTCTCATTCAACAGAAAGCATGTGAGATAATTTTCCGTAACGTTCATAATCATCTAAAAATACAAACGAAGTAAAAATACATCTGAAGCTTATTCGAATTGAATATAATGTAAGATACCAAACGCTTTGCACCTCGATGTCGAATTTGTCCACGTGCAATCTTTTGCAGCATACAAAAAGAATGTCATGATTACCACGAGAATGAAGAAATATGTTGGTACGGATGGAAGCAAGGAGAGACGCAGTCAACAAATATTCGATTCCTCATGGCATTCATTTCATTTGAGACGTAAGAAGAGTTAAAGCGGGATATTACTTTCGTTAACACGAAAGATATGCCGCACATATTGATAACGAAGAAGTCTGCGTCTTCATACGTTTCCTCCTTGAAATCTGTATGCTCTCTTATATACTAAGTAGCCTGATCATTGTTTCAGTAATGTTACTCTCTTGTTTGACCCCGTAACGATGAACAGATTCCAAATGCATGTCTCTGCATGAAAGTAGCTGTTCGAACCCTTCCTGGGTTGCTTTTTGTGTTTTATTGCTTGGAATTCCTGAAGCAGACCACTGTGCCTTCTCCCCTTGTGGGTTAGGTCTCAAAACTAAACCGCTTTTTATCCAATGGCATAATTTATTCAGACAGCATCAGCACAAGACTGTCAAACAAAGCTTTTCATTTACAGTTGCAACACTCTTAACCAGCACTGACCGAAGTGTAATCCACGGTCATGGTCCGAAATTAGCAGCTGTCTGCTACTGTGGCAAAGTCCGTACTACACTTTCGATTCCGCAGCACCATTTTATCTGGTAACACTGTGTAGTTGCAGAGTTTTGCCAGCATGTCTGTCCTCACACTGTCAACTTTATGTATCTCACTTCTCCTGCAGCGTTGATCACGAGGATCAGAAGTAAATGAGTGTATTCTGCATGACGTAACATTCAGTATTCCCTTCTTTCATAGCCACTCTTCATGTGCATCGATACCAAATAGGAATGTGAAAACTCTTGCGAGTGAGAGAATTACAATAACAATCGTAACAAGAACAATCAAATAATGAATGATGTGTATTCCAACGCAGAAAGAGAATGGCTTTAAATATAAAAATCTATATCCATATCCATATCTATTGATCTTTGAGTTGGCACAATGCAAATATATTCTTAGCATTTAGTTACTGAATTTAGTTCGGGATGTTTGCAGACAAAAGGAAAAGTCGGTACTTCTCGCTAGTGTAATATAATGTGAACCAGCAACTACCCTTTCCTTAGAACACGATTCAAGCAGGTCCCCAAGTAGGTACCAAGGCACTGCTGCATTCTGTTCCCTGACATTGCTCTGATGACGGTTAATGCAGATAGTTCCGAATATGAAATACAGAACGTATTGCAGGTTAGTTCCTAGGATAGTAACATTAAATTTGCGTTGTAGACGGCACATGAACGTGACGACTATCCATATTACTCATCAATATAAAAAGACAATATTATGGAAATTTAGCAGGATTACTCAACATGAATTCTGAAATTGGTTGACTGACCGCACAGGTGCTAACCGTCGTCAAGAGTATACGATGTCCTAATCGCATTAGGAATATGAAGATCCTCTTCGACAGCTCGCAACTTTCCCATTGCTATCTCCACCCTACTCCAGAAAGCCCTCGGAGGAGTTGCACTAAGTTGCCGATGCAATGTAAGGCCTTCAAACCGACAACAGACCACATATTGAAAAATACAAGCGAGTTCTCTTGCAGCGTAAGCTTATTGTAACTAATCTAAAAATTATTGGATAGGAACATTGTCCTATTCAAAAAAAGCTGTCCAGCAGGTCCTCTAATCGCTCCTTGGTACAGTCGTTTGACTATTGAAAATGGTTCCAACAAGTCACCACTAGAAAACACTGCTCTGTACCGCAATAACTCAAGACGTAAAGTAATACCACGGTACTACAAATATCAGGGAACACCTTATCACAGATAAGACTGTCCTTAAGGCTTGTAAGCTCACATTTATTACAATAAATGACATACTTGAAATGTTACCACTCTCATTATTACGTCAGATTGGTAATGCACGTAGTAAGTTCGTCGTATTCATGATTTCCTCTTCAAAGTAACATACCGTACTTATTATTTAACACAAAATGACATTAAAAATTTAAGTTATTCACGAGCAGCTAGTTGAGAATATGTATGAACTTCAAATGAAATGACACGACGAACCGTCTTGGTCCGCATATGGATTCAAACCCAGCTCATGCAGACTAAGCAAAGATTTCGTTACTGACGGAAACTAACAGTCATTCCTGATTAAGCATACAGAGAGTCATATACCTCGATTTTAGACAGTATCAGTTAGCAAATATCAACTTTAAATTGCATAACGCAAACATGTTTAACAGACGCGAATTCCTACCCATCATCTATTGTCCCTGTTAACGAACTACGAGAGATGTTAAATATTGCTTCTTCACAAGTAACTTACTTGAAATGCCGTGAGGTAAAGCTTTGTGTTGGACACGGATTCGAACCCAGAACCTAATCGGATTGCTATCGAAGCACAGTCAAATGTGACATATCGGATTTTCGCGGCAGTAGCTAGATGTTTTAACTGAAATGACGAGACGAAACATTAATTTTTTCCTTCCCAGGACTCCTACCCGGCACCTATCGCTGTTATATTCTAGAGAAAACGAACGTTAAATATGAGTCTGTTGTGCCAGCAGTGATATGTGAGCATGTTTGAACTAGAAATAATATGACGAAGAGTTCAGCGCTCACTGGGAATAGAGCCCCATATATATCGTTGTTGACTACACACAAAGAGACGTCAGCTACCGAATTTTTCTCCACCAGCTGCTCAGAATAACATCTTGAACTTACAGTCATCTCGCAAATAGTTCTGTGTCTCACTGGTAGTTAAAAACGTCAGATATCGTTAGTGTTGACAACGAATGAAAATACATTAAAAATCAAAATTCTTATCCACCAGCAGATAGGTGTTCTCATGCTAGAGCTTGATAACACATACGAGGGTTATTCCAAAAGTAAGGTCCGATTGATTGCCAAATTGAAACCACAGTGAACATCAGAAATGTTTTACTTGTAACAATTAGCTACACCTTTCAGCTAGTTCTCTACGTAGTCGCCGTTTTGACTTAGACTTTTGTCATAGCGTTGTACCAACTTTTCAATAGCCTCATCATAGAAGGCAGCCGCCAGTGCTTTCCGCCAATTCTCCACGCTGGCCTACACCTCGTTGTCTGTGTCAAAATGTTGTCTTCAAAGACAGCGGTTCATGTGACCAGAGATGAAACTCAGTGGGAGACAATTGCGGACTGTATTGTGGGTAATCTCACATTTCCATTTGAAAACGATGCAGGAGCATCTTCATTGCCCCTGCAAAATGCGGCTGAGAATTGTCGTGAAGACGAAACAGCACGACAGTTATGTAATGTTGGCTGCATAGCTTCAGGCGAAATTTCTCACCAGGCCCTCGTACTTGGCGGCAGACACTATTTTCTAGACATCTTTACGCACTCACTGCGAGCTCAGAAATGAGAAGAGCGACGTGATGCTAACTGGGGTTATACTAGAGACACTACCCAACACATCTGTGCAAAGCTTTATAGGATTTTCATAGTCGTTTCCATTTCGCGACCGATCGGACCTTACTTTTGGAATAACCCTCGTAATTAAATCTTCAGTGCCGGGCCAGGATTCGATCCCATTCACGCGTAATATGTGGAGATGTTGAGGAATCTGCAGTTTTGAACAAACAACAAATTGTAGCCGAGCTGTATTGCCACGAAGGGATCAAATTCCGCGTTAAGGACGGTCTGAGTTGCATTCCCAGTTCAGAACCAATCTTATCGACATACAGAAGCTCAGATAAAAGATGGAATAAGTGTCCTGTGACCATACATAGCGTTTGTTTCGTCACTTGAAATAAGTAACTAGTATAAGAAAGGTTACTGGTGATAGAGTTTCTACATGTCGCCACTCCAGACTTTATTGTGGTTCAACCTACCGTCTACTTGGTAGAGAAGGAAAATCATCTTTAATGTGAATTTTCAGATCACACTGCCATTACATCTTCTTCACTTGGTGTAGCCAGGAGAGAATGGACTCTGTCTCTCCCTATCTAAAATCATTGACAGAAGTGGGAATCCAACCCAGACCATAGGTATAACAACCTACCATCCGTCCAACAGACCACGAAATCCTCTTCTCTCATTTTTCTATCGTAACGCCGTTGCGCCACACTGGATGAGAATTCTGACACACAGGCGTCCTGTAGTAATTTGCACCATGTTCAGTAAATTCATTTACTTGGTTGACCGAATCACCATGAACTAGCTGCCTCGGCTACCCAGTGCATACATTCCACTCTATATTTTGTAATCACCGAAATAAAATCACGTAACTGCCACCTACACAGAACTGCCAACAGTGTAGGACGCAGAAGTTTAAATAGGAAGTGTTCCTTTCCACTTGAGCTATTCTATTGCGCTATCTGTTTGTAGAAAACGTCGTTCGGTAAAAAAAAAAAAAGAAAAGCTGTAACTGTTTGTCTCTCAGAAGTCAAGACCTGGCCATATGCATAATCCCACAGTGCTGTGGAATCAAAAAGTTCTGGAGGAATAGTTGTCGAGCTCTGGAGCTGTTGTAGCTACGTGTCAGCTAGTAGCGTAGATAAGATGTCGCGAGTTCGAATACATTCAGTGCTACATTTTTTAAAACGCAATTCTGCTGTCTGCTGAAGTTGTCAATCTAATGGAACTTTGAACATACTTCCCTTCACTTCGCAACCTAAAGTCGTTGCATGTGGAAAAAGGGCTAACTACTGTGACATTTTGTTCTGTTCAGGTTTAATAGACAGCAGGCAGCAGATGCATCTCGAAGATGTGTAGGGAGAGCGCATCATGCCATAATATGTCAGAAAAGTATTTTCTACATTAGCTGTCGTGTGGTAGTGAGATTTTATTCTTCTTCAAACTTTGTTTGACAGCTTTAACTCAGAACAAGTTTTCTACATGCATGTAATCAACAAACTGCTCGTGCATTGTCATACTGTCATAGATAACATCAGAGAATTCGCATATATCGTTGATGATTAATTTCTCTCTCATGTTTACTATTGTTTTAACAACACTAAAGGAAACCTTGCGAAAATTGTGCACTGTATTATAAGAAATGAAATAAAACTAACCACGATAACCTTACGACGAAAGTATGTTTTAATAAAACCGAGTATCTGTACACAAATGTGCCTCTATTGACACGAATTAGTAAAATACTACTCACTTAGATTTTGATTGGGTCTGTGTTTCATTGGTATGCTGTGTCGTACTCAAGAGGTATGCAAATGTGGCATTTCATAAATATAGTTACGTATTCCTAGAAACCCAAAATTCGCTTGTCAGCAGCGGAAAGAGGCGTTACCTGTTGTGCAGCATTGTAAGTTTTTCAACATTGCACTATGAGCCGAAAGTATTTTCTTGCGATTTCCTTATTGATGTTTGATCCGACTCCTTGTAGCTCTTTCACAGAAGGGATAAAAACTTTGCAGTCAGTGAGACTGGAACTGCAAACCATAACAGACGCTTTTCTACAGGTCAGCGCGTTACCACAGAGCTGGCAAAGAGGTATGGGTGTGAGCTTCCTCTTACGAGGGCAATAGTGACTAGAACTCGTAAACCGCTATTTAAAGGTCGAGATTAGTTGCGATTTCCACCTGCAACGACTTTCCTGGGCTGAAAACCGTAAATTTACAATCTTTTGTTACCCTTCAAGCGATAATAACTCAGATTATTCAATGGAAATGACAGGTAAAATCAAGTGAACTTTGAGGCTTAATTCCGTGCACACCAGGAAGTAACTCGTCGATCACAGAGTTGCCAAACATACGTTGCCTTGTTGCCAAATCTCAGTTACAGTACCAGCAGGAAGAAGACGAACCGATGTGATCCTACAGCGGGCTGGGAAGTGACCATAGCTGGTGTCTCCAAGTCGTGGCTGCTACGGCCTGGAATACGTAATGCGTCTGACTCGCTTACTGTAACTAGGTTTAGGGACTGGAGCGTAGTTACTAATAATACTCAGAACTGACTGCAAACTAAGCATCATAAATCAGTAACTCTCATTGTTGTTTTTATATTTCTTTAGTAAGTGTACTCAAAACTAAGAAACTCATTCACAGGCGTTTTCGTGCCTCGCCGATAGTCGAGCACAACAAACAAATAAAAATAAAAAAGAATGTTTATATATATATATATATATATATATATATATATATATATATGTGTGTGTGTGTGTGTGTGTGTGAGAGAGAGAGAGAGAGAGAGAGAGAGAGAAAGAGAGAGAGAGAGAGAAAAGAATGAGAGTGTAAAAAATTGTTGTAAAGAAATTGAATCATGGTATTTAAAGAAATCTTTCATTGTAATGACACGTTCCACATCATTACGAAATGTCGTATTCATGATCTATGGAACAAGAAGTACTCTAATGTAATGTAATCTAATCTAAATACATCATGTTGGTGACTAGCCATAAAGAGTCATGAATTACCGAAATTTTTGCCAATACCAGTAACCAAATCTAAACTTGAAAATAAAAGACGACAAGTTTTGTAATAAACCGTGACTCCTATCAAGACCCTTTCGTCCCTGTTATCTAACCACGAAAGATGTCTGATATACCTCCATTCTGAAGTAACAAAGTGTGCATGCATTTAAAGATGAAGTGCATGATGTGAAGTTCTGTGACGGAGATACAAACCCAACATGTAATCGGATTGTTAACTAAGAAAAATCAAATGTTACGTATCGGTTTTTCTTACGAGCCGCTACGTGTCTGAATCTAAAATAAGGATACAAACTTTTGTGCCTAAGAGACAATCGAACTGCACACCTACCGTGCATCCACGAACGTAGCTTAAGTATCAGTTTCTTACTCATGAACAGTAAGATGTGTGCGTGTTTGACCAGAAATAACGACACCTATTGCGATTGTTGGCAACACATGAACAGACATTAAAAATGCGCGTTAATTTTCACTAGCAGGTGGGTGTGCACTTGATAGAGCTGGAAATGAAATTATGAATATTTTTGTACTGGATCAGGATTCGGACCCACATATTTACATTTGGAGGAGACCTAGAGAAGACTGCAGTCTTGGGAAAAGGAACGAAATGATTGAACTATACTGTTCCGAGAGATTCAGATCCTCGAAAGAGGAGATACGAATGCGAATCACAGTCCAGCACCAAATTTTTCAAGGTCTCTAGTTCAATCAAGTACAAGTAAACTAAGAGCCCTGTCCCTTTAAATGGCTATCGGTTCATCAAATAAAATAAAATTTGCTAATGTAAGTAAGCTTACTGGCGACTGTATTTCTGTTTACAATGACTTCCGCTATGTCATTTCGCAACGTAAACTGGCTCTGCCCAGTTGGTAATGAAGGAACGTGATGCTTAATGCTGATTCTGGATTATAACGTCTTTCTCTTGAGGTTACCAGAGGTAAAATAAATCTGTTTGTGCCTCTTAAAAGCAAATGCCTGAACCCACGCATTGGTCCTGTGATAGTTCGTTCCACCAGACCATTGTGGCCACATTTCCCAGCCCCTGGAGTGTGCTGTAACAGATGATGTGCTTAGCTTACAAAATTAATCACGGTGGAAAAAATGCGAGTCTATTAAATGGTTAAGAAGAAGCATGCTTCTGATGCAGAGATTACGCTATTCTCATGTCAGCAGGATGTAAAGACTCTTCTAGGCATCATAGGCTGGATGTGAAGCCCTTTTTGATTTTTCACAAATTCAGCAAATTTCTTAGTTCGAGAAAATCCACCGTGAAGTGTGAAGTTGCCGGATAATTCGATTATTAGTTATTATTACTATCATTTTATTCATACCGCTGCTGGAACACAAGTGCTTGAAGATCATTTAATGCCTTTTGGTTACTATAGAAGTAGTTTCCCAAGAACAGGTTCTTTCCCTGTCTACGGAATCCTTTTCATGTTAATATCAAACATCAGCAATTACTCTTAGATTACATTAAAACTAAAGTAATTGACGAAGACGTTACTTGATGACAAAAACGCGCTGCCTTTCGTCATTTACTTGCACCTAGAAATGGCTATCGAGTACTGACAAACCAAAAGCCAAACATGTTTGCGTTATGCAATTTAAAGTTGATATTTGCTAACTGATACTGTCTAAAATCGAGGTATATGACTCTCTGTATGCTTAATCAGGAATGACTGTTAGTTTCCGTCAGTAACGAAATCTTTGCTTAGTCTGCATGAGCTGGGTTTGAATCCATATGCGGACCAAGACGGTTCGTCGTGTCATTTCATTTGAAGTTCATACATATTCTCAACTAGCTGCTCGTGAATAACTTAAATTTTTAATGTCATTTTGTGTTAAATAATAAGTACGGTATGTTACTTTGAAGAGGAAATCATGAATACGACGAACTTACTACGTGCATTACCAATCTGACGTAATAATGAGAGTGGTAACATTTCAAGTATGTCATTTATTGTAATAAATGTGAGCTTACAAGCCTTAAGGACAGTCTTATCTGTGATAAGGTGTTCCCTGATATTTGTAGTACCGTGGTATTACTTTACGTCTTGAGTTATTGCGGTACAGAGCAGTGTTTTCTAGTGGTGACTTGTTGGAACCATTTTCAATAGTCAAACGACTGTACCAAGGAGCGATTAGAGGACCTGCTGGACAGCTTTTTTTGAATAGGACAATGTTCCTATCCAATAATTTTTAGATTAGTTACAATAAGCTTACGCTGCAAGAGAACTCGCTTGTATTTTTCAATATGTGGTCTGTTGTCGGTTTGAAGGCCTTACATTGCATCGGCAACTTAGTGCAACTCCTCCGAGGGCTTTCTGGAGTAGGGTGGAGATAGCAATGGGAAAGTTGCGAGCTGTCGAAGAGGATCTTCATATTCCTAATGCGATTAGGACATCGTATACTCTTGACGACGGTTAGCACCTGTGCGGTCAGTCAACCAATTTCAGAATTCATGTTGAGTAATCCTGCTAAATTTCCATAATATTGTCTTTTTATATTGATGAGTAATATGGATAGTCGTCACGTTCATGTGCCGTCTACAACGCAAATTTAATGTTACTATCCTAGGAACTAACCTGCAATACGTTCTGTATTTCATATTCGGAACTATCTGCATTAACCGTCATCAGAGCAATGTCAGGGAACAGAATGCAGCAGTGCCTTGGTACCTACTTGGGGACCTGCTTGAATCGTGTTCTAAGGAAAGGGTAGTTGCTGGTTCACATTATATTACACTAGCGAGAAGTACCGACTTTTCCTTTTGTCTGCAAACATCCCGAACTAAATTCAGTAACTAAATGCTAAGAATATATTTGCATTGTGCCAACTCAAAGATCAATAGATATGGATATGGATATAGATTTTTATATTTAAAGCCATTCTCTTTCTGCGTTGGAATACACATCATTCATTATTTGATTGTTCTTGTTACGATTGTTATTGTAATTCTCTCACTCGCAAGAGTTTTCACATTCCTATTTGGTATCGATGCACATGAAGAGTGGCTATGAAAGAAGGGAATACTGAATGTTACGTCATGCAGAATACACTCATTTACTTCTGATCCTCGTGATCAACGCTGCAGGAGAAGTGAGATACATAAAGTTGACAGTGTGAGGACAGACATGCTGGCAAAACTCTGCAACTACACAGTGTTACCAGATAAAATGGTGCTGCGGAATCGAAAGTGTAGTACGGACTTTGCCACAGTAGCAGACAGCTGCTAATTTCGGACCATGACCGTGGATTACACTTCGGTCAGTGCTGGTTAAGAGTGTTGCAACTGTAAATGAAAAGCTTTGTTTGACAGTCTTGTGCTGATGCTGTCTGAATAAATTATGCCATTGGATAAAAAGCGGTTTAGTTTTGAGACCTAACCCACAAGGGGAGAAGGCACAGTGGTCTGCTTCAGGAATTCCAAGCAATAAAACACAAAAAGCAACCCAGGAAGGGTTCGAACAGCTACTTTCATGCAGAGACATGCATTTGGAATCTGTTCATCGTTACGGGGTCAAACAAGAGAGTAACATTACTGAAACAATGATCAGGCTACTTAGTATATAAGAGAGCATACAGATTTCAAGGAGGAAACGTATGAAGACGCAGACTTCTTCGTTATCAATATGTGCGGCATATCTTTCGTGTTAACGAAAGTAATATCCCGCTTTAACTCTTCTTACGTCTCAAATGAAATGAATGCCATGAGGAATCGAATATTTGTTGACTGCGTCTCTCCTTGCTTCCATCCGTACCAACATATTTCTTCATTCTCGTGGTAATCATGACATTCTTTTTGTATGCTGCAAAAGATTGCACGTGGACAAATTCGACATCGAGGTGCAAAGCGTTTGGTATCTTACATTATATTCAATTCGAATAAGCTTCAGATGTATTTTTACTTCGTTTGTATTTTTAGATGATTATGAACGTTACGGAAAATTATCTCACATGCTTTCTGTTGAATGAGAAACATTGAATGACCCGTTTTGCTTTCCCTACGTTGAAATGATATAATGTCGGCGTCAACTGCCTTCTTCCACGCCGGAAGCTGGAACTTGTATCATTCTGGATTAATGATAATTGAATGTCTCAAATGTAGACATAGCCCACAAGGCGACGTCAGAAACCATCAGGGGAGAACGTCGCATAAAAACCAAACGTGCGCGCGCGTCTCCACTCTGAAGGACCGTATCGGGGAATCACTGCAAGCATTTGGCTGAAGAGCTGCCTCGTAAGAGAATCGAGAAATGGCAGCGTCGTAGCAAGTATTTGTCAACACTCTGATAGTGCATTTACTTCCGGGTGTAGGCCGGCGTTACCTCGCTAAATTCACTTGACATTCGTTTTCCACATCGAAGACTCGTACGATAGAATCCACTGTAAGATGAGACACTTAGAAAGTATAATTAATTTCTGGACTCCAAGAACGGTGTTCTTCACATAAGTAACACCTGTTTGTGTGTTTTAAGGTTGCGTTTTGAGGCTCAGGCAACATCGCAGTGACTATCGTCCGTCTGTGGTCGCCAGTGTGTCGTTAGCTCAGAGGTTATTCGTCATATTGTGGCTTTTCTAACGCGGGACATTCTGAATCGGAATACTCCCCTTTCATTATTAGTTCCGGGACGTGACTATTTTCCTCGGACAAAGACCAATGCTGTGAATTGGATTCGCGGACATGCCATTCACTACCTAGTTGGACAAACTGTAGACTCTGTACTCGATTTTTGGACATACCTCAACGACCGTCATTATGTCGTTGTCCGCCACCCAAAATACAGACAATTTTTCTCGAACTTCCTTGGGAGTGCTTTCCACGACCCGCCTCGCAGCTGGAATGTGTTAAGCCAAGAGTGAAGGAGGTTTCCAGTTTGAACCAATGAACATTTCTGAACTACTGAACGGAACACACCAATTTCGAGAAGACGTGACTCAACATATTACCAGCGGGGCGCAGAAGGCGTCTGATCAATTACACACCAAAAATAAACAAAACAAAAATCAAAATCAAAATAAAATTCAGAAAAACGAAGATTTTGTTTTGTTTGTAATGATAGCCCTAACCTTGAATTCCCATATTTCCCCTGGTATATAGGCAGTAGAGGTGTACAAATTCCCCTTGCAGCCTGCTTGCCCCTAACTCCTCTGCAACCATTCATGCAGGTCAGCCTGCCGCGACGCAAACACAAGAGTGCGCGTGTACTGAGGCATAGAGGGTAATGCGGCCGACTTGGGCTCCCGCAAGCCCGAGCTACCTGAGTTCCTGCAGGCCTGCCAAGCTTCACGGGACCCGCTCAGCCTGCTGCGCCTGACAACAGGTTTCGCTGTCAAGCTTCCGTGACTAGAGTAGCCAGGTAGTTAGCCCGCAGTTCATTTATCACAACGGTGGGGGCAGCACAACGAATAGGTCGAACTTTAGTGAGATTGAAAAAAAATTGACAACTGGCGAATACATGCTGGTAACGAAACAGAGCACAAGTGCCGCATGGGAGAAGTTTTCGTGTGTTTACGAGGCCGCTTCAAATAAATCGGTAGGTGTGTCTCAATGCAAATTATATAAAAGGCTCTGAAGTACTTATTCGGGAGTCTCGAGTATGCTACGACATGTGTGTGCAAATTTGACAAGCAATTCCCTCACTCCGTAAATATCTTGAAAGAGGACAAAGCTCTAGTGGCCGAAAAGTGCGTCGAAATGTGTGCTAAGGTCCTGAGACCTTTTAGCAGTATAGAGGGAGAAGGATTTCATGGTAACCCGCAAACGATGTCAAAAACTTTTGTAAGGTACTCTATTCCATGCACTGTCCGAAATATTATGTAGACAGTGATGTTCCTCTTGATGCTCAAGTGTACAAAATTTCTATAAGATCGGAATAAAACTGTAGGTTGGTGTAGAAGTGTGTAAGTAAAGTACCCTCCGCCATGCACCATTCAGAATTTTAAGCAGACAGCGCAATTCATTCAGCTTTGAATATCAGGTGTGCCAAATTTCATCAAGATCGGAACGAAAACGTACAATTTGTCGAATTCCGTTAGGTAAAGTAACCTCTGCCATGCACTCTACAAAATTTTATGTAGACTGTGACCTTCCTCTTGGTTTCGAGGTACAGTGTGCAAAAGTTCATCAAGATTGTATGCAATACAAACACACGGACACAATGAAAACGCACTTTCAGTTTTTCTGAAAGTTCCCAATTTTTCGGTCGATTTTCCAAAAATTTTATTTCATAAAAACCTTGTCCTAAGAATTACGAACACAACAAAAAAAAATTGCCGAATTGGTCCAGCAGTTCTCGAGTTTTACGCTTATCAACACATTTGGCAATTCATTTTTCTTTATATAGATAATAAGCACGAAATATACGCGTAAAGGAAGAATGTACAAATAAAACTCAATATTTTTTACCTGAAATTAATTTGTCTTTTGGTGCTCAGGTAAAATAAAAACTTTTAATTAACGTTCATAATACGACAATGTCGCGTGCAGACTAAACGGCTGCGTAGCGTAGCTCAGCAGTAATATGGGCAGGCAAGCAAGTTTCTCGCATCCTGCACGGGTTGGGTTCTGCTTGGCTTGGCCGGGAGTGAAGCAGCCTGCCCGTTCTGTTGACAACGCACCGCGGCCTGCTCGCCTGGCCACCGGGCAAGCATGGGCGGGTTAAAAGCGGAACATGTACACCACTGATAGGCAGCTCTTGGGGTAGGTTTAGTCAGGAGCCAACGCCTGAAGTGGACCAGATTTTTTTTTTTTTGTTATAGGTTGAAAAGTGGCGGTGGCACTTAGTTTCTTTTTTTATTGCCATTTTCCTAAGGGCTTTAAAATAAGAGAGAAAAAAGGGGTAATCGTCAAAAAAAGTAAAAGAAAAAAGCAAAATAAAAAAAAGAGGTTCCCTTGTGCGTTGCGGTGGTCGTACTGTATGACATAGCAGTTCCAATCTCGGTGGAAGTCGCTGACTACAACCTTCTATTTTCCATTTTAATTAATGAAGTTGCAAACGGCTAGTAAAAATTCTTTATACGAAATCTGAAGAATGCCTTTAAACATCAATCTTCGTCCGATTCGACTTAGTAAATTAAGTTAATATCATGGATGTCTGCTTTGCAAATGCCAAGGTGCTTCACTGTAAAATAGATCCTGAAAATATTCAAAGCGACTGTCAACGATATAAATTTGAGTTTTGTTCGACATATAGGTCTAACATGTCAGAAGGTTGTTTATGAAGTGCACATGTTGATTAATATAGTTCCCCTCTTCTAAATTTTTGCAATAGCATTTAACTGTAGACGTTTTCTAACACCGGCGTTAGCAATTCCTTTCCGTTCTCTGAAACCTCCAAAACGACAAATTTTTCTGGTCTAAATCTGATGACCTTACCTATCACTTCCGATCAACATTAAATACTTCATGAACCCATACATGGAACTCCAAATGTGCAGTGTTGCTGCACTGCTACAGAGCATGCATTGCAAGGTATTCACACAGTTTATCGCATAGATTTACCATAAGGAATGAAACAAGAACTGTAATACACTTTACACCACAGACGCTCACCCCGGCTTGACGAAAACATCCGAACATTGACCAAAAGTTGCACAAATAATTGAGTTTGAAAGGAAAAGAAACGAGGTATGAAGCATTTATAAATTCATCGAATGTAGCGAGGTGGTTTAATTTCGTCCCAGTCTATAAAATTAATTTCGGGCCATACTCAGCTCTTGCCGATTAATGTAATATAATACCCGCCTACTAATCAGGGCGTCTGTCTCCGTTGCTTTTGAGCGTGAATGGAAATCGTAGAAATTTTCTGTGGAGCAACATTTAATAATAAAGCATTTTAAATCATCAAAAGCGATGAGCGGGAGCAGGCGCTTTCGATAAAGAACGGGGGAGTGCAGCGCCGCTGCTGTCGCCACGGCCGCTGCCGGTAGCCAGCAAATGGATCCCGGAGCTTTGCCGCATACGGCGTCCAGAGGAGGACAGTCTGCAGGAAATCTGCCGCAAAATCGTTACTGGATAAAATTTTGATATCGGTGTGTCAGAAAGCGAAATAGATTGAATCTGCGCTACCATTACATTCACGTCTTCAGCATTCAGACAGAAGAGGCTATAAAAATGTTTTGTGCCAGCTGCTCTCGATCCACTGACATTACGAACAGAAACAACGCACGCTACCGCTAGACCACAGGCGTAATCAGCCTAGTGTTTCTCTATCATGGGACAAGTTTTCCTCCAGGAAGTGCCGCAGTCTGCAGTGTTGCCAGATTGTGCAGATAACCGGACTTAGAGAATTAGCGAGTTGGCCAGTTTTATTGTCCCATGTCGCGATCGGCGCGGACTTAGCCTCTGAAGCGGCCGGCCGCCGGTCGAGTTTTATGTCAAAGAGTGTACCTGCAGACAAATAGAATACCGATTACGCAACTTAATTTTTATATGACAGTTAAAAGTTTGTGACTATTCCTCGTGTTGAGTATTACAGATAGCCCACTCCTCTGCGGTGGTTACAGTGACATCCTCGCTACATTTTTGAGCAATATCTACCAGCCGATTATGCTATCTGGTTACCAGTACCTTAGAGAACTGCTTTGTAGGTGTGGATATGTCATCAATCAATAAAAGCTGCGTTCTTTCTCGACGCTAGTTACCAAAGAGGTAGCACAGTAGTTAATGCAATGGACACTCTCCGCTTAAGGCGCATGTCGTAATTGGGTGCTTTGTAATTTACTCGGTCGCTTTTCTTCCCTGTCTTTTCCACATTGTTCAAATGTGTGTGAATTCCTATGAGCTCAAACTGCTTAGGACATCGGTCCATAGACTTACACACTACTTAAACTAACATATGCTATCAACAACACACACACCCATGCCCGAGGCAGGACTCGAACCTCCGGCGGAAGTGGTTTTCCACGTTCAAAGCTTGTGCTTTGTCCCTATTGGTATCGACTTCGACGGGACGTTAGATTATAATCTTCCTGTTTCTTTATGTCGCCGTTCTTTGGGACTTAACTCCAGTCGGATTTACCCCACTGTTTACTGTTCGGACTTTAATTTCAAAGAGCCCGCATCTCGTGGTCGTGCGGTAGCGTTCTCGCTTCCCACGCCCGGGTTCCCGGGTTCGATTCCCGGCGGGGTCAGGGATTTTCTTTGCCTCGTGTTGGCTGGGTGTTGTGTGCTGTCCTTAGGGCAGTTAGGTTTAATTGGTTCTAAGTTCTAGGCGACTGATGACCTCAGCAGTTGAGTCGCATAGTGCTCAGAGCCATTTGAACCATTTTTTTTTAATTTCAGAGATGTAAAGTTCAAACCCCAATTCGCTCCTTTTGATTTCGGATTTCCACAGTTTCCTCAAATTTCTTCAGACGAACGTCATCAATTAGAGTACAGCCAATCTTTCCCATACATATTCATCCGAATTTCTGTTCATCTCAATGTTCGCAACAAGTTAATTTCTAAACTTCTTTATTGCTAGATTTTTATTTTCGTCTGCAGTGTTATCAGATGTAGAAGAAGAAAGTTTCAGACGAACCACGTTTTCACAACTAAGTCAGGACAACGGAACACTGTACGAATTTAGGTAACAGAATGTTCTGGTTGAATTGTCCAGAAAGAAAGAGGCTTATAAAATAGAATATGTGTCTTATCGTCAGCAAATCTTGTGACACTTTTTTTGGGAAACGCAGTGTCGTTTTTTACCCCGATTCTTGTCACAAAATTAAGAGTGGGTTTCAAGGGGTTTCAAGAGATGTTCGTGGCAATATACGGGGTGAGTTGCGGAAGACGTAACACTCCTTTTTTTTTTTTTTTTTTAGCGGTGGTACAAACGGAGATACTGCAGCAAGTGCGTTTTTTTAATAGAACTGAATACTTTTTAAACTGCATTTGAGAGCTCTTGAGAAGACAATTACAGTGGTGTAGCGTTTGTTAATGTTAATGTTGAAACGTGTAGTTAAAAAATTCGAGATATGTCCTAGGATTTGAGAGCACGGTGGGCGGAGTCGACATCAGCGATGCAACCACCACCAAACAAAGCTCTCGTGCTACGCTGTGACAGAATGTCAACACATTTCTGCTTCAACATTAGTACAGACACGTACACCAATGAGGAGAAGTTGGATACACTACTTTTATATGCCATAAAAACAGTACAGTGATGTAGGACTATCCATCTGGATCGCCAGTGTCTAAGGCGTCAGGCAACTGCACGAATTATTAAGACGCTAGTGCGGACAGGCTGCTTGAATACCAAAAAGAGGACAAGAAATAAATTGCAGCTGACAGAGGACACGAAGAAGCCGTTCTGGCTACGACGCTAAAGAATCTGCACAGTAGTAGGCCTACAAGACATATTGCAAGGGAATATGGAGTCAGCCAGATGAGTGTCATTCGCATCTTGCCTCGGCAGAATTTCCATCCCTATCAATTGTCACTACATCAGGCACTCGTCGACCGTGATTTCGAACGTCGTATAGAATTGCATCGTTTTGCCCCTCAGCAGCTAAGAGGCGACCTTACCTTTTTCCAACATGTGCTCTTTACCGATGAAGCAACGTTTACTAACCACGCTTCTGTATATTCGTAGAACATGCACTACTTGGTAGCCGAAAATCATTACTGGCTTCGTCAGATGCAATATCAACGGTCGTGGAGAGTAAACATATGGTGCGACACCATAGGAAATTACATTGTGGGGCCCTACTTCATCTTAGGCGTTGTAAATGGACGTTTGTACGCACACTTTCTGACGAACATTCTGCCGGTTCTTCTGGAAAAGGTACCACTGGAAATTTGACCGTGGCTGCAGCACGACGGTTGTCCAGCTCACTCGTCCCGTGTTGCAACGCAAATTCTGAATGAGAACTTTCGTGGACGTTGGGGTGATAAGACGCAATTCTGTTGTTGTCAAATGGCCTACGAGTTCACACGATTTGACTCCTCTTATTTTCTTTCTTTGGGGCGCACAGAGATGCAGTCTATGATGAAGCCCCAACTACGCCAGACGATATGTGTGGTCGAATCGCCAGCGCATACTCTACCATTCACTGTAATTACATCTGTTCATCGTTCTTTCGAACGGAATTTATGTGCTTTTCAGTCCATAGTCAACTTTTGAACACATGCTTAAATAAAGAATAAAGTTATTTTTATGGAAGACAAAATTTATGTTATGTGATTTGGATGATTTCCATATTATTGTTAGTAAATTGTTTATTTCATTTACATGTGCATTGCAATGTCAAATAGGTCGACAGTGCGTATTGCACTTAGCGGGTAGCACTGTCATTACGCGCTTATGTTCCTTACGTTCAGCATGAAACGACGTTTCGTTAAGAAGAATATTTATTTTGTGGTGTACAGATGGTCACCAAAGTATTTTTAATAAAATATTTAGTTCAGTGAATCTGTCCCATATGGTATAATTTAGAGCAGTGTAGACAGAGACAGTTATCCGACAGCGCGTATTTTACGTCTAAGAAGCACACAGCCATATACAGGGAAAGATAGGCCAAATCTTCCTTCTAACATTTAGATATTCAATACAGTAGTTGCTTTTTGCAGCGTATAAAACTTTTTTATTTTTGAAGACTGAACAGTTGATGTGTCTGTTTCAGCTCACCAAATCTTGGAGGATACACAAATGTGAAAGAGTTTTCTTAAGCCCTTTGTCACACGCTAAATTCTAGTCTATGCCGTATTTCCATATGCACTATGTGATGAAAAGTATCCGGACAACCCCATAAACACACGTTTTTCATATTAGGTGCATTGTGCTGCTACCTACTGCCAGGTACTCCATATCAGCGAGCTCAGTAGTCATTAGACATCGTGAGAGAGCAGAATGGAACGCTCGGCGGAACTCACGGACTTCGAACGTGGTCAGGTGACTGGGTGTCACTTGTGTCATATGTCTGTACGCCAGATTTCCACACTCCTAAACATCCCTTGGTCCACTGTTTCCGATGTGATAGTGAAGTGGAGACGTGAAGGAACACGTACAGCACAAAAGCGTACAGACCGACCTCGTCTGTTGACTGACAGAGACCGCCGACAGTTGAAGAGGGTCGTAATGTGTAATAGGCAGACATCTATCCAGACCATCACATAGGAATTCCAAATTGCATCAGAATCCACTGCAAGTACTATGACAGTTAGGCGGGAGGTGAGAAACTTGGATGTCATGGTCAAGCGGCTGCTCATGAGCCACAGATCACGCTGGTAAATGCCAAACGACGCCTCGTTTGGTGTAAGGAGCGTAAACATTGGACGATTGAACAGTGGAAAACGTTGTGTGGAGTGACGAATCACGGTACACAATGTGGCGATCCGATGGCAGGGTGTGGGTATGGCGAATGCCCGGTGAACGTCATCTGCCAAAGTGTGTAGTGCCAACAGTAAAATTCGGAGGCGTTGGTGTTATGGCGTGGTCGTGATTTTCATGGAGGGGGCTTGCACCGCCTGTTGTTTTGCGTGGCACTATCACAGCACAGGCCTACATTAATGTTTCAAGCACCTTCTTGCTTCCCACTGTTGAAGAGCAATTTAGGAATGGTGATTGCATCTTTCAACACGATCGAGTACATGTTCATAATGCACGGCCTGTGACGGAGTGGTTACACGACAATAACATCCCTGTAATGGACTGGCCTGCATAGAGTCCTGATCTGAATCCTATAGAACACCTCTGGGATTTTTTGGAATGCCGACTTCCTGCCAAGTCTCACCGACCGACATCGATACCTCTCCTCAGTGCAGTATTCCGTGAAGAATGGGCTGCCATTTCCCAAGAAACCTTCCAGCACATAACTGAACGTATGCCTTGTAGAGTTGAAGCTGTCATCACGGCTAAGGGTGGGCCAACACCATATCGAATTGCAGTATTACCGATGGAAGGCGCCACGAACTTGTAAGTTATTTTCAGCCAGGTGTCCGGATACTTTTGATCACATAGTGTACAACGATCGTAGGTGAACGAGAATCTAGGTCTTAAGCTGGTTCAAGAGGAAATAAAACGTTATTCTCGTAGCGTAGGCCTACCTTCGGTATACAACTAAGCAGCTTGATCCGAGATTCCTGCTTGGCACTGTTTGCACTATGAGTGCCGCTTCCGGCCACGATGCTCCGACGTTCTAGGACATTTCTCGAATTTTTGTGCAACAGGTTTCAGTGTCTACATTAATAAACGCTATATCACTGTAATTGTCTTCTCAGGAGCTATCGAATGCAGTTACAACAAATATACGATTCCATATTAAAAAACCGTACTTACTACATATGTCAGTTGATACTAGTGCTAAAATCATAAACCAAACAAAAACATACGGCCTCTCGACGCTCTAACATGCCGAAAATCGCATTTCGACATGTGTAACTGTTCACGAAATAAAAGAGGTGTTATATCTTACGTGACTCACCCTGTATATGAAATACATGTTACTTGAAAATAGGAACTAATATTTACTTGATTTTGTGTTTTATGTAACAAGGAAATTAAAGAAAATAATTACTACATGGTTATTATTAGTGGAAACGCATTTTATCGACAAAGGGTTTATTTATTTCAGTCGTATATGAGCTACGGAACATTTGTTATGGAGCTTGTGATACGAAAACAGACTATTTTAATTTACTGAAGCTTCAACTGCAATCGTCTAAACGAATTTCATATGGAAGTGAAATATTTACTTATGAGATGAAAAAGCGCTCGAAAAAGACTGGTTTTGTTTTATGGTATCTAGAGACAATAGTATAAATAACGACCATTGTAGCTGTGAAAATACAGATTGCAGCGAATTTCAACTATCGAATACTGAAAGTCATTTTGAAAAATTACACAGAGAGTCTACAGTTTTACTGCTTGCATCAATTTTTTTAAAAAACGTAGTCTGTCGTAAATTATTTGGTAATTATTTCACACAAACAAGAAAGAGTGGTGGTACTCAGATCTGAGAAGTTTCCATTGCATATCTTCGTAACACTAAGCGTACCATTCCACAGAGTATACAGATAGTTCGTGCGTAGTATTCCTTGACGTTTTACTAATATGTTCAAATTACTTCGCCACACGCAGAGTGATTCACATAATTGTTGGCCGTTTTCATTCTTTATGGCGCTTCAGATTACTTCCATCCAGAATCCTGGCGCTATCCTAACACAACAAGTCCTGGACGCTAGATTGTAGGGCGACGAAGCAATGTTTGTGACCTTCCAGGTCATTAAAATTCACCCCATGCAATTTATGTTTCTGTATTTACATGGCAAATAAAGCAAAGCAGGCACAGCTGTTTATCTCCCAGGGCTGAAACGCTATAACGATTGCTATGAGCTCGTCATCTCAACTGTAATTCAAACAGATAGTACACGAAATGAAGAAAATGTTTATAGTATATTGGGCACGGGGAATGGAATAAGGCCATCTTGGACAATGTGTGTCTCGTTTAGGTTTTATTCACCGTGTGTACCTTGTTAAGAATAACATTGGCATGTATCTCCTTTTTGTTTCAAGCACCACAAACTAAACGATCTTTGTCTAGGGAATCAATCCAGAGTGTATGAGTCATGGAGGAAGATCTGCTTAGAACGTACTGCACACAACGCCCAGCGTGCATCGATCCCGTCTCACGGAGCATTTGTCCTGCTACTGATACACCTATGTTCTGTTCCGATAAGATACGTAATACAGCAACCTCCGCTTGTACCGACGGTGTAGATCAAGGACGACATACACCGCACAACACAGATGAAAATTTCTCTGCTAGCTTCATGTAGTCGCTGCGAAAAGTTTCGACTCGAACCTGAGAGACAGGATGATGGTTGCTAGGAAATCATTTATAGTTTCAAGTATTAGCATCGGTATGTGAAGGATATTCCTACTTAAACTGCACAGCTGTGATGATTCACACAGTTAAAACACATACACACATCAAAAAAGTTTTGCATCACCTCGGTTCCGAGAGTTCCGGAACCTGTACAGCAAATTGGAATAGAGATCAACATAAACATCATTTGTGTCCTTTTTACTGCTTATGAAAACCACACATTGCATGTTGTACCATCATAAAGCGAGACCTTCAGAGTTGGTGGTCCAGTCTGCTACATACACCGGTACCTCTAATACCCAGCAGCACGTCCTCTTGCATTGATGCCTGCCTGTATTCGTCGTGGCATACTATCCAAAAGTTCATCAAGGCACTGTTGGTTCAGATTGTCCCACTCCTCAACGGCGATTCGGCGTAGATCCCTGAGAGTGGTTGGTTGGTCACGTCGTCTATAAACATCGCTTTTCAATCTATCCCAGGCATATTCGATAGGGTTCATGTCTGGAGAATATGCTGGCAACTCTAGACGGGCGATGTCGTTATCCTGAAGGAAGTCATTCACAAGATGTGAAGGATTGTGGCGCAAATTGTCGTCCATAAAGACGAATGCCTCACCAATATGCTGCTGATGTGGTTGCACTATCGGTCGGAGGATGCCATTCACATATCGTACAGTTGCTATCTCGCCTTCCTTGACCAACAGTGGCGTACGTCGGCCCCACATAACGCCACCCCAAAACAGCAAGGAACCTCAACCTTGCTGCACTCGCTGGACAGTGTGTCTAAGGCCTTCAGCCTGACCAGGTTGCCTCCAAGCTCATCTTCAACGATTGTCTGGCTTAAGGCATATGCGACACTCATCTGTAAAGAGAATGTGATGCCAATTCTGAGTGATCCATTCAGCATGTTATTGGGCCCCATCTGTATCGCGCTGCATGGTGTCATGGTTGCAAAGATGGACCTCGCCATGGACGTCGGGAGGGAAGTTGCGCATCATGCAGCCTATTGCGCACAGTTTGAGTCGTAAGGCGACGTCCTCTGGTTGCACAAAGAGCATTATTCATCATGGTGGCGTTGCTGTCAGTGTTCCTACGAGCCATAATCCGTAGGTAGCGGTCATCCACTGCAGTAGTAGCTCTTGGGCGGCCTGAGCGAGGCATGTCATCGACAGTTCCCGTCTCTCTGTATCTCCCCCATGTCCGAACAACATCGCTTTGGTTCAATCCGAGACTCCTGGACACTTCCCTTGTTGAGAGGCCTTCCTGGCACAAAGTCACAATGCGTACACGATCGAAACGCGGTATTGACCGTCTAGGCATGGTTGGACTACAGACAACAAGAGCCGTATACCTCCTTCCTGGTGGAATGACTGGAACTGATCGGCTGTCGGACGCCCTCCGTGTAATAGGCGCTGCTCATGCCTGGTTGTCTACATCTTTGGGCGAGTTTAATGACATCTCTGAAAAGTCAAAGTGATTGTGTCTGTAATACAATATCCACAGTCTACGTCTATCTTCAGCAGTTCTGGGAACCGGGGTGATGCAAAACTTTTTTTGGGTGTGTATTAGCGCTCCTTAACAAAAACGCTGGTTGATTGGAAAACCAGGCACGGTAGAGTCACATTAATGTGACCACCGTCTGTGTTCGACATCAACATGCAATAACCACTCTCAGAAGGCGGGTAGCAGCACTAGGAGCGGAGGGTATACAAAGCATGTTGGACGAATTCTGGAAACAGTGCAGTCGTTGTCATTACGCGGAAACGAAAGTTTGTAAACTCTTTGGGTGCTGTTATCGATTCAAAGAAAAAAATCCAGGATTTGCTTGAAGCGACTGACGGATTCCAAGCAAACGTGAATACGGATGTGTGGATTCACTTTGGGGATTCTCTCTTTACTTTTCAAATGTAACCTGAGGACACTCTTGTCACCATATACACTGACGGAAAAATAATTAATGTAGAATAATGAAATTTCAGGAATACATTTGTGTAGGTAATACATTTAAGTGATGAACATTACGAGATCACAGATTAATGTAAGAGCGAGATAAGCCATCGCCAATGTGAAATGCTGGTGCATTGATAACCGGTGTAAACTCCAGAATGTTGAATGCACGATTGCAAACGTGCATGCTTGTGATGTACAGGTGTCTGATGTCAGTTTGTGGGATGGAGTTCCATGTCTTTTGCGCTTGGTCAGTCAATACAGGGATTATTAATGCTGTTTGCCGATGATGCTGGAATTGTCGTCCTATGATGTCCCATATGTGCTCGATTGGAGACAGATCTGGTGATTGAGCAGGTCAGGGCAACATATCGACATTCTGTAGGGCATGATGGGTTATAACAACGGTATGTGGGCCAGCGATGTCGTGTTGGAAAACACTCATTGGAATGCTGTTCATGAATGGCAGCGCAACCAGTCAAATCACCAAAAAATGGTTCAAATGGCTCTGAGCACTATGGGACTTAACATCTTAGGTCATCAGTCCCCCAGAACTTAGAACTACTTAAACCTAACTAACCTAAGGACATCACACACATCCATGCCCGAGGCAGGATTCGAACCTGCGACCGTAGCAGTCCCGCGGTTCCGGACTGAAGCGCCTAGAACCGCACGGCCACCACGGCCGGCTCGAATCACGAGATTGGCGTACAGTTTTCCAGTTAGGGTGCAGAGGAAATCCACGAGAGCGCTCCTGATGTCATGCGAAATAGCACTCCAGATCATAGCTTGAGATGTAGATCCAATGTGTCTAGCACACCGACAGGTATGTTGCAGGCGTTCGACTGGTCTCTTTCTAACCAACACATGGCCATCACTGGCACTGAGACAGAAGCAGCAGAAAATACAATGGCCTCTACCCTGCCGTCCAATGAGCTCTCGCTTGACACAACTGATGTCATAAGTGGCGGTGCTTTGGGGTCAGTGGAATACACGCTGCAGAGCGTCACTGTGGTGCCAACTGCTCCTTAGTTTGCTGCTGCAGATGCAGTAAGATGTGCCAGAGCCATATGCCAAACATGATGGTCTTCCCTCTCGGTAGTGTCATGTGGCCATCTGGAGCCCGGTCTTTTTGCAACTGTACATTCTCGTGCAGCCATGTACAGTGATTTCTGTGATATTGCAGAAGTAACATCCATCTTATCGTAGCCTTATTACACGACCTCATTCAAACTCAGTGAGTTGTTGATAATGACGTCTTTGCTGTCTTAAAGGCGTTCTTGACCAACATCAACTCATCATCTCCAATCTTAAAGGTAACTAACACTCACGACCTATATACAGCGTATATTTAAAGCAAACCTGATTTACAGCCTCATAGTGACACTTATTAGTGCCACTTTTATGCGACTGGCGCAAAATTTGAATAGTGATCACCTTAAATACGTAGATACACGTCTGCCAACTTTCGTTTATGGCCCACAACTCCTTCTTGGCGAGCGATTTTTTTCCGTCACTGTACAAACGTTTACATGTACGTGATAAGTTGACTCACAGGAGAAACAAATCTCTTCTAGAAACTCATTGTTTGTGTCAATCTTGGCCAACATAGCTACTGAAAATTGTTGTCCATCTGCTTTAGTGCCGGAACAGCTGCACCTTGAAGGCGTAAGGACATAACCTATTACGCAAAACTTTGGCCACTGCAGATCGTGACATTTCCGACTCTCTGACCACCGTACAAACGCATTTTTTCGGGCTCATTGCAAACGGTTGCCGTAACTTGTCCTAATTGCTCGATCCTGTTGTTTAGTGATTTCCCTCCATACTGTGTCCGAAAGTGTCGTTCGACTTGGATATCGCACTTAGTCTCTGTGAACCAGGCTACACACTGAACTTTCTCCTGCACCGTTCGCATTTTTCGTTGAATTGCGGCACCTGAAAAAAATAATTAAAAAAAGACATCATGAGTTATCCCGTGACATGATGAATTGCATGAATTACAGACCCATATCACTGACCTCAATTTGCAGTAGGATTTTGGAACATAGACTGTACTCTAACATTATGAATCACCTTGAAGAAAATGACTTATTGATACATAACCAACACTGATTCAGAAAATATCGTCCTTGTGCAACACAGCTACCTCTTTTTTCCTATCAAGTACTGAATGCTGTCGACAAGGGATCTCAGATCGATTCAATATTCCTAGATTTCCAGAAGGTTTTTGATACCGTCCCTCACAAGCGACTATTTATCAAGTTGCGTGCATATGGAGCATCGTCTCAATTGTGTGACTGGATTCGTGATTTCCTCCCAGAGAGGTCACAGTTCGTAGTGACAGACGGTAAATATCGAGTAGAACAGAAGTGATATCTGGCGTTCCGCAAGGTAGTGTAAAGGCCCTCTGCTGTTCCTGATTTATATAAATGATCTAGGTGATAAAACAGCCCCTTTAGACTGTTTGCAGATGACGCTGTAATTTACCGTGTAGTAAAATCATCAGACGATCAATTCCAATTACAAAATGATCCAGAGAGAATTTCTGTATATTGCGAAAAGTGGCAACTGGCACTAAACAAATAAAAGTGCGAGGTCATCCACATGGTTACTAAAAGAAATCTCGTAAATTTTGGGTGTACGATAAATCGCACAAATCTAAGGGCTGTGAATTCTATTAAATACCTAGGAATTACAATTACGAGCGACTTAAATTGGAAAGCCCACATAAATAATATTGTGGGGAAGGTGAAACATAGACTCCGCTTTGTTGGCAGAACACTTAGAAGATGCGACAAACCCACTAAAGAGACAGCCTACATTACAGTTGTCCGTCCTCTGCTGGAATATTGCTGCACGGCGTGGGATCCTTACCAGGTAGGATTGACGGAGGGTGTCGAAAAAGTGCAAAGAAGGGCAGCTCGTTTCGTGTTATCGCGCAACAAGGGTGAGAGTGTCACTGATATGATACGCGAGTTGGGGTGGCAGTCACTGAAACAAAGACGGTTTTCTTTGCGGCGAGATCTATTTACGAAATTTCAATCACCAACTTTCTCTTCCGAATGCGAAAATATTTTGTTGACACCCACCTACGTAGGGAGGAATGATCATCATAATAAAAAAAGATTTAGATGTTCCTTTTTTTCACGCGTCAAACGAGAATAGAATGGTAGACAAGTAGTATGAAAATGTTTCCAGAATGAGATTTTCACTCTGCAGCGGAGTGTGCGCTGATATGAAACTTGCCCGCGAAAGGCAAAGGTCCCGAGTTCGAGTCTCGGTCGGGCACACAGTTTTAATCTGCCAGGAAGTTTCAGTATGAAAATGGTTCGATGAACCCTCTGCCAGGCGCTTAAGTGTGAATTGCAGAGTAACCATGTAGATGTAGATGTAGAAAACCAGATGTTATTATCTAGTACAGTTGTAAAGTTTTTAAAGTCTAAAGTTGTTATGGGGACCGTGTATATAGAGCCCATGTTGTGGCCTCATTGTAGTTCATCAGTTAGTCTCTGACTGCTAGAGTGGGTACATTCTCTCGTGTTATTAAACAGTTCTCTATAGCAGGAAACTGACTTTTCTTGTTGTGTGGGGACACAAGGAGAACTGGATGCTGAAACAGTCGAAAGCTACATTGGCCATTCTCGGCTGGCTTTAGGCTGCTGCGGTGGGGTGCGGTAACGTCAAACACCTATGGCGAGACCTTAGCGCCTTCGGCGCCTCTAGAATCGTATAGAAACACTGAACTGTTGCGTCGTCCGATGTACGTGAGCTGACTGGATCGTCCTCCCCTGAGGTTGAATGGCAAGCAGTGTTGGGTTCGCGAAGCGCTGGGTGGAAGGAGAATTTGAGCACTGGCCACAGGATTGTTTCCTCACGTGTTAGCAGCAGGTACGAGTATAAGGTGCTGCTCACTGACAATAAGATATCTAATCCAGAGCAGGACGACTCGCCTTTTGGGTCTGTAGCCGACATTCCTGCAAAGTCTGGACAAGCACGAAGTGTGGCTAGATTAGTCATTGCGTGCTCCACCATTAAGACTGGTAATGGACCATTTCAGGAAAAAAGCTAGCAGATCGAGAACGAAGTTCAGTGTGCACTCGGTACAACTGCTAAAGGAATATGGTATAGGCTCTGCAGGCGGTCATTGAATGCATTATTAGCAAACAGCTGTAAATAATGTGTCATGTCAGCACATATGATCCGTACCGCCTTGGTTCATAAACTATCCTCTGTTCTTTGAATTGGTTACTGGAGTGATGAAGTCTGCAAGCGGGGTAAAAGTGTGGCTTGCTGTATCCAGCATTATACAGAGTGATTCAAAAAGATGGACGCAATATCTGTTGGTTATACTTCCCGCACTGTACACTGTAAGTAAATTCTGTCAAGAGTGTTTGAAGGACGATGTTGTAAGGTTTCAAATACTACCGCTAGAGTGCTCCATCACCTGCCAATAGCATACACCGCGTCAGTTGTAAATGAGTCCTATGGAAAACAAGCGTTTTGCAAGTTTAGTAAAAGCGGATATGTGACTGCGGTGCAGCGTGCGTTTGGCGTTAGTTTAACGTTAGATCCCCTAAGAGGAAGAGCACTGACCGTCGGAATAAACAGTTTGACGAAATTAGCTCTGTGTGCAAAGGTAAAACCACAGGCCGACAACTTGTATCGGAGGAGCACGTAGAGCGCATTCGAGTGAGTTTGAAAGTAGCCCAATGAAATCAACCCGTAGAGTGAGTAGGGAACTGAGACTGCCGTAAACAACTGTCTGGCCTCTACTGATTTGCCGGTTAGAGTACAATTCATACCATTTACAACAGGTACTAGCTTTTTGCGCATATTATAAGGTAAATTGTGTAGAATTTTTTGATGGCACGCTCCGAAACATGGAAGAAGACGAATTATTTCTGTCTGGTGTAATATTTAGTGATCAAGCTGTGTTTCACCTACGTAAGAAAGTCAACAGGCACAAAGTTCAGATATGAAGGCTACAAAATACCCATGTAACATTGGGACATGAGCAGGTCAGCCCCTTGGCTAATGTGTTTTCGCCGTATCGTTGACTAAGATTTATAGAACTTCTTTTTTGACGAAAATTCGGCTGCAAGCATCTCAGAATGCTGCAAAACTGGCTTGTTCCTCAAATGAATGAAGATTATGACGATTACATTTTCCAGCAGGACGGAGCTCCACCCAATTGGCACCTGAGCGTTCGACATTTCCTGAATGAGTCTCTATCTCAACGATGGATAGTTTGCATGGGGAATGGAGATTTAGGGCTTCACTTCTGGCCACCGAGGTCTACTGATCTCACACACTTCGAATGTCGAATGTTTCTTGTGAGGTTTCGTGAAAGATGCAGTTTACGTAACACCTCTTCCCACAGATTTGAAATACCTAGGAAAATGTATTACTGCTGCGATAAACTCAGTGACAGAAGACATTCATCATCTAGCGTGGGACGAATCCAGCTACCGCCTAAATGTTATCCGAGCAGCCGGAGGAGGGTACATTGGTCATCTGTAAGATTCCATGTATGTATAACCAAATGTAATTCACAGAATTAAAATAAAACATGCACTGTAGTTCTGGAAGTATAGCCAACTGAAACTGTGTCCATCTTTTGGGAATCACCTTTTATACTCATTCTATCGTACCCTTCTGAGTGCAGAGATCCTGTGACGATTTCAGATTAGGATTTGTTGACTCTGTTACCATATAGAGCCTATGGGGCCTCCTCAATAGGACAGCCGTATAATGTTCATAGGAAGCGGCTACTCCGGTAGCAAAGTACATATGGTCAGACCATGGGGTGTTTGAGGTTATAGGAACCCATCAGTTGGCTCGAAGATGAATTACAAGTCCTACTCGGAGAAGGGAGTGAGTCGCAACATTAATCAAAAAGGATAAAATTTGTCCTTCAGGATCAGACGAGAAAATGTTAATGCGTTATTTGTTAATTGTACGTGGGTCTATGGTAAGGTCTCAGAAATAGTCTCACTTACAATGATTATAACGCCCACGTAGTGCTGGGAACAGAAAATAGGCCAAAACAAGTGGTGAATAGCAGGGAAGTCTTACATTTCGACTTGAGTACACAAGATAACAAAAAAGTGTCCCACATTCGTACAGAAAATAGTAGCGATCAAATATAGGAGAAATCACTATAAACATGTGTCTGGAAACAATTTCTTGTTGAAGTTAGAGAAATTTTACCTGCGGCGAGGAAAATCAATACTAACTGGTTTGGTTGTGTGCCTGTTGACGCTCATTGCTCATGTCTTATTATTTATGTTTATATTTGTACTTTGTCCTATTGCTGTGATGATGTGAGATGCAGACCATACGGCTGTCTCCTACTTTAGCCGTTCTGTACGTACTGTTCTGAGGCTGTGCTGGCATCAGAACAGGATCAGTGATTTCATGTAGTGTGAAAGACGTAAACAATGAAATCGAGCCATATTATTCCGCTCGGTTGGGAAGATGCTCTGCTATGTTTTTGCCAATTGAGTTATCGACAGGCCGTTTCATTTATGCTGAACGTAGTTCTCAAGAACGCATTCCATGTGAAAAAAAATTAACACCTAGCTACAACGCTTGCAGATACGGGATCATCCACAACAGGAAGACGGTACTGCAGAATACCCCACATAGTTTGTACTCCAGGTATGGAGGAACGAATTCTACCACGACTGGAAAACGATCTGAAACAAATGAGGAATAGAGCTGCCGGTGGCATAAACAGCGCCCTTGGTTACTTCATCCAAATCACATGTGTAATTTCTCACACTACAAATCACTATACCACATTACATTTCTGTGAATGGATTCTAAGACTTGAGGTTCGTAGATGATTGCTTGCATTTTATTTATGAATGAAACAGAATATACAGAGAGTGGGATAATATGCATGGCCTGGATTGAGACCTTTAGTGTTGTCGGGATGAAGGAGCATGGAATATGGTGAAGCAGAACAATCGGTATGATGGGCGCTAATGATACAACATTAGTGGAACAAGAATTTATTCGTAATGGTTCACGATCGTGTAACTTTCACTGTGTCAGCGCCCAGGACATTGACAGTACAGCACACTGCCTTACGACCTGCTGATGCTGTCACAGAAAACTCCAATGGACAGCATCCTCAACGTCCAGCTCATGTAATCACAGTGTCGGGTGGGTGGCAGGCCTCGTGGTTGAATGGCGCAGCCTGTACGACAGGCATGGTTGACCAGGACAGCGACTGCAAATTACCAGAGCACTCTCGTTGACGTCGAGTGCGGTGTGCTCAGGCAAGCTTTCAGCAGCTCTGCATGATGTGGAGGTGGTCCACAGAATAGCCCTTGTACTAAGGAAGGTTGGGGATGTTTTTTGATGATTTTTTGCAGGTACCAGTCAGGGGCTGTGGCAGTTAGTGAGCCACCTGAATACTGAAACAGTTGGTCATTGCACCAAGACCAGTAGTTCAGCTCAGTAAGGTGTTGGTAGAAGTCTGCAAGTCTTCTCATCAGTGGTCGTGAGGTCAACCGCTCATAGCGACTGTGTATGGTTGGCCACACAAGTAGCTGTCTCAGACACAGAAGTTATTCTGGCGAATGGTAGCAGCGCATCACAGGTTCGGCCTTGTAGCTGCTGATTCAGACAAAGGCTCATAAGCCTGAGTATGTACTACTATTGGTTTGAGGCATTGACGTCATGTCAGGGCAGCAATAGCCAAATATGGCCTACTTTTTCAGGCTTATTAGCGGTCTTCAGAACCCCCCTATTTCGTAAGAATTGCAGTTAGGGTTCAATTTGTTGCTTTTCTGCCGTACCAGCAGGCTGATAAATGTTCTTGTGAAATTTTTACTCTCTCTTTCGAAATCAAGTTGTGCTGTTACAGTGACGTGATGTTTGCCCCTCGCTGAGGCCATGTGAGTTTACAAGTCAAACCTCTCACTCACGTGAGATGAAGCAATTTCTTCTTGGTTTGTCCTGCTTTCCACAACGTCGGCTTTCTGCCTGTCTGTCATTGTGATTGTGACAGGGGGCAATGGCATGGCTTGTCATGGCTTGGTTCTGGTCGGAGGGGACTTTGAGACAATTTTACGTTTGCCCATATGCATTTCTGCAGTATAACAATAAAGTACCACAGTACCTATATGTGGGTAGATGTGGTTTCTCAAGCAGTCACAGAAAAAAAAGCATTAGATTTGCTTTGGTATCAATACGTAGGTAGTAATTGCTGATGGCAGACTCATAAGACCCTATCATACTAGGGGTACTATGGCAACTCTACTGGTAGCGACACCAGACACAATTCATCGGACACAGTGGAGCCTCCTACACCTGTCTTCTACCTAATCGTGGCCGCTGCCTGTAGATCTGCCACCGCGAAATTCTGCCAGCAGTTCTGCCCACCTGGCAGCATTACCAGCGGAAAACATGGCGGCTTATGGCCAGTTCTGCACTAGGACACTAGCACAGCTGGCGCGTGCTGCCTGCAACCTTATGGGGTTTCCTTCAAATTCCACATGTGCACTATCGATAGTTATGACACTGAACCGTTTATCTGCGAGATTCAGGTAAGACCTGCAATTGGGGACAGCTCATCTCAGAACTACTCAAACTGCGAAATCGAAAAAGAAATGGGTTATGTATCATAAGATTCATAAACGGACTCTAGTTCAAAGAATAATCCCTCCACCCCTACACTCACATTCAGACTATTTACAATAACAGTTTCAGGACAATGAAGAACATGGAAATTATCTATTCTTAGTTTCCTCGCAACCTGTTCCCGATGCTCCAATCACAAGAACTTTACGACACAGGGAAAACACATTATTTACTGTCCATTGTATGGAAGTCTTCCTCAGAACAGTCTGGAGACCAAAATAGCACACCTACATCTCGGGCTACAGCAAGTGGTGCTAATGGATCCGAAACATCAGACCAGTAGAATTATTTTATTATATTATTATATTTAGAAAAATGAGATAGTTTGCCTACTTCTTGCATAAAATATTTGTAAATCGAGTTCGAGTTTATAATAAAGCGTTTTTCAAAAAAATACTGAAAAACCACTTACATCTAGACATTTCAGTTACAACAAAACTGTAAATTATCAGTGCAAACAACAAATAACCATCTACTGATTAGACAGATAATGGAAAGTTTTCTTCTCACTAGATGACTTTCTTTAAAGCTGTGTCATTTTCGAATAGTTCATCTGTGAGATCACCACTAACACATCAAATAAATGTACTGACATTCTCACAAAATTAAAAAATTTAACACTGTAATTTCTTAAATCGTCATACACCATATGAAATAGTCCGTTTATGACACCATCAGCAATGTATTCAGAACCTGCCTTCTCTTTTTATTTCAATGTCACTTCTATGTCCGTTTCAATACCGAGTTCAGAACAATGCAACTCCCTTGGTGTCTCTACTGGCATCTTGTGTTAATGGACCAAAGCGCTGCCAGCAGAGTTGCCATAACATCTCATTGTGGTAAGGTCCATAGACTAATGTACTTCACCGTGAGCAGGCACCATCCTGTTTTCCATGCCTTGTAGAACAATACGTAAGACAAAGGTTTAACTAACAGTGAATGGTTGAGAAGATCCAGTAACTACTTGATCGGTAAGATTCATAACTGTCATGACATTAAAAATACATTGATGTATTCCACACTCAGCAACAACGTGAACACGTTGCAGGAGCGCGTGTTTAATGAACGTGAACAAATGCAACTGCAGCCATTGTGTTCGAACGAGTTCGTAATTATTTGAGGGGGAGGGTTGGAGGACGTGGGAAAATGAGTAGTAAGCATTCCTGTAGTGTCCACAGACAGTTGGCTATTTTAAGACAGAATTTTCCATATCTCAACAAGTATTTGTTTCGAGACACGTTTATGCCCCTTTTATTCTACACTGTCCAATCACATTAATGTGAGCTCCTCTTAAGAGACCGAATAAACACCTTTTGCAGCATGGACCACTGAAAGACATGCAAGAAGAGAGTCAGAGAGGTTCTGGAAGGTACCAACAAGGATGTGGAGCCATGCCGACTACAGTGCTGTGGCCAGCTGCGGTAGGTTCAGGACCTATACCTAAGTAGTAGGGCAACAAGGACGTCACCCCAGTCTGCACTGTTCCCAAATTTATTCAAGATGGCGGCGATAGATATGGCAACATCGAAATTACATCATGGCGGGAATTTCAAATTTTGGCGGGAAAATAGGTCAATTGAGCTACATCCACTAACATAACGCCCTCCCAACCCCCTCCCCTGCCCAAGAAAATATTGGGAAGTTCAAATTTCAGCAGGACAATGCAACGCACCACGGCTACCTCCACTAACCTAAGAAAATGGCGGGAAAATAGATCACTTGAGCCACCTCCACTAACCCAAGTCGTCCTACTGCCACCTCTTCCTAGGGATTGGCCAGGAGAGCACTCAGCTTGTGCTGGGCTTCTGGAGAGAGAAAGGAGTGTATTTTATTTATTTTGTGGCAATTTATTTAGGGACGGATTTCATGTAGTTTATTTATTACACTGATACGAAACACTTGCTCTGATGTGCTTGGGGTCGCAATACACAGCCTACAGACCTGCAAACTACTCGTAAATTATCGAAGTAATGCAGTACACTGATATAGCAGACATGCAAACAATTCTTAAATTACCGAAATAGTGCAGTACACAGCATACAGACCTGCAAACTACTCGAAAATCATCGAAATAATGCAGTACACTGATGTGCAGTCACGAAAACAACTCGTAAATTATCAAAATAACGCGTGTAAATCGCTTTGCAGACACGCTCACAACGCTTCAACAGCCAGAAATAATGTTGTGCACAAACAATCAGCACATAAAAAACTGGAACACATCAGAGTCTCCCACACGCGCACATGCCGACGCCTAGCGAGCCTCCACCAGACAGATGAGTGCAGGGGCGCAAGCCATTGTTCTACAGCTAGTAGGTGAAAGTCGCATCTATTTTTGGGTATACAGTTAGAGATCTTCGAGTGTCATACTGATGCCACATGTCTGTGTAAATAAGAGCCAAGTCACCTTCTGGGCCGCACGCACATAGTCACAATTGCTGGCACAATACCTCTCTACCTATGGATACTGACATCACAGGGCGCGCTGTAGAAATCTGTTCCAATGCTTCCCAAAAAAATGGTTCAAATGGCTCTGAGCACTATGGGACTTAACATCTGAGGTCATCAGTCCCCTAGAACTTAGAACTACTTAAACCTAACTAACCTAAGGACATGACAAACATCCATGCCCGAGGCAGGATTCGAACCTGCAACCATAGCGGTCGCACGGTTCCAGACCGAACCGCCTAGAACCACTTGGTCACACCGGCTGGCAATGCTTCCCAGAATAGCACAGGGTGCGTTGTTCCTAGCGATCCTAACAGGACATGTGAGATGCCTCCAGCTGCACATGTGTTTACTGTAACTGACGTCTACCTGCAAGTCGAGCGTCAAGTGAGAGATGTTCACGCAGAGACTCACCATCGAAGGCATATCTAAAAGGTTCTCAATGCTATACTGACATCACATGTTGTTTCTGACGGGGTTGTTGGTGAAAGGCCTGGAGCCGTTGCAGTACTGCTGCTGCGATGAGCTGCAGCACCTTGACGATGCCCTGTGTCGTATCCATGGTTTGTTGAGCCATACTCAGCATTTTATCCACATGCTTATGACCAGTACTGGTAGGTCTGTCGCCTGCAGGTCGGATTCCGTCAGCGGTCACGACCTTCTGCGTCACGACCTGCAGCTTTCCAGGGCTGTTGAGAGCCACTAAGAGTTCTAAGTTGACTGTAAATTTCATTCTCAGTAGCGGCCGAAACTCCCAGTGTCGTGGCACTGATAGTTTTGTGGCCATCCGTGCTGTTTGTTGATGTATCCGATTCGAGAACAGGATACGGTTGTCCAACACTTCTTGCCTTCTTGCAGCTATTTGGTGTGCTTGAATGTCTCTTATCTCTGTAGTTGACAAAATATCCGGATTTATTGCAGTTGACGCAGAAGAGATTGTTATCACCCTTACGTAGAGTCGTGTTTTACCCCTGGCATCGGAAGCATCCGGCGTTTAGCTAGCAAGTTTTCGGCGGTTACGTCATATGCTGTGGTTCATGTAATTTTCCAGAGTTCTCTGCCGTACTCGTTATTGGTAGCGTTAACGAGGACCAACAGCACTGAAGACTTTGAGCGCAACTTTATAACGTTGTTGTTGAAGTTCTTGTTTTAGGGCATCGAGTGACATTTTCAGGGAAATTTCCAGTTGGTGTGATGAATGATAGGTAGCCCTAAATGTGTAAAAATGTAAGTTAATGTGGATGAATAGGAAGATGAAACCTGTAATGTTGGGATACAGCATTACTAGTCGCAGTGCTACAGTCAAATCGTTTAAATATCTGGGCATTACGTCGCAAAGCGATATGAGATGGAACGAGCATATGAGAACTGTGGTAGCGAAGGCAAATGGTCGACCTCGGTTTATTGGGATAATTTTAGGAAAGAGTGGTTCCTCTGTAAAGGAGACTGCATACAGGGCACTAATACGACCTATTCTTGAGTACTGCTTGAGTGATTGATATCCATAACAAGTCGGATTGAAGGAAGACATCGAATTAACTCAGAGGCGGCCTGCTAGTTTTGTTACCGATAGGTTCAAACAGCCCGTGTTATGGAGATGCTTCAGGAACTCAATTGGAAAATCCTGGAGGGTGCGACATTCATTTCGAGAAACGCCAGTGATAAAATTTAGAGAACCGGTATTTTAAGCTGATTGCCGAACGATTCTGCTGGCGTCAACATACATTGTGAATAAGGTTCACGAACATAAAATACGAGTCATTAGGACTCATACAGGGGCATATAGATAGTCGTTTTCCTATGACTAGAAGTAGTACAGGGGTACCCTCCGCCACTCACTCACCGTACTGTGGCTTGCGGAGTATCTATGTAGATGTAGATCTTGAGAGGGATACTACTGTAAACGAATATGAGTGGTTTTATGGCATCGTGGCGGAAGTGTAGAAGCCAATACCGCACTCTGCAATGACGCCAGCAACTCCAGGGTAATCCTCCTCTGAGCATAGCAATATTTTATGGATCAATAACGGTAAAGAGCTCCCACTTGCCTCATATACTGGTAGAGGAGGCCAATTACGCAAATCTGTAGGCTGAGATGTTGTATTTGACCACGAACGGCAAGTATACAATGTCATCAATATGTTGCAAGTGTCATTAGAGGTCAGAATAGTGTTCTGTGTACTGTCACTTCGAATGTGGGCAGTTTGTTGATGCTCATCTAGTGGATGCTTCCGTAACCAACGTGGCTGAAGTGTCTGGTGTTCGAATAGGCATAATGTTGGCTGACTGACGCATACAGGGGAAACGGGAAAACGTCATCCCCTGCGTCACAAGTGTTGAGTAATCGTGACGTTCGTTTATTGAGTACTGTAACGAAAAATAAGGGGACAACAGCTGCAAAAGTCAGTGCAGAACTGAATGCCGTGTTTGCAAAGCCAGTCAGCACCAAAACAATATGAAGGGAACTCCATAAGCAGAGGAAGATTCAGGGCGAATTTGAATTCAAAAACCGCTTATCAGTGATGCAAATACCTTAAATAGGAAAACGTGGTGTCGAATTTCTAAAACCTCGACTTTGGAGCGATGTTCAGATGAGTCATGTATCACACTGTTTCCAACCTCTGGCCGAAATTAATTCCCAAGAATGAGACATAGTGCTTGGTTCGATTATGATTTGGACAGTTTTAACGTGGTATTCCGTGGGTCCCATTGTTGTCTGCAAGGTCGTATAACTGTCAAAGATCATGTGACCGTTTGGCTGATCAGTCCATCCCATCGTACAATATTTGTGCCCCATTTGTGATGCTGTGTTCCAAGATGGAAGAGCCGTTATTGAGCCTTTGTGGTCTACTTTGGAGAGGGGTACGTTATCACTGCCCATCTCCATCTCCGTTACCTGAACTTGCCATTATTTTGCAGGAAGAATGGTGTAAGATTCCCTTTTAAACCATGCAGGGCCTTACTTAATCCATTCTGAGCTGATTGAAAGCTATTTTGAATGCCGACGGTTATCTTACATCGGTATGGGCATGGTAATGCGTTGTGTTTGGTATTTCCATATTTTTGTCTACTGCCCCCCCCCCCTTTGTATACGCTACCTTGACGCCCACTGTGTGGTATGTAGTGTCACAAGACAAGTTGTGATCGACGGGGGAATAGTACCATTGTCTATGAGTGATAACTAATGCTGGTGACAGGTTCCACACGATTAATTAAATCAGTCATGAAACAAGTTTCAGTGGCTTTCCTGAAAACCGAATCTCAGAAGGACGAAACAGATAAAATATGAACATTCTCATAGTCCACAGTGTTCACTGCCTGAATGTAGCACTCTTTTTCATTCTTCTTTTATTGATGTTATTATTTACTTTCTTAGAGAAAAACTCGGTGAACGATGAAAAGAATGAAAATAATTTTTAATACCTCTTTCACTCTCTCTTTATGAAGAACAAAACAAGAAGGAAATCTGACACATCAAGTCAAATAACCCACGTATTCGTGAGAGGTGATTTGAGTCACATCATGTCAATAACGTATACAGCGACGCCATGCAGCAATTACTGCCGACTGCCGAGTTTCGTTGGGTGCCTCAAGAAGAATGCAAGGGATCAGACGGAAAAATCGAGGGTACAGTTGCTGATTCTGATGTGAGGTATTTGTTGGCGACACAACTCAAATACCATTTGGTTTGCATGAGGTGCACGCTGAGCTGATTTGCTGTGTTTTCCAGAGTAACTAGTGCCGTGAGAAGGCTCCATCCCAGAACTGATGACAACACTGGGGGATAAGTGGAGTTACATTATTGACTATTCTAATCTACAGCAGTGTCTCAGATTGGGGATGAGACTAGTTAGGATCACTCAGGCTATCTCCTTCAACTAATCCCCCTCACTGAAGGAGTATATTGATTTGAATGTGACACTGAGGACTTCCGACACATGTTAATTTGAGAAAGAGTTTTTAAAATTAATGTATAATTAAATTTTTGGTAAAACAGTGGAGAATTTGAGGAAAGATGGTGAAATTTTTTTAGAGCCAAATGTGACTGGCGTTGGGGCATAAGAAAATTCATCGCCATATCAAATTTTAAAAGGGCAACAATATTCAATGAGATCTTTGTTGCTGTGGAGCTGGCAAAGGTTGAAGTAGAGTTCATGAAACCTATCTATGTGGGGATGTGCATTCTAGACCTATCCAAATCCCACATGCACCAGTTCCATTATGAGTTTGCGAAAACTCATTTCGCTGTTCCTAAATTACTTTTTATGAATACAGATAGCTTCATACATTAGTTGAAGAACTGCAATCATATGAAGTAATGAGGTGACATGATAAAGAATTCGACATGTCTTCATATACAGCCAATAATCCTTATGGTATTGTTCCACAGAAAAAGAAGGATGTTGCCCAAATGAAAGACAAGGTGACTGGATCACTAATTGTGGAGTTTATAGGTCTGCAAGCAGAAATGTGTGGATATCGCACATTGGAAGGTGCCACCCAGAACCAGTCTAAAGGTGTGTATCATGTGGCATCGACAGCCCTGTTGTAGTGTAAGAATAAAAGTATTTACACATTAGTTTTTAGCATAGATTTATATTTCTGAATACCATAAAGACCAGTGAATTTTTTGTTAATGCATTAGAAAACTACCTGTGCATTTAATATTACAACCAAATTCAACCTCAGGAACCAAATTGTATCTCAGGAATCAAATTGTATCTGTGAGAACCGAGTAAATGAAAAAATTCGTTACCATCCATGGTTGTTGCTTGATTTACAAAAAAAAAAACCAGTCCCAATTGTATATATAAAGGATATGCAAGACATAAATGACATTAGTTCTGAACATGAAGGTGAAGTTTAAGATGGAAGGTTACAAAATGTATAGAATGGTTGCATGGGATGAAGCCTGTTGTGCAGCACGAATTGGCTTATGGCAGCAGGAGACATATGACTGTGTCTGCTTCCAAAGACATAAGGCAAACATTTACTTGAAGAAAACCAAAGACATAGTATCTGAGCAAAACTGAATACTATAAAAGTTGGAACAGGGTGAAAAGATATACACAGATTGTGAAGCAAAAAATTCATTTATTTTTTGGTCCAACTTAAAATTAATTTAGATTTTCATAAGCAGACACAACACTGTTTTCACCACTTCTCCTCTTCTTCTTCTTCTTGAGTCAATCGGGAGTAGGACACCCATAGAATCCCAGCTCATTAATAGCAACAAACTTGAAGATTCGATGTATTGCAGCGTAGTACTATCTTTACGACGTTTCTCATCGAGCCATATACGTTATCTCGCATTTCTAGCTGCTTCTCCCACACAAATAATGATAAAAATTCAAAATTCAGGGTCGCCACCAACCCAAACCCTGCCTAACCATTTAGAAAAAAACAGAGGTGGAAAATTATTAGTTTAATTACTTTAATAATTTAATTACAAGTATGCAAATTTCTTTAAGTATCCAGATAAATAGCACTCCATGTCGTGCATGAAGCAACTTGATTAATTCAAGATTGGAAATCGGAGTAAGTGGGTAAGATCAACACCACAGAATTTATCTTTCACGTAGGTTATTTATTGTATCTAAGTATTTGGTTTCACATCCTAACTACACATAACTGGTGCCTGACTAGAAATATTTAAGCAAGAATTATGTGAGAATGTAACAGAGCACAATTTAACTACAGCAAGAAGAAACACAGAAAACGGGGGAGGGAGACAATGATACTATCATCTCCTTTACATTCATACCATAAAAATATCTCAGTGAGATTCGCATTACGCTTCTACGCATACACTACTCTGGGCAGAGGTTTAACCAATGCACGCTGTTGTGTGATAATTATTCAACATACCAACTGCGTCTGCTGCTTGCAAATGACCGAACTAGAGCACATGGTGCATTCCGAATCTAACTGTTGTGCTGCTTTGTAGAAAGCGCACGAAAGAACAGATATTCTTTCAAAAATTATAGCTCATTAAACAAGCAAACTGTTAAAATGAAGTCTATTGTGGTGCTGTGGTTGACCAGAAGGGTCATTGAGTACCAAGCACATGGCACAAAATCGACACACAAAGACGAAAGCAACTTCCACAAAATATAAGATTAAAAATCATTAAAAATCATACTCGCTTCGACACCGTATTACACTCACGTACGGTTGAAGTGATCCTAACCAGCTTTTCCTAATCAGATTTACCGTTTGAAATTCTACTTCATTGTTGTTCAAAATGAACAAAGTAACTTCCACACTTTTAACTCCAACACCGAAAAATCTCCTATTTAAAGCAATATAATTATGGCACATTCGGAAAAATAACTCGCTTCAGTTAAGCTGAAGTTCTTAAGTATTTCAAAAGTTAACCTTAACGAAGTCCTAACTCAACCTGCTTCCTATCACCTGAAACCCCCTTAAAGAGGTGCAATCCCTACTCACCAAGCGTCCACCGAAAAGTGCCACTTTCTCTTTCGAGATTACCTAGCTCCCCGTGCAGTGGAAGCTACCAGAGGGGTAGCCCTCCGTCGCCAACCTCACACACAAAAACAGCCTTCGACTAAGATGAGTAAACCTCTCTATTCAGGTATTGGAAACCTAAGTAGGTCACCTGCGGTCTCCCTAGAACGAGAAGCAACACCGTCTGCTCCCAGCAGACGATGACCAACTCAGTGTTTCCCACAATACAAAACCGAAACCCCAGATTAAAACACACATATAACATTCAACAGGGCTTATTTGAGTGCTCAGTCTTCTGGAAGAGTTCACGAATTGAGCTAAAATCAGGTATTAAAGTGAATAAGTTGTACCGAATTCGACAAGCGTCTTATGAAACGACTTCACAGAGACGTTTCAGAATCCATGTGATTTTATCCTCACTTTTGACGTAGGTTATGGTATCTGCGTGGTCCAAAAATCGAGGTGATGTCACTATATCTTTATAGGGTATATCAGGATCATCCCAGTGAATTCCATGATAGAAACGTGTTGACCAGTTTGCACTCCTTCATGTTTTAGCACACTTCACATCCTTGAAAGAACTTGCTGATGCAATGTTTGCTGAAAATATCTCTATTACTCTAGCATCTTCTATGTATGCTGTGAATGCAACATCTTTCTACATCTACGTGATTACTCTGCTATTAACAATAAAGTGCCTGGCAGAGGGTTCAATAAACCACCCTCATGCTGTCTCTCTACCGTTCCACTCTCGAACGGCACGCGGGAAAAACGAGCACTTAAATTTTTCTGTGCGAGATCTGATTTCTCGGATTTTATCGTAATGATCATTTCTCCCTATGTTGGTGGGTGCCAACAGAATGTTTTCACAATCGGAGGAGAAAACTGGTGATTCAAATTTCATGGGAAGATACCGTCGCAACTAAAAACGCCTTTGTTTTAATGATTGCCACACCAATTCACGTATCATCTCTGTGACACTATCCCCCCCTCCACCTATTTCGCGATAATACAAAACGAGCTGCCCTTCTTTGTACTTTTTCGATGTCATCCGTCAGTCCCACCTGATGCGAATCCCACACTGCACAGCAGTACTCCAGAATAGGGCGGACAAGCGTAGTGTAAGCAGTCTCTTTGGTAGACCTGTTGCACCTTGTAAGTGTTCTGCCAATGAATCGCAGTCTTTGGTTTGTTCTACCCACGAAAAACGCCTTTGTTTTAATGATTGCCACACCAATTCACGTATCATCTCTGTGACACTATCCCCCCCTCCCCCTATTTCGCGATAATACAAAACGAGCTGCCCTTCTTTGTACTTTTTCGATGTCATCCGTCAGTCCCACCTGATGCGAATCCCACACTGCACAGCAGTACTCCAGAATAGGGCGGACAAGCGTAGTGTAAGCAGTCTCTTTGGTAGGCCTGTTGCACCTTGTAAGTGTTCTGCCAATGAATCGCAGTCTTTGGTTTGCTCTACCCACAATATCTATGTGCTCGTTCCCATTTGGGTTATTTGAAATTGTAATCTCTAAGTATTTAGTTGAATTTACAGCCCTCAGATTTGTGTGACTTATCGCGTAATCAGTTTAGCTGATTTCTTTTAGTACTCATGTGAATAACTTCACACTTTTCTTTATTCAGGGTCAATTGCCATTTTTCGCGGCATGCAGATACCTTATCTAAATCATTTTGCAAGTCGTTTCGATTATCTGATGACTTTACAAGACGGTAAATGACAGCGTCATCTGCAAACAATCTAAGACGGCTACTCAGATTGTCTCCTATGTCGTTAATATAGTGCAGGAACAATAGAGGGCCTATAACACTTCCTTGGGGAATGTCGGATTTTACTTATGTTTTACTCAATGACTTTCCGTCTATTACTACTTTAAATATTAACTGTCTACACTCATCATCACAGAAACCCTGAGCGCCTGCAATGATGTGCACATATTGAGATATCACTGTGAAATGATCTGGGTATGGGGCAGCACTTGTTCGTTTATGCAGCTCGTTGCACACCAGTGAACCGGCAAGAGTTAATCTCATGCTCAGGTACAACTTGAGCATATGTTGCAGTATGTTCTCCAAAATTTGCCGAAGATTCAAATTCACTTCTTACGTCTATAGGTCCTGATTTAACTATCTCATTGTGTTATGAGCAGTCTTTTACGATGATTGGCACCAGCTCCTTGAATTTCCATGGGCTGAGTGGACATCCTTCCTCTTTGTAGTATGAAGCACGGAACCTTGAATACATGTCAAATACTAGACTGTATACATTTTCATTCCACTGCAGGTGTATATTATCATACAGGTAGAATTCGGAGTTCAGGTAGAGCTTGGCATTAATTAACTTGCAGCTGTCAAAATTAGTATAATCATTTGCTATATTCCCTCTTCTATTGCTCTGAAACGCCAGTATGATGAACCTGTGCATCTCCCATTAAGAGGAGGTTTTAATAGACCTCATTGGTATGATTGCATTTGGTAGCATTGGTACTCAAATACCTCCCATGAACGGAAAGATAACAGTAGAAATTTACTAGCATTCAGAACATTTAAAAGCTTCAAACATTGCTCACTCATTACAGTGGCGTGTGACATTTTCTATGTTATTTTATTGATGGTGATCTTCTTCTGCTCTTGAGCTCCTTGAATCTGTTGCACTCCATACCACAATAAATTCCTTAGCATTCAGAACAATTTGCAGCATATCCTCAAAGTATCCCATAAGCAATTTTAAAAGTATATATGCATTAAATCTCTTGTACTCTCCCACTGTTATATCCACAGATGAGCATCTGTGGACCATCCAGCATTTTCTAAATCGTTCGTATCCGAGGGAGAAGCAGAGACATACGTTTTAAGAGTTCATGTTATGCCTATAATGTGTGTATGGTCAATCTCGACCCCATTAAGTTCATATCGTAGTCATGAATCAGGAACACTAAAGCATTACGTGTAAGGTTCGATGCCACTCTATCGGTACCATCCCTTTTCATAAGTAATCCATGAAAATATATGAAACTCCTGTGCAGAAGGTTTAAAGCGTCTTGGTGTTGGCTGATAGCACTAATTTCATAATTCTTGTTAAATGTGGTTGATGCATAAGGTTTTTGGAAGTAGCATCCCTAGTGTGTAATACACTCGTCGTGTTACACTGGGCTAGGTATATCGGATGTCATCATTATAAGGTTTCAGACAAACCGATTTAATGAACTCGTAGTTTTCATATGTTATCACCTTGCAGTTCTCTTGTGAAGTGCCACACTGTGCATTGTCAATGTTGGTTTTATACTTTATGCCAGTCATGCCTTCATTGACAATATGGGGACGCTGGAGGCTGCTGTAACCCCTGACTGGTTGAAGCTCGCTGACGACGCTTCTGGTCCAGAAAGTTAAAGTTCATCGTTTCTGCTTCCAGCAGGTCCCGACTCGTCGAAGATCGACGCAGCTTCCAGGTTCCTGCACATTCTAGGTCATTGCTGGCTCCACTTTAGATGTTGCCGCACAATAGTTTCTTCGCCACAAAAGTCAACAAATTGATTATTCTTGTACACAATACGCAGCTCCAGACAGTCCCACGTCTGAACTGTTGCTGGGAGGTAAGTAGCGTTGGTAGGGGTGTCAGTGCTCTTATACACTGTTCCAACTGATTCAAAGAATCCGTAAATTGTATGAATTAATATATTGTTGCAATGATAGACTCGACACAGAGTGTACTCACTGGAAGTATAACCACTGCTTGGTCAGATCTGTAAAATTTATTAGGATTCATTTTCAAATCCTGTTCTTTTGTGAAACCCAGCAGCTGTCCTATTGGACATTTCTGGTTAAAGTCAGTCTTTGCACTCGTTGTCTTTTTTTCAGATTTCAGTGTATTGCTGTTTACACACAGCGCAATCCCTTTTCGTGACCGTTTTAAAACTTCGTTTAAATCGTCAATATGGTATGTACCAGGTTCTATTTCCACACTTTCTTTCCCACCATTAATTTCCGGATGAAGTTTATTGTTAGCCTCTGTGACATTTGGTATGCTGTTGTTGTATGTCTCTAGTCCAATCAGCGCAATATTCCACTCCTTGTTGCTTATATCAATCAGCGGGAAGTAATTCGCGTGTGTTACTGACGATCGTTCTTTTAAAGTCATAGTATATGACATTTCATCCTACCACCAATTGACAGGTGGATGTTTAATGCAGCTCTTATATATATATATATATATATATATATATATATATATATATATATATATATATATGCTTCTTCGTTAACGTTGTCTTGACAGCGATGAAAATTGAAGAACACACATCTTCTGTCGGTGAAGTGTCGTAGTAACTCTTCTGGTGGCTGCAGATCTCTAAATGAGTCGAAATACTGAACGTTAATTGTATTTATCTTAACATACGCCACCTAGTGGGTTTCAGATTTATCATCAACATCTAAATTCACAATTCCTCACTCTCTGTATTTCCAAATAGTCTTCAGTGATGTATCCTGCGTAAACACACACACGGAAACTTGAGTAGATCTGTATTTGAAAGCAGCCTGTCGGTAGGATAGCTGACAGGAATTTTTTTTATTTTTGAGAGACCCAGTCCTTTCTTGTCTGGTTCCAGGTATAATCCTTTTGCGATGACTGCTGCTTCCATCATGCTGTTATGTCTTCTTGATTCCTCTAGCTGCTCATGGGAGTTCAGTGCATTCTTCACTGTTCTGGCAATGGCCGCAACACCACCTGCCACTGAACCCGACACTGAGAGATTTGTAAGGGAAGGAATGAGGAATGGGATAAGTCTGCCTGATGTGTTGCGTATCAGCAGAACCCGGAGTGCTTTAACCAGTCCTTTATGCTTCAGGGCACTTTTAGCTGCATGCATCACTGTTAGGATACGATTTTTTAAACACCCCTGCCCTGGCTTCTTCTTCTTCTTCATCATCGTTGTCTTCTTCTTCTGTGCACGACATACAGTGTTCACAACTTGCCTGACAATCACATCCAAGCCCAACCTAATTTTGCCACTCGTGGTTTTATCAACTACAAATGCTGAATGCGTTGCCCCTATACCAATATCCTTCCTCACACATATTCCTTTGGCTTTATCAGCCCAACTTCGATCTGCAGTGTGACGTCCTGGGAGATATTTGTGTTTTGCGTATGCAGTTTCGTGTTTCAAACATGCCTCGCCAGTCAGGTTAATCCCTTTATCATCAGAAGCCAAACGTTTTTGAAGCTTTGTATCAGGTCCGCAGTAATTATATCCACAATAAAGTATGAGAATACCACCACCTCCCATAATGTGTCTCCTATCATGCATCTTATGCTACTGTGCTGGTTGTGCTCCATGCACCACAGCACATCGTGTGTGTCAGTCCAGATGTTTTGTGTTGCAGAAAAACCAAGCCATATAACTAGTGCTCTATTCCATCATCATCTTATGACATTCCCTATGAGAAACACATGCGATTATGAGCTCTTCTGCAGTTACTCGGTGTAAAATCATGCTGAAATTTCAGTGCCACTGCTACGCTTTGAGATATAAGTTCTGGGATTTGTTCTCTGCTCTTTGCAAACTGTGAATATTTCACTCTACCTTTTTGGAAGACTCCTCAAATGCTGTCTTGTGTTTTGAGATACATACCAAATCATTACATTATATTTCTGTTTACATGATCAAGCATTTAAATACAATACTACACTGTTTCCATGAGTCCATTATCACAAACATCGCTAGGTCTCATCTTTTCTGTGCTGTGTTTGGTTCGATTATACTGTTCAATTATTTTGGGAGGATATCTGTCCATTTGTATGAGCTGTGAAGATTAAAATGCATCCTTTTATTGTTCTGTTCAGACGTTCCACGATACTCGCCTTCAGGTGGGTGAATGCTGAGTAGTCTGCAGTGTTGAAATACCTATTCTAAAGCTCTCCACTGTGCTCAGTTTTAAGGTTGTCTGGGCATCAATTCATACCTGTCTGGAACAAACGCTCATACACTTATAAGACCTCTATTCTCATTTTTGTTTTAACAGATAATGCCAGGGAAATTTGGAGTGTGCATCAGTACCATTAAAATGTATTTGAATCCATTATTCTTATGTGAGTATTCCATCATACATGTATGGACAAGATCAGTCCGTCATAAGTCCAAACCTTTAATCACACCATGCCTACCAGGGAATGTTTTGTGTGCTTGTTTGTGTAATTATGGACCAGACATGAGTTACACATAATCATGGAATCATAAAGAACAGCTATCAAATATGCAAAGAATATTTTACATAATAAAAGAACCCTACCTACAGTGCAACCTGTATAGCAAGACAGTTACAATAGAGTGGATAAACAAGGAGCTAATACAAATGGTTCAAATGGCTCTGAGCACTATGGGACTTAACGTCTGAGGTCATCAGTCCCCTAGCACTCAGAACTACTTAAACATAACTAACCTAAGGACGCCACACACATCCATGCCCGAGGCAGGATTCGAACCTGCGGCCATAGCGGTCGCGCAATTCCAGACTGTAGCGCCTATAACCGCTCGGCCACTCTGGCCAGCGAGCTAATACAAGAAGACACAAAAATATTAAGTCCCTGAAATAGAAAAGTTTACAAATACAAATACTATGGGTTAGGTATGATGGGCAGGTGCCTGAAAGAAAGAGATAAATAAAAAAATACTAATACAAAAAAACATGCGTTCACTGCTACTTTTGGTAGATAAATCAGCAGTAACACTATTAGGCAAAAACTAAAGAACCTCCATCAGCACTAGGCCGTCAAATATCCAGGAAAAAAAATTATTTCACTACTCACAACACTGCATCACAAGGGAGCGTTCTTTGCATTGAAAGGGGTGGAGAGTGACTGTAGCGTCGATGCTGCGCCGACCGGCAGATGCGCAGTATAGTCATAAGCTCGCCACTCTCGCCTCGCGGTAATCTGTCCATTGGCGTACATGAAACATGATAATGACGGTCTCAGTGTTGTCCTAGCAATGCCTATCCAACTTACCCATAATCTGTTACTACTACAGTAAACATTACGATGTTCTATATGACATAATAAACACATACGCTATTATGAAGAAAAATATTTGGATCTCCACTAAGTTAAATTTAGTTGCTAAGTGAATGGTACAAAAATTAATAGCAGTCAAGAAAGCAGGAGTAGTAAGAAACTTTTAAATGAAAAACTTTTGGATAGCACAACCTATATACACTAGACACTTGAAAGCACTCTAACCATATCACTGTGTGGGCAAGAAGAAATGTAATACACATAATCTAGGTTAAACAGATAGGGAACACATCCTAGTTAAATCTCACTCGATAAGAGTGTCCTCATAAAACCTCACAATAATCAGAAATTAATGTCTGTACTTAAGGACAATGCCAGCTGACATGTGTACAGTTCCCACATGTCACAGAAAACAAACAGTCATTAATCTTGCTCACTATGGTATGGTTTGATGTTTTCCACATGGTGTTTGCCCTTGTGGCATGAGGTATGCTGTTGATTACACCCTCAAAATAGGTTATATACTCTTTCCACTTGCTATGTTTCCAGTTTCGCACTTGGTCATCCGATGCATCATGCCTTGAGTTCTGATATCCATAACCGCCATGGTCGCCTCTGTGACCACCATGGCCACAGAAACCACCGTAATGTCTCCTGTCATTATTATTTTTCCAATGTCGTCCACTATGTCTATTTTCATGGTCTGAATGGGTATCTGTATTGGGTTCATCGTTCCATGATACTCTTCTATCATCTCCTCCTCCTGTTCCTTGTGACTCATACAACATGTCTAATTGTCCTGAGACCGACTTCATTGCATCTTTGTCATCTCTAGGGATTACTAACAACTTATCCTGAATTCCATTTGGTTGTTTACTTATGATCAGGGACACTATTGCTTCTGTCGTCACTGGTTCACCTAAATACAAGTTCCTCTCATAATTACCTTGGAAAAATTTCTTTAATTTCTGGTCACACTCTATCTCAAACCTTCTACCCTGATACAGAGTGTTATGTACTTCATTTTGCATCCATTGTGACCAAAATCGTTGCAATAATTCCTTTTATATCCTCTGTTTACAGTGTTTCACTTCCACTTCTAGTTGTTCGAAATTCTCGTCGTAAACCTCAACCCTTTTCGTAAGTTCTTCCTTCGCTTCTTTGACATCCGAGTCTACCTTTTCAAAACGTTTAGTATTGCCTGCAACATTCTCCTCAAATGGAATGGTAACTTCATTTATCCTTTGGTGACTTGATTCAGCCCGCTTTTTTAGAGTCTCATTAGTTTCATCGGTCTTTTCATTGAGTCCTTCGTTTATCTGCTCTACTGATCGCTTAATATCTTCCCTTAATTGTTTGTACTCATGCTTAATATCTTCCCTTAATTGTTTGTACCCATGCTCTATCGATCGCTTAATCTCTTCCTTCTGGCACTTAATGTCTTCCTTTATTTGTTTGTTACTATTCAGTAATGTTTTGGGCATGTCAACGACAGACAGGTCAGGCCTAAGTATACAGTCATCTCGTTTGGGCGTCTGCATGACTGGTGACGACACTGCATTAGGACTTCCCATCTCTGCTAATAAACCACTGTCACCTATACCGGAATCCTCCGACATTTCACTATTACTAGTTTCTGTTTTCGTCTCCACCTGATTACTTTCACCTAAAGAGACTGCTTTCACATCCCTATCTACTGCAGTTGCACCAACTTCAATATTTTCCATATTAAACAACAGATAAGTCACTCAAGCGAGCAATAAACAAATCACAATAACGCTTATAGTACAGAATGGATCGCAATAGACACAACCAAACTACAACGCTGTATGCACTCAACGCTGTAATTCATGCTCAGAAGCACACATAACATACAAGATCAAGTAACCAGAAAAAAAGGAATATAAACTAACGTAAATATAGCTCTGCAATTGTATTAACTGTTGTTAAAAATTAGACTACTAAATAATCGCGGCTATAGCGTAGCGCCGACTCAGTTGACGCCGTCCAGCTTTAAGCACTGCACCCTCTCTGCAAAGCGTGCTAATGTTTACCGCATCGCTCCTAGGCGCCTCTCACGTCGCATATGGTGATGGCTGCCAAATAACTGTTCCCTTTCACACATAGGCCTAGGTGCCGCTAGCGTTGTCAAGGCGCACCACCACCATGGAGTATGTTAACTAGCACTAGCTCTTAGCACTGTCATTGGTCGGGCGAGTACATACACTGTGTCACAAGTTCTTTGACGTACACATCCCACAGCTAGCGTGACGTCACTCAACAATACAAATTAACAGTTATACAGAAACAGTTCACTCTCGAAATTAATTGTACGGCACTTCTTATCCGAAAATTGCAAGTCCTTAATACACGTCGTTTGATGAAAAAAAAATATTTATTATGTAAAAATGATTGGATGAAAATGTAAAATGAGGAAGAAATGGCTTTAAATATTTTTGTTATTTACTCTTTCAGTACGAACTTTGTTGTAGAACCCCCTTTTTTTACGTGTGGTAATAAAAATTCATTTAGACAAAATTAAGCACATTTAAAATTACGTGAACTTTAGCAACCCTCTCATGCTGATAAATTCAAACTAACTGATTAATAACATTTATGACTTTGAAAATTATTTGAATTAAATATTTTACGTATTTCGGCCTTTGCACATATTTTCTAGACGCAGTGGGTTTTTTAAATATTTACTGAATTCTTTCCCGGCATTATCTATGTAACACAAGACTGTCTCTGTTAGCATAAAATGGTTAAATATTGCCAAGCCAACCTCAACGTTTAACTATCATTGACAAAACACACTTCACTATACGTTTAAGTTATTTGCTTTAGAAATTGAAAGAACCAACAGATTAACAACTTCAACGTTAATTATCCGCCTATCAATGCACAAATGTAAAACCAATAATAAATTCAGTCAGCCTCAGGATCGCTGTAAAAGAAAAATATTTCGTAATTCACTGCTAATTTTACCTGCTCCCGATTTACGGGTTTGGTTAATTTTATAGCGGAACAATTTTTTAAATGTGCCGCCGCTGCAAATCTTTCGGTCGCGGCACAGCCCAGCAACACCAACGATAATCGCTAAAAATGCTGAAAATTCTTTAAAGAAATATTATATATAACACGGGCAAGCTAATTTACATTAGTAATACACAATTTTGATAAATTATAATGTATTTAGACCACAACAATAATTAAAATTATACACCTTTATAATTTCTCCTCTAATGGCGGCTACAGATAGATACAGACAAAAGAAGTCAACTCATTCACAGGTATGTATTCCTATTTATACTATTGCTGATTGTGAATGTCTCTTTGTAATCTTACAATATTATTTTCCTCTGTGGCTGTATTTTACATTTTTTTCATCGCAGATATTAACATACACTCCTGGAAATTGAAATAAGAACACCGTGAATTCATTGTCCCAGGAAGGGGAAACTTTATTGACACATTCCTGGGGTCAGATACATCACATGATCACACTGACGGAACCACAGGCACATAGACACAGGCAACAGAGCATCCACAATGTCGGCACTAGTACAGTGTATATCCACCTTTCGCAGCAATGCAGGCTGCTATTCTCCCATGGAGACGATCGTAGAGATGCTGGATGTAGTCCTGTGGAACGGCTTGCCATGCCATTTCCACCTGGCGCCTCAGCTGGACCAGCGTTCGTGCTGGACGTGCAGACCGCGTGAGACGACGCTTCATCCAGTCCCAAACATGCTCAATGGGGGACAGATCCGGAGATCTTGCTGGCCAGGGTAGTTGACTTACACCTTCTAGAGCACGTTGGGTGGCACGGGATACATGCGGACGTGCATTGTCCTGTTGGAACAGCAAGTTCCCTTGCCGGTCTAGGAATGGTAGAACGATGGGTTCGGTGACGGTTTGGATGTACCGTGCACTATTCAGTGTCCCCTCGACGATCACCAGTGGTGTACGGCCAGTGTAGGAGATCGCTCCCCACACCATGATGCCGGGTGTTGGCCCTGTGTGCCTCGGTCGTATGCAGTCCTGATTGTGGCGCTCACCTGCACGGCGCCAAACACGCATACGACCATCATTGGCACCAAGGCAGAAGCGACTCTCATCGCTGAAGACGACACGTCTCCATTCGTCCCTCCATTCACGCCTGTCGCGACACCACTGGAGGCGGGCTGCACAATGTTGGGGCGTGAGCGGAAGACGGCCTAACGGTGTGCGGGACCGTAGCCCAGCTTCATGGAGACGGTTGCGAATGGTCCTCGTCGATACCCCAGGAGCAACAGTGTCCCTAATTTGCTGGGAAGTGGCGGTGCGGTCCCCTACGGCACTGCGTAGGCTCCTACGGTCTTGGCGTGCATCCGTGCGTCGCTGCGGTCCGGTCCCAGGTCGACGGGCACGTGCACTTTCCGCCGACCACTGGCGACAACATCGATGTACTGTGGAGACCTCACACCCCACGTGTTGAGCAATTAGGCGGTACGTCCGACCGGCCTCCCGCATGCCCACTATACGCCCTCGCTCAAAGTCCGTCAACTGCACATACGGTTCACGTCCACGCTGTCGCGGCATGCTACCAGTGTTAAAGACTGCGATGGAGTTCCGTATGCCACGGCAAACTGGCTGACACTGACGGCGGCGGTGCACAAATGCTGCGCAGCTAGCGCCATTCGACGGCCAACACCGCGGTTCCTGGTGTGTCCGCTGTGCCGTGCGTGTGATCATTGCTTGTACAGCCCTCTCGCAGTGTCCGGAGCAAGTATGGTGGGTCTGACACACCGGTGTCAATGTGTTCTTTTTTCCATTTCCAGGAGTGTATTTCGTAATTACATTATGAGTATAGAAATATTACAATCATAAATACATCGAGAATATTATTACAGAAAATATTACAATAATAACCAACGTCCTTTGTACAAAATTAAATAATATTTTTTGTTAAACAATTACAGTATATACGAATTGCTTCATAGCGGCATATATAGTACAATTAAATTTTAGTTTATTAATAGTGTGTGTGCTGCCAGGGAACGTTACAGTCGCCATGTAACACGCCCGGGAGTTCACTTGAGGGTGGGGGACCTTTAACTGACTTCTCGTTTCGTGACCGTTTCTTGTCTTGACCGTGCTCCCTGTCCACACCACCTATCTGGTAATCCCGCGGCGGTCGTACTGTTCTGCTCCACCCTGCTGCTGGCTTGCCTGAAATTGTCTATCGAATTATGCAAGCAGGTTTAGCGGAGCCACTCAACGTTAAAACACAACACTGTCCTATGTCTGATATGAACATCTGAGACGATATGGAAACCACAGGTTGCACTGTTTACACTCTAAATCGTAAATGTCCATCCCAATTAACAGTTTTGATGTCCGTCGGTCTTTTCATTGAGTCCTTCGTCGATGAGACGACCGACCGAACGACCAACCCAGGTCGTTCCCACTGAAGTTGTGTGTGTCGGCAACGGTCGGACGAGTCTTGGCTGTCTGGAGTTCACAGCAGCTGCAACCCGACTCACTCGATGTCCGTTCGGAACTCGGAGACACAGTGACCCAGGCACACTTGCTCAGACCCATCCATGCAGCGATAACTCTTCCCCAAGCACTACGACATCTCTGCACGAGGAAGGAACCTACCCACGTCGGGCAAGATGACCAACTGACGAAGCCCAGAAACGGTCAAAAGACCAAATACACGTCAACCAATGAGGCGACCAACCGAACGACCAACCAACGGGCGTTCTGTCGGACAGTTCATATGTGTGTGGCCAGTGGTCGGCAAGTACTGGCTGTCCGCGCCTCACTGGCGCTCCGTCCCCAACTTCACTGCTGTTCCGTCCCGACTGAACTCCCGACTCACCACGAGCGGGAAATACTAGCGGTCGCTTCAACGATAATACGTCTGTGCTCTTATCGATAAGCGCTGCTGGTGCCACTCACAGGCAGGTAAGACAGGAACTTAGTGACGCCAGTAAGTCAAATAAGAAAACGAGGCGGTAGTATCGTAAAGAGAAGATGACAATAAAGAGCATGAACACTAGCCACGCACGGCTCAGTTGGGCGTTGTAATACATACTTAGGGGCCTGATTGCTAACTCTTTCATGCTGAATGTCAATATCTTCACCACAGCTATACCAAACATCTAATAATAATTGTCTTATACTGTCTCTGTATGTCGTGCTGCATTGGTTTCCCTCTTTCCTGTGTACTCTTGTCAATTGTAATATTTCACCATACACCTCCAGATCTTTGGGTGACAATTTTACTGTTTTTGAGGGTTTTGGGAAAATGAGGTTCAGCAGAACTGGTGTTCTTTGAGATTCCCTGTCATCTATTTCTATTGTTTCTTTTTTTTCGTTTAAACTTATAAACTGCATGATCAACGTGTGTGGGTTTTCACCAATGACACTGAATGTGACAGTTAATGAAACCTGCAATTGAATCATCGTCATCATAGTGTAAATTTGCTGAGAGTTCATCCAGTGATTCAGTGACTGGTTTAAAGGGCTGTCTCAGTGTCGATCCAAATGTCCTAACCTTAGCAGCCATAACTTCTTTCAAACAGCCTCCCATGCTGTGACTTATGCTTAGTTGACGTCTTGTTATACACTAAGTGGGCTACTTCACAGACTGCACCTTATATACATTTCACTCAACCTTTACATTTAAGTCAAGAAGCCGCGCGGTCTGGGGCGCCTTGCCACAGTTCATGCATCTCCGCCTGTCGGAGGTTCGAGTCCTCCCTCGGGCATGGGTGTATGTGTCGTCCTTGGCGTAAGTTAGTTTAAGTTAGATAAAGTAGTTTGTAAGGCTAGGGACCGATGACCTCAGCAGTTTGGTCCAATAGGAACTTACCACAAATTTCCAACTTCCAAATTAACTTATGAACTTTCTTTTTAGTTCTCTCAACCTCATCAACAACTTTCTTTCTCAGAACGATCTGGGTGCATGTCTCTGTTCTTTAACCCTAGCATCTGATACATTGATCAGTCTCAGAAGAATCTGGACATACGTCTTTAGCTCCTCAACTTCACGTTCGAGAGACTAAAATTTACCACCTATGTATAGACATACTCTGTATCTATGCACACCTATCCTCTCAGTGCCTGACATATGTGTAAACTTGTCCATGATCACTTTTTTCACAGCTATAAAACAAACTCCTAGAAGCTCCATCTTTAAGTACTGTCATTCAGTTTTCTTGATTTGCCAATAACGAGAAATTCGTACTGTGCGTGATTCCATCAGTCTGCATATATCTTTACAAAATAATTGAATGACATGTCGTTTCCTACATACAGCTGGTAAATGTGTTTTAAATTCAAACTGTCTTGTTTGAAAACTGTAATGAGATTCGTATTATCCCACACCAACTGTTTTGCGTTATGATATATGTCAGTCTCAACACATCTGCACCTGTATGATGACCAAAACGGAAATATCGTGGAATTTGATCCTGGTTTTCTACAGTAACGTCGTTAAATACGATCACTGTGTTTGGCTTTACAGATTCTTGTGGGGGGATTTGACTGCTTTGACTGAATGTGGAGCTCCCTATACCATCTACACCCTGCAGTATCTTTTGCAGTAGATGGTACTTGGGCTAAAACAGCGTTTTTGAAAATACACATACATGCTCAAAGCGGACTTTATCCAGGTGTGTTAGTAGTGACATGAAAACATTTGTCTTACTGCCGTTGGCTGGACCTACAATAATCACTGTATATTATCGGGTAAGAATAACTTTCTTCTTTTTCTTTCGGTCCTCTTCTACACCACCAGAGGATCAATCACTTACAACAAAGTCCTGATGCTTCACCCACTGAGGTGTCAGGTCAGAGGGGTGTTCTGAACACAATTTCGACACAAAGCAACTCAATAGGCTGTGGAGTGGATGGGGTAAACTAGCAATAGAACAGTGCATCACCATTGACTAGACACATTTATTGAACACATAAGGTATTACCCAAAAGGAATAATCAGTTCAAATTTCAAAATAATTTTCTTTTCCTTTAAGTCACTCAAACATTTAAACAGGCAAATAACATTCATTTAACTGAAAGCCTTTTAAGAAAGTAAGACTAGAAAATTTGAATGATGCGTTAAAATCATATTTAAACAGGCTCTAACCGAGCACATATTTTAAAACGAAATACTTCCTTTAAGGAACCAGCGATCAAAATTACATAATCCTCAACAACCATATTACATCCACGACATTTAAGATTGAACAGTAATATATAACATCAGAGAGCTGCAGTCCCAAGTTTTAAGCAGCACGTTTCAGATTGACTGCACTGCAACAATACAACACAAGTCCCTCAGAGGATCTCCCCACACAGGAAGTTATCGCCGCAATCGACAAAATATCAACATCATTCCATGTACAGACCAATTCTCTTCTCCGAAATCAGCCACCGCAACTCTCGGGAACCACTAGGACATCCAATGCAAAATCGTTACTCCTTCACACAAATTACAGGACGCCCGCTTCCCGCTGCTTGCTACGGCGCCTTCCGTTCAGAGCCAACTTGTATATCTCAATGCGATAGGTCCGGTCCCACACTCGCTGCGTCAACCGACAACCGTCTTCCACCACGTCCCGGAGCACACCACCACAGGACCTCGCCTCGTTACTCCTCGCGTAGGCCCCAGAGGGCGCTGCTTACCGCCCTGACCGTGGCAGTAAAGATAAACCACCAGCCACGGCTCACCCACACTGTCATGATACTGATTACATCATGTTCTGGAGTACAGTGGGCGCTTGTAGGAAAATGAACACTTGTAGTAGTAGTAGTAGTAGTAGTAGTAATAATATGTGAAGCCACTATAGCGCAATCATCTTACCGACAGAGCCTCTGTCGCTGCACCTACATTGTATAATGACAGGTTACTTAAATAAGAAAAACAACAAAGATTTGCGATAACATTTTTTTGTTGTTTACACATCAGTAATGGTATTCGTAAATAAGAATTCACTGGTTCAATCTTCACAATAGTACAGTATGTTGCAAAAAAAGGTCTCTTCCTGGCAGATGAAAACTGTGTGCCAGACCGAGACTCGGACTCGGGACTTTTGCCTTTCGCGGGCAAGTGCTCTACCGTCTGAGCTACCCAAGCACAACTCACAGCCCGCACTCGTAGCTTCAGTTCTGCCAGTACCTCGTCTCCTACCTTTCAAACTTCACTGAAGCTCTCCTGCGAACCTTGCAAAACTAGCACTCCTGGAGGAAAGGATATTGGTCTCTTGTATGCACAGAATTCAGTATGTATTTCTGTCAAACTGGTGGGTGTTCCTTTAGCTTCATATTTTGACACTGTGTTGATACTGTGTGTCTCTTGTATGCACATAATTCAGTATGTATTTCTCTCAAACTGGTGGGTGTTCCTTTAGCTTCATATTTTGACACTGTGTTGATACTGTGAGCTAAGTCGTCTGCATGCACACTGTATGTATAGAGATAACTCACAACGTCTTTAGTCACAGTTAGGACACATAGGAGCCCACAGTTCAGTCTTTCCAACATGAGGAATAGCGTTATCCTTATGCAAAAAAAGTTTGTAATGGTGGGGTGTTCAAGACAAATGGATCGACCTCCTGATCTCACCATGAGTGTCACGCTGTCATACAGTGATGTTATAGATACCATTAGGCCAGCACAGTTAATGTCCAGAGAGATGGAGAATACATTAAGGTCAGCTGCTGATTGATGCAGGGTTCTGTGTTATACAGTTCATCCCATTCCAACTCCGTAGATCATACTTTAACACTGTTCAATGCATTTTCAGTCTCTAGTACAACATAACAGTCACACCACCGATGCTTCTAAACCAATATTTAAGCACTCTGAACCGCTAGCTGTTAAATTATAAGTTGATGCGAAAAGCAGTAGGGCACTGGGAGGAATTGGCAGCATCTCATGTACCACATCAACACTCTGTCCTTGCAGTAACACTGGCATGTTCTGGGATGGTGCGTTTGTTGAAGACTAGTACTGACCCGCACCATGTGGTGTAAGGCATCCAGCACAGTTCCTCTGAGAGTCAGAGACTGGTTGGGTGTCTTCACTACACAAATCACTGAGCTGGATGGATAATAGAAGCTCGCCGCTGCTGGCCCTGATGTTCCAGAGGTCACTGTAGGTCCCAACGAGTTGGTGATGGCTGCTGCTGCCCCGGGCATGCCAAAGGTCACTGCCAGCTGGAGACCGCTGCTGGTCCAGACGTGCTAGAAGTCGCTGCTTGTCTGGACACTCTGGATGCTACTGAACAAAGAAGTGGAAACAATAAGCATCCACAGACAAAGAAATGGAGTTGAAAAAAGAAATGGAACTAGACAAAGAAGAGGAAGAACCGCTATGTGTGATAATAGTAGCAAAGACATGTAATGAGTACTTACTTTTATGTTTCTTCTACAGTGCAGAGGTGGATGAGGATCTCTGCTGCTGTTTACACTTTATGGTTCTTCCACTGACTGACTGCGAGTGAGAGTGCGTCTGTCTTATATACACCAATGTCACAATCACGTGACCAGGTGATGTTTTCCCACATTCCTACTGACTCAGATCGGAGAAGGGTTCCTATTGGTGTCCAAGGGAAGTGGTAATGGAGGAGAAACCTGCTTCAAGCGTCCGTTGTGGCAGTTTTGTGAACAACCTCAGTCCACGCCCATACACGAAAGTGAACACGTTTGGTTGATTCTGTCTGGTATAGTGGGACAGGACAAAATTGTCTTCTGCACTGTAGATTAACAGGCCATTTGAAAAACACGAACAGCTCCAACACAGGTGGCAGTCTCTATGAGTTGCGAAGTGCATCTTCAGCCCATGCCGCCGCTGAAAAAGTATTCATCCCATGCTCATCCATTATCTCCTCCTTCCATTTCTCATGTGGGAGGCTATGGAAGCAGTCTTCAACTGTATGCTTACAGGTAATAAACTCATTAATCTCCACTCTGTCCAGCACCAACTTCTCCGTTGAACACATTACGACAGTACTTTCCTAGGACAGTACATACTAAGACTCTCCAGTTAAATGATTCCAGACTGAGATAAAACATCCAGCAGAATGCATACTACAGCACAACATCGCCATTTTTTTCGTCATCACACGAGTGCTCGAGTGCTCCATAGTGAGTCCTTGCTGCCCAACAGCGCAACACAGATCGATCAGTTTAAGGGTGGGTGCCAACTGGAACACTGTTGCCACTTGCTGACGGCATATGGAACTAGAGCCACAGTAGGGGCCTGACGTGTGTGGCATGCAGATGCACATGCCTCCTGCCTGAACAACAGGCACATGTGCATGTGACCCAAAACAGCAGCTAATAAACCACACTTCACTCCACTTCTCGATGCTTACAGTTATTATGTCATGGGAAGTGGGGCAGTAGGTGTGCAGATGTGAGCTTCCCCCAAGTGGGGGAGCCCTATCTCAAGCAAACAGATCAAATAAAAAATCTGTAAACTGAACTGAACAATACATTATTAGCATTGACATTCATGTCATGTCATGAGATCCTTCATCTCCAGCACTGACTGAGTCTTTTTCCCACCAATTTCCAGGAGGGGATTGGAGAGTGGGAGAGAGGAGGGGAGGGCTGGGGGATTTCCCACGTGGGAGACAAGTCGTTGGTTGGTTGTTTTGGGGGAAGGGACCAAACAGTGAGGTCATTGGTCCCATCGGATTAGGGAAGGATGGGGTGGGAAGTTGATGATGTACAGCAACTGACTGAAGCGAGTTAAGGAAAACATGGAAAACGTAAATCAGAATGGCCAGACGGAGTTTGAACCATGATCCTCACGAATGCGAGTCCAGTATGCTAACCACAGCGCCACCTCTATCAGTGGGGACAGGTGATTCAAACTGAGCAAGTGCCCCTTTACCAGATGGTTGGGAGGGCAGGAGAGGGAGGGAGGGTGGGGGTTTCTCAGAAGGACTGATTACCACCAGTAGGTCATAAATCAACTCTCAGGCGGTCATAAATCAATTGTCAGAACAACAGGTTAATGGAAAGAGAAGAGAGGATGGTTCAATTGATCAATTCAATTAATTATCGTATCAATTTGATACCAAAAGTGTACCAAGATCCTTACTACTAAGATAGATCTTTTCAGCTAGTGGGTGTAATTTGCTCTCTTGTGACACAGTTTGTTTAGGGTAACTGGGTGCTTATGTAATTTTGTAATGTTCTTTACTGAAACTGGATGGATATTTGGGAGAAAAACGTTCTTAATTGTGTTTCCTGTACTCTAAATCCCGGCATTCATCTTACAACTGAGGGAAAAATCTCCTGGTAGAAAAAATTTAAGGTAGGATTGGTTGTCTGATGTTCTGGCTTGTGTGTCTTCTTATCTCACTAGTCTTAATATTTTAACATAGTAATCTTGAAAAAGTTGTTTATGTAGACAAATTTTTCCTATTCTGTAGAAACTGAAATCTTGAAAATTTAGTCTACAGTATGTAGAAAATTTTTGTCTTCGCCTGTATAAATTGATTGCAGTACTATCGCACATTCAGTTATTCTGTATCAAGTTGCTATATCATCCGAAATTCTTGTTGGTATTTTGGCTTGTAGACGATCTCGTTAATTTCTTTGTTGTCCAGAGGACTCTGTTGAAGTGAATCTGGTACTGCTTCGAAAATGATATAGGGAGGGAAAGCGCATTTGAATATCGGAAAGCTAAACGTTCTAGAATCAGGCAGCAGAAGTGGTGTGGTGAATCCGAATCTAGTGATTTGTTCTTTTTTGTGTCTACCATGGTTTTCGTCTTGTGTCGATGATGGTTCGCTCGCTGAAAAACACTCACTACATATGCCAGGTCTGTAGGCAGTGTAAGCAGCTTAGCTGCTGTTCCTGCATTGGCCTAAACTGGTGACTATGCAGCCTATCAAGCGCTTCGAATTGGCCTCTGTGAGCGTCTCTGGCTTCAGAGACACTCTGTGTGGCGTCATCGGTACTGCGGGAGCAGCTACTCCTGCAGTGAGTTATTGATAAATGCATTCACTTAAAATTAAATTCAGTTTTGCTTTTTAGATTGCGTTTAGTATTCTTTAGTATATTTTCTTTTCAATGTTTCTTTCTTGCAATCTGGGTACAATCTACAATGTTCTTGAACAAAACGCAATTTCCTTTTGTTCTCATCTACATTTCAGCAAAGTCATTAACAGTTTTTATTCCTTGACTACCCTTTCGGCATATTTTAGTGCCTAAATATAAAGTGTTTCTCGTCCACGTCGAAGGTCTTTCTGGAATAAAACTAGTGATCATAATCTTCAGTCAAGATAACAGATCAACTGCTCTTGCTTGACATGAAGTCGGGCAATATTTCTCTGAAACGAAGATGAGAGTGAATTAGGAGATTTAATTAATAATCACAATAATATTAACATTAAGTGGTCTATCCCTCTCCACAGAAAGCCATACATCTTTCTTTCATTTCCAGATTCTCTCTCTCCAAGTGTGCTACCATTTTAATATTGATTTTATGTCCACTTCATCATCAAAGAGATATCTGTTTTGATAAATACCACCACAGTTTTTCCTTAGGGCAGCTGCTTTTGAAATGGTGGAATATATACTTTCATACGATTTCAGATCTTTTAAGAAGCAGAGATCCAGAAGAGAAGGTTTTACAGGTCCACTGCAACTGAAGCTACAGTTTGGCATATGTTATTGCTGTGGTCTTCAGCCCAGAAACTGGTTTGATGCACCTGGTCACGCTACTCTATCCTGTGAAAGCCTTTTCATCTCTAAGTAATTGGTGCAGCCTACATCCTTCTGAATCTGCCAGCTGTATTCATCTCTTGGTGTTCCTCTACGGTTTTTAAACCGTACATATCCCTCAGTACTAAAATGGTGATTCCTTGATGTCTCAGAATATGTCCTACCATTGATTCGTTCTTCTAGAAATGTGGTGCCATAGACTTCTTTGTTCCCCCATTCTATTCAGTACCTAATCATTACTTACGTGACATACCCATCTAATCTTCAGCATTCTTCTGTAGCACCACATTCCAAAACCTTCTATTCTCTTCTTGTCTAAACTGTTTTTCAACCATGTTTCACTTCCATGCATGGCTACACTCCATTCAAAAACTTTCGGAAAATGTTTCCTGAGACTCAAATCTACATCCAAAGTTAACAAATTTCTCTTCTTCAGAAACGCTTTTCTTGCCATTGCCAGTCTACATTTTAAATCGTCTCTATTTCGACCATCATCAGTTATTTTGCTGCCCAAATAGCAAAACACATCTACCATTTTAAGTGTCTCATTTCCTAATCTAATTCCCTCAGCATCACCTGATATGATTCGAATACATTCCATTATCCTCGTTTTGCTCTAGTTGGTGTTCATCTTATAGCCTCCATTCAACTGTTCTTCCTGGTCCTTTGCTGTCACTGACATAATTAAAATCTCATCGGCCAAAGTCAAAGTTCTTATTTCTCCTCATTGGACTTCATTTCCTACTCCAAATTTTCCATTTGTTCCTTTCAATGTACACACAAAATAACATTGTAGAGAGGCTACAACCCTGTCTCACTCCATTCTCCTTCCCTTTCATGCCCCTCCACTACTATAACTGCCGTTTGGTTTCTGTACAAGTTAAAAATAGCCTTCTGCTCCCTGTATTTTATTCCTGCAACATTCAAAATTTCAAAAGGGCATTCCAGTCAATATTGTTAAAAGTTTTTTTTAAGTTTATAAATGCTACAAACGTAGGTTAGCCTTTCCTTAAGCTGTCCTCTAAGAGAAGTCAGAGGGTCTGTATTGTCTCGTGCAATTCTACATTTCTCTGGAATTAAAACTGACTTTCCCTGATGTTGGCTTCTACCAGTTTTTCCATCCTTCTGTAAGGAATTTGTGTTAGCATTTTGCAACCATGACTTATGAAAGTGATAGTACGGTATTATTTGCACTTGTCAGCATCTGTTTTCTTTGCAACTGGAATTATGACAATCTTCTTGAAGTGTTAAGGTATTTCGGCTGTCTCATACATGTTCAACACCAGATGAAATAGTTCTGTTATAGCTGGCTCCCCGAAGGCTACAAGTACTTCTGATGGAATGTCGTCTACTGTCGGGGCCTTGTTTCGACTTGAGCTTTCAGTGTTCTCTCAGATTCTTCTCACAGTGTCATATCTCCCAGATCATCTTCCTCTACGTCCTCTTCTGTTTCTATAATATTGTCTTCAAGTGCATTTCTCTTGTCGTTTTGTGTATTTGATCCTCTGTTGCGTTCACTGTTTTATCTCTGTAAACTAACCTTAGGTTTTCTACAGTATATCTTTCCCATGTTCTAGTAAACTGTTGCCTAATGCAGCCTCTGAAACTATCAATAACATCTGGTTCTTTCAGTTTACCCATACCCTTCATTTTCTAACTTTTTGCAATTTCTTCAGTTTTATTCTACAGTTTATAAAACCAATAATTTGGTGCCAGGCCCCACATCTGCCTCTAGAAATGTCTTACAATTTAAAATCTGGTTCCGAAATCTTTGCTGTATTATCAGATGATCAGTCTGAAACCTTCTAGTGACTGCAGGTCTCTTGCAAGTATACAGTCTTCTTTCATGATAGTTAAACCAAATGATAACAATGATTAAATTATGTTCTGTGCAAAATTCCAGCAAATGACCTACTATTTCAGTCCATTACCCCCCCCCCCCCCCTTTAGCCACATTTGCATACTATTTTTCCTTCTCTTCCTTTTCCTCCTATCGAATTCAAGTCCATCGTCACAGTTATATTTCCGTCCCCCTTAACTATCTAAGTAATATCTTTTAACCCATCACACATTTCTACAGTCTGTTCTTCATTTACGGAGACAGTAGGCATATAAACTTGCACCACTGTGGTAGATGTGGACTTAACGTCTATCTTGCTTATGATAATTTGTTCACTATGCTGTTCATACTAAATTATCCACATTTCTATTTTCTTGTTCATTATTAAACCTACACCTCTATTACCAGTATTTGATTAAGTATTTATGGCCCGATATTCACATGACCAGAAGTCCCTTCCTGGTGCCACCAAACATTCCTAACTCCCTCTATATCTAACTTCCATGTATCCATTTCTCTTTTTAAATTCTCTAACCTAGCTGCCCAGTTGTGGGCTCTAACGTTCCCTGCTCTTATCTGAAGAATTTCAGTTTTGTTTCCCCTGATAATGACATTCTCCTGAGCAGTCCTCAACTGGAGATCTGAATGAGGACTATTTCACCTCCAGAATATTTTACCCAAGAGGATGCCATTTTCATTTAACCAGACAGTAGAGCTGCATGTCCTTGGGAAAAATTGTGGCTTTAGTTTCTCCTTGCTTACAGCTGTTCACTGTACCAGCACAGCAAGGTCATTTTTGTTGATGTTACAAGACCAGATCAGTCAATCATCCAGACTGTAACCCCTGTACTGAAAAGGTTGCTACCCTCTTCAAGAACCACACATTTGTCTGGCCTCTCAACAGATACCCCTTCACTGTGGTTGCGTATATGTTATGACTATCTGTATCACTGAGACATGCAAGCCTCCCCACCAATGGCAAAGTCCATGGTTCATGTTGGGGGGGGGGGGGGGGGGGGGAGGAGGGCCGTGAACAAAGGGACATTGCTCAATACATTTTTATTTTCAATGGGTAGTTCATTTTGTGTTCTTGGCGAAACATTTTTAAGCAATAAATATCCTTTGCCACCCATCTTGATTGATACATTGCTCCAGGAAGGTATATTTTCAGTTTTTTCTGAAGACTCTTCCCAAAAATATTACACAGAACCCTATGAGTTCACAGTGATTACCTCCCACAGGTGGTTTATCTAATTCGCATGTATAAAAGTCTAACATCTCTTTAATTTTTCACTTACTAAAATGAAATCGACAATATTTTTGTCAGTTTGAAAATTACTGACATTGACACTTTCTCAGTTTTCTGTAAACTGCTTAAAAACTACTATGTTAGGACTACTTGTTACACCATGCACTTTACATTCAAAAATAATTTTTGGTTTAAGTTCATATATGTGATCTGGCATTGCAAATACAACTTCCTGTCCAATTTGTGGTCAAGTAAGGTGCATACAACATTAAGACAGCCAGTCTTTGAAGCAGCTGTGTCGCTACAGAGAATTTTCACATTGTGTTCAATATCTCAGTTCCTCAACGCATTCCAGACCTCGCTTGCTTGCTCTTTAACAGAACCATTCTGTTATTTTGGAAGATCAATGATCTCTTCACTATCCTCAAATGTAACAATGATTGGAAGTCTTTCTTTCTTTTTAATGCTGGCAAGAGTTTACGATTTTATCCCAATGAACAATTATATGAGAAGTGGAATTTATTAATTCAGAATTCTTCAGTATTGTGACCAAGTTCCTCAGCTGTTGCCTGAAGAATATACATGGAATCTATTTACACTCAACTTTCGTCTATACCAGGCAGCTGCTGATTTGCAGTAATAAAATCTTTGGTACGTCGCTTGTCATGAGATATCTCCCAATTCGTTCCCCGCCAGTTTTCCTTGGAAGGCTGATAGTGACCTGTCTTCATCAGTAGGCGCAGTGAAAGGAGGTTCAGAATTTGTTATTTATTTCCATGAAAATACAGATGGCATCTTAACTTGTGGTTGGTATCATCTGTCAATACCCACTGAGGAATTGCATTGTAAGTGGCCTTCAGTGCACTCAAGTCAGCTGACATTGGTGTTCCCAGATCTGAATGCTGTGACAGAGAGTCACAGCACTGCATGTACTTAATTTACACATGCCGACTAAGGAGGTGATCTGTCTGTTTCTGCTCACCACCCTTGTTTGTCATCTGTCATATGGCAATGAAGGTTGTCGTGTAGCCATGAAGTTTGGTGATATTGGTCTGCTGACCAGGTAGGCCCTATTCATTCTGCCGGAATGTCAGGACTGCTGGTGCTCTGATCCTGGCGAGACCCCTGGGTCCTCCAATCTGCGACAGAGGCAGACTGTGGTGTTGAACTCTGTGAATGGTGATTATGGCGCAGTAGTCATCTCTCCCAGTAGCAGCTGTTGTTACCTGTAGCCTGCAGAAAATCTACAACAGACTTTTGCCAGACGCCACTTCACTGCAATCGGAGAACTGAGTGTGAATGTCATGTATGCCATCGATCCATCTGACCGACTGTCTTATAAACTAAACCGCTGGGGTATTTATGGAGCAAAGTAGTGGCTAATATTTATCAAGTCATTCATCATGACCGTGTAGGGCTTGCTGTCACGAATGTAACTTTCATTTCTCTATGCTTGTAGTCGAATATGAGGAGTCTAGGAATCTTACATACTCTTGTTTGGCCCTGGAGAGGGGTCGGTCAGCGTGCAAGTGGCTGATGCCTTCTTACAGCCATCTCTTCTCTATCGTTCCCGACTGGCGTGCCACCTCTTGCCTTTACGCCACAACAGTATTAGTGATTTCCCTTCTGCTGTGCTTGCTTAAAGAGTCTGGTTCATAAGAGTTCTTGGTACCGTTTGTTGCATTCACCTTAGCCTTTCTTTCGTCACATAATTAAGGTGACACGACCCTGTTTGGCTGCTACAACCTACTACATTATGCTGAAGTCTGCTGCCTGTCTCGTCAGAAACGCCGATGTGTTTTGCCCTGACTTAGTGTTAGTGACGAAATGTTTTCGTTGCGGCTGCCTCGTTTCGACATTGAGATAGCTTCGCTCTGGGACTTCGAAAATTTTACCCGTTTTACTGCCCTGTACCAGGTTGGCATGCAACATACCCATCTTCCGAATTTGTAGGAAAAAAATCTTAACCTTTAATGCAATAATCTTACTCCACTTACAAAATTCTTGATCAGTATAATTATGTCATAATTTCTCTTCTCCTTTCTGGTACAGCCCTTTCCAGAGGAATATTGTGTGGGCTTTAACTCTGCTTTCAGTACTTTACCCCTTAGGAAAAGATAAACTGCGTAAATTCACTGTATTATACTAGCAGTAGCTACACTGATGGTGAATGTGTTCTGCTTTCACCCATGGTGATATCCCTGAATATGTCTTAACATCTGAGCAACAGCAATTTGCCCCTTTTCTGCCAGTTTATTTATGCTCTGTAACACTGTAGCACCTATTGTGTAATTTGGAAAGGTAGTATTCTGAATAGGTAAAAACTATGAAGGGATTTTCTGGCCAATACAATGTCAGTTGCACACTACTAATTACGCCAGTATCTGCGATGGTTGCTGGTTGATGGAAGTCTATTCCTACTATATCACATTCATTTCTGTTGATCAATATACTACTAAGCTGTAATTCTACTCCTGTCATTCCTGTAAAAGTCTTGTGTTTATAACAGTTCACTATTACCGTTTGTGGCTTGTATACAGAATAAATCCAATAATTTCCTATCGCTGAAAACTTGTCCTTGGTTTGCGGGCCGAAGTGGCCATGTGGTTAAAGGCGCTGCAGTCTGGAACCGCAAGACCGCTACGGTCGCAGGTTCGAATCCTGCCTTAGGCATGGATGTTTGTGCTGTCCTTAGGTTAGTTAGGTTTAACTAGTTCTAAGTTCTAGGGGACTAATGACCTCAGCAGTTGAGTCCCATAGTGCTCAGAGCCATTGTCCTTGGTTTCATAGCTACCATCTTACCCTCTGGTGCATTCGTATTTCTCAAAAATAATTTTACTTCACATGATCAGGTAGTTGTTTGAACACTCATGCAGGACAAATAGTTATAATTTCATTATTACACTTACCAAGATTTTCTACTGACATAATTACGTGCATTTCATGATATTGGAATACATGTAATACCTCATTGACCGGAAATTTAATCCATCTGTTAATAAGACTCCATCCAATTGGATACGATGAATTGTATAACACTCGCTATACTACATCTAGGGATCATCCTTGCAATCCCCTAGAGGAAAAAATTTATATAGACTCCCTTCCTCCTTAGAAAAAGGTGGGAACACAGCAAAAATGTCTATATTCCTAACTATATAAATCGATGAAAACAAAGAAAAAATTCTACTATTTCCCATGTACCTCTACACCCACAACTATGTATTCCCTGGTCTCATACCATATGGCCTATTCTGCGGTATTTCTTTACTCTTTTGCTCCTGCACTGTAGTGTTTGCCTGCTTTACATTTTGCCAGACTTTCTCTAGAGTTTTTGGGAATAACTTAACGTGTTTACCCTCTTTTCCCAAATTTTGTTGAATCACATCAAATGCAGAAGGCATATACCACCTCATTAGGCGATAACACTATTCCTGTATGAGTTTTTGAATTGTAGGTGCAAGTTACAAAATCTAAATGTACGTTACAGTCTAAGTGTTGAGACTTCACATAATGGCTTAGCATCTTAGATATAGTCCTAAGAACTCTTTCCACATGATCATTTGCCTGTGGGTGGAATGGACTTGTACATTATTTCTTAACTTTCAGTAAGCAAGATCGGAGAAGAAGTTTGTGCACTGGTCCTTAACAATCGTTTGTGACACTCCAAATTTGTGTATCCAATGATTTACCATAGTGTGAGCTACTGTGCTTGTTTTCTGATCTGATATTTCTGTCATTACCAGATACTTTGAGGAGTGATCAATAATTGTTAACACATAGTTGTTGCCCAATTGACGTCTGTGAAATGGCCGCAAAATATCTGTTTCTTCCATTTGAAATGGATAATCAGATTCTGCTAACCTTTGTAACTGTATCTTTTAATGGCATAAATCATCACATTGTGCACCTGGAATACAGTTCTTAATGTACTGTTGGACATCAGTATGTCTTATCCTCCACCAGTACCTTACTGCTACTCTTCTATCACTCATTCTCTTACCCTGTGACCCGATAACATATGATCATGTGCTTGTGTCATCAAAGCTGCTGGAAATGTAATGCACAGTCCATACTTGGTTGATCTACACAAACCCCATCTTGCATGACAGACTGTGGTTGTTTGTAATACACCAGACACTCTTTATCATTTAATTGTGCTTTCTTCAGAGCTTTTAAATCAAATCCAAAGACTTTAAATGCGCCAATCTTCCTACTAGGTGTGTCCACATTTGTGTGTTTAACACCTGGTTTGTGGCTCACATCATATTGAAATTCACTTAGTTTGAAAGCCCAGTTCGTTAGACAACTTGACGGACCTTTTAGCCCTAGTAGCCATTTTAAGACTCCAAGATCAGTAATCACTGTGAACTTACATCCATGTAGTTAATATCTAAAATAAGAAATACCATATATCAATGCTAACGTCTCCTTTTCAATGGTAGAATAATTTTGTTTGGCCATATTAAGCTGATGAAATGCATATGCAACTGGGTGTTCTTTCCCATCAATGATTTGTCCTAAAACTGCAACCAAAGCTGTACCACTTGCATCACATGACAATATGAATTGTTTTGCGAAATCTGAAAACATCAAAACTGGATCTGAAGTTAATATGGCTTTTAATTTTTGAAATGCTGTCTGACACTTAGGAGTCCAACTAAACATAATACCTTTCCACAATATTTTTTTTTTTTTTGTGGTTGAGCCACTTCAGCAAACCCGTACACGAATTTTTATAGTAATTTGCTAATCCAAAGAAAGACTGTAATTGTTTAACTGTATGAGGGACCAGAAAGTCATGTACTACTGATGTAAGGTGCGGATCTGTCCTTGCTCCATCTTGGCTTATTGTATGCTCTATATTGTTTACTTGTGATTGTGCAATGTGACACTTATCAATGTTAAAGCATAAGTCGAGCCTTTCTCAATCCGTGAAATACGATTTCCAAATGCCAAACATGCTCTTCCAGGCTTTCTGCAAAATAATTATATCATCGAAATGCGCCATGCATTTGTTTGGTTTTGAACTTCTCAGGACCCCATCTAATAAACGTTGAAAGATAGCTGGGGCATTTTTGAGACCAAAATGTATCCTGCAATATAGGTAGTGACTGTAATTTGTGGTAAATGCTGTTTTTGGTTTGTCCTCACAGTCTATCTCAATTTGATGATATCCACTTCTTAAATCTAGAGTTGAAAAGAACTTGCACTGACCTATTTTATCTAATGTGTCACTAATATTAGGGATCAGGTATACATCTGTTACCGTTTTCCATTCAAGAATCTGTAGTCGCAACAAAACCGGTATTTCTTTGTTCCATCTGGTGACTTAGTACCTACAATCACAATACTCACTGACCATGGGCTATCACCATGTTCTATACTCCCATCTGGTAATTGCTGAGCCTCCATTTCTTCTATCAAAGGCTGTTGTAAATGCTTAGGTGGCTGATATTGTTTTCTAAATACTAGTGGATGATTGGCTGTTGGTATTCTATGTTGTTTGACTGGAGTAGCAGGTAATACTCCTTGTGAACTGAACGAATCCTTATACCATATTAACACTAATTGCATTAATGCTCTATCTTTACCCTGAAGGTGTTTAAGTTTTTCTTGCAACACAACTATGACAGTTAGTTCTGTTCTACCTCATACTCTAGAATCACAATACCTTCCTCTTCAAGAACCCCTAATATGGCTATCAGTAATCCCTGTGTGCATTATACACCTATGTACAAAACAATGTTATTCATCCAACATATCGTTACTTGTCAGTAGTTTTGCCAAACAAACTACATGCTATGGAATGTTACTGTCTACTGGTACCCAGATTTGTCTTCCCGTAACTGCTGGTACTCTGTAATGCAAAACAACTTTTAATGCACTTACAAATAGTCTATTCAATGCGACTTTTGCAATGGGTGCATCTTGCGATATAGAAACATTTGCAACTATTATACCCAACGGAAATAACTTCCCGTTGAGTTCAATTGTCCATTGCCAAAGCTTGATTCTAACATGATCCCTAATCACAAAATATAGCCCAAGTATCGCAGTGACATGTTGTTCCACAATTTGTAACACTTCCATTTGTCATGAAACTTTGTATTTCCCTTTTAAAACCAATCCGTGTATTCCTGGGTGAATCAACTGCATAGCTGCCTATTGTGTGTAACCTGTACCTTGGCTCTTGTAGTCTCCTCTTATCCATGAGCTCCAGACCGACGATCAATATAGGTGCCCCTGTATCTACCAAACTTTCATTGTTTCCCTTTTAAACAAACCACCAACGAACAACCCATCCCTGCTTGTGCATTAAATGCACGTCTACAGGGTGAGGCAGAACCGTCTAAGCAGTTTTAAGGAGCAATAAAATGTAAATCTGTATGTATAGGGAAAAAAATGGTTTTATTTTCTAAGTTAGTACAGTATACCATTTTACATTAATTTAATTTTGAAAATAATATCCTCAAGATGGCGGCCGTTAGCATCAATACATTGTTGTAGACGATCCCTGAAGTTTCGAGCAGCTGTTGCACACATATCACAGGGTATGGCGTTCACTTCGTCAATAATCCGCTATTTTCGTTCAGATATCTCCAAAGAAAGTAGTCATAAATGCTCAAATCTGGTGGCTGCACAGGCCACCCGACATCACCCCTCAACGGGATGAGGAGTCCTAGAAACATTTCTCTCAAAACATCAAGTGAAATTCGAGCTGTGTGAGCAGTAGCTCCATCCTGTTGGAACCACAAGTTCCCCAGTCCATATTCGTCTACAGTCTCGTCCATTCTGGGTTACAGAAAATTTTTGCAACATTGAAACATAACATGTGGTATTCACTGTCACGGTCACTCCTTCCTCCTGGAAAAAGTAAGGGCCTACCACACCAAATTGTGATATGGCACACCACACTGTCGCTTTAGGAGAACGTTGCGGTCTTCCATGAATAATTCGAGTGTTATTTTCAGCCCAGTAGCGAAACTTTTGCTTATTCACGCACCCACTACTAAAGAAAGCTACATTCGAAGGGATCTGAGCAAGCACATGCTCACACAGATTTTGACGGTTGGTGTAGTCTGCTGGGCGTAATTCTTGAGCAATCATTATTTTGAAAGGATGAAGCTTCAGATCGCATTGCAGAATCCTTCTCAAACTGTGGTCTGCAATCCCCAATGCAACAGTGAGTCGTCGAGCAGAACGTTGCGGCGATTGTTGAACAGCTGTGCTCATCCGCTGCACATTTTCTGGCGTTCTGACGGATCTGCGTCGGTCATGTGTATGTATTCTTAGTATGCGACCAGTTTTCGACAACTCCGAACCCAGGACCTAAATGTGTTTGCATTAGGAACCGCATTGTTGCTTGGAACATTGAACTGTCACCGAAAAGCTCGTTGTGTAGCGATCACAGATCTGTTGTTTTCATAATAAGCACGAACGGCAAAACCACGATGTGCACCCGTCCAGACCATGTTGGCTACTGAAATGAGGTCAACAAGTGAACAAAGGCCGACCATGTGCAACTGTCTACCCCCACCACAGCTCCAGCGGTAATCGATAGAAACTGCTTAGTCGGTTGTGCTGCACCACACTTCTTGACAGAACGAAGATGCCCGTTGTCATTTAACGATTTATTTTTCCAGTTATATTTCTTTCACCTACACTCCTGCACCTTACGACCAATCTGTTGACTGTTACAACATTGCAGTTGACAGCACTGTGTTTTAAAATGACCCTTCTTCCACAGCAATAACATTCTTTGTTCGACACAAACATTTTCTCATCAGCCTGAGACTTAGTTGCACTATATATCAGCACTATCTATCTCTTGCAGATAACTGGCTACCTGCATCGCTTCCGCTACGTCTTGTGGATTTTCCATTCTCATTCTGCTAGAAAATTCTGGAGAAATCCCCCTCAGGAACACATCCAGCGTCCTGTTCTCAGACTCTCCCAATAAAACTGCATCAGTGTCCGGTTTGTTAGTCAACTCGTAAGTTTGGGTGTTCAACTTGCTTATCCTGTCCGAAAACACTTCGACAGTCTCATTTGGCAATTGTCTCAAATTTCTAAATTTTTCGCAGAAGAAACGAGCACTGTTTCATTTTCTATACCGTTACCTTAAGCCATTTGCCAACTCTGTAAATGTGGTTACTTTACTTAAAACCTCATAGTATATTATGTACCTCTTAGTCTCATCTGTCAAGCGCAATTTCGGCATCTGCAATGATGTTTGTCCAGAACAATTGCACAAGCTGGTTATGGTTAAAATGTCCCGAAAAAATATAATGACATTCTCTGATGTTTTACCAGAAAAAAGGGAAATAAGGCTAGTGGCTACAGGATCCAAAGGTGGGGAAGGTACTGCTAGGTACTTCACTAGGACCCAATTGTGAAAGATGTCCCATTTGACTACCTGAGTGCCATGCCATTTCATAGTTCAGTTCTTTTAGTAATTTAGCCTGTTTTATCAGAGCTGTAGTAGCAGCTCGCATTTATGCCATATTTCTGCAGTTTCCTCTTCTATCATAGGGCCTTATACATCACACACAACATACATGATCACGAATATCAGAATAACTTATTACTTCACCTAATCTACACCTAATGACACTTAACTAAGCTCTCTTTTGGATGACCACACTGCAAGTGGACTATATCACAGTAACAAATCTATTGCAAGGCGCTCTTTACCCAGACAAATTTTAAATTTTACAATTTACCGGTACAAAATATAACATAGTTCCCCTTAAATTAAGGTACTGGCTATCCAAAGAGAAACTACAAACTCACTTTGCTTCATTCTCCACCAAAATACACTTGTGTGAGAAACAAAGCTTTCCACTGACTCATCCCACAGTTGTACAAAACGCTTCATATAGCCTTCTGATGTAGATGCTGTCTGGTTCCGCGCGCAGCGGAATTTGAATCCCGCCAGACGTCATGGACGTCGAAGACCCCTAGAGGTCTCTGCACCATCGCGCCGTAAGCTGTGGCGGCGCACACCTCCTCGCCTGCATTTAGTGTGAGGGCGCCACAGTGGAACACGTGGTTCCGGAGGCCAGTAGCGGCGCCCCCGGTAAAGTGTTAAAGCGCCTGCCTCTCGCTCAGCCAGCGAGTCTAATCTTGCGTACATCTCAGGACACATCGCCTCGCCTTAGACAGCTTATTTGCTTTCTTGTTCTGTATACGAGTGAACGTGGTTGTTAGGTTTTCTTGTGACTCCGGTGTTTCGATCTTGTTGTTGTTCGTTCTGTCCTTCGTTGGTCGTGTCCATCCTCTCCACTGTGTTGTTGTTCGCAGGCCGCGTTTTCCGTCACTCCGTCACTTCCGTTCCGGTCGCCGTTACAACATTTTGGCGACGAGGTAAACGGTGGTCGTCGTTGGTATGGAGGCGAAGTTGGTCTGTCTGCTGGAGCAACAGCAGCAGCTCATGCAGCAGTAGCAGCACCAGTTAGACAGTGGCTGCGATAACTAATGGACAAAGTCGATGCCCGGGACACGTTACCACAACAGCTTCCGAGTCCTCGGGTGTCCGATGCTTTCCCGCGTCCGCCGTCGTTTCCACTATTTAATGACGCTAAAGAGGACTGGGAAACCTACTTACATCGGCTGAAACAACATTTCACGGCTTTTCAAGTCATGGACGTCTCCTTGCAGTGGTCGTTGTTTTTGTCTTGGGCCTCCCCAGACACGTTCTTTCCTCTCCACAAGTTGGCACCATTGTCCGATACTGTGGCTCTCTCTTTCCAGGAGATACGCCTTTTGCTGACAAACTATTATTCCCAACGCTACCATGTGGTCGCCTCCTGGATGGAGTTCCACCAGTACCATAAACAGCCTGGTCAACTGTATCGTTCCTGGGTCACGGACTTGCAGGGTCTCAGCTGTCGATGCGATTTTACGTGCACCAATCAGCAGTGTAAGGCTTTGTATGTGGACTCTCTGATCCGGGATGTGGTGGTACAGTTGGCTCCCGATCCTGAGGTCCGTACTGCGGCGGTGAAACTCGACAACCCCTCCTTGGAAGAGGTTCTCCGCATTGCCCACTCCTTTGAAATTGCTTAGGCGGCTAACGAGCGCCTTATGGCGCGACCACAGGTGGCGGAGATCGCGGTGTCATGGCGGGTTCCGCCCTTGCGGCATCGACATAGCCCAGCCGACCAGGGCCAGCGCTGTTGGGACTCCTCGTTGTCTGATGTCTCTATGGCATCGGCTCCTCAGGTCGCCCCTTGTCGCCGGTCGCGCTGCCCACTTCCATCCTGCCCACAGTGCTTTAATGCATATTCGCAGGCTGATTGTCCCCACCAGTGGAAAACGTGCATGCTGTGTAACAAGGAGGACCACATCCAATAGGTTTGTCGTAGTCGCTAGACTCGCTCCAGTCCTGCCCTTCCTGGGCCTCAAGATACAGTCCATAGTCTGCAATCAGTGTGTGAATTATCTGGATGACCCGTCAGCGTGGAAGCTTTTTCTCATGCTCCACCTTTTCTCTGAGGATGTCAGTTTTGAGGTCGACACTGGGGCCACCATCGCCCTGATTAATATGGCGACATATACCCGGCTGGGCTCTCCTGAGTTGTCACCTCCCTCTCGCCGTTTGGTCGCCTATGGAGATGGTTCCATTCCCCTTCGTGGGCAGTTCGTCGTCCAGGCGACATACAAGCGTGTTCCCCGGCTCCTTACCCTCTTTGTCGTCGACCATCTGTCGGCTCCAAATATTTTTGGTCTGGATGCATTTCAACTGTTTGGCTTTTCAAATTCCAATGACGTTAAGGTCGTTTCCACGGCTGTTCCTTTTCATGACTTGCACGATCTGTGTTCCGCTTTTGAATCGTTGTTTGCAACGGATCTCGGATGTGCTTCCGGTTTTCAGGTGCACACCACCCTCCGGCTGGATGCACAGCCTCGCTTTTTCTGGGCCTGGCCCCTTCCAGTGGCCTTATGACTGGCAGTCAAGCAAGACCTTGGTCGGCTCCAGACAGCTGGCGTTCTGGAGCCTGTAACTTACAGTGCCTGGGCGACGCCATTGGTGGTCATACGGAAACCCAATGGGTCCCTTCGGCTGTGTGGGGACTTCAGCGCTACAGTCAACGCTCAGTCCCTCGTTGACTCTTACTCCATTCCCTGACAGGAAGACCTTCTCGCCAAGTTTGCTGGGGAAGAGTATTTTTCAAAGATCGACCTGGCTGAGGCATACCACCAGTTGCCCTTAGATACCGAATCTCAGAACATCATGGTTATCAACACGCCTTTCGGATTGTATAAGTACAAGCGCCTTCCCTTTGGTATCTCTTTGGCGCTGGCCATTTTCCAGCGATTCTTGGAGCAGCTTACACAGCCTATCCCCGCCTGTGTGAATTATCTGGATGACATCTTGGTCACCGGGCGTTCCCGCCATGAACATTTGCAAAACCTCAGCACCTTATTCCACGCTTTGCAATCAGCTGGTTTACGCTGTTGGCTGGAGACGTGTTGTGTTTTTCAACCGGAAGTGGAATACTTAGGCCACTGGCTTAGCAAAGATGGCATTCGCCCTGTGGGTTGTAATGTCATGGCCATTGAGGCCCTTCCTCGTCCCAAGGAGTTATTCGAACTGCTGGTGTTTTTGGGCAGTGTTACTTATTAGTTAAAGTTCTTCCCCTGGGCTGCCTCTGTTGCTCAACCCCTTCATCACTTGCGCCGCAAAGGGGTACCTTTTGACTGGACTCCTGCCAGTGACCAGGCTTTTCTCCATTTAAAGGTGATGCTGAAGTCCGCCCCTTGCCTTACTCCCTTCTCTTCGGACTGCCCCTTGGGTATGGTGGCTGATGCTTCGGCATACGGCATGGGGGCCGCCCTTGCGCACTGGGATGCCGATGGCTCCGAACAGCCCATCGCTTATGCCTCTAAGTTGTTGAACCCAGCACAACGGAACTACTCCCAGATTGAAAAGGAGGCCCTGGCGATCGTGTTCCTGTCCAAAAACTTCACACCTAATTCTTTGGGGCAAAGTTCACCCTCCTGACGGACCATAAACCCTTGGTTACACTTTTCGGACCCCAATCTCACCTTCCAGAGCAGATGGCTCAACATCTCCAGTGCTGGGTTTTGTTTTTACGTAGTTATGCGTACACCATCCGGTATAAGCTCACCGCCCACCATGCTAATGCGGACGCTTTGTCACATCTCCCAGCACTCCCCGATCCTGTCTTTGACCAACAGGAGATACTCTGCTTTCACATTGATTCCGACCTCCAGGATGCTCTGGAGGGACTGCCTCTCATGGCTGCTCACATTGCTGCAGCTACCTGCCGCGAAACTGTCTTGTGGCGGGTTCTCCACTACATGGTCTACGGGTGGTCCTCCTATGTTACTCATGGGATTCAGTCTGATTTCAACCCCTGGCGCCACCTGTCCCACAGGCTCTCCATGGTCGATAATGTCCTTCTGTTGGCCACAGAGTCAGAAGCCCATCGGGTGGTCATCCCTCCGGACTTGCGGCTTCAGGTGCTCGGTTTGTTACACTGCAGGCACTGGGGTATGTCCTGTATGAAAGTTTTAGCTCGCTGGCACTTGTATTGGCCCGGCATCGATGGCGATATTCAGCACCTGGTCCGTGGATGCACTGTCTGTGTGCGTCACTAGGCAAGCCCACCTCAGTCGTTTGCACCCTGGCCTGTGCCTTGCTGGCCCTGGGACTGCATCCATATCGATTTGGCAGGCCTGTTTTTGGGGTCCATGTGGTTACTCATCGTTGATGCCTACTCCAAGTATCCATATGTTTTCCACATGGCATCCACCACCACAGAGGCTACACTCACGGCTCTGGCCCAGGTTCTCGCCATTGAGGGCCTGCCACACACATTGGTCTCCGATAATGGTCCCCAATTCACAGTGTCCTCCCTCCACAACTTCTGTCAGGCCAACAGTATCAAGCATATCCATAGCCCCCCATTCCACCCTTCATCCAGTGGCGCAGCAAAGAGGTTTGTACGCACTTTTAAACACCAGTTGACTAAGGCGGTCGACACATCTCCAACAACATCAGCCCTCACCCTGTTTTTGAGCACCTATTGCACTATGCCAATTGATGGACGCAGTCCGGCAGAGCTCCTTCATGGGCGACAGCCATGGACCCTGCTCCATTTGCTGATGCCATCCTCCTCCCGCCCCCACTGTTGGTCCTCACAGTGGTATGCCCCTGGCACGGCCCTGTGGACCCGTGAGTACGGGTGCAAGGCAGGTTGGACACCCACCACAGTCATCGCGGCCCATGGGTGGTGTGCGACGTCTGTGCAGACGTTGAAAGGGTTGGAGCGCCGCCATCATAATCAGCTCTGCCACGTGCCCCTGTGGGACTCGCACCACCACCTCTTCCCCTACCTCCTTAGGGTGCAGACATAGTCCTCGAGTCACCGTCCTTGCCCCCTGTTTGCCGTCTCCCTGTGGGCCTACCACCGGCCCTCTCCGCCCCCGGGTGATTTGGCGGCTCCCTCCCCCACACTGGACCTGGATCAGCTATCATGGATACCTCAGGCGTCCCTTCCTCCCCGCCGATAGCGGTTGATGAGCCCAGCTCCTCTTCCCACTGCCACCCACCTCGACACTGTCCGGGGCGTTTCCTCCCCTATGCGCAAGTTTCAGGGGGGGAGGGATCTGGTACCATGCGCCTCGGAATTTGAATCCCCGCCAGACGTCATGGACGATGAAGACCCCTAGAGGTCTCTGCACCATCGCGCCATAAGCTGTGGTGGTGTGCACCTCCTGGCCTGCATTTAGTGTGAGGGCGCCACAGTGGAACACGTGGTTCGAGCGGCCAATAGCGGTGCCCCCGATAGAGTATTTAAGCGCCTGCCTCTCGCTCAGCTAGCGAGTCTAATCTTGCATATGTCTCAGGACACATCGCCTCGCCTTAGACATCTTATTTACTTTCTTGTTCTGTGTATGGGTGGGCGTGGTTGTTAGGTTTTCTTGCGACTCCGTTGCTTCGATCTTGTTGTTGTTCGTTCTGTCCTTTGTTGGTCGTGTCCATCCTCTCTGTTGTGTTGTTATTCGTGGGTCGCTCCACGGGTCCCGCCGCGCTTTCCGTCACTTCAATCCCGCGACCGTTCCAGTCGCCGTTACAACATGCTGCAATTCATTCCAACTGCTGCACTGGCAGTTCACAGCTTGTGGTGAGCCCAGTCTGGCTGTTCCACAACACCACAACAATGAGTGATGGCGGCACTTGCACTGAATTTACATACGTCGACTTGGGAGCTGCTCTGTTCTCTCCTGCTCACCACCCTTCTTTGTCATCTGTTGTACAGTGTTGACTGTTGTCATGCAGGTGTGAAGTTTGATGATAGTTGTCTGCCATCCAGATAAGCACTATTCAGTTCGCCAGAATGTCAGGAATACTGGTGTCCCGATCCTGGTGGGACAGAAATGCCTCCAGGTCCTCCAGTCTGCGTCAGAGGCAAACTGTGGTGCTGAACTCTGTGACTGGTGATTATGGCGAGGTAGTCATCTATCCCAATAGCTGCTGTTATTGTCTATAGCACGCAGGAAATTTACAGCCAACTTGTGCCAGACGTTACTTCACTGCAATGAGGCAATTGAGTGTAAACATCATATATGCCTTTGATCCATCTGACCATCTGTCTCACAAGTTAAACTGCTGGGGTATTTATGGTGCCAAGTAGTGGCCAATGTTAGCCAGCATCCTTCATCTTGACCCCGTAGGGCTTGCCATTACACAGGTATCAGCAGTTTCCGTTCTACTGTGCTTGCTTAATGAGTTTGTTATAGTATAGAACTGGTTCATAAGAGCTCTTGGTACCGTTTGTTGCATTCGCCTTAGCTTTCTTTCATCACATAACGAAGTTGGCGTGACCCTGTTTGGCTGCTCTGACACACTACATTCTGCTGAAATCTGCTGCGTGGCTCGCCAGAAACGTTGATGTGTTTTGCTCTGACCCAGTCACTGTGGCGAAATATTTTCATAGTGGCCACCTCGTTTCGACATTCCCATAATTTAGTGAAATAATTTTGCTCTGAGACTTAGAAAGCTTTACCTATTTTACTGCCCTGTATAAGGTTGGCCTGCAACAGTAGTCACTTACTTTCGTTTTATAGAAAAAAAACAATGTGGTTTTGCTATTTAAATTATAAACTCTCTTGTATTTAAGTTATTGCTTATTATAACTAATTTACCAGTGCAGGAGACTTTTTAATATCTATTTGTTATACTGTAACTTATGGAACAGTGTTTACATACAGAGAACCACTATTATAGAAAACGAAAGAGAAATTTTTGAAATTTTAGTGCCCTATTAAATACATTGTTTTTAATAAAAGTTAATGTACACTTATTGGTTGATTTTAACATTAAATTCGAATCCAGAATCTCTGATAACTTAGTGTTATCTACCTTCTGTGATTTATAAGATACAGCTTACCGTAAGTAACTGTAATACACCTGTTTTTCTAAATTATCTTAGAAAAATTAATTGGTATTGTATGTATGGTAATAATGAAGCAGAAAAGCAACTCAATAATCTTTTTAACTTCCAAAAACAATAAGTGGTACACACATGAACTACAAAAACGTGACGATCAGTACAATAATTTCTAATCCCTAGCAAAGATCTACTCTCATTTGCTTGCCAGGGTAAGATACAAAGAACTGAAACATCAGTTTAGAATGGATATTAAGAAAATTAAATTAGGATATAATTGTAAAGTGTTTGCATGATCTGTTAATAAACCAAAACAAATATGAAAAATTATTGACGAAAAAGAAGTAATATCAGGTAACAAAGAATTTGTGTCGAAGCCTAGTTTACATAACGACACTAGGTTGCAGGCAACTGCGTTACCAGCCACTGTGCATGTCGCCGCGGGTTTGCGCAATTAGTTGGAGAAACTAAACACTTTCGGCGTGTTCCAACTTTGGCGACACTAGCTGCATGAGTTCTGCGGTTATGTGTGTTTGTAGAGTGTAGACAAACTGAAATATGAAGTGGGGAACGGAGAATAATGTTTGTTTTTTGGATATCTATGCTTTGCGTAGGTGTTGTGGGATTTCAGTGATGCTGATTACAAAAATTAGCAACATATTGCTGCCGCTGAGACCGTCATGTGCGATCATAACATAGATGGTTTGACAATATCTGAGCAGCAGGACAAAGTTTATTGAGTTAGGAGCACATTAACAACTGAATTAAGAAAAATACAAGCAAGTGTAATTCTAGCTGTGGCAATGCTCTCGTCTACAAGACTAAAATCCCATCGTTCGAGTTGACCAACTCTTTGTTAAGGAATATTGTTGACAGGTGGGAAGGCTATACAGATTCAAGAAGCTGCATTCTTTATTAAATATTCATCTATTTAAAACGTAGCTGCAGTGCTCCCCATTCACATATGTTATAATTCTGAAATATTACCACTGTACAGATCTGTCTTCAAGAGGGTAGAATGAGATTTACACTGTGCAGTGGAGTGTGCGCTGATATGAAACTTCCTGGCAGATTAAAACTGTGTGCCGGACCGAGACTCGAACATGGGACCTTTGCCTTTCGCAGGCAAGTGCTGTACCAACTGAGCTGCCCAAGCACGACTCACACTCCGTACTCACAGCTTTACTTCTGCCAGTACCTCGTCTCCTACCCCAGGCTCTGGCAAAGCCATGTTTCCGCCATATCCTTTCTTTCAGGAGTGCTAGTTCTGCAAGGTTCGCAGGAGAGCTTCTGTAAAGTTTGCCCGCAAAAGACAAAGGTCCCGAGTTCGAGTCTCGGTCCAGCACAGTTTTAATCTGCCAGGAAGTTTCAAGAGAGTAGTTTGCAGACCATTCTCTTCTTAATGTGGCCTGCTTCGAATAATTATTGTTGCTAATGTTAATAATTATTACTGGTGTGGTTAATAATTATTGTTGTTAATGAAATAATGTCATCACCAACTAAAACTGTATCCTATACCATGCCGAGTGTTCTTGATTGTAATGCACACAATAAGATATGTAATTTCAGTTCTGGTGACAGTCCTTCATGCATTATAGTACCTTTATTCCTTATTGCATAATTAACTCTATTTAGAAAAAACGTGAACAGTTCTGGTGACATTCTAAGGTAATTAAAAAAACTTCTCAGATCTTCCATTATAAATTATTTCAGCAAGGATGCTGAGCAACCGAGCTGACGTGTTTTCTTCATCCAGTCCTGTATCGAAACACATTTCTTATTTTTTTTCTTATGCAGCGATTCCACACAACAGACTTTAACTCCATCACAACTCGTGCGATGTGCAGCTGCCAAAACTTTCATTTCAGACACGACTGATTTACCCACAAAATGAAGAAACTGAATTGTATACTGGTGTGGCCGTCATATATGAAACCACTTGCGTGCAACTCATTCACGCAACGAGTGGCGCAACCAGATTTCGTCGTGTAAACTAGGCTTAAATTGCAGCTACCCTCTAGGCAACTCATTCACGCAACGAGTGGCGCAACCAGATTTCGTCGTGTAAACTAGGCTTAAATTGCAGCTACCCTCTAGGTCCCTGTGAGCCAAGCCTATGGCTGACTAGAAATGAAAAACACAAAATCTATTAATAGGTTTCTTTTGACAGAAACGATGACTTCTGTCTTTAACAGCTAATTTCTCTATATCAGTATGCCAAACCAGGGATTCGTAAACAAATCAGTATGCTTCATTATAAACGTTTGGTTTACATGAATTATTTGCCAATGTTTTGGTTTACATTAATTATTTGCCAATGTAATATGATATTATACAAGGAGGCTCTGACTTCCGCTGATGTTCTATGGATCATTAAATAATCATGTGCATCCTCAACTTTTTCAAACGATGTACAAGTCGTAAATTATGATTAATACCTTTCCTTGCAATAAAATATTTAATTTCACATGGTACATCTTTTGAAATTCAGGTAAAGTTCCTGCTTTTGTTCCTCCACACAAAGTAATAGGACAAATATCTAACAACTCTTCTTTCAGACACTCAACAAAATGTGTTCACCCTTTAGTAATGAGAAAAGTATTTGACTCAGTGCACATCTACACTTATTATCGAAAGTATGATCATATGATGTATCAATAGAAATTTGTGGCTGGTTCACTGATTTATTGATAGGGAGGATGTAGCGTGTTAGTTTGGACAGAGTGGTCTCTTCAAGTGTAGAAGTAACTTCGAGTGTGCCCCAGGCAAGCGTGTTGGGCCCTTTGCCGTTCATGTCATTTATTACCAATCTCACACACAACATTAATAGTAACCTCAGATGTTTTGTAGATAATGAAGTCACCTGTAATGAAATATAGTCTGAAAGAAGCTGCATAAATATTCAGTCAGATCTTGATAAGTTTCCAAAGTAGAGCCAAGACCGGCAAATTAATTTAAATTTTCAGAAATACAGGATTGTGCACTTCATACAACGAGAAAATATCAATTAGTTACTGTGGAACTAGCCAACTCAAACAAATACTATGTTGTAAAACTTTGTAGGTATGTGAAATCGAATGATCACATAGGGTCCGTCATTGGTAAAGCAGATGGTACGCTTCAGTTTATCGGTAAAACACTGAGGAAATATGAGCAGTCTGCAAATGAGGCTGCTTGAAAGTCACTCATGTGACTTGGTCTAGAATACCGCTGATGTGTGGTGAAGGTCCCCAAGTAGGACTGACAGGAGATATTGAATGTATGCAGAGAAGTGGAGCACAAAAAGTCACAGGTTTATTTGACCCATGGGAGGGTGTCACAAAGGTGTTGAAGAATCTGAAGTGGCAGACTCTAAAAGATGCCGATAAAGCCCCCTTACAAAGTTTCGAGAGCTGGCTTTAAATGTTGACTCTAGGAAATACTACCCCCTATGTGTCGCTCCCATAGAAAACATAAGGAGAAGATTATATTAATTACAGCCTGTGCAGAGACATTTAAACAATCATTCTCCTCACACTCCATACATGTATGGAATGGGAAGAAACCTTAATAAATGGAACAATGGGAAGTATCTTTTGTCATGCACTTTACAGTGATTTTCGGAGTATTGATTTAGATGTAGATGCAGATGTAAATGTTTAGTGATGTGTGTTGTGGATAACTGTCACTAATTACACAGATAATTTACTGACAACGGTGTTACTGTTAGTTTTCTTGCCAATTCTGGCCAGGTTTCCTAGTATAGTTTAATGTGCAGCATGCTAGTTTGTGAGACTGGGAGATGAGCTACACCAAGATCGAATCCACGTGGCATCTTAACAACTGTGGGCAGGTGCATTGATCAGGCTGTGTGTGTTGGGGTAAATGGTGGGATGGTTTGTAAGACGCGCTCAGAGGACATGATACAGAAACTTAAAACACGACAACACAGAGAAGAAAGATTCTACAGTTTACAGACAGACAGAACACAGGAGGTTACCGTGGCGACTGTGACATCAGAAAGGCTGTCCAGCCACAAGTTAAACAAAATAAAATTGGATGTTTCCTGAAAAACGGACAGTGTATTAGACGGTGTAAACGGTAAGGAGAAGGAGAATGTAGATGTAGATAAAGCACGAATATTTCTTGCTGAAAACTTAGGTTCATATATTATTCCTTTATTCGGTATAGTCACGTTTGCGACAGTGAATTATTGTAAAAATGAAATATGACATCATAAGTTTTTCTTCTGTGTTGGGAAAGGCTACTTCACGGCGATACTACATTTTGAGCATCAACGCCACTTTTTAGGGCCTCACTTTATTTGCGGGTAGAAACCTGGATTCTCTTCACTGCTTTTGCACATTATCTTTCCCGTGCGGAAGGTGTGAAGTATCTTTGAGAAATCGTCTTTGCGCCAGCGTTTTGGTAGTGCACTTAAATTGCAGGTGATAGTGAGCTCCTGTGTTTGTTGTTATGCGGCATCTCTGTGGATGCAATTAGTTGAGGGGAAGTGTATATTTTCGCACCGGTGCCGTTCCCGCAAGTCACAGTAGAATGGTTCTAACGAAGGAGTATAGGATATGTATGCCATTGACAGTTGAAGAGGTAAAACATTTTTTTTTTAATTAAACAATTTGAGAAGAGATGAAAAAGAAAACCAAAGTTTATCACGGCGGGTGTCTATAGGCGTCCTGTATATAAACACCATAAATAAAGCCACATTACTAACAGTTGGCTGTTATGTAGTTGTATTGCACACTCTGGCAATAAGTTATTAAAATTGTTATCGCTTCTAGCTACCAATGACATAAAACTACGAGTTAGGAGTAGAATATTTAATATGTCGGAATTAGGTACATTTATCAGTTGTTTCCCTTTGATGCGTGTGAAAAAAAGATCCCTGTACCGTAAAGAGTTTAAATTTGAGATAATCAGCTAGCTTAGCTGGTATTTGGTTCAGGGCGCACAATTGATTGGTTATTCTCGGAATTGCCAAGAACTCATCTCCAGTCTCTAACATAGGCTGCGCATTTACTGCGGATTATGTCTTTCTCTTTGAAATAACTTATTTGCAGAAATAATAATTTTGAACTGTTGGTGTATTCTGTCCCTATCATGTTAATCGCCTGGTACTCATTTCAGTTGTTTCTCTTTTTCTTTTCAATTCCAGTATCAGATAGGGCAGTTGTACATGATTGCTCGACATAGCCATGAACAAACAGATTCTGGAGAAGGTGTTGAGGTGATAGAAAACACTGCCTGCGAGGATCCAGAATATGGGAATGGCCAGTACACGGAGAAAAGGATTCATCTCTCTAGGTAGTTGGCTTTACAATATTATATTGGCCGCTAATTAATTTGCTTGATTAAAATTGTTATGCAATGGCTGTAAAGTGTCAATTGAATTAAAGGTAAGATTCCTTGTGGCCTTAAACAATAAAGGCATGAACGAGGTCTTAGGAATGTTGCATGAGATATTCTGAAATATTTGTGTGTTTAAGATGAAGCATGTGTTATCCAAGCTGTGGTAATATATTGCTCCAAGACATTGTTCAAGTCCTTACCTCCATTCCCCAACAAGTCCCTCATTTTCTCTTCCTTTTCTTCTTTTTGTGTTCGTATGACTGAAATCTAGTTAAGAGTGTCACTTATTTTGCCTTATCTGTATAACTTTGGGTTTACTGTAGTGTTTTACTCTTCATTTAAATTCTATACCAATGATTTTCTATGTCTGTATGCGCACATGTAGAAAACTGAAGTTTGTGGCTTATATGATAAAATATAAATCGCAACACAATTATACATTCTAACATTAAAAAATGTTTGTGATATATATGACAGGCATGTGCAGATGTAAAATTTATAGTACGCATAATTTAAAAACGTCACATTTAATCAAGATACAAAAAGTTTTGGCAATATTTGCAACATGTAGTTTTGTAGTGCACGTTTTTATTTTTGACTTCTTGATTCCCTTGCTTTCAACTGTCAGAAGTTAGGTTTTGGGCAAATGGTGGATTGAAGATGGCAATCACCAAGATGTATTGTAAATACTACTTTGGTGCAGGAGCATCTGCAGTACTGTGAACCTTCACAACTTGCTGTGAATTTCTGTATTATTGAAACCACTATTTGTGATGTAGCAATACATTCTTGTATGTGCATTTATTATTTTATAAAACCAATGTGAGCTTTTATTACATATAATTATGTTTCATTTCACCTTGGCTTTCATAGAGGATAATTTTGTTGTAATTGTTTGGGATTTATTATTTGGAAAAATAATTGATCACAAACTTGATAAGTGTTTTGTGCTTAGTATTGTCACCAACATTTTTAGACTTGTTTATAAAGAAATACTGTTGTGTTTGAGTTGTAACCTTTTAAATTAAGGATGACGGCAAAAGAAATTTACTAATGCATTTTGTCAGAGCAATCCACCGATAATACAATTACTTAACTGTTCCCTTCTCCAGCACATATATTGAAATATTGTATGTGTATTGTTGCTGTGCCATTATCATCTTGAGCATCAGAACTATACAAAAAATGTACACTCGTTATCAACTTTATGATCATTGCCATTCAAGTCATTAGTCAAATTCCTATGTTGCATTAAAACGCTACATATGATGAACTGAATCGAAGACACACTGGTAGGCCCTAGGTCTAGGTTGAATGTCTTCTGCATCTACATGAAACCTGTACTTTGAAGCATTGTAATCAAAATTTGGAAAAGGTGATTCCTGATCATTTTTTAAAAATTGTTATTATCGCCTACAGTGGTTGTGTAGCCTTTATTCTAAGTAAGCTATGTATCACATTATTGACAAAATATCACAAAACACTGATAACTTTGCTACTACGACAGACATTTTTTAAGAAGTGCATCTTCATTGTAAATCATTCAAACAATGAAATCTATTAGAAGTAAAGGAGGCAGTTTCTTGGACCACATAATGCACCATTGAAGACTCAACTCAAAAGTTAATAGCTGTATATTATACATAGTGATATACTTTTAACATTTCACCTACCAAAACGTGTGTAGGCCTACATAAATAACACCACATTATTGCATTATATGCTATAAAAGCTATCGGCCCTGTCTGTTGGCAAAACAGCTGTTACGTGATTGTAGTAGAACAGTGTAAGTGAGACATTGTAGTCTTATGTCCATCATCTTTTGGATTTCAAATCAGACACAAAATAAGAAACCAAAATTTATGGAAAAAGATTAAAAGATATGAGGAACAACAACTGTTTACGAAGTATTTCCATTGTGTGTGGTGTCTGCTGGTAGTGCCTGCACACGCTGTACATGGTACGGAAACAACTGGTTCTCCCGTAGCACTCTTCAGTGACGTGGTCAACGTTACCTTGTACAGCAGCAATTTCTCTTACGCTGACATTATGGCTATCCTTCAACTGCACGAAGAATTGCCTCGTCCATTGCAGGTGTCCTTGTCATTCTAGGTCTTCCCCAGTCGCGAGTCATAGGCTGGAATGTTCAGTGTTCCCTAAGACGCTGATCAATTGCTTCGAACGTCTTCATGTCGGGACACCTTTGTTCTGGAAATCTGTCTCGATACAAACGTACCGCGCCACGGCTATTGCCCCGTGCTAATCCATACATCAAATAGGCATCTGCCAACTCCGCATTTGTTAAAACCACGTTCGTAATGAACGCTAACTGTTCATGCTACGTACTGATGTGCTTGATGCTAGTACTGTAGAGCAATGAGTCGCATGTCAACACAAGCACTGAAGTCAACATTACATTCCTTCAATTGGGCCAACTGGCTGTGAATCGAGGAAGTACAGTACATACTGATGAAACTAAAATGAGCTCTAACATGGAAATTAAGCGTTTCCGGACACATGTCCACATAACATCTTTTCTTTATTTGTGTGTGAGGAATGTTTCCTGAAAGTTTGGCTGTACCTTTTTGCAACACCCTGTATAGGGTGGGGCAAATAAGTGGCGTGGAAAATGGAGTTCTGAGGTACAAAAAGACACAGCAGAAGAAAGGAAATACTGTAATAACCTGCCGACAGCAAGTGTTGCTAGTGGCTACGAGTCACCTCTTAACATTTTTGGGCCCTGGTCAGCGAGTTGCTGAAGACCGATCGAAGCTGGACTGCTGAAATTGCTGCAGTTGTGTCCAGAATGTGCTGCTTCAGATCGTGACGACTATGAGGGTTGTTGTGATACACGTTAGACTTAAGGGCTCCTACACAAAGTAACTGCACAATGAAAGATCAGGTGACCTGGGTGGCCACCTAGAACCATGACCAGACTAACCGCTGCTAACAACTATGTCAGGCGCGAAGACAGTGTAAATGTGCACCAAGGTTCAGCTGGCAGTAATGGGCAGTTGCACCATCTTGTTGGAAGTAACTGTAGGTCTTTTCCTCCTCCGTTATCACTGCCACAAATTGTTTCAAAATGTTGGCAGTGTAACATACCAAAGACAGGATCTGATGAAAGAAGATGGGACCAGTAATGTGACGTACAGGCACTGCGTACCAAACCCCAACCTTCTTATCATGGAGAGGTGTTTCGTGGAAGTTATGTGGATTCTCCCCTGCACAGAACCTGTGATTATCAGATCACATAACCACTGAGGTGAAACAAGGCTTCCTCAGATACACAGAACAGATCCATGTCCAAGCCATTCATTGTTATCTCAGTGAACAGCCACTCACAAAAGTGGACGCTCTGAGTGGCATTTGCTGGTTTTAATGCATGAACAAAAGACCCTCAGTAGGTATGTATGTATGTTCAGGTCCAGGGGTATTCGTCTGGATGATCAACATGATATGCTGGTCTCTTGCAGAAGGTGTCAGGTTGGTTTGGTAGGACTTTGAAGCATTTTCTGGTGAACTGCAGCAACATTTCTGGTGTGCAGGAATGTTTTGGAATCCTTTTTTGCTTGTTTAAAACAGATCCTGTCTGACCCCATTTTGAGACTAAACATTGTATGACATTCTTTGCTGGCACTTTGACACCATTAAACTGCTTAGCAAACAACTGACAACACTGTTTCCATGACTTTGTTGTCACGTAACTGTCCACAAACTTTCCTCAACACACACACACACACACACACACACACACACACACACACACACACACACACACACACACACACACAGAGAGAGAGAGAGAGAGAGAGAGAGAGAGAGAGAGAGAGAGAGAGAGAGAGAGAGCGTCCTCAGTGCACTTTGAACTGGTGTAGATCATGTCGTGTGTTCGTCACAGGGTGTGTTGTATGCATACTTTCATATCCCCTTGTCTGGGTCACTTTTATTGCCCATTTCTGTAGATTGAAAAGAAGAAGCACTTTTTTGTGTTGGCTCAAGCCTACAAAAACATGGACAAAGTTCCTCCTAAAGGGCAGAGTGGCAAATGCTTCATGGAGAGAGAGTTTAAGGAAATAAAGATATGGCGAGGAAAATTCATCTGGCCTAAGGCACAATTGAAAGAAACTGATGGTTGAACCAGGTAAATGCATTAACAATCAAGAAGTTGAAGGAGATGTAGAAGACTATTATTTTTATACTGTTCATTCCATGAAAGCAGTTGCCCTCACACACAGGCATCCACAGAAAATTTTCCGGGTGAAGTGAGGGAGTTGGGAGCAAAGTTCTAAAGTTGCCATTTATTATTGTATCCCCAAGAAACGATGATTATCTACTTGGTATTTTTTCTGGGTAGATTATCTTGATAATTGAACATTAAGCATGATTTCAAGCTTACCTTCAAAGTAACCTTTTTTTACAGCATGCTCCACTAATAGTACATGTGTGTGGTGAGAGAAAGGAGAAGGTGAAACCCAGTGCCAGCATGTAGCCTACCACTCGTGAACAGCACCAAGGGGGCCACCAAGCTTAATGTTCCCATCTCATGTATAGATCCTCATCAGCAGTTTCATGTGCCCTCATTTTGTGAGACACTGAGGAGAGGTTCGGTACTCAGACAAGCACATTGGCGGAAAGTCTGGTGATGAGGAACTTTATGCCACCAACGCTCCTCCCCTTGCGAGCCAAATGCTGAAAGTGAATTTTTTTTTTCCACCACTAGGATTCAAACCAGCTTACCTCCACGTCGAATGCCACTGCCAGCACATGTGTTAGTAACCTTAGCTGCAGAGTTTGGTTACCTTTTCTTTCGTATTATAAAATGGTTATGGGTATGACACATGTTTGTAGTAAATTGCTAAAAGTGTATCCTTTTAAGTTGAAAACCGATTGAAAACTTTTATGTTGAAAACACGTAGGGAAATAAAGCATAAAGTATTTAGAAACTATATTTTTATTCATACACGAATAGTGGTAAACTGATCTAGTTTGTGAAAATCGTGAAGTAGGAAAAATTAGAAATAGGAATACTGTTTTATAAACAAAAATAACCATTCATAAAGAACCTTTTACTAATCTTCCTTGAAAGTGAAGATGCAGAGAACAAATTTTAAAACTGCTTATAAGTTGTTATCAAAAGCTCTGCTAACAAAAAGTATGTCCAGTCACATTCACAAAAATGCAGTTTCAATCATATCAAATTACAGTTTGAAATAAATGTTCTCCTAATGAGCTGATGAAAAAATGACTAACCATGAAGAAATTTTTCACCTTTGTAGAGTGACGGGTTGCTAAGCGAATGGGCGTGGTTTCGCTTCCCTGCTGGGTTGGAAATTTTCTCTACTTGGGGACTGGGCACTGCGTTGTTCTTACTTTTATATCATGTAAATTGATATTACTATTGAGGTGGCTGAATGGGCATGACGCAAAGCCAATAAAAAAAATTTAAAAAAAGGTGAAGTACCATATGTGATATGAAACTACCAAAAATGTAATATTACTTCTGGTGTTGTTTGAATGTGAGTAACAATCACAGAGTCTGGTACCCGAATTTGTATTGACTAACTTAGTAAAATAAGGTTTTCAATCACTTTTCTTCTGTGAATACTTTACATGTACAACTCACATACCAAGTTTTTACTCGTTGTAGAATACAACTGCAGTTTTACTCTTCCTATAGTCTGAAGGATTGTTCAGTCATGCATATAGTAGCAGGCAAAGCTGGAGCAGTTAATACAGCCTTTTTCTTGGCAGGAAAAAAGCTCTGTATGTTTGTCAGTATCATCAGTGATTGATAGATTTATAGACATTTGTGCTGTTGGCCAAAAATCATATCTTAGTATCGCTTCGAGTAAGAAGCTCATTGTTGTAATATTTTTGAGTTGCTTTGTCCCAGAAAACATTAGCTTTGCTGAGCTGTAAATTATGCAATACATGTGTCACATCATACAACATTTCTTGTGAATAGTTTCGATAAGAGAAATAATGGTAGCCATTCAGTGCACATCCAGGTATGACATACACATAGAAAATTGCAGAGTGAGCCTAATCACTATTGTATTTGAGACAAATGAAGAAACACAACTTCATTATCAGTAGCTTTCATCACCCAAAGCCTTCTCCCCCAAAGTCCTAATTATTTAGAAATGGTTTCAGCTGATGACTTAGGACATGTGGTTTACTGTTTAAAAACATCGATCACTGACTCCTGCCAGGCCATACCAACAGTGAAAAATAAGGATGATTGTTGTTTCTGGCTTTAGCCTATTGAAATCCATAGGATTAAGACTTTGAATAGTCAGACCTGGCAGTAGCATTCCCTTTTTATGTAAACCTAATGCACTCAATTAATTGACAAAGCTTCCTTCTGCAGGCTACTTTTCCTTCTACCTCTGTGAAATGGTGAAACATACACATGGATGTCATCTCGCGGTGTAGATGACAAAGTCCCTGTGAAAGCGATCATTAAGGCACGACAAATGCATACAGATACCACATATCGTGTCTGTGTATCCACACAATGCTCTAGGAAGCATGTTCAGCTATTGTTGAAGATTGTGAAGAGTAATTTGATTCTGCTACAATTGTGGTACGCTCCATAGCCAACTTGGATAAGTGGAAACCATGTCTAGAAGTGTATGAGTGAGTGTTCTGTAATGAATAAAAACTCTGTACTGTGGACACGTATGACTTCACACGCTACCAGGTACCGGCAGTTCATTGAAACCCAAAGTAATAAGCAGATATGTTTGTAGCAGGCAGTTGTTATGTGGGCTCCTTTGAAAAGACATAACCAATCTCCCCCCCTCCTTTCTCCTGACCTGCACTTATTCTCAAACTAATGATCCTGACTTCTAGGGAAGTCGAACTTTAATTCTCTTTATCCTAACGCAGGCAGTGGATTGTTCATAGCAAAAACATTAAATGTAGTGAGGTTCAAAGTAAAACTGACTGAGCTCATACAGGCAGAAAGTAAGTAGTGGTGATGTCAGACTTTGATTCACAATTTTTTTTTTTCTGCTGTCAGACTGAACCACAATTATTGTAGCCTCATTCACAGATAACCAAATCTAAATTTGATGGCAGAGAAAATTTAATTTCACCCTTATTATGAACACCGTATAATCAGATATTTTTCTGATCTTATGATGTTAATAATAAGGGTGAATTTAATTTACCAAGTTTTGCTTGATGAAGCTGTGGGTACATTTGTCATCTGTGACAAAGCCTTCAGAAGTAGTTCTGAACACATTATCAGACAACTGCCTCATAAAATTAGTTGAACAGTCCACTTTTAAGGGAAACATTTTGGACGTCTTAGCTTCTGCACCTTAACATACGCTCTGGAAGCTACTGAATAATACTTTTGATAGAGGATATTTCATAACGGTGTTGATAATTTTCTATCCTATTCAATTTGTGTTTGGTGTGAGGGGAAAAAATTACTTTCTATGCTGATATGTCTCAGTACATGTTCTCACAGTTCCTATGTGCGATAAACCATGGAGGGTGCAGAATTTTTTTCTGGTCTTCTGTCAAATATCGGCACTCTGCATAAATCCAGTGGTGTTCTCATTAGAATTCTCAGACCATCTGTTTTACAGCTTCATATGGACTGTACTGATCTGTTACAATCTTGGCAGTATGTGTATGAATTCATTCGATGTATGCTGTCATGCCTACTTGATGAGAACTCCAAGCACTGGTACAGTATACAGTACTTTATAATTTTGATATGAATATAATAGAGGGAAACATTCCACGCAGGAAAAATATATTTAAAAACAAAAATGATGTGACTTACCATACGAAAGCGCTGGCAGGTCGATAGAAACACAAACACATACATACACAGAAAATTCTTGCTTTCGCAACCAATGGTTGCTTCGTCAGGAAAGAGGGAAGGAGAGGGAAAGATGAAAGGATGTGGGTTTTAAGGGAGAGGGTAAGGAGTCATTCCAATCCCAGGAGCGGAAAGACTTACCTTAGAGGGAAAAAGTGTGTGTGTGTGTGTGTGTGTGTGTGTGTGTGTGTGTGTGTCTCTCTCTCTCTCTCTCTCTCTCTCTCTCTCTCTCTCCCTCTCCCTCTCCCTCTCCCCTTCCCTCTTTCCTGACGAAGCAACCAATGGTTGCCAAAGCAAGAATTTTGTGTGTATGTATGTGTTTGTTTGTGTTTCTATCGACCTGCCAGCACTTTCGTATGGTAAGTCACATCATCTTTGTTTTTAAATGTACTTTATAATTTGTTGTACTAGCATGTGTGTGTGAAGTTTCTTTTACTGATTCAGCTTACTTTCCAAGAATGCTGTGTCAAAATTAGCTGATCTTGCAGTTGTTCTTGTGCAGTTTTATATTTCTGTCATTTCGTTATTATCCTTATCACATAACCATAACTGCTGCATTCTGCATTGTCAACTGTCTGCTTTATATATTGCTATTGAGGCAGGTCAACTCCAAATGTACTTCAAAGTTTCCTTTCCATTCTTTGAGGAAGTTATCTTCTGTATTTTTGATGCAAATTACATTAGACTGAGTGTGTGGTAATTTTCACATCCATCCACTCTTGCGTTCTTTGAGTGTGTAAAATTATTTTGTTTCCAGAATCTGGTAGAACTTCCCCAGGTACACAGTTTTCATTCATGAGCTTGTATTGTTCCTGCTCCACTGTTTAGCCTGAGCCCTGTATATAGAGCTCTGTCAGCATTGCATCAGTACTCTGAAATTGTCCCTTCTGTTCATCCAGAGCTTTTTGAAACTGAGAGAAGTATAGTCATCTTCTTTCACTGTGCCCTCATTTTCATTTCGCCTAATTTCTTCTGGGCAACCATGAAGTTTCTCCAGGTATTTTTTTATATTGTCTTGCTGCATTTTCTGTTTCCTATGTTATCTCTGACAATTATGCTGCATGTTCTGTGCTCCCTAAAGTGACGCTATGAAGTGTGTGGCAGATTTTACTGTAACATGTTTCAAGTTGACTTCTATAGTGTGACATTTTTATTACATTCATTCTTTTTCAGCTTTTCTACATTTCTAGATAATTGTTTCTGTGTTAATTCCAGTTGCTCATTTGTTGTCCATGGCTGTTTTTGTTCTGCCTTTTTCAATCCTAGTACGTCTTGACTGTTTTTACTACACTCTTCCATTAGTTTTTTACACCAATAATTCCTTGAGGTCTTCCTACTTCTTTTGTCACATTCTTTCAAGATGGTTGGAGTGTTTAGATCCTTCATCTTGCCTAAGTCTCAACTTTGTAGTGTTCTGAATTTAAGCAGCATTTAATTGGTACTGTGTTATTGTCACTATCAATGTCAGCATCTGGGTAACTCTTACGCAGGAGGGCGATTCTTCTGGAAAATCTGGAATTCTCAACAAATTACATTTTACCTGGAACTTTTAGGGAAATCTCGGGGAATTTCAGGCGTTTTGTAAAATCTCATTGAGTTCTGTGTTTTTAACCTAACATTGAAATTAAATTTTATTGAGTCTTATAAATCACAAACTTTAAAATACTTAATACAGTGGAACTCTGATTTTACATTCTCCGATTTTACGTTTTTCATGATTCTGCACCTTAAGTTTGTAGCCCCTGTGGAAAACCCATGAGATCAAAATTAGCCATTGTACACTACTGGCCATTAAAATTGCTACACCAAGAAGAAATGCAGATGATAAAGAAGTAATCATTGGACAAATATATTATACTAGAACTGACATGTGATTACATTTTCATGCAATTTGGCTGCATAGATCCTGTGAAATCAGTACCCAGAATAACCACCTCTGGCTGTAATAACGGCCTTGATATGGCTGGGCATTGAGTCAAACAGAGCTTGGGTGGCGTGTACAGGTAAAGCTGCCATACAGCTTCAACACGATACCACAGTTCATCAAGAGCAGTGAATGGCGTACTGTGATGAGTCAGTTGCTCGGCCACCATTGACAAGACATTTTCAATTGGTGAGAGATGTGGAGAATGTGTTGGCCAGGGCAGCAGTCGAACATTTTCTGTATCCAGAAAGGCCTGTACAGGACCTGCACATGCGGTTGTGCATTATCCTGCTGAAATGTAGGGTTTTGCAGGGATCGAATGAAGGGTAGAGCCACGAGTCGTAACACATCTGAAATGTAACTTCCACTGTTCAAAGTGCCGTCAATGCAAACAAGAGGTGACCGAGACGTGTAACTAATGGCACCCTGTACCATCACGCCAGGTGATACGCCAGTATGGTGATGACGAATACTTGTTTCGAATGTGCGTTCACCGTTATGTCGCCAAACACGGGTGCAACCATCATGATGCTGTAAACAGAACCTGGATTCATCCGAAAAAATGACGTTTTGCCATTTGTGCACCCAGGTTCGTCGTTGAGTACACCATTGCAGGCGCTCCTGTCTGTCATGCAGCGTCAAGGGTAACCGCAGCCATGGTCTCTGAGCTGATAGTCCATGCTGCTGCAAACATCATCGAACTGTTCGTGCAGATGGTTGTTGTCTTGCAAACATCCTCATCTGTTGACTCAGGGATCGAGACATGGCTGCACGATTCGTTACAGCCATGCGGATAAGATGCCTGTCATCTCGACTGCTAGTGATATGAGGCCTTTGGGATCCAGCACGGCTTTCTGTATTACCCTCCTGAATCCACCGATTCCGTATTCTGCTAATAGTCAGTGGATCTCGACGAACGCGAGCAGCAATGTCGCGATACGATAAACCGCAATCGCGATAGGCTACAATCCGACGTTTATCAAAGGTGGAAACGTGATGGTACGCATTTCTCCTCCTTACATGAGGCATCACAACGACGTTTCACCAGACAACACCGGTCAACTGCTGTTTGTGTATGGGAAACCGGTTGGTAACTTTCCTCATGTCAGCACGTTGCAGGTGTCGCCACCGACGCCAACCTTGTGTGAATGCTCTGAAAAGCTAATCATTTGCATATCACAGCATCTTCTTCCTGTTGTTTAAATTTCGCGTCTGTAGCACGTCATCTTTGTGGTGTAGCAATTTTAATGGCCAGTAGTGTGCATTTCTTCCTAGTAAGGCTTACCTCTACTCTAAGTTCTTACTCGACGGCTCACTTGACTTCATCTCGTTTTCTTCCTGTTGACATTTGATGTGCCTGATGAAGTTTAAGTGGCTCAAAAGACAGAAGGTTTGCACCACAGGTGGTGGCAGAATTAAGGGAATATTTTAGGCCATTTTGGAGAGAGGAGATGTGAGAATGGAAGTGCTGACATAATCTGCAATTGGTGTTGCCAACACAACTTGCAACTTTTAGCTTCACCACGCAATTATGGTGCAACTACTGCTGGGTTGCAGTGGTAGTGGAAAAACAAGACAGTCAATGCAATGTGTTCCTGACCAAGCCAATACATGACAAAGGGGCCCAGCCACCATCTATTTTTGTGGCACTTCGAACTCAGTCTCATCTTTTTGCACTGTATTCAGCAACAGTATCAATCATCAACCTGATAAATTCAGAGTCCTGAAGAATATGCATGGTCATGAGTGAGAAAATGTTGCCCGTTCCTGGCTAGTGAACTGTTTCTGGCTTGCAACATGTTAAGTCACCCAATAGCCAGCGCACCGCACTAACACACTTAAAATGAGCTCACCTACTGAATGGAGAGGGGGAATGCTCCATCAGCAACAGGAGTACAGGTAGAGATTAAAGCATTTTGTGAAGTGCTGAAAATATACTTTTTGTGCATATGATGTGCTATGACAGAGATGTCACATGGAAATAGAACATTTTAAAGACTTTTGTGTTCAAATATGACATGATACAGTTGTGACACAACTACATTACTTATTTATATACTTCCCCCCCCCCCCCCCCCCCACCCCCCCCCCCCCCCACCCACACACACACACACACACACACACACTGTAAAGCGGAAAGATTGACAGCAGTGACAGAGTGCATGAAGCGAAGATGTGTCGCCAGAGCTTTCTGTCAAATTTACATTTTACACAATGTACAGAAATTCACTAACCTGATTTGTAATAAGTGTATAATGTCAATTGGGGAGGTAATGTAGTCAATCTGATTACTTTGATTTCCAGACAGATACTGCCTCTCCAAAGGATTTCAAAAAGTGTATTTGCAATGACAAACTTGAGCCCAGCTCAGGCTTCTATTACCATTTCTCCCTCCTCATTTTGCTTGCTGAGACTGTACTCTCATGTTGTGTTCTGTCCACTACTTTTACTGTCGACTGCATTTCAGTCTCCCATTACGATTAAATTCTCGTCCCTTGGACATATTTTATGAATTCATTAATATAATGAAATTTTTCACTTTCATTGTCATCTGCATATGTGGTTGGCATGCGTAACAATGTGATAGTAACGTCTTTTGGATATACATTCAGTTTCACCATCAATATTCATACTGTTTGCTACAGATAATTGTCTACTCCAGTGCCATGTCCCCTGTTCAATATCATTTTGTACACCTACTCTTCCACTATCTGACCTAGCATGAATAATCCTGTGACCTCAGAAATCCTCCTCCTTCTAGCCATTGAATCTCACTGATTCCTAAAATGTCAGTCTGCATCAGTTTCATTTCTGCTGTCAATTGGGTAACTGTTGTCTTCAAATAGGATGAAACATCTCTGTGCTCCAACACCAACACAAAGGGTAGCTGTTGTTGCTCTGTGACCTGTGTTGATGATAGCCTTGTCCCATACACATCACAGTCAGCTGCAATCTTTACTCTAAATATGGATAGAGGCTCTTAAATTGTAGTATCACCTAGGCACTTGGATCAAGGCATTTTAGGTGTTACTCCTCCACCACCCCCTCATTATCTTGGCTTATATGAGATAGAGATTATTCTCCCAAGGGGAGGACAGGTCATCAGGTCCATACAACCCACACGTAAGTGTAAAAGAGATGCTTGGGTAGCTTTTGTGGGAATCTTTGGAAGAAGGATCCACAATCCTATTTTGTAAGATCAGATAACCAGCATTTGAGGAAGACTGTTGGACAGTTTTGCCACTGTCTAAGAATAGGTTGTGTACATGGGTTCCATATGCAATCATTTTTCCTTTGCTGAGGATGTGAATGAAATAGGACAGAATATCTCTAGAGTCCTGTGCGGTTAAGGAGGTGGGTTCTGGGAGAATCATAGTAGCAAGAGGCAGTATACTAGTTAATGCTGCAGTCAGTAATGTAACTCTACCAGCTGCATGTTGCTTGGTGTGCTCTGAATATTAGAAATGAATACCCAACTGCAGATATCTCAATTTCATGAATGAAAGAAGTTGTAGATCTCAACAGAAGCTGACAAATCGTGTTCAGAATATTAAAAGGCATAGATTCCACTTGTCTTAGAATGACCAGTGGGAGGAAATTAGCATTGGACAGGAGTTATATTTTGGGTGCAAGGGAGAATGACAGAAATCTGTGATAGCACATCTGGCATTTATTACATTAATAATGCTTTTTTATATATATATCAGTGTCATGAAGAATGAGCGGTGCACTTGGTGGTGTGCATGTTAAAGATGGTCACATTTTTGTTGCTTATGAAGAATCACCACACATGGGCTGTACTTCTTGGAGTATGCTTGTACAGGGTGTTTCACAATTCATGTTATACACTTTTAGAAATTGTAGAGGGGATGTAGTAGAGCAGGTTTGACATAGGAACCCATGCCCAGAAATGTCATCCAAAGATGTTACAGCTGGCCCCTGTAAATTTATGTATGAAGCCTGTCCGACATTTGGCCAGAAAAAATATTTCGAATACCTGACGAGGTTAGGACCCTAATCCTCTTCAAAGTAGGCCCCTTGTGCTTGCACTCAGCCCACCGATCCTTCCACTGCTGGAAACATCTCTGGAAGTCTTCTTTTGAGATGGTGTTCAGCTCTGTTGTCGTGTTCCACATTATCTCTTCTCTACTCTCAAAACGGGATCCTTTCAGTGGCGTCTTCAATCTTGGAAACAACCAGAAGTCACAAGGAGCCGTGTCTGGAGAGTAGGGAGATTGATGAATGGCTGTGACTCCATGTTTGGCCCAGAAATTTTGGATCAAGTGGGGATGAAAGTGCGGGGGTGTTGTCATGATGCAGTTACCAGTTTTTTGCTGTCCACAGTCTTTTGCGCTGATTTGCGTCATGGAGTCACCAAAGAACATCTTGATGTCCTCCCAGTGCATATTCGTGATGCACAATCCCACGGATGTCAAAGAAGACAGTCAGCAGCACGTTGATTTTGCTTCGCGCCTGCTGCACTTTCTTTGGTCTTGGAGACTTGGGATGCTTCTATTGCGATAACGATCTTTTTGTTTGTGGGTCATACCTGTACACCCATGACTCATCTTCATTTATCACGTGGTCAGAAATCCAGGATCAGTGTTGGTGGTGTCCAGAAGGCTCTGTGCAACGTCAAAAAGGAGATCTTTTTGTTCCAGCGACAACAACTTGGGTGCGAATTTCATAGCCACTCGGTGCATGTTCAAATCATAATGCAAAATTGCATGTGCAGAATCTTTACTCGCTCCAACCTCTTGGGAAGTCTCCTGCACGGCCAAACGACAATCAGCCATCACCAAATTTTGCACCCTCTCAACAATAGCTGCACTCCGAGCAGCTTGGGGCCTGCCAGAATGCTGGTCACTCTCCACTGATGTGCAACCATTTTTGAATCGGTTGAACCACTCCTTAATTTGTGTTACACCCACTGCATCTGACAGCGACTGACACGCTGGAAGGTGGGGACAAAATTCATGCATGCACATAAAGGTCTCTTCCTTTACTGTGGCGCTGCACTATCGTCTCTATTTTGCGTGGGAAAATCAAAGGTCGGATACTCTTTTAGACAGACCTCGTATACACAGGATGATTCCGTGATGATGATACAAACTTTAAAGGATAATGGACAAGGACAAATGTATCAATTTGAGGTAAGGGTTCCTGCACCAGAATTAAATGAGTTAAAAGTTATAAGCGAAAACTGTTCTGATCTCTCTGTCAGTATATTACATATATGGTACTGTTGTTGCTAAGATCGTAGGGTAGATAATTTTCTGTGGTGGTATTATGGATGAAAACAAGAAAAATTATCTAGTAAGCGTGAGCTCTAAAATGCGTGCCTATGAGCACTTTTTCAACAGAGAAGCTGTGTTTTACAGTAGCGAAGATGAACAAGTGCTTGTAGGTCCTGAGGTGTGCATTTTAGAGCCCATGTGTACTGGATACATTTTCCTTGTCTTAGTCCATACTACCACCTCTGAAAGTTGCATGTCCAACATTCTTAGCCACAACAGTACCGGTACATGTATTCCACTGTCGGAAGTATCGGAATGGTTTTCACTTATAACTTTCAACTCATTTGTTTCTTGAAGGAACTTTTGCCTCAAGTTGATACATTTGTCCATCACCATCGTCCTGGAAAGTTTGTAACATCGTCACGGAATTGTCCTGTACATACATTCACAGGCACTGGTGACTATAACTTTGTTCCTCTGTAGCATTGTTGGATGCCCTTTTTGGACATGGGTTCCTGTGTAAAAGTTATTATTTAAGTCATCTCTACAACCTCTAAAAGTGTGTAACATGAATTGTGACACACCCTGTATATGTAATGATGGAGGTTTACCATGGTAAAACAACATGAAATATTTCCAAACTACTGTTTTCCATACCTCCCTCTATGTTGCAGTTGTTGTAATTGACAATGTCAGCATCCACTCCATGTAAACCACTAAAGCTGCTGCTTTACAAACCAGGAAATTTTTGTGATATCACTTGGATATTGAGGAGTAGAATCCCCCACAAGTCATTGCAAACCAGACTGGAATTTTTATTGGTTGTCAGTGTCTCTAAGTTTGCGTACGTTCCTTTTGAAATAGGGATTACAAAACAACATAGGCACCAAGTTAATAGATTCCGTAGAGCTGGCATTAGTGCAGATTAGACTACTCATCAGTATGTTTAAAATTGTAGATTTCAAGAGTTATCCAATAAAATGAGACGTCCATGCTTCCAGAACAACTGTTTGACTAGTGCTGAAATGGAATCATATAGAGGGCAAACTGGTGATGTGTGAAGTATTGTCCCTCCCTTTCTGTACAGAATGCTTTGATGAGCCACCTTTTTACTTAAGCACTAATATAATTTTGCCATGAAGGACTGTCTGCCACATACTGTACAATGGCTTGCGAGTATGTATTTAGATGTAAATGTTGATGTTGTAGGAATCAAAGTTACCTAGTTAGTAGTGTGGATTTTTTAAATTCTACTCTGCATCTAGTGGTTTAGCTGTGGCACAAAGGTAATTAAATTACACTTACAAGGGAACCTCCCCATCGCACCCCCCTCAGATTTAGTTATAAGTTGGCACAGTGGATAGGCCTTGAAAAACTGAACACAGATCAATTGAGAAAACAGGAAGAAGTTGTGTGGAAGTGTGAAAAAATAAGCAAAATATACAGTCAGAGTAGTTCATGGCAAGATATGCAACATTAAGGACGCTGGGACCGCAGCAGCGCCGTGGTCTCGTGGTAACATGAGCAGCTGCGGAACGAAAGGTCCTTGGTTCAAATCTTCCGTCGAGTGAAAACTTTAGTTTTTTATTTTCAGTTTATGTGACAAACTCTTATGTTTTAATCACTTTTTTGGGAGTGATTATCACATCCACAAGAAAACCTAAATCGGGCAAGATAGAAGAATCTTTTTACCCATTCGCCAAGTGTACAAGTTAGGTGGGTCGACAACATATTCCTGTCATATGACGCACATGCCATCACCAATGTCGTATAGAATATATCAGATGTGTTTTCCTGTGGAGGAATCGGTTGACCTATGACCTTGCGATCAAATGTTTTCGGTTCCGATTGGAGAGGCACGTCCTTTCGTCTACTAATCGCACGGTTTTGCGATGCTGTCGCAAAACACAAACACTAAACTTATTACAGTGAACAGAGACGTCAATGAACGAACGGACAGATAATAACTATGCAAAAATAAAGAAAGTAAAATTTTCGCTCGTGGGAAGACTTGAACCAAGGACCTCTCCTTCTGCAGCTGCTCACTCTACCACGGGACCACGGCGCTCCTGAGCTCGTTTTGTCCTTTATGTTGCCTATGTGGCCAAGACTGATGACCAGTTTGTATATTTTGCTTATTTTTTCACAGTTCCACACAACTTCTTCCTGTTTTCTCAATTGATCTGTGTTCAGTTTATCAAGGCCTATCCACTGTGCCAAGTTATAACTAAATCTGATGGGGGGTGCGATGGGGAGGTTCCCTTGTTAGTAAACCACATTTTGGCGAGTGGTGGGGAGTACTTTTGATTCTGATATCATTTTACCCCTTTTCTGTTCCATCATGTATTGTTTGTGTGAGGAGTGACTGTTGATAAGTCTCCTTATAAGCATGAATTTCCCTGATTCATGAAGGCATGCTCTCAGAAACCACAGTAACCAGCCATGGCACACTCTTGCTTACTAGATTAACCCATGACAAACTTGCCACTCTTCTGTGTATCTCCTCTATCAATCTTACCTTATAAGTGTCCCAGAATGATGAATGGCAGGCAAGAACCAATTCACTGAGACTTTTGCAGGCACTACTCTGTGGGTGAATTACATTTCTGTTGGATCCTACCACTCAATCTCTCTGGCATCTGCTTTTCATTCAGTTAGTTTCATATGGTTGTTTCAGTTTAGGTTCTACTGGTGACATACTTTGGGATATTCTGTTGTTGTAACTGTTTCCTGTGATTGATTGCCAGCTATGAAATCAAATGCTAATGGTTCTTCCTACTTTCTTATGTGTAATTTGTTACATTTTCTTTTATTTTGAGCACCTGTGCTAACTATCTTTTTGTGACTCTTCATACAGTTCACTAACATTTTTTTTTCTGTCGCAGCTCCCTAATATACAATGGTGTCAGAAGCAAACAGCCTTGTGGAGCTTGTGACATTATCTACTACAGCACTTACACACACCGTAAATAGTAATGATCTTATAAGACTCCTTTTGTGTTTCCGCTGAAACTGTTACACATTGGAAGATTTCTCACCACAAGAAAGATGTACTGTATTCAATCTGTAAGGAAGTCTCCAGTCTGTCATAGAGATAGGGCAAGATTCAGTTAGCTTGTATTTTGTTTGCCACACATGGATCTTGCTGGCCATGGGAATATCCCAACAACACGCGGATAGTTCACATAGGCATGAGCCTTGTGTGGAGGATGATTGTCCTACTGCAAAATATGACAGTGATACTGTTGCACAAGAGGTAACACATGAGCATGAAGGACGTCTATGATGTAATGCTGTTGAAGTCATGTGTGATGGCTTGCTACACTATGACACCAGGAGTAACTCCATTGCCTCTCCTAAACATTGGAAAAATGGGACTTCTCCCCAGGTCATAACCATACTTGTTGATGATGGTCATCCGGGGTAATGTAGAACTGCGAATTGTCCGTGAACATTATGCGTTGCCAGTCATCAGCATATAACACTTCCATCTGCTACTGCTATACCATAACCTTAAAGCTGGAGGCAGTTTGTATAATGAAATTATTTTTATTCAAGCAATTATAGTATAAAGAAGCAGAGCAGTGTTATCCTCTGAGAGGAATTTTGTTATGTTGACTGTGTTGTACCTAACGGAGGTGGCTTATCGGAAGTGAAAGTCAGAATTACGTAAATATTTAAACAGTAACAAACAATATTTTACCTGTCTACACTGTTCAAAGAATAAAGAAAATGGTCGCCAGCCTAATTAGGCAAGAGAATGATTGACAATCTTGTTCAAGAAAATAGGTATGAGTAACTTTAACGGACAAACACAACCTATACTTTTCCACACGCGAGTGCAATGAACTCTGGCACCTGAATACAGTATGTTCACATTAAGGTTGGAGCTAACAGATCAGAACAAACTATTTGCATAAACATAACAGATAACAAAACACACTTTTATCTTGAAGATTTGGTCAAACTGAATGATCTCAATAACATTACTCTTAATATTCACTGTAGAATCGTAAATTGGACATAGGTTTAGTATTACTTTTCAAACAAATTCCTATCTGATATGAAATATGGACATAGTTCACAGCAAATTTAGTTACTGTGCATAGATTAAGTCTCTCACTGCTAAACACCTTTCTACTTAGAATGAAAATTAATTGGAATTCACTAACAAATTACTTCTCACTGTCTTTTGAATAAAGAAGTTACTATTTTCATAGATAGTGGCCTTTCTATTATTCGTTATCTAGCATGAGCACAATAGACAAACTGTTGACCCTGTTACACCATTAGTATGCACTTTTAATACACAAGAGAAACAAGTGCTTAGCAAGCATGAGTATATAACTTTCCACAATTGCAGTTTTCAACTTTTACTACAGTGAAACACAAATTTGAGATATTTGTAAGATCCTGTCAACAAACAATATTAATTTTAGCGCACTGTAATGCCATATTAATTTTAATATGCCTTCAATAAAGGACACTCGGTAAACACTTTAGCGTGGGAGGAACCCTAAATGGATATGTGACTGAGGATAAATCACGGTAGGTACAAGAGTTCAGTCAAATTTTACCTTATATTTGGGTGCACTATAACATCCTATGAGCTGATCCTTCACTGTACAATACTATAGTGTTCCATTACAGTGATTGCTCAGTGTGGTGACAATTGCATGTCGGTAGGTGGATTTGCAGGTAGAATTGCTGGACTCTGTCATTTCTTGGTGGCGATGATAGATACCAATTCCAGAATAGTTCCAGCTCTTTATCCATCCATCCGAGGCATTGAAAAGCGGCACGGAAAGCCTCTCTCGGCACCAGCTCAGTATACAACTTTTACATGAGCAGTTGACAGTTTGGTAGCCTCATCCCTGACTGACTCTTTGTTCCACCTTTTCTACCTAGGCCAAGCACAATTTGCGCGTGCTACACAGTTCCGTTCCTGAGGGGAACCACAACACCTTTTACATACAAAATAACTAGGAACCCTTAGTGAAGGTCAGCAGTTTATATAACAGCAAACAAACATTTTAAATAAAACAGAACATTTGCATATATTGGTAGTTCTACACAAAATTATTTAAATAAAATTATTTAATTTTAAAGGTAACCAAAGAGATTATATAGGAAAACAAAAGATCATTTGCTCATATTATGCATATTACAAAAATGACACTTCATTACAGTATCGAATTAATCATACACTAATTACAGAAGTTCAATGATGGGATGTTGAACAAAATAGAAAGCTAAATGAATCAACAAAGAGTATGTAGTGTGTAAGCTATGATGTTACAAGCAGTCCTTGCCTTGCAGACACGGCACCACTCCAAACACAGCTGTTTGTGCTGTGGTGTTAATGGCAGCCTATGCATGGAACGTTTCCCTCATCTGGCTGCTGCTAGTCTCTGACTAATGGTGCAGGATGACAGACTGTTGCAGGAAATGCATTACTTGTTCTTGGATGGCAGGTGCAGATGTGGAAGGGTTAAAATGTGTTTTGATGCACAATATGGTAGTCCTTCCTCCTTCCTGAATGTTGACCTCTATCTCTCTGATGGCTCTACCAACACTTGTGTCCACATTAAAATGTGGGGGTTGAAGGGACCAAACTACAAAGGCCATTGGTTCCACATTAAACCCACTAACCACCAACAGTATCTGCATTTTGACAACTGCCATCCTTTCCACACCAAAAAATCCCACACATATGACCTAGCCACATGTGGGCAATGTATCTGAAAGTGATGAGAACTCCCTTCCCCAGAATGCTGAAGGCAGTACCCATTAAACTTAATCCATAAACAAATCTCCCATTCCATATCCTCCTCCTGCCCCCCACTTCTCCCACCACCCCCAAGAAACCACTACAAAAGAGTGTCCCCCTCATCACCCACTATCACTCTGGACAGGAAAGAGCCTTGATTATCCCTCATCCTGCACTGAAATGAGGGACATCCTATCCAAGGTCCTACTCACGCCTCCTAAAGTGGTGTTCTACTGGCCGCCCAATCTTCACATCTTGGTCCATGTGATAAACTAAACCTAATTCATGGACTGTTGCTGAATTTTTTTTTATATGTATATAATTTGTGTTAGGTTCATTGTGTTTGTTCTGAAACAGTATGTTCTTGTGTTGAAGGCCATTACTCTGTTTGCTTTGGTTCCCTGGTATTTTCTCCAATTATTTGAAACATTAGCGATGGTCATTTTGCGGATGTTAATAGTAGACTTATCTTTTTTTTGATGAATTTTGTTTTTCCAGAACCAATTGCTTTATCACTTTTGAACCAGAAGGGATTCCATTTATTGTATAACATTTTAAATACTGTTCATATTGTTATGTTAGTAAATTATTATCAGTGCAGTATGTACTTGGTTTATTATGCTTTTGCTTCAAATAGTGATATTATTACAGGTTTGAAAGTAAGTGAAGTGGGTGCTTTCGTAGTCTGATGAACAAGTGTACAAAAATCTTTCATTAGTTGGAAGCTTTTACATATTTTTAAGCTTTGTTTTTTTTCTTTTGTAGTAGACTTCCATACTGGGTTCAGTCATTGATACCACGAGTATTCTACGTTACAGAGAAAGCATGGAATTACTACCCATTCACAATTACAGGTAGATTTCTTTGCTGTTAACTTTCTTTATCATAGCCTCCATAGAGTTGAAATACTTTCTGGGCATTTTTACTAATTGAGTGTTTCTTTTACATGTGCTTCCTTTTCCAAATTATGTGGATTTCAGAATACACTGTAAGTATAAAGTATTTAATAAGTATTCTGGGCTATTGTTTATTACAATTTGCTCCTTGCAAAGGATTTATATTTTAAGAGCATTTTATGTTGCAGCTTAATTACTATACCTAGGTTTTTTTTCTGGTGTCTTTTTACTCAGCACAGCCTATTTTTAGATGTCTGGAGTGTCTACTTTTAAGTTCCATGTTGCTGTGTTACCATACAACTAACAATATCAGAAAAAGAAACCTTCGACAACCGAGCAGTACATAACTTAAGGTTGAGGGCAAAGAGTAAAGTGAGCAATGCTGTTGTCAGTGGCATGTACAATGAGTAAATGGAACAAGTGTATCTCCAAACGATACGCACAGCACATACTGTAGGCATTTGCACTGTTGTGCTGATGTTTTCATTGAAATAAGATACAAAAGTAAGTGGGGGTAGAAAATCAAATGCTCCCTTGTAACAAAATACTCAGAAAATATGCCTGAAAAACATCCGAAATTTTGTTGGAGTTTGATTTCACCCAGTATGTAGCAGAGGTATATGTACACATTTGTGTAACTATTAATGTGACCGAAGTGTTACTGTGTTTTAACAGGAAATGTGGAAAGAGTTGTAGTCTGTAAACCTTACAGTGGTTATACTTGTTGTGGGTTCATAATCCTGAAGTAAGAGTCCAGGAAAAGATTACTACTCACCTAAAAGACTAGGAACGTGGCCAATGACCAAACCCATGTGCCTAGACCATCCCCCGTCCCCCTCACTCCCCCAGGTGGGAAACAGGATGATGGCTGCATGGATTGACATTCCCAGCCAGGCTGCACAAGATACAGGAGCGTCCAGGGTTAATGCCCTGGAGGAGCTCAGTGGGGCTGTTGTTGCCAAAGACAGTAGGGAGACAGAAGTTGATCCAAGGCAATGGTGGATGGGGACTGAGTCATGTACTTTTTCATTTCCATTTTGAATGTTCTAACTAATCTTTCAGCCTCACTGTTGGACTGCAGGTGGAAGAACAGGACGAAGATGTGGCGAATCTCACAGGTGTTGTAGGATGAGGCAGACTCCTGTGACACAAACTGAGAGCCGTTAACAGAGACCAACATTGCTGGAAGTCCTTTGATGGAAAAAGTTTTCAACAGGGCTGGCACAGTGGCAGCGGCCGAAATATATGGGTGCCGAACAACATATGGGAACCAAGACGATGTGTCAATTACTGTTTGCCAATATGCATTAAGGAAAGAGCCTGCAAAATCGATGTGGAGATGGTCCAAGGCCTGCGAAGGTTGCAGTCACGGAGACAACGTTTCCCGCAAGGCAGATTGCTGTGATGTGCATTGAGAATATACTGTAACCATACTGAATGATTGCAGCATGAACCACTTGGTCAGCATATAACTCCTTATGTACATCAGTTACAAAGTGACAATGACAGCTTAAACCGTGATGCTCAGCTGCCCAAGTCTTATAGGAATGTTCTGCTTTCTTGTGATTCATATAGAACTCAACTTGAGTGGCAATGACTTGTGTTCCTTTACAGTAGTATTTCGAAAGAGGGTCACACATGTTATCAAAAGAGAGAGAAGACATATCCTACAGGGGGCTGGTTGGCAAAGAAGTTGATACATGCGAAGCAATAATCAAGACAAAAAGAAAGCATGGCATGAGATAACAACAGTCAATCCAAACACATGCGAAACTGCTGTCGCATTTGTTTTTCGAATTCATCCTATTTTCTGACAGACCCATCATAAGCCAGATACTGTGGAGGGTAAATGACAGCGATGCTGCAGTGTTGCAGTAAGAACCCCTTGCTGATCAATCAGCAGGCGTAAAAACTCATCAGTAACACGTTAGACATCATAGGTGCAACAGATGACCAACCAGAGACTGAAAACCACACGGAGAACACTCCTACACTTGTCATTGCTAGTGTTGTAAGTGGGACACACAACACAACCAAGAATGTTAGTACAACTTTACTAGACTGCGCCTGTATGCCAATCTCCATGACCTACACTGGACGCAATAAGATAAAACAACGTATGTAAGAAGAAATAACATGATAAATGAGCGTAGCGTGACAGGGTTTAAATAGGCACTCACCTGTGGTGGGCTCTATTAGAAGTTCACAGTGTAGCTCTTTTTCAGTGCACTCTTGCAGATGATAACACACTGCTTATGCATGTAGCTTTCAGGTGTTTGCGCATTACTTCAACTGCAATAGGTTGTAATCTTAAAAATATATGCAATCTAGATGGACAATAAAATTTGTGGTACTCTTTTTATTTCAGTTCTACCTTTACTTCCTCAATGGGATTATCATCATCCATTATAGACAGTGCATTGTTGATGCAGCTGTTCTTATGTTTTGTACTATCTGTACCATTTCCTTACAGTTTTCACAGATTATTCTGCTGACCACATACTGTAAATTGATATTCTAGTCCTGCCCCATGATTTTTCTCCAGGAAGTTTCCTCCATTCTCCTAGACCTAGCAGCTATATCAGAGAAAGTAAAGAGGAAAACTTTAGAATAAGCTGTTAAAGTGACAGACTTCAAATGCTAAACAATTATCTGCTTCTGGAATCAGTGCCCTAGACATAGTTATTTTACTGAATGTTATTGATTGTTGCACCACATAGCAGTAATCACCAACTTGCCTTTACTGATCTTTACCAAATCTTGCAACTTCACTCTTGACACTCTAACTTACTCATTTAGCTCTTTGGCCCTAATCTTTACCTCAAAATGTTTCCATAGTTAGCACTAATATTAAATGTTACAGCCAGACTTATACTTGCTCTCCTTGCAAGTCTACCCCAAAAGGCTCTTCATGGTTGTGTAATTACAGTATCATCCATCCATTTGAACCTGGTTACTGTAGTCAAGCCTTGACTGCCTGTACATAATTTTATATGTTTCTTTTCTCAGTGCCTTCTTATTAATTATTCAATATATCCAACTAATCTTCAGATTCTTCTGCTAAACCATGTTTCAAAAGCTTCTATTCTTTTATCTGAACTGCATGTGTCTCACTTTTGTGAAAGTTTATGCTTTCTTAACACACAAATCTGTATGTGATGTTAACAAATTTCTCTGTAGCAGTAATACTTTTCTTACCATTGTCAATTTGCACTTTATAACCTCTCAACTTAGGCCGTTGTCAGTTTTTTTGCTGCCCAAATAGCAAAACCCTTTGACCACTTTGGCGATCCCATTTTGTAATATACACAATTCTGTCAGCATTGCCTGATTTAATTCGAATACATTCCATTAATATTCTTTTCTTTTGTTGATGTTCATCTTATAATCTGTTTCCAAGACATTATCCATCATGTTCAAATTGTCTTCCAAGTCCTTTGCCTTTTCTATCATTCAAGTGCATGCTGAAAAGTAATGCCTCTGAATTTTTTATTTTGTTCTCAGTATCAGTTGAAGTATTACATGTCATCCATATTGCTCATTTGAGTCACTCACTTGTAATCGAGTTTCTAACTGTCCACGCATGGTGCACCCTCTCATTCAGCATGGCAATGCCAGACCATGCACGAGCTCTGCAACAACCTAACTCCTTGGGTCCACTGTCATCGATCATCCTCCTTATAGAACCAACTTGACCCAATCCGACTTTTGTCGCTTTCTGTAAAGACCCCCTTCGAGGACTTTATGCTGATAGTGATGAAGCAGTGCAAGGAGAGGTGAGGTTGTGGTTCCATCAGCAAAGTCAAACTTTTTACAGTGATGTTATCAACAAACTGGTGTCTCTTTGGGAGAATTGTTTTCATTACCAGGGTCAGTATGTTGAGAAATAAATTTCTAGACATGAGGAATAAAGATGTAGAATGTTAATAATGTTTGTTTTATTTAAACAGCTGCATAAAGGTTTCCCCATAAAAAATTCAGAGACATTACTTTTCAGTGTGCCTTTGTACTATAAATCATAGGATCAGTATTGTCTTGCATGTTCCTACACTTCTCTTGAATAATAACTGATCTTTTACGAGGTCGAAGTCTAATAGCTGTTAATGATTGGTGTTGGAATTTTACAACCAGGACATATTAAATTGATTGTTTGGTAACATTCACAACTGTCAGCAAGTCCTGTCTTTGGAATTTTTAGTCATATATACGTCTTGCAGTGTAAGGATGTTTTGCCTGCCTCATGTATCTTGTGCAACAGGCAGAACAGTTTTACCAAGGTATGTTCTCTCAAGGATCTCAATAATTCTAAAGAATTTGCTCCAGATGCCTTGTTTTCACTAAGGTCTTTCAGTGTTCTTTCAAAATTGTTCTCAGTATCATACCTGTCACCTTAGCTTCACCTACTTTCTCTTGTCATTTCATAATACCGTCTTCAAGGTCATTTCATTTCTGTAGTCCTTCTACATATTCCTTTCATTTTTCCTTTGTATGCTTGGTGCGGACTTGCCAGATGAGCTCTTAATATTCATATTGATCTTCTCTTTTCTCCCAGTATTTTTTCACTAGCGAGCATAAATCCTTCCCATAGTCATGCCTACATCTAGAGCCTTGCGTTTCTCCTCTACCCATCCTTGCTTTGCCATTTTGTGCTGTCCATAAATCTAATTTTTTAGACATTTATATTCTCTTTTATCTGTTTAATTTACTATGTTTTTATATATTTTCTTTCTGCAGTTCAGTTCAGTATATCATGTGTCATCCAAGGTTTTCTCCCGGGTTTTATCTTTTTACCTATTTGACATTTTGCTGCCTTCAGTATTTCATTCCTCAGATCTACTTATTAATCCTTTATTGTGTTCATTTCTCCTGTTTGTCAGTTGTCTAATGTTGAAACCTCAATATCATCTGGTTCTTTCACTTTATCCACATCCCATCTCCTTAATTTCCTAGCTCTCTACAGTTTCTCCAGTTTTAAACTGCAGGTCATAACCAATAAATTATGCCAAGAATCTTCATCTGCTTGTTTTTTGCATTTTGAAATCTGGTTTTTAAATCTCTGCCTTACTGTTATTACGTCATATATAAGAAAACTTTCTGTGTCTCCAAGTCTTATCCACCTATACAGTCTTTCATGATTCTTAAAACAAGTTAACAATGATTAAATTATGTTCTGAGCAATTCTGCTAGGAGGCTCTCCATTTCATTGCTGTCTCACTGTCCATATTCTTTCTGCTTCCTTTTCCAGCAACCTATCACTGTTAAGTTTTCATCTTCATCTCCCTTACCTAACTGAATAATTTATTTTATCTCATTAAAGATTCTTTCAGTATCTTTATTTGTGAAGGTTGTTCACCTGTAAACTTGTACTACTGTGGTGGCTGTTGGCTTTGTGCGCATCATGGCTCTGGCTGTGTAATCATCAGGCAGGGGATGGAGGGGGGGCTGAAAAGAATCTCACCTGTATTTCCATTTTCTTATTCATTATTAGTCTTGCACCTGCATCACTCTTATATGATTTTTTGCTGATTAATGTGTATTCACATGACCAGAAATACTATTCTTCCTGCTACTGGACTTCACTGATTCCCACTGTATGTAACTACAACCTATCCATTTCTCTTCTTAAATTCTCTAACCTACCTATCCATTTGCCCTTTAAAATTTTGAACCTATTTATCCTGTTAAGGAATCTAACATTGTCGCAGCAACCCATAGAAGTGTAATTTTGTTTTTCCTTATGATGACATCCTCCTGAGTACCCCCTGAACATCCAACATCCTCCTGAGTACTCCCTGCCATGAGATCTGAGTCGGGAACTACTTTACCTTCAGAATATTTTACCCAAGAGAGTGACATAATTATTAAGCCATGCAGTAAGATTGCATGCCCATCTGAAACATAATAGCCGTAGTTTGCACTTGCTTTCAGCCATTCACAGTACTAATGTAGGAGGAAAGTATTGGATAATGTCATATGTCCAGGTCACTCAACCATCCAAACTGTTGCCCCTGCAAGTGCTGAAAACAGAAGCAATATGTTAGTCAAGACTTTCCATAAATGTAGGTCCACCTGCAGTATGACTACCTGTATCACTGAGACACATAAGCTACCCCACTTCAGCAGGACGCATATTGCATGGCTCTGTCATTGGAGTTGTCTTCAGAGCTGATTGCTGCAATGTTTCAATGCTTTCCACTGTTGAATGGATTGATTCCAGGCATGCCATTTTGTGGGCTTCCGTTGTTAAGAAAATTAGTGCCTTAGACTGCAATGAGCCCTTGAAAACTAAAGCTGTTGAATGGAGGGACGAAATGTAATCTTTTTTAAAATCTCACATCAACCTGTCGTATAATGATGGTCACATCAACCTGTCGTATAATGATGGCCACATGTGGTAGATGTTACTGTGGCTACTGTAGTAGTAGTGGCACTATTGAGGAGCAAATGTAGTGTTACGTTTTGGTATGACTTTGGATACCACACATTATCTTGACCTCTACATATTAAGGACCAATTGAATCTCAGCTGCTACAGTTTAGTCCTTGATATACTTCTCCCTCTTTCAGGCAACCCCGTGTGCAATATTTCAGCATGACATTTTTCCATTGGATGTGCCATGTTCTGAGAACACTTTTTCTCTGGGCTGAACTTTCATGTGACATGCTGTCCTATGAAAAGTCTGGGATGTGGTTTGTTGGCAACTTTTATGGTCATAGTCTTTCAGCAACCACTGTTAATGTTTTGTCAATGTGCATACAAATCCCATGGAAAGAAATTAACCAGAAAAGTAGTCAGCTACTCTTCAATGAAATGCCATGATGTTTGTGGGGTGGGGGGTCAGTGAAACTACCAATACCACCTGTCTACTTTATGACACATAAAGCACTCATTGAAATGTAGTATTTGTAAAATATGTGTTATAACAAGAATTATAATTACTTTCATTTCATTCATTGACTTTTCTCCTTACAATCAAATATTCATCTTTCAACCTAATCTAGATCTTGGACTATGCCACTGATCAGCATGTCACCACAACTAAAATTTCGCATTCACATTTGTGAGCTTCAGTTTTATATGCTTCTTCTATGGTGGCAATAATCTTTTGATGCTTTGGTGACAATAGGCTGTTCAATGATCACGGAACCAGATTGAGAAAAGAGTGTATCTTTAAATGATTATCATACACCCAGAAATTCCTCATTTGCTGGACACATGTAAATGAAAACTTTGAAGCACAGAATATTTGACATCCACTAACTTGGAGTCACTGAGCAAGAGGTTCATACCTTTGTTAAATATTTCATGCTTCTATTTTTGCATGCTTTAGCACGATACCATTAACCATTTCGTAGCATTGTTCTGCTGTTATGATTGTACCTTTGAAATTTGTTTTAAAAGATAATTACACATTTTGCAATTACATCATTGTTTCATTCCAGTAGGGATGAAATGCATTTTGGTCACATCTTCCAAATGATGATGTGGTGCAAGAAAATATTATCCTTCAGAGAATAATGTTAAAGGGAAACTAGGGGATTTCAGACTCCACACTTTCTATGTTTGCAAGTCAAAAAGCAGGGAACACATCTTTCAGCTTGCAGTATTCCATTTGGAAGATGGTCTTTCATTTGCTGCAGCTGCTCTTAAGTGCCCACTAGTGATGATTGTTTTGACTTTCCCACACAAAAAAGAAGGAAAACAAATCACTCGCTCATACTTTCATGTAGCCTACATACTGTCCACCATTCATGGTGAATATATATGGAACATTTATCTTAGAAAGTTCATGTAGACATACTTGATATTTGTTCATATTTCCAGATGATGTGTCACTTTGCTCTGATACTACACACTTATATTTACCATCATTAAATTGCATTGGCATTATGGATAACAATTAATATAAATATCATTCTGAGAAACTGCAGATTGTGGCAGGCCGGGTGTAAATTATGTTTTGATAACTGTCATGTCAGTCTCATTGTCAGAAATAGTTTATTGAAAAATACCTGAATTGCCACTTATAGATAATCCTGAAGCATAATGATACTCAGTTTCTCTTCTGTTACCTCCATCACCTGAATGTTTTTGCTAAAATTGGGTTTTGCACAAAAGATAATATTAATTACCTTCCAGAGTGGAATTATCACTCTGCAGTGCAGTGTGCGCTGATATGAAACTCCCTGGCAGATTAAAACTGTGAGCTGGACCGAGATTCTAACTCGAGCCCGAACCCGAGTTCGAGTCTTGGTCTGGCACACAGTTTTAACCTGCCAGGAAGTTTCATTAATTGTCTTTCTTCTCTTGATAGTTTCTGCTAGTAGCTGAATAATTCCATATGTCATATACTGAGTTCCATAACAGCATTATTGTGAAATTGTGCTTAGATTTTTCTGAAGGATGAACTCTGGTGAAACTGTCATAAATTTATCACTCATTAAAAGAAATAAGTAAAAATGAATATGGATATCACCATTTTCCACATACCATTAATAAATCAAGTCATTCTGTAATTAATAAGCTAATAGTGCGATTTCTACAGCTCTGTTCTACATACCCTCCTGTAGAAGAACTAGTTAGTAGCACCATGATATGTTTATATCTTTGCTGGACGTTGGAAGACGGAAACTGTGAGTTTAGTGAATGTTTAAGATTAAGTGTTAAGTGCAGTTTACAGTGTTAGAATAAATTTGCCTTCCACCCATTTCCATTGAAGGCTTTGTTTGACATGTGATACATAAGTCCTGTATGAGACCATTAAAATTTTCTTTTTAAATTTTGTTTCAGTGCTCATTCATACCAAAATTCAACATATCCATCAAGACAAAATATGAAAACAACAATGGTTCTACTGAAAATGTAAGCAAAATTACTGATTTAGCTTTCAGTTAAGAGTAATTATTAACTCAACCACCTAATGGAAATATATTTTTGTTTTTTGTGCTGCTATTAGGTTTTTTGGGTAGCTATCAAATTTCAAATATTCAAACATGTATTGAAGTAACACCTACTGACATTTATTTGTTTTTGTCTTTTTATTATTAATGTTTCATTCTTCTTTCTTTCTTTCTTTCTTTTTCTAGATTTCACTTTCATATTTTATCATGCATTTTTTTTCTTAAAAGATCCAGTAAACTCTTAGTAAAAGCTTTCAGTTATAATTTAGGTAGTCTTCTTTCTCCCTTCACTGTCTTAGACCACTGAAATTTTCTCATTGCATACCTCTGTACTTGTGACTGTTTAATAAAGTTTATAGAAAGGCTAATTTTATTTGTTATCATTGTGAGGTCTGCTGATCACATTTTATATTTTCCAAAGAAGGCTGAATATCTTTCTAATAAGTGTTACTTGATGCTTTGGTAATAAAGTTTGTTTAAAAAAGTAGTTTATGTAAAGTCTGGACAGTTTTTGATATCTCTCTGTTTGCCTACAGTGCCTCAACCTGACGCCAGAGGTCCTAGCTGAGAGAAGTATAGATGAAATAGACATTGCGTACGATGAAGTTAGTCCTAAACACTATAAAGAGGAAGAGGTAAGTTCTGCCATCCTCAGCACATACTGTGTAACTTAGGTGATCAATAATTTACTGTCGATAGTTATATGTAGGTGCCCAAGAAAAGACATTGTTGTTTTAAACAAGTTATGTATTTGATTATGACATTGCAGGTTAAAACATTTATCCTTCATTGGAAAATATAAGCGAAAAGTATAAGAAGAAATCTGCTGTATATGTGTAATATATTTTTGAAAATTTACGCATTTTGTGATTGTAATGAAACAATACGAAGTTTCATGGACATGTTATTAAAATTTATTTGTAGTGAGCATGGATCCTTAAGTGCATCTCAGTTTAAGGGATATAATATCAACAGCTTCTGGCTGCTGCGCCGCCCCCCCCCCCCCCCATGAACCATGTCCTTGCCATTGGTGGAGAGGCTTGTGTGCCTCATTGGTACAGACAGCCGTACCATAGGTGTAACAACGGAGGGGTATCTGGTATCTGATGAGAGGCCAGACAAACGTGTGGTTCCTGAAGAGGTGCAGCACCCTTTTCAGCAGTTGCTGGGGCAACAGTCTGTATGATTGACTGATCTGGCCTCGTAACATCAACCAAAACGGCCATGCTGTGCTGGTACTTTGAATGGCTGAATGCAAGGGGAAACTACAGCTGTAGTTTTTCCCAAGGGCATGCAGCTGTACTGTATGCTTAAATAATGATGGTGTCCTCTTGGGTAAAATATTCTGGAGGTAAAATAGTCCTCCATTTGGATCTCCGGGTGGGGACTACTCAGGAAAATGTTGTTATCAGGAGAAACAAAACTTGCTTTCTACAGATTGTAGCATGGAATGTCAGATCTCTTAATTGGGCAGGTAGACCAGAAAATTTAAAAAGGAAATTTGATAGGTTAAAGTTAGATGTTGTTGTTCTGGTCTTCAGTCCAGAGACTGGTTTGATGCAGCTCTCCATGCTACTCTATCCTGTGCCAGCTTTTTCATCACCCAGTACCTACTGCAACCTACATCCTTCTGAATCTGTTTAGTGTATTCATCTCTTGGTCTCCCTCTACGATTTTTACCCTCCACGCTTCCCTCCAATACTAAATTGGTGATCCCTTGATGTCTCAAAATATGCCCTACCAACCGATCCCTTCTTCTAGTCAAGTTATGCCACAAACTCCTCTTCTCTCCAATTATATTCAATACCTCCTCATTAGTTATGTGATCTACCCATCTAATCTTCAGCATTCTTCTGTAACACCACATTTCGAAAGCTTCTATTCTCTTCCTGTCTAAACTATTTATTGTCCACGTTTCACTTCCATACAAGGCTACACTCCATAAAAATACTTTCAGAAACGACTTCCTGACACTTAAATCTATACTCGATGTTAACAAATCCCTCTCCTTCAGAAACACTTTCCTTGCCATTGCCAGTCTACATTTTATATCCTCTCTACTTCGACCATCATCAGTTGTTTCGCTCCCCAAATAGCAAAACTCATCTACTACTTTAAGCGTCTCATTTCCTAGTCTAATACCCTCAGCATCACCTGATTTAATTTTCCTACATTCCATTATCCTCTTTTGCTTTTGTTGATGTTCATCTTATACCCTCCTTTCAAGACACTGTGCATTCCATTTAATTGCTCTTCCAGGTCCTTTGCTGTCTCTGATAGAATTACAATGTCATCGGCGAACCTCAAAGTTTTTATTTCTTCTCCATAGATTTTTATACCTACTCCGAATTTTTCTTTTCTTTCCTTTACTGTTTGCTCAATATACAGTTTTAATAACATCGGGGATAGGCTACAATCCTGTCTCACACCCTTCCCAACCACTGCTTCCCTTTCATGTCCCTCGACTCTTATAACCGCCTTCTGGTTTCTGTACAAATTGCAAATAGCCTTTCGCTCCCTGATTTTACCCCTGCTGCCTTCAGAATTTGAAAGAGATTATTCCAGTCAACATAGTCAAAAGCTTTCTCTTAAGTCTACAAATGCTAGAAATGTAGGTTTCCTTAATCTATTTTCTAAGATAAGTCATAGGGTCAGTATTGCCTCACGTGTTTAAACATTTCTATGGAATCCAAACTGATCTTCCTTGAGGTCAGCTTCTACCAGTTTTTCCATTTGTCTGTAGAGAATTCATGTTAGTATTTTGCAGCCGTGGCTTATTAAACTGATGGTTCAGTAATTTTCACATCTGTTAACACCTGCTTTCTTTGGGACTGGAATTATTATATTCTTCTTGAAGTCTGAGAGTATTTCGCCTGTCTCGTACTTCTTGCTCACTAGATGGTAGAGGTTCGTAAGGCCTGGCTCTCCCAAGGCTGTCAGTATTTCTAATGGATTGTTGTCTATTCCCGGGGCCTCGTTTCAACGTGGGTGCTTGTTTCAACGAGTGCTCTGTCAAACTCTTCACGCATTATCGTATCTCCCATTTCATCTTCCTCTATATTCTCTTCCATTTCTATAATATTGTCCTCAAGAACATCGCCCTTGTATAGACCTTCTATATATTCCTTCCACCTTTCTGCTTTCCCCTTTTTGCTTAGAACTGGGTTTCCATCTGAGCTCTTGATATTCATGCAGGTGCTTCTCTTTTCTCCAAAGGTCTCTTTAATTTTCCTGTAGGCAGTATCTATCTTACCCCTAGTGATATGTGCCTCTATATCCTTACATTTGTCTACTAGCCATCCCTGCTTAGCCATTTTGCACTTCCTGTCGATCTCATTTTTGAGATGTTTGTATTCCTTTTTGCCTGCTTCATTTACTGCATTTTTATATTTTCTCCTTTCATCAATTAAATTCAATACCTCTTCAGTTACCCAAGGATTTCTATTAGCCCTCGTCTTTTTACCTACTTGATCCTCTGCTACCTTCACTGTATTTCATCTCTCAGAGCTACCCATTCTTCTTCTACTGTATTTTTTCCTCCCATTCTTGTCACTCATTCCCTAATACTTTCCCTGAAGCTCTCTACAACCTCTGGTTCTTTCAGTTCATCCAGGTCCCATCTCCTTAAATTCCCACCTTTTTGCAGTTTCTTCAGTTTTAATCTACAGTTCATAACCAATAGATTGTAGTCAGAGTCCACATCTGCCCCTGGAAATGTCTCACAATTTAAAAGTTAGATATAGTGGGAATTAGCGAAGTTTGCTAAAGTGAATACAGGGTTATAAATGTGAAATCAAATAAGGGTAATGCAAGAGTAGTTTTAATAAAGAATAAAAAAGTAGGAATGTGGATAAGTTATTACAAACAGCATATTGAACGCATTATTGTAGCCAAGATAGACATGAAGCCCATGCCTACCACAGTAGTACAAGTTTATATGCCAACTAGCTTCGTAGATGATGTAGAGATTGAAGAAATATTTGATGTGATAAAAGAAATTATTCAGATAGTTAAGGTAGACGAAAATTTAATAGTCATAGGGGACTGGGATTCAATAGTAGGAAAAGGAAGGGAGGGAAAAGAAGTAGGTGAATATGGAAGGGGGGTAAGGAATGAAAGAGATAACTGCCTCTTAGAATTTTACACAGAACAGAACTTAATCATAGCTAACACTTGGTTTAAGAATCATGAATATATGTATACTATGAATATATAATCATGAATATACTTATACTACGTGGAAGACACCTGGAGATACTGGAAGGTTTCAGATAGATTATATAATGGTAAGACAGAGATTTAGGAACCAGGTTTTACATCATAAGGCATTTCCAATGGCAGATGTGGACTCTAATCAGAATTTATTGGTTATGAACTGTAGATTAAAACAACTGAAGAAAGTGCAGGAAGGTAGGAATTTAAGGAGATGGGACCTGGATAAACTGAAAGAACCAGAGGTTGTAGAGTGTTTCAGAGACAGCATTAGGAATGATTGACAGATACAGGGGAAAGAAATACAGTAGAAGAAGAATGGGTAGCTTTGAGAGATGAATAGTGAAGGCAGCAGAGGATCAAGTAGGTAAAAAGATGAGGGCTTGTATGAATCCTTAGGTAACAGAAGAGATATTGAATTTAAATGAGAAAATATAAAAATGCATTAAATTAAACAGGTGAAGAGGAATAAAAACATCTCAAGAATGAGATTGACAGGAAGTGCCAATTGGCTAAAAAGGGATGGATAGAGGACAAATGGAAGGAAGTAGAAGCATATGTCATTAGGGGTAAGATAGATACTGCCTACAGGAAAATTAAAGAGACCTGTGGAGAAAAGAGAACCACCTGTGTGAACATAGAGTGTTCAGATGGAAAAATAGTCCTACGCAAAATAGGGAAAGCAGAAAGGTGGAAGGAGTATACAGAGGGTCTATAAAAGGGCGATGTATTATGGAAACAGAAGAGGACGTAGATGAAGATGAAACAGGAGAAATGATACTGCATGAAGAATTTGACAGAGGAAGGCCCGGAGAGTAGAAAACATTCCATTAGAACTACTGATAGTCTTGGGAGAGCCAGCCATGACAAAACTCTTCCTTCTGGTGAGCAAGATATTCGAGACAGGTGAAATACCTTTGGATTTCAATAAGAATGTAATAATTTCAATCCCAAAGAAAGCAGGTGTTGACAGGTGTGAAAATTACCGAATTATCAGTTTAATAAGTCATGATTGCAAAATACTAACACGAATTCTATACAGAAAAACGGAAAAACTGATAGAAGCCAACCTTGGGGAAGATCAGTGGATTCCGTAGAAATTTTGGAATACGTAAAGCAGTATTGACCCTATGACTTATCTTAGAAGATAGGTTAACGAAAGAGGAACCTATGTTTCTAGCATTTGTAGACTTAGAGAAAGCTTTTGATAATGTTGACTGGAATACTCTCTTTCAAATTTTGAAGGCAGCAGGGGTAAAATACCGGGAGCGGAAGGCTATTTACAATTTGTACAGCAACCAGAAGGCGGTTATAAGAGTTTGAGGGACATGAAAGGGAAGCAGTGGTTGCGAAGGGTGTGAGACAGGATTGTAGCCTATCCCCTATGTTATTCAATCTGTATATTGAGCAAGCAGTAAAGGAAAGAAAAGAAAAATTCGTTAGTAGGTATCAAAATCCGTGGAGAAGAAATAAAAACTTTGAGTTTGGTCGATGACATTGTAATTCTATCAGAGACAGCAAAGGACCTGGAAGAGCACTTAAACGGAATGGACAGTGTCTTGAAAGGAGGGTATAGGATGAACATCAACAAAAAGCAAAAAGAGGATAATGGAATGTAGGAAAAGTAAATCAGGTGATGCTGAGGGAATTAGATAGGAAATGAGTAGATGAGTTTTGCTATTTAAGGAGGGATAACTGATGGTCAAAGTAAAGAGGATATAAAATGTAGACTGGCTATGGCAAGGAAAGCGTTTCTGAAGAAGAGAAGTTTGTTAACATCGAGTATATATTAAGTGTTAGGAAGTCCTCTCTGAAGGTATTTGTGTGGAGTGTAGCCACGTATGGAAGTGAAACAGGAACAGTTTAGACAAGAAGAGAATAGAAGCTTTTGAAATGTGGGTGTTACAGAAGAATTCTGAAGATTAGATGGGGTAGCTCAATTAACTATGAGGAGGTACTGAACAGAATTGTGGAAATTGTGGTACAACTTGACTAGAAGAAAGAATCGGTTGGCAGGACAACGTTTTTAGGCATCAAGGGATTCACCAATTAGTATTGGAGGGAAGCGTGGAGGATAAAAATCATAGAGGGAGATCAAGCGATCAATACGCTCAGGCAGATTCAGAAGGGGTGTAGGTTGCAGTAGTTACCCAGAAATGAAAGGCTGCACAGGATAGAGTAGTATGGAGAGCTACATCAAAGCAGTCTCTGGACTGAAGACCACAACAACAACAATATTAACAGCTGTTTTGAAATGTTGCAATAATGCTTGAACAGTGTTTGGTTATCACTGCCCAACATGGAGGTCAAAGTTAACTGCAGACTAGTGAGTTCTGACTTCATTAAAATCCCTGCCCAAGTACAGCAGTAAAATTTCAAGCACAATTAGTGTTTCTAGTCATAAATTCAAAGTACAGGAATAAGTGGTGCTGTTATAAAATGTGATATCCTAGCTGTGGCATAAGCAGTTAATGTCCTTGCATTTGAGTAATGAATATATTCTTACAGACCTGGCCAAGAAATTGGAAAAGTTTCCGGACCATGTGAGTAACAAAAATAAAGATAAATTTAACCTTGCTTGTTTTAAGATGCTTATTATCACATTATTGTGTGTAACTCTTTTTGATGGAAAAAGGAGAAAAATATTGAAGTTTTTACAAATTATGAAATAAGGAAACTGAAACACCTTTAAAAAGAAGGAAGATGCTTGGTCTGTAGAGTACAAAGAGAGCACAGATTGTTGGTGGGATAGGGGTAAAGTTTAAGAAGAAAAAGATGCTCAGTTTGTGACATTACTAGTCTTTTACAGCAGCTGTAACCTGACTCAAGTGGTTAAACACAGTAGATTGGTAATTGGGCTATGCACAACTATGTTTACAAAGGTAGCCTTGATGAAGTCATAGAGTCGAGCTGCATGTGTCTGCTTTCATACCTAACAGCTAAATTCGCTGCAGATAATAATTTGTATCTGTGATCCTGCAGTCAAATAGTCTATGGATTCGCTGGAATTGCAAATTAATAAAATAATCATTTGTATTAAATATGAGAGAAGATTAAATAATTAATCAATAGGATATTTTTTCTAATGCCTGAAATTGATGTTGACAAACATTAGAGGATCATGTGAATAATTGTTGGTTTGTTCAATCAAATAATCATAAATACTTGGAAAGAGTGTCTTACAGTTAATAGTTATAATACAATCAGAAATAAAAGCATATTGAAAAGCAGTAAAGTTGCGTTAAGTGCACTGCAAGAATGGTAGCAGATACCCCAGCTAATCATCAAAGATGCATGAAAACTAAATCCCATTCTGTGATTACAAAACACGAAATATTCACCAGCTCAAAATAAATTAAGCTTAGGTATGGTGACCACATACCTACATACATCAGCTAAATAGTAAAAACACATACTGTCTCCACTCTTAATTCCACAATGCAAGCAGAAAAATCAAAATTCAGAACTCGTGAAAATTAAAGTCACCTTGAAAGATAGAGGACTCGAGTGGCTGTTGACCACCCAAAATCTACCATCTTCACAGCTGAATACCACTTGTTATCTCGGCAGGTCCGCCTTCTTCCAGCTCTCAGAACTAAGTGCCCATCTCCAGTACCAAGCTTAGCTCTGCCACTGCCTGATTCTCATTGGCTGAAGGCCATTCCCACCAAAATGTACAGTATTCTTAGCTTCTAAAGACTTACTTTGACTTTACTTGACCACCTTCTGCATTAAACTAGCATATTACTACAATATTTAATAAATGGGAGGTTATTAACATTTGGTCCCACTCAGACCATTTGCAATAAGTATAAATAATAGTTGATGATAAATGAATAACACAATCCTCACACAGGTGTGTTTATGTTAAATGATAGTAAAATGTTGTTAAATGTTTGTTAAACAGTAACTTTGGCAGCACTGATGCAGCACCTTTTGGCATTCTGAGTTCATTGATGGTTTCAGCTTGTACGTGCAACTGACCACTTTTAAAATACAGAGTGTTTCAAAAAGAATATATGTATTACAAAGTATTATTTTGCCCAAACTATTAATTGCTGCACCTCAGTTCGGCTGTTGGAGAAACAAATACAGAGTCTAGTTTATATTAATAGCCGCTAGATGTCAGCTGTCTTCTGTTTTGCTCGGTAACCATCATATGTTTAAAATGGCTACTCCACAGCAGAAATCATTGTGTGTTCTCGAGTTTGTAAAGTGCAGTTCCATGATTACAGTGCAAAGACATTGCAGGATGAGGTATCAAATTGATGCTCCAAATGGGTGGAAAATTTGCAAATGGTATCGACAGCTTTTAGATACCGGATGTGTATGTAAAGGAAAGAGTCCTGAGCGCCCTCATGTTCCTGAAGGAAATGTTGCACGAATTCAAACTGCTTTCTGACATAGTCCTTCAAAATCAACTCATCGTGCCAGTTGGGAGTTACAACTGCCTACAACAATTTGGTGTGTTTTAAGATGTCGGTTGGTTATGAAGCCACACAAGTTACAGCTGTTACAAGCTCTGCATCCTGATGACAAACGCAAACATGTGGCATTTTTAATGAGATTCTTGATGCTATTGACAATGATAGCACTCACAGACAATGCATCATGTTCAGTGATGAAGCGACTTTCCATGTTAGTGGTCAGGTAAACAAACACAATGTTCGAATTTGGAGCCTACAGAAACCACATCCAGCCATTGAACATGTAAGAGATTTGCCCAAAGTCAACATGTTTTGTGTGATATCACGATCATCTATTTACGGCCCATTCTTCTTTCATGGAAACATGGTTAACGGTCAGCAGTATCTCACTATGTTACAAAACTAGTTGTTTCCGAGGATACAAGAAGACAACTTCATTTTTCAAAAAGATGGGGCACCCTCTCACTGGAGTCGCAAGTGCGTCAACAGGGTGTATACGACCCGGGACAACCGGGAGATCCGGGAAAAGCCCAGGAATTTTTTCATCCGGGAGAAAACCGGGAATAACCCGGGAATTTTTTACAATTCCGGGAATGTTTCATTGTTTTAGTTTTCAGTTAAATGTTTGTGATTTTGACTGGTAAGAACCAATACTCCAACAAAGGATATTACTGTATCCCGCGTTTGCAGGATAATACTGCAGCAACAAAACATTAACAAGAGGAAGAAAAAACGGAAATAAAACTTAAGCCGCAAAGGAAATCTGCCATATACAACAACAAAACATAGTGCTCATACAAGCATCTGCCAGCAGCAAAGTGTGCCAAAGGCTTTAGAAAGACTATGCAATGATTCATAACGACAAGTTGCCTCCGATGAGCGTGCCGTGACAGTTGTTGACATAGATTCATTTGAGCAGTTACAGGCGGGCTCTTGTGGATGCGCAGTTGAGTCGTGTATGGGTAGTACCTTCTCCCGCTTCTGGCTACGGATGTGTGGCTGGGCGCCACTATCTAGTATTGCCCTGGTTCGGAAATATCGTAGATCTGGGGCTGATGCACAGAGCAGTCTGAGTTGTGGCGGGGAGGTGGGTAGTCTTCATGTGACCTGTGTTTACATTTAGTGATTTTGCTGTTTCCTCTTCATTTATTACTCTCACATCAAATGAAAACAAAACGTATTTCTGTGGCCAGATAATTACGGAAGGCTAAAATATATTATTATTTTAAAGTTTTATTTCCACCTTTCTGACAGTCAAGCATTAATCACCTTGCAGAACAATGAAGTTATTTTTGTCGCTTTGCTAAAGATATTTGGCTTTTATTAACATTTTGCGCTGAGGCAGTCAATTTATTTGAAACAAAGTGTTTAATTTTACACTGTTGGCTAGTTTCAACTGTTCGCTGCATTTCAAGTGCACGTTGTCCATCTTCTAGCTTGCATGGCATGATGCCATAATAAAGAACCAAACATGAGATAATGCTGTACTGGTACTCAAGAAAATTTACATCCGAATCTGGACATACGAATGTGCACTTAAAGCCCGATTATACATTTTAGTATGGTTCATGAAATTCCGATGAACTTGACGCGTCCTCTTATGTCTTGTTTCTTTTGTGACATAGTGCAAGATCTTTTAATGTTTTACACGTACGAACATACGGGCTTCCTGTGTCATCATAGCTGCGCAAAAGCTGTGGTGCCTCTTATCCGGTGCTATCTGGCAACTGCTGAAATGAATGTTTCTAACAAGCCGCGGGAAACCATTGCGGATGGTGGTTTGAAAAGCGTTACTTTCAAAGTAAATTTCCTTTTACACAAGATGAACTATATGCGAGAATGTGCGATGAGTTTCTTAAATCGCAGAGCGTTTGACTCTCAATTAAAAATCAAATCTTTGAGGACGACCATCTAGAAGAATTTCAAGTGCAGAAGATCAGACATTTACGTCGTTATTAAAAATTTTACTGGCACATTTGTGTGATATATCTTAAAGTGCAACACGCGCAAAAAATATCAACATTATATGTGGAAGCTTAGCTTCTCTTGCAGCGTATTAATCTTCGAGACCTCTGTTTTTCTTCTATCAACACTATGTATATAATTTAAACCATCAACTTTTCTTATTTGTGTGTTCGTGCTACTTAAGAGTGATCTTGCTATTGGCTGACATCATCACGTGTCCTATGCTGTCATCAGCTGGTGAGATCACGTGATATAAGCTATGACTGGCGTACAAAAGTGTGTCGCAATCTTGATTTCAATGCCTTGGAAAGTAACATGCGGTGTTTGGTGGAATTCGAATTTATATTTTTGTAACACGAAAATATGCAGCGTACATGTTGCTGCTGCACATCAAAGATCTTTCCAAAACGTGTCCCCCCCCTTTCCCCCCCTGAGTTCTGTTTTCTAAAGTACGGGAATTTCTACATCAGCATATAAAATCATAAACATTCAAAAGACTGATAAGTTTTACAGTGCTGAGGAAAAGTATACTCTCACATAACACCGGGAAAAATGTATTTTCACCCGGGAGAAAGTGTATTTTCGACCGACGAGAAATCCTGGAATTTTTTTTCCTTGTCCGTGTATACACCCTGGTCAATATCTGAATGAAACACTACTGAACTGTTTGATTGGTCATCGAGGAGCTGGCGACTTAGCATGTACCAGCTGTGCTCCACGGTCACCAGAATTCACACCCTCTGACTTCTTCCTGTGGACTTTCATTAAAGACCATGTTTATGTACCACCAGTCCCACAGAACGAGGAAGAGTTTAAGAACCGGATCCGTACTGCCATAACATCAGTGACAAAGGTCATGCTTGCCTGAGTATGGGAGGAATTTCAGTTTCGATGTGATATTGTTTGTGTCGCTGATGGAGGACATATTGAACATCTGTAATATGAACTTGAGAGGTTCATAAATATGTGTGTAAAGTTTCAAATTCGTATGTCTTAAAGTTTAATAAATATATGCATTCAGAATACATGTACTCTTCTTGAAACACCCTGTACAGTGGTTTTTTATATCAGCCATAATCAGTATTAAAATAAAGTTGCTGGCAAAAAATGGTAAAATATTCGTTAGCTAACTACACAAATAAGACAACATATGAGGCAACCCATACTGCATTCAGTTGCTGTGTTGTGAGTGTGGAGACTATGGTGTTCTGAAAAACATTTGCATAATGGAGAAGATATAAAACTGTAATAAGTCAATATATGAAATAGATACAGATGTGTAGCTTTCAGACGTGAAAACTATATTGCAATGCTATCATCTGAAACATTTTTTGTTGAAATCGCATGAATCATTTAGAAGTTACTGATGATAAGGGTCATAGTGAAAATATGCAGTCACTACAGAGTATTAACATCTGTAGTTTCCAAGATACTGAAAATATTAATGTTTCATTGGATGCACCTCATTCTTCCGAGACTGCAGAACGTCTGTAAGCCAGCTTACCCTGTGTGGCACAGGGTACTTCCTATACCAGAGTTGCTTCCTCTTTTTCCTGTTCCACATGCATATGTTTCACGTGAACAACGATTGCAGGTAAGCCTCTGATTTTATCTTGAGAATCTTTTTGCGAGATATACCTAGGAGGAAGAAACATATTGTTATGCTCTTCTAGGAATGTACACTCTCGGAACATTTGACGATGGACCATTATTGTGGTGCAGAATGCTTTTTTTTTGCAGTGTCTGCCACCAGAAATGGATTACTCCATCATGTTTCCACACTTACTAAATGAATCTCTAACAAAACATGCTGCTCTTGTTTGGATCTTCCCTATCCTATCTGGCATTGATCCCATACTGAAGAGCGTATTCAAGTATTTGCCAAATGATTGTTTTGTAAGCCCCTTCCTTTGTTGATGGGCTGCATTTCCTAAAGATGGTTCTTCCATTGAATTTCAGTCTGGCACCTGCCTTACTCGTGATTACTTTTATGTGTTCGTTCCACTTCAAATTGTTCTGTATACATATTCCTAGATATTTTATGGAAGTAACTGCTTCCACTGATTGTTGTGCAATACATCATCATACAATGAAGAGTCTTTCTGCCTACATATTCGTAATATGTTTCATTTGTTTATGTTGAGGGACAGTTGCCACACTTAGTCCCAGTTGATGATCCTCTGTAGGTCTTCCTGCATTTTGCTACAATTTTGTTGCTTTGCTACTTCTCTGAATACATAGCTTCATCTGTGAAAAGTCTTATGGAACTTCCTATGTTACCAACAAGGTCATTTATATACTCAGTATTGTGAATAGTAATGGTTCTGTAACAGTCCCCAGTGCCATGCCCAAAGGTACTTTTATATATGAAGGATCTTCTCCATTCAGAATGGCATGTTGTATTCTCTTTGCTAGAAATTCTTCAGTCCAATCACACAATTGGTCTGTTATCCCATATGCTTGTATTTTGTTCATTAGTTAGCAGGGCTAAACTATATTGAATGCCTTCCAAAAGTCGAGGAACATGGCATCATCCATCTGGGTGCCTGTATCTACTGCTTTCTGAATCTCTTGGTTGGACACAGTGAGATGGGTTTGACATGATCATTGTTTTTGGAATGCATGTTGGTTACTACAAAGGAGATTCTCTGTCTGTATTCGAGTATAAAACATGTTCCAAAATTCTACAACAGACAGATGTCGGAGGTATAGGACTGCAGTTTTGTGCATTTTTTCAATGACCCTTTTTGAAAATGGGAATGACCTGTGCTTTTTCCAATCATTAGGAATTATTTTGCTCCTATTGAGACCTATAGTACACCATTGCAAGAAGGACAAGTTCTTTCACATACTCTGTGTAGAATCGAATGGGTATCCCATCAGATTCAGTGGCTTTTCCAGTGTTGAGCAATTTCAGTTGGGTTTCTATTCCTTGCTCACTTATTTTGATATCTGTCATTTTGTTGTTCTTGTGATGATTTAGAGGAGGAACTACAATTTTATCTTCCTCTATGTAACAATTACAGTTTTGGAAAAAGACGTTTAGTACTTCGGCCTTCTCTGTGTCATTCTCTGTTTCAGTCCCATGATGGTGACAGTCTGTTTAGACAGCGGGCTTTAATCCGTTTGCTGATCTAACGTAAGACCAGAGCTTCATAGGGTTTTTGTCAAGTTTGTAGTTAGTTTTACTTTCATATTCATTGAACGCTTCATGCTGGCCCGCACTCTAATTTTGGCTCCTTTTGTTTTTGTTTTCCTGTGAGGGTTTGGCTACACTAAAATTTGTACTGAAGCTCTCTTTGCTTTTCTAGTAGCTTCCTATAATGGTTGTCAAACCACAGTGGGTCTTTTCCATTCCTCACAATTCTGCTCGGAACTTGTCTAAAGCATGTTGTAAAATGCTGTCGAATTTTGTCTGTTGATATTCAGTGTTGTTAGTGCTGCAAATTTTCATGCTGACAGCTCAGGTAATCTGAAATCTGTTTCTTGCTGAGCAGAAAGGTCTTTATGCATTTCTTTGTATTCCTATTCACAACCGTATTCAGTCATGCTGTAATGGCCCTATGATCACTGATGTCCTACACTAACTGAGTCATAAAACTTGGGTCTGTTTGTCATCAGCAGGTCTAAGATATTATCTTCATGAGTCAGTTCTCAGATTAACTGCTCAAGGTAATTTTAAGATAAGGCACTTAGAACAGCTTCACACAATTCTCTCTTCCTGCTACCCACCCTGATCACTAGAGTCTCCCAGTCAGTAGCTGGTAAATTAAAATCTTCATCTAAAACCAAGACATGACCAGGAAATTTATGCAAAATATTCTCCATGTTGACCTTCCACTGCTCCGCCACTATTGTTGCTGAGGCAGGAGGTCTGGAAAAGCATCCAGTATGACCATGTTTAATCCACCTTTAACACTTATCTTCACCCAAGTTATTTCACATTCTGAATCTGTACCAATTTCACTAGAGATTATCATAATTTTTGTTAGTACAAACACACCTCCAGCCCCAGCATTCAACCTATCTGATATAAACATTCCACTCAGACTTAAGAATTTCATTGCTATTTACCAGAGGTTTCAGTCAGTTTTCTGTCCTTCTGTTATGTGGGTGGTGTTACCGTTTAGAAGCAAGATTAGTTCCATGACCTTTCCATAGATGCTCCTGCAGTTGACCAGTACTATATTAATGTTTTCTTTCTCTGAGCTGCTACGGTGAATGTTATTCCGTCTGGAACTTGAAAGGCATGTCGGGCCTCTGTTTCTTACTGAAGGCAACAACAACACATGGCAGTTTGCACACCATTAAATGTGTGTTTAGTTTTCTGTTGCTAGTACCAAATGTTTTTCAATGAAACAACTTGTTTAAGTTTGGTATCTACCTTTCTTTTATTTATGGGTATCTGTAACTGTGGGATCATATGAATAGACATCCATGGTATATTACTTAATTAAAAAATTATCTATATCATAGCTAATGGAACCATGTGAATTTATTGCACTGTTTTCTTTTCAGGATTTGAGATTCTTCAGATCGCAAAAGACTGGTAGAGGGCCACTTGTTGAAGGATGGCGAGATAAAACATCTCCTATTATGTGTTCTTACAAATTAGTCCAAGTTTCATTTGAAGTTTGGGGACTACAGACAAGAGTTGAAGAAATGATACAAAGAGTAAGTGTCTCTTGATGATCAATAAAGTACTTAAATATCTTACCATTTTCTCAGAGCTCTCTCTCTGTCTCTGTCTGTCTGTCTGTCTGAGGTGAAATTCATACGCAGTTTCAGAAGAAAAGGAAACACTTGGAGATTGGTCTGTAAATATTTACGTTAGTAATCACTTTTAAAAATAGATCATCAATATTTTTAATTTAAACTTTCTGTTGGTTTGATGCCCCCAACAGATTCCTGTACGTCAGATGAGGAGTTGGCTGTAGTTGGCAGATGCTCGTGGTAGCTGCATACTTACAATTTAATCAGCATCACAAGTGTTCCAGGCAGTTGTACATGGTGCAGATAGCCAACTTGCAGGGGTCAGCACTTAGATGACATTTTGGATGTAAACAATGTAGCCTATTGTGTGCAGACACTCTAATTTGCTATTTTGTAGTGTGGCTACTGCCAGACAGTGCAGTACAGACTAAGGCATTAGCAAATTCAGATCCAGCCTTAGAAGACATAACACAAAGTGCAGAAGCAGAGGTGTTTATTGCTGAAGCCAAAATGTTTTTGCAGATTGACAGGTGGCGGAAATTGATGAGTCACGCTAGCAGGACACAGCTCAATCGAAGGCTATTCAGGCTTTAATGAGCACACCACAAAGTTGGTCAGTCAAGCATTGTGACATAGGGTACTACAGCATCCTGAAACTGGCCAGCTACTCAGTTGCTGCCACTTGAGTGCCCCACTAAGTTCACTGCAGGCACAGAGCACGATCCTTCCCCTGCAAAGGACGCACCACTACAGGTACAGCATTCTGGCCCAGATTTTTGGTCTTCACACAAAAGGAGATAATGCCACTATTTCTATGTAACTTGTGAAGCCTGACACAGCTGGAACATTTAGCTGCTACATGCAGAAAATGCTGCTCGTGCCATGGAGTAATGTTCCTGTGTTAGCAATCAATTACACCAGCTCATCAGCAGTTCTGCAGCCTCACCATATTGTGGAAGACTTGGAGGTAGCTGGGTGTGGCATGAGGTTTCAGTTGAACAGAAGGGCCTCTACCAGTCTGATCAAGAACAACTACTAGTCGAGGCCAAACACAAATATGTGGGCAACACCTCACACATTTGGTTGTAAATTTGAGGTTGGCGGAATATATTCTCGATCTTGATGCTCTCACAATTATTGAATTTGAAGTAGCAACAAAGTTAACCTTGTCTCTCGTGTAATGCTATTTTAAAATTTTGAGGCATTGCTACAGTCATTTGAGAAATTTCTTTTGTAAGGATCAGGGTTGAGCCACCAATTTTGAGGCCCACATTACGATGAAACCATCGGTAGCTCCTAAGTTCAGTTGAGTCCACCCCATGCCATGAGATAAACTGTAGGTATAACTGAACAGATGGCAGAATCTTGGGCTGTTGTCACTGGCTTCATTCTGCTAGTGGGCCACCCCAATGGTCATGATCCAGAAACCCAATGGCAATGTTCAGTTTTGCGGCAGTTTTAAACACACAGTTAGTGCACAAAGGAAGTACATGTTTATCCCATACCACATTCAGGGAAGTTGTTGCCTAAGTTGGCTAATGGTCAATACTTTTTCAAAATTGACCTCAGGCACTCATTCTTGCAATTGCCATTGGATGCTGAGTCTTGGTGCATCTTAGTATTAAATACTCTTTTTGGGATGTACCAACTTAACCATTTACCATTTGGCGTAGCTTCATCTCTATGAATATTTCAGTGTTTCCCAAGTGACTTGTCAAAGACATTCTATGCTGGTCACTTATTTGGATGGCATTTGGTTTTTTGGCTCCACAAGAGAACAGCATTTTCCATATTTGTAGCCGGTTTTTCAGCAACTGTTAGACAACAGGCTATGTTGTGAACTTTTTAGAAATGTTGTAGTTGTTATGCTCCAGGAGTGCCGTACTTAGGGCATGTGTTAAGTAAGGATGCTTAGGGCATGTGTTAAGTAAGGATGGCATACTTCCAATGGCAGAATATGTTGCAGTGATGGACAAAGTACCAGATTGTAAGAATATTAGGGAACTGCAGTCCTATTGAGGGAAGATAAATTATTATGTGAAATTCATTCCAAGAGCTGCTCACTTTTGTCATCCATTGAATCAGCTTTGTAAGAAGGGAGCGAAGTTAGAGTGGTCGGAGGCTTGTCAGCTGGTGTTTCAGAAATTGAAGCAGCATGTTCCAGTCCTTGTTTGGCCTAGTTCAGTATCAGAATAGGTCTTCAACTCTGGCCACAGGTGTGTCCCAGTATGGCACTGGTGCCACTCTCTCTTACCGAAATCCTGATGGCTCTGAGCAGCCTATTGTGTTCATGTCCAAGGCTTTGCCAGCAGCACAGAGAAATTATTCCTAGATCAAGAAATAGGCACATGTACTCAAAAACAGCATAAAAAAGTTCCATGTATTCTTCTACGACACTTAAGTTCCACCTCGTTGCACACCATAAAGCCACTCACCTTCCTTTTTGGCCCCAAGTCCAAGCTGTTGGACAGAAGAGCAAAGCATTGGGTCTTGTTTCTCGGTAACCATTCTTATGACTTTCACTACCGTCCCACCTCCCAGCACGAAACTGCAGACACTTTGTCATGCTTACCAATCGATCTCGATGTCAACTTCGAGAAGTAGGAGGCAGGCTGTCTTGCACTGGCTCAAAACCTTCAGGATACTGTCTTTACACTGACTGCATGGGAAGTCGCTGCAGCTACGAGTGAGGAGCCTCTCCAGCACAACATCATTACAGTGGTCCAGCAGGGATGACCAGAATGTTTTCCCAAAGCATCAGATCCAGTGCCTTGGACATATTTCAAACTTTATGATAGGTTCAATGCTGTAAAGGGTGTTCTACTGCTAGCTACAGATCAGAATTGCCGCATTGTTATTCCACCCAACTGAGTGAGGTGGCGCATTCATTAGCACACTAGATTCGCATTTGGGAGGACAACTGTTCAAACCCACTGCCAACCATCCTGTTTTAGGTTTTCTGTGAATTCCCCAGATCATTCAGGTGAATGCTGGGATGGTTACTTTGAAAGGGCACAGCTGATTTCCTTTCCCATCTCCTTCTGTAATCTGAGCTTGTGCTCTGTCTCTAATGACCTCTTTGTTGATTGGACATTAAAAACTAATTTCCTCCTCCTCCTTCATTATGTCACCACTGCTGTGACTACACATTCTGCAAATGTTACATGCATCCCATTGGGGAATGTCCCACGTAAAAGTGCGTACCCAGTGACATCTCCATTGGCCAGCAATTGATTCTGCCATAAAACATGTGGTGTGTGCCTGTTTAGTGGATGCCCACAACCAGGTGCCTCCACCACAAAAATTTTCTCCATAGCTCATGGCAGAGCACACATGGGATCAGCTGCATTTGGACTTTGTTGGTCCCTTGATGGGGGCCAAGTGGCTGTTGGTGATAAACAACTTGTCTAATTTCTCTTATGTTGCTCAGTTTTCCTCCGTGATATAACACACTAAGATTTGGTCTTAGTTGCTATTTTCTCTATTGGAGGTGTGCTGTGCACCTTAGCCTTCAACAATGGTTGTCAGTTCCTGGCTGAGGATTTTGAAACATTCTGCTGCCAGATTGAAATTCAGCACCTGACAACTGAGGTGTTCTATCTGGCTCCAAGTGAAGAGATCAAGTGGTCGGTCAAAGACATTCAAGTCACAATTAAAGAAAACAGTACCTCAAAAGGATGCTCTGTTCAGTTTATTCGGATCTTACTGGGCAACTCCAATCAGCAGGCGCAGTCTGGCAGGAGTGCTGCATGACCATCAACCATGCAATCTTTTTGACCTGTTGTGCCCAGTGCCGTAACCTCTTACACATGGGCCATTCCAAGGTATTGGCAAAATTCCACAGTCCAGGCATGCTTATTTGTGCAGTCACCTGGATAGACGCAAGGCATTGTGATGGGGCATAAGGGGCAGCAAAGTTGTATAACAGGGTGTATACGACCCGGGACAACCGGGAGATCCGGGAAAAACCCGGGAATTTTTTCATCCGGGAGAAAACCGGGAAAAGCCCGGGACTTCTTTTAGAATTCCGGGAATTTTTCATTGTTTTAGTTTTGAGTTAAATTTTTGTAACATTGACCAGTAAGAACCAATACTCTAACAAAGGATATTACTGTATTTTGCAACTGCAGAATAATACTGCAGCAATAAAACTTGAAATAGAGAAAAAAAAAACGAAAATAAAACAAAGTTGCCAAGGAAATACACCATATACAGCAACAAAACAAGTGCTCACACAGGCGTCTGCCAACAGCAAAATGTGTCAACAGCTTTAGGAAGACTATGCATTGCTTCATAACAGCAAATTTCCTCCGATTAGCGTGACGTCACAACTGCTTACAGTAGATTCATTTGAGCAGGTGCTAGCGAGCTCATGCGCATACGCAGTTGAGTCGCATATGAGTAGTACCTTCTCCCGCTTTTTTGCCAGAATGCTACACTGGTAAGGGCCAGTTGTACAATACCCGCCTAGCAGCAGCTAAGTTCTATTGTGGGAGCAGTGCGGAAAACGCGTTGTACGAACACGTAATGACACCTGACCAGAGAAAAAACGCGGGATAAATAAAATGGTGATTGTGGCAGGTTTAGTCAAGGTAACCTGAGAATAAGTTTTAACCCTTGCAGGACTATTCACAGAATTAGTGATGACAAAATTGTTAGAACGAGGAAGGAGAAGAAACGGGGACATCACACAAATTATGGAAGAATATGACGATTCCAAATTTATATAAAAATTTCGTACTACTGCTTCAGAAGCTAGAGCGTATGGATGAAATGTGAAACTATTTCTTAACATGAAACTTTTTGCTTGTAGTAGACCTAATAGGCATTGATTATATTCTGTCGTGTTATAAAAATGACCATTTGTGCCAAAACAGTGTCGTTTATTCGGTGTGTGTAAATTGCTGCAATATTAGGCAGACCTATTTCGTGACAAAATACACGTAATCAGATCGAGAAACCACGCCAGTCTTGGCTTCTATTCGTATTAATAGCATTTTCAGTATTAGACAACATTTGGTTTTTTCATGTAGCAAAACGTTTGACGAGCTTTGTTGAGCTAATAGATTCTTACCCAAAAGGAAAGCACGCCATGTAAAGCTGTACTAAGGTTAGTGAGAAAAACAATGCAAGGACTTAAGGACTGAAGAAATGTGTACTGTTTTGCTTGTCGTACTGGTTTTATGTATCCTATATTTAATTTTATGTCACACAAAACATAAAGTTATTAGCTAACAGGCTATAAAGAGTGCGAGTGCAAATTTTCTGAAGAGTTACTGTTCTCCCGGTTACAAATAATCCCATCCAGTATTTATTGTGAGTTTTTTTTTTTTTAATTTAATTTTATTTTTTAAACAGGGGCAGGTTGTCAAACCGGCCGATTGGGAGCAGGAGAGGCACCTGTCCTGAATATAGTTTGATGGCACCCATTGCAAAATTTTACATGTTTGAGTTCCACAGAGCGAAATACAGTGACGTGCGATAGAATGCTGTGTGAAAAGGCATGGGACTGCACTTTGGCACATTTAAGACCAAACAATGTCTTACATTTCCTCAAACACATATATTTTATGTATCAGGCTCTTCAGAAAGATGTGCGCTACAAAATAGACATTTTTGAAAAGTCGATGTTTTAAATATTTTTGGTGTCCTACTTCAAACGCTCGAGGGGGGGGGGGGGGGGCAACAATGAAGTTATTTCTGTCGATTGGCTAAAGAAATTTGGTTTTTATTAATCTTTTCCAATTTATTTATTTGAAATGGAGTGTTTAATTCCACACTATTGGCTAGTTTCAACTGTTCGCTGCATTTCAAGTGCATGTTTTCATCTTCTAGAACGTATGGCATTATACCATAATAAAGGACCAAACATGAGATAATACAGTGCTGGTACTCCAAGAATATTGTTTCTTTTATGACATTATGTAAGACGCTTGTTATCAGGCACCCTCTGGCAAGTGCTGAAACGAACCTATTTCTAACTGGTTGCTGGAAAATATTGCGAATGGTGGTTTGAAAAGCGTTACTTTCAAAGTAAATTTCCTTTTACGCAAGATGAACTATGTGCGAGAATGTACAATGAATTTCACGTATCCCAGAGCTTTTGACTCTTCATTTAAAAATCAAGTCTTTGAATACGATGATTTAGAATAATTTTGAGCCCAGAAGATCTAACATTTATGTCGTTCTTAGACACTTTATTGGCACATTTGTGTGATGTATCTTAAAGTGTAACAAGCGCAAAAAAGGGGCAACATTCTATGTGGAAGCTTTTCTTTTCTTGTAGCAACACTATGTATATTAATTTAAGCCATTAACTTTCCCTATTGTGTGTTCGCGTTACCTAACAGTGATGTTGCTTTTGGCCGACTACATCACGCGTCCTATGTTCTGAATATCCGCTATCATCGGGTGGCAAGATCACGTGATGTGAGCTATGACTGGCTTACAAAAGCGCATCGCAATCACGATTTCAATGCTTTGGAAAGTAACTTGCGGTGTTTGGTGGAATTCGAATTTATACTTTCTTACTATGAAAATATGCAGTGTACATTTGCTGCACGTCAGACATCTTCCCTAAACGTGTTTGGTTCCCTGAGTGTCGTTTTCTAAAGTGCCGGGAAAGTCTACGCCCATGTATAAAACCATAACAATTCAAAAGACTGATAAGTTTTACAGTCCCGAGGAAAAGTGTACTCTCACTTAACACGGAAAAAGTGTATTTTCACCCGGGAGGAAATGTACTTTCAACCGGGAATTCTGAGAAAAATCCAGGAATTTTTTTTCCTCGTCCACGTATAGACCCTGTATAATAATTGTGGTGGGTTGGCAGTGCCCGACACATCATATGAACCAGCTATGCTTTCATCAAAATGAGCAGCATGTCCATATCTCAGGCAAACAGGAGCCCTTGCCATGGGCAGGAAGGGTCAACTAACCCTTGCTTACACCACTGAGCTACACCCACAGACATTCCCATTGCCTTTATGTTGCTTGCCTTATGACTTGTGCCCTCAACTGGAGAAAACTGCCACATAGGCAACCTGCATTCCAGGGGGGTCTGATGGAAGTGGGGAACCTCCCTCCATCTTCAAAACAGCTAGGATTAAGAGCCTGCCCTCCTCCTAGACATCTCCAGACCACCTCTGGTGGAAGAGCATCAGACAATCACCACCACCAGTGTCATCTCTGATGTCCTGGTGGAATGCTCCTAGCAGAACCCCAGGCAGATATCCCTGTTGCCTATGGTGAGGCCAGGGCATTTTCAGCCCTGTGTGTCTCTTAAAGGAGCAAGGGATTTGGTATCACCCTCGGACTCCTGTGTATTGGATGATGAGTTGTTTGTGACGGAGAGTCGAAGTGATTTGCAACTCCATCATAAGCAGGGGGAGTGTCACTTTCATTGCTTCAGATGCATAACTTCCCTGGCATGAGCTCGTGGACTGTGTGAGCTTGTGGACTGAGAGATCAGCCTCAAGCTAGCTCTAGACCATACTCTTGTTTACTTTGGCCAACACTCAGTCACATTTGCTATATGAACACTTCCCACTGTTGGCACTCTGATTTCTGTGTTGGTCCCTCATTGTACTTTTGGGCTCTGCTCACCAGTTAGGCTGGCTGCGGGTTTTTTTTTACAGGCACCACGTCATGATACTTTGAGCTCATTACAAGTATTTTTTGTGAATGCTATCCTTTCACTCTTCCCCATGATCCACAGAACTTACCATGGCGGGGTGGCCTGCCTGCCTCAATGATAAAGACAGCCATACTGCAGAAAAAACACAATGGAGGGATATCTGTTGAGCCCAGACGAATTTGTGGTTCCTGAAGAGGGACAGTATCCTTTTCAATAGTTACAGGGGCAGCAGTCTGGATGATTGGCTGAACTGACCTTGTAACATCAAAGAACCTGGCCATGTTGTGCTGATACTGCAAGCAGCTGAGAGCAAGGGGAAACTACAACCAATATGACAACATTACTGTAAGGTTAAAAGATGGTAGCATTATCTTGGTAAAATATTCTAGAGGTAAAATAGTCAACCATTCTGATCTCCGAGTGGAGACTACTCAGAAGGATGTTGTCATCATGGGAAACAAAACTGGTATTCTGTGGGTCAGAATACAGAATGTTAGATCCCTTAATTGAGCAGGTAGGTTAGAAAATTTAAAAAGGGACATGGATAGGGAAGCTCAGTGGTAGGAGAAACAATACCTCTGGCTAGGCAAATGCAGGGTTATAAATGCACAATAAAATATTGGTAATGCAGGGATAGTTCTAATAATGAATAAGAAAATGGAAATAAGCGAAGCTGTTATGAACAGCATAGTGAAATCATCATCATCATCATCATAGCCAAAATAGATACAAAGCCAACACCCACCACAGTAGTAAAAGCTATCTCTACAGATTATGTAAAAATTGAAAGAATGTATAATGACATAAAAGAAATTACTCATAGTTAAGGGAGAGAAAAATCTGTGATGGGGGACTAGAATTCAACAGTAGGAAAGGAAGTGGAGGAAAAATTGTCGGTGATTGTGGAATAGAGGAAAGAAATGAAAGATGAAACCACTAGGTAGAAGTTTGCACCGAGCATAGTTTAATCAATGCTAATGTTTGGTTAAAAAAAATGAAAGGAGATTGTATACATGGAAGAGAACTGGAGAAACTGGAAGATGTCAGATTGATTATATAAATCTATGACAGGCATTGGAATCATATTTTAGACAGTAAGACATTTCCAAGGGCAGAAATGCACTCTGATCACAATTCATTAGTTATGAACTCTGAATTAAAACTGAAGAAATTGCAAAAAGGTAGGAAACTATGGAGATAGGACCGAGATAAGTTGAAAGAACTGGAGGTTATTGAGATTTCAGAAGGAAAATCAGATGATGACTGACTGAAACAGGAAAGAAAAACAGTAGAAGATGAACGGGTAGCTATGAGAGATGAAATGGTGAAGGCAGCGGAGGTTCAAATAAGTAAAAAGACAAAGCCTGTTAGAAATCCTTGAATATCACAGGAGATAATAAATGTAATTGATGAAAGGAGGAAATATAAAAATGCAGCAAATGAAACAGGCAAAAGGGAATATACACGTCTAAAGAGAGAGAGAGAGAGAGAGAGAGAGAGAGAGAGAGAGAGAGAGAGAGAGAGATTGACAGAAAGTGCAAAACGGCTAAGCAGGAATAGCGAGAGAACAAATGTAACACTACAGCAGCATATATAACTAGGGAAAATAATAGATACTGCCTATAGAAAAATTAAAGAAGCATATGGAGAAAAAAGAAGCAGCTGTATCAGTATCAAGAGCTCAGAAGGAAAACCAGTACTAAGCAAAGAAGGGAAAGCTCAAAAGTTGAAGGAGTATACAGGGTGAACAGAAATAAACCTGACAAACTACAGGGACAGATTCCTGACTGGAAATGGAGGAAAATAGTTCCTGTGAACATGTGTCCGGAAATGTATCATTGCCACAATAGAGGGCACTGACAAATGAAAGTTCTCTGATCATGTGCCGCATGTTCCTTGTGTGTTACAGGCTGTGTGATTGATGCAGCATACTGTAAGCAGCAGAATGGTTCGGTATTCATGTTGGGAACTAACCGAGATAGTGTTTGTGTACAACCAAGCAGATGGAAATGGTTGAGACAGCATGGCTATACCAGAACAAGTACTCTCACAGGCACCAGTCACATCACACAGCATTTCAAACGATTTTTGGGAGTTTGTGATCACAACAGTTCCCATCTTCTTGGCCATTCACAGACACGATCTCAGCTTGTTCCTGACTTGAATACCGAACCACTCTGCTGCTTGCTGTATGTTGTCAATTGCACAGCCTGCAACATAAAAGAAACACACAGCACATGGTCAGAGGAACTGTCATTCGTCAGCACCACCTTGTATATCAATGATACATTTCCAGACGCTTGTTCATAGGACTTTTTCCCTCCATTCCCAGCCAAGAATCCGTCCCTGCAGCATGTCAGTTTTATCACTGTTCTCCATGTATCGAGGGACTGTATGAGTGAAAGGTAGTTGAAGATGTCATGGAAGACACGATACTGCGAGATGAATTTGACAGAGCACTGGAAGACCTAAGCGGAAACAAGGGCCTTAGAGTTGATGACGTACCATCGAAACTACTGATCTCATGGGGACAGCCATGACAAAAATAGTCCACCTGATGTGTGAGATGTATGAGACAGGTGAAATACCCCAGAACTTCAAGAAGAATGTAATAATTCCAATTGCGAAGAAAGCAGGTGCTGACAAGTGTGAATACTATTGAACTATCAGTTTAATAAGTCATGGTTGTAAAATACTGACACAACTTATTTAAAGAAGAGTGAAAAAACTGGTAGAGCCGACATTGGGGAAAATCAGTTTGGATTCTGGAGAAGTGTAGGAGAAGTGTAGGGAAATGCAAGGCAATACTGACCCTATAACTTCTCTTACAAGATTGGTTTAAGGTAAGGCAAACCTATGTTTACAGCATTTGTAGACTTAGAGACAGTTTTTGATTATATTGACTGGAATACACTTTTGAAATTATGAAGGTAGCAGGGGTAAAATACAGGAGTGAAAGGTTACTTACAAATTGTCCAGGAACTAGACAGCAGTTGCAAGAGTTGAGGGGCTTGTAAGGGAAGCACTGGTTGAAAAGGGAATGAGACGTGATTGTAGTTTATGCTGTTATTCGTTCTGTCCATTGAGCAAGCAGTAATGGATAACAAAGAAAAATTTGGAGAAGGAATGAAAACTAAGAGAGAAGAAATAAAAAATTTGAGGTTTTTCTGATGAAATGATAATTCTGTCAGACAGAGCAAACGATTTGGGAGAGCAATTGAATTGAATGGATGCTGTCTTGAAAGAGGATATAAGATGAATATCAACAAGGATCCAGAATGAGATTTTCACTCTGCAGCGGAGAGTGGTCCGATACGAAACATCCTGGCAGATTAAAACTGTGTGCCAGGCCGAAATTCGAACTCGGGACCTTTGCCTTTCACGGGCAAGTGCTCTACCATCTGAGCTACCCAAGCACGACTCACACCCCCTCCTCACAGCATGGAAAGTAGGCGACGAGGCACTGATGGAAGTAAAGCTGTGAGGACGGGGCATGAGTCGTGCTTGGGTAGCTCAGATGGTAGAGCACTTGCCAGCGAAAGGCAAAGGTCCCGAGTTCGAGTCTCAGTCCGGCACAGAGTTTTAATCTGCCAAGAAGTTTCATCAACAAGGATAACCAAATTTAGTCACATTAAATCAGATGTTGCTGAGGGAATTAGATTAGGAAATGAAACACTAAAATTGATAGATTAATTTTGCTATTAGTGCTGTAAAATAACTGTCAGTGGTTGAAGTCGAGAGGATGTAAAAGGTAAACTGGCAAGGGCAAGAAAAGTGTTTGTGAAGAAGAGAAATTTGTTAACGTCAAATATATATTTAACTATGAGGAAGTCTTTTCTGAAGGTATTTGTCTGCATTGTAGCCATACGTGAAAGGGGCAATAAACAGTTCAGACAAGAAGAGAATAGATCCTTTTGAAATGAGGTGCCACAGAACAGTGCTGAAGATTCGACGGCTTGGTCATGTATCTGATGAGGAGGTCCAGAATAGAATTAGGGAGACAAGAAATTTGCCACACAGATTGGCCAAAAGAAGGGTTCAGTTGATAGAATACAATCACAGACATCAAAGAATCATCAGTTTAGTATTGGAGGAAGTGTGAGTGGTAAATATTGTGGAGGTAGATCAAGAGATGAACACAGTAAGCAGATTAAAGTGGATGTAGGTTGCAGTAGTTGTTCAGAGATGAAGAAACTTGCGCAGGATAGAGTAGCTTGGAGAGCTGCAACAAACCAGTCTTTGGAATGAAGACCACAACAATAATATCCTTTTGCTAAGTAAGATACTGTGTGTGTGTGTGTGTGTGTGTGTGTGTGTGTGTGTGTGTGTGTGTGCGCGCCCACACACACACACACACACACACACACACACACACACACACACAGAGATTTTTTTAAAGGTTGCACTGCTGAATTTTTAATGAAATTTTTATGCTCGCTAATTTTTCAGTTATGTGTAGGCCATCTTCAACACAAAATTGTCATACGATGTGAATTCCTACATTAGCCATATTTTTAATAGTGACTTGATGTGTAAGTCAGCTTCTATGTGTATGATTTTATCTTCAGATTTTCTTCACAAATTTGGATCTTTGCTGTAATGTTTAGATTAGATTAGTTTTTCGTTCCATAGATCCGTGCTGAGGAGATCCTCGTGAATGTGGAACATGTCAATTTTTTTTTTAAGCTGAAATAACAATACTAGTAGTATGAGTATATACAATACATCAGTTTTTAAGCTGAAATAACAATACTAATGGTATGAGTATATACAATACATCATTTGTTTCTATTAAAAAATTCGTCCATGGAATAGGAGGAGTTGGCCACTAGTAAGACTTTCAGACTCCTTTTAAACTGATCTTTATTTGTAACTAAATTTTTTATGTGTGCTGGCAAATTATTGAAGATAAGTGTTCCTGAGTAGTGGGCCCCTTTTTGAACTAAAGTAAGTGCTTTTAAGTCCTTGTGCAGATCATTTTTGTTCCTGGTATTGTATGTATGAGCTGTGCTGTTTGTTGGAAAAAGAGAGATATTATTTAGGACAAATTTCATTAAGGAGTAAATATACTGAGAGGCACTAGTTAGTATACCCAGTTCTTTGAAGAGGTTTCTACAGGACGTCCGTGAATTTACTCCACAAATAATACGTATTACACGCTTTTGGACTCTGAAAACTTTTGGTTGAATTGTAGAGTTATCCAAAAATATTATACCATATGACATTATGGAATGAAAGTAGGCAAAGTATGCAAGCTTTTTCATTTTTATGTCGGCTATGTCTGCTAACATTCGAATTGCAAATTGTTAAGGTGTTTCTGCAGTTCTGTGGTGTGATCCTCCCAACTGAATTTATTATCAAGTTGTAATCCCGATGTGACATATCATGTCTTTTGTATGAATACTAGGTATCGTTGTATGGTGTATATTTGGTTGCCTTGTTATCCCATTAGTAGACAGAGTATAGGAAGAAATATGTTCCTTCCATATGTGTCCTAATTCATCTAACTGTTTTATATCTTGCCCAAAATTCATGTTGGAGGAGGATTTCAGCGCAACTACTCGTTACATCTGACCTTTCATCTAAATACCTGTCAGCTGAACAAACACAGCTAACAGAGATCCCAAGTTTGTACATCATTAATTCACTTTGCATGTTCAGAAAGTGATTAGATAAATTGTCTTTGTGGGCAGACATCATAGTTTGATATGAGCTCATAGAATTAATAGGCAGTGAAAAGAAGAATTGACATTACCAACAATGTAGGCAAAGGAATGTGCATGCAAAATATTGGTGTTGAGATAGAAATTTGTGTGATACTGAAGTCAGAACAAAACTGTGCGGAGGAAAATGAATTTAGTATTTACTGCAGAGGAGAAGGAGAAACAAAATGATTAGAGTAGTAATTTCATTGACAATATGTGTAAATACACTTTTATACTTCACCTGAAATAACTTACAAGGAGTGGTCCCCAGTGGTGGGATCGACTTTTTGAAATCAAATATATAGTGAAGTAGGTTAAGATCCCAGGTATCACACCGTGCAGCCATTCTCTCTGGCGGGCCCTTGTTTGCGAGTTATTGATGAAAAAAGTTTTCAGAATTTTGCGTGATTCTCAGTAACATTGGAAAATTCGTGTTACATAGACTTGTTGCGTGCTGTTGTGGATAGGATAATAGTTTAACATGCAGGAGTTTGTGGGTTTGAACCTTGTCAGGTGCAGTAAACTTCTGTATTTTAAAATTTTTATTGAAATGGCATTGATCATTATTTTTATTCAGTTAATTGGTTTAAAAGTAATTTTTTTATTTAATAGTTCATTTATAGTTTTTCATGGGATTTTTATGTCACTTTTCAATTCTTTCACCTCTGGCAACATTTGTTAATGAGAAAAATTTAGAGTTACTACTCCTTTCATCGAGCATAACTAACACATCCTACACATACTGATGTAGCATATGCCACATTTTGCCAACTATACCAAACTCTAGCCTGGTAAAAAAGTGCTCAGAAAAATTATTCTTTTTGTGAAATCATTTTTTGAAGGTGTTTGAGCAAACAAATGTCAACAGAGTATACAGTACTATATTTTTATGGCAACAAAATAACTGCCGGGATTCAGACAACCAATGGTTTATTTGGATGAGGCATTTATTCACTCTCACTCCACTGTGCCGGAATACTCACGAAGTGACGTTTGGTATTATGATACAAGTAGTTGAATATTTTGAGTGTGCAGCAAGTAGTAATAATTTTATGCCAGTGTGATAACATGATTAGCATATGATATGATGACGTAATTGTGAACAAGTAAATAAATAAATATCATACAAAGTGCCAGTTAACATTTAAGGGTTGTGAAGTAGTTAGCATGTGACAGCTCTCCATGTGTAAAAATGCCAAGCATTAGTGATTGTTACTGTTTTTCTTTCTCTCAAAAAGTGGCTTTGTTGAGTAATACTTGGTTCTTAGTCATTATTTGTGGTAAATGTTGTGATATGAAACATTTCTTCTGTAGACAGTTATTCTTAGTCATTATACAGTGTGTTTATAAATGAATATCGGGGTTTTAACGTTTTATAATTTTTATTATATTAAACTTTGAAAGAGCAATTCTGCTGTGAATGTGTATATGCGCAGCACTTGGGTTTTCCCTATAGTGTAATTGACATTTGTAAGCGACCTGAACGGCTGATCTCTCGCTGCTGTGGATGAGTTACTTCCATATCTCAGTGAATAAAAGTGTTTTGAATATTTATCATACAACATATGTGCCTCTGTGCATGCTGTCATTTGCAAAAAACTTAATTTTGATATCTTGAACTGTTTATGAAATACGACTATTGTTATGACCACATAATTCCCGATTCACAGGGACACAAAACATGGACAGCTCATCAATAGAAGTGAAACGATTAAAACATATTATTGCCGTCAGTCAGATATTTTATTTCCATCAAGTTGTACACCATTTTATTGCTGCTTACTTATTGTGGTGGAGACAAGATCAGTGTAAGAAGTGCTCACTATGAAATTGTGTTTCTTGTTTATCTATACGTTTGCTGCCTAATGATTTTTAGTATATATGTATCACGGTTTTCATGTAATAGAGGCATTTTTTCCTTTTCTAGAACAGGCAACTGTTCCTTATCCATCTATCTCCATAAAGTATCGTTAACCTAACTAGAGAGTCATGTTGTTGAATTGTGTCATACATCATTTGTTGCAATAACTGAGAAGCCGAAATCTCAGTAAATATTAAGAATACACAAGCTGATATTTGAATACAAGTTGCAGAGAAGTTAATATGTTTTACTAGTGTGTTTCTGTGGCTAATGGGTAAGTGTCAGACAACAACATGATTGGATCTGCAGTTGGTTCTAGGACTTTTTTTTGCCATTGTTGCATCCTTCACTCTTAGCACTAATTGGTTTATACCAAGGTGGATAATGGTTTCAAATCCACATAAAACCTTAGGTCCTCTTATAACTTGCTGGGAAAGTCAGTTCATAGGTTGGTGGAAGCTAAGAGCACACAGTGCTCAGTAAAACATTATAGTGTTCAATCTAATCTTTAGCTTGGGGACCAGTTCATTTTTTTTTACAATTTTTTGAACATGTCATTTTCTTCAGAGTTTTGTAGGTTTTCTTCCTCATCCATGATTAGACAGTAGTAATGGTTATTATTAATATTGTAATCCCATAAGTGGATGACATACCTGCTGCAAGAATCACGCAAGTGCATGGCGCGTTCACATGGCCAGCATGCACCTGAAGTGTGCGAGAGAGAGCATGAATACACGTCCAAGATATCAGCGGATGTTGCTGAAGATAAGCGATGATGCCTTGCCTAATAACACACAAGTGAGCACTTGCCAACAGTCATGCTGATGTTACATGCTAGTCCACAGCCATCCAGATATTATCCACTCGCACTCACTTGCACAGATGTTGTGAATTTTCGGTGTGTTCATGCACAGTATGCTTACCTTACTACCAGAGTGAGGCAAAACTTATGTGAATGATGAATAATAAATGCAGATAAAAATTATTATTCATGAATAACAAATAAAAATATTTATTCGAAACATTATTCATTTACACAAACAAAAACATTTGTTCATCAGTTAAGCGAATTACAAATAGATAAATTTGAATCCAATGACATTCATTGCTCCATTTATTTGTCATTTATTAAAGAAATGTACATTTTGTTTGTTTTAAATTAGTTTTCAGAACAACTCTTTTTTTTGTTTGATTTTTAAAGATTTAACATTGTGAGACACTACAGAAAATATGTTCTAAATCTACCAAGAGGATATCATTGTGTTGTATCTCCTGAAATTTTCTTCATTTCCAGGTAATGGTGTAAGACTTTCAAATCACAGTTCCTTCAGCAAAAATTGAGAAATCGTCAATTCCGATGCAGTTTTTGGCAAATAATTCATGATGTTGGCATTAACTCCAAATCATGTTCAAAACAAACTTCCTTTTCATGTTTTTGTTGACCTTTTTGGTTGTTATATGTCTGTAGTTTGTTGTAAGCAACTCTCGCTAATGGACCATAATACAGGTGAACTATTTGTTTTTAAATGAAGTGTAAGATGTTGCTGCAATAATTGGAGTTGGTGTAGAAAAGGAAAAAATTCTTTCAACTGTCTCTTTCCACTTTCTCGATAAAAACAGTTGCCAGTGTGCTGCAATATTGTGAACACCTCTTTTGTTTTTTTCTTGGACCTCAGTGTATGCTCTGAATCTTTTCAATCTGAAAAATCTGTGTAACTGCATTGATGCGTGTCAGATTGAAAAGCTGTTCCATTTTCTAATCTCCTAGTTAGCACTAAAGACTTTCAGAAGACTTTGTATGTCCAGCAGCATTCCACAAACATTTTAGGAGACTTTAAAGTTTGTTGATGTTAGTTGTTAGCAACCGCAAGGTCTTACTTGAATTGCTCATTTTTTTAACACTACAAACATTAACAAATTGCATATTTATATCAGTGAGACATCTATAGCTGATAGTACGAGCAACCTTGGTACAATGGAAGATGTTATATATTAAGAGTTTCTGTTAGCTGCATCTCACATTTGGTTACTTGCATAGAGTACTTTGCTTGTTACTATTGAGGGCGGCAGGAGTACTGGCAAGTGCAGAGTCAGTTAAATTGGACTGTGTCAGTAGTTCAGTTGCAAAGGCTGTGTTTTTATGTTGCATGTATTACACTGTAAATATTTACTAAACAGAAACTGGAGCAAGCAAAGGAAACCAACATCAGTTACAGAATTCTGTACGAGAAGCAGGAATTAAACAGAGTAAACACAAGTAATTTATCTGTGAAGAGATTTGTTTTTATTTGTGAAGAGATTTGTTCCATAAGATCTACTTACTTGAATAGTGATGCAGACAGAAATTGATTCAAATGCTGTCCGTATCTGCTTACTGCTAAATCTTGCGCTTCCTTTCTCTTTGTGGTCAGTGCAGTTCACAATGACAGCTGTTGTGTGTCCTATTAGTTTATTTGCTCGACTCAGGAGAGCCAGCCTACAGTGTTGCTGGATTGATTTATTTTTTGTTAATTATAAACTAAGTTGGCAATTATAAGTGGTCACACTTCTCAACAAGCTGCAAACTTGATGGGAGCATTATTTCATCAGCTATTCATTCAAACAAATTTACAATTCCTCATCTAAATCAGTGACCATCAGTAACATTCTTCAACAATTGGCAGGCCCATTAGTGCTGCGATGTTGTGACAAAGCTTATTAGAGTTTGTTTCCTTAGCTGCATGGCCAGGCCCACTTAGTGAGTATGCACTACTCACTGAGTGTGCATCTGCATGACGGTGCATGAGGAAACTGTCAGCCACGTACTTTTGCAATGAGTGTGAAGCGATTGATGGGGAATGAATGCTTGTCATGCAGTTTGGTCATGTAGGTGCAGTACTCTACTTGTTACCTCCTATAATCAGATCTGTAAATTGACTTTGGCTAAGTGTGTGTCTATTAGGCTGTGGGGAGGGTGCGTAATGGGACACTGCTTGCAGTGTGCATAGTGTTCAGTATCCTAAATTTGCCTATGGGGTGTACCAAATGGAGAGCACTTGAGGGAAGTGTGCTGGGTGGGCTTGTGATTAGGTTTGAAGATTTCAACATTCATGAGCTAGTGCTGGTAAATGTTATTAGCCCATTAGACCCATACTGAGCAGTGTTCACTGTCGTTTATTTTGACTTCAGCACTTCTATACAAATTGTTCAGTGACAGGCATTTTGATGATCTGTTCATGACTGATTTTTGATATAGATACACCTAGCAGATCAGGCAGTGCCCAAAAGTGATCTAACGAGATGGGGTCCCAGCAAGGTGAAACAGGAGCCAGTCATCCAACTGCTTGTTTTTGGACATAGAGACAGTGTTAATGAATTGGTGAATCACATCACCAATACACACAACTGTGCTGATGACGAATTAGTATCAAATCTTGAAGGTAGCTTAAAAGATAGTCTGTCCCTTGGTGGAGTGATGAGTGCCATTCTGCAACTGGGGACAGGCACGTAGTTGTATTGGGGTTCAGCTGCAGACTATTTCCAGAGTATCTAGAAACTTCCCAGGTGGAGGGCAAAATGCTGTTTCATAATTATGAAAAACAAAGAGATGTGATCGTAATATTTCATGAGCTAATGTTAATTCAGTTAACCATTCAATTAAAGGGGCATATGCATATGAGCAATCACGAAAAGGGAGAGGTAATTGATACACTATTAATGATGTGATCAACAGTAGGATTCTCTTGATTAACCAAGGATATGTTGTTCAGAGCACGGTGTAATAGTTCACTTGAGTCATTGCGACCATCAGTCAGGCTCTTGCTTTCACTTGCCTCTAAGTTATTATTGGGAAGGATCTTTGGGATTCCGCTTTTGCCAGTGAATGGGTTTACATCGGCTACCCCTTTTCCATGTGGAAACTGGCTTCAACTAAGTACATTTTTGGAATACCCTTCTTGAAACCTGGGAAAGACCTTTGCGTGCATACTCAACTACCACTATTTCTAGTTCTTTGAATCCAGGCAGTTCCTTAATAGCCCTCAGTGGGAGTTCAGTGTCATCACTAATAAACTGCCTCTGTTGCAGGCAGATTTGTAATTGGCTTTCCTGCACAGCATCATCTAATAGTGATTTCCTTTGATCTTGAGAAGCCTAAGACATTACTTGGAGGCACAATATCCTTGTCAGCTCCACAGATGGCACTTGCTGAATGACTTCCTGTCCTTGCTCTTCACACAGTGTTGCACACACATAATTGTTAAATCCTATCTGATCACTTTGTGCAAGAGAATGCTCTCTCAAGGTAGCTTTTTAAGTGTGATGTCTGCAGTAGCAGTAGACTCTATTACATCCACAGTAAAAACCCATGTTTAAGGTCTCAATTTCTCCTTCAGCCTTGCAGCAATGCATGGTTGCTGCAGTTGAGAGTTGGAAGATTAGAGAAATAGGCATTAACTACAGTTTGTAAATTGTCAGTGTATAAGGCTGTGATGTAGTGAGCGGCATCCTTTTAAATTTGGTAGGTTTGGTGAAGTTTCTGCATGTTGCATTTGATCAGAAGCCACATCTGAAAGACCTGAATACTGGGCCTCTCAAGGCAATTAATAATTTAAAGTGCATTGTGTGTAGTAAATGTGTATGAGACAGATCTTGCATACTCCAGTTTTGTTTGCTTACATACAGATTCATGGTTTATGGATCAAACAAACCATCATACCTGAAGGTACTATATGCAATTCACCATGTTCTGGCCACATGAGCTTTTAATATCAGTTCCATTCCTAGCCCCTGTTTCAAGGCTGGTAAATGTCACTTCAGATTGTGCAGAATTTCTGTGTGGTTTTGAATAAAATGCAAGCACAAGTTGCCCTTTAATTTTTATTTTAAAAACCATGACAGGTTCTAGCCCTCAAGACAATTATCCAGTGATATGTCAAATGTCTTGAGAAAACGTAGAAGACTCATTTTTTTGTTTTCTCGGGATGACCAACATATAACCACTGGATAATGGCATTGAGGGCCAAAACCAATTGTAGTTTTTAAAATAAAATTAAAGTGCAACTGGTAATGACATTTTATTCAAAATTCTATAGTTCTGGATTTGAATCAGCATGCTCCAAATGCTGGATAAGAGATTTCTTTGTGATGTGACAGGCATGCAGAATATACACTGTCCAGTCACATTAATGTGACCATCTGTCAAAAACCTGAATAACCACCTTTTGTGAGGGGAAGAGTGTCAATAATGTTGTGGAAGGTACCAACAGATAATGTGGAGCCATGCTGACTTTAGTGCCGTGGTCAGCTGTGCTAGCTTTCATAGTTGAGGATCCAGGGCACAAATACAAAAATATTCTCCAGACCATAACACTCCCTCTTCTGTCCTGCAAAAAAAAGCACTCTGTCTTCAGGCCACAAGTGGCCCATCAGGACTATCCGACCGCCGTGTCATCCTCATTTGAGGATGCGGATAGGAGGGGCGTGTGGTCAGCACACCGCTCTCTCGGTCGTTATGATGGTTTTCTTTGACCGGAGCCGCTACTATTCGGTCAAGTAGCTCCTCAATTGGCATCACGAGGCTGAGTGCACCCCGAAAAATAGTAACAGTGCATGGTGGCTGGATGGTCACCCATCCAAGTGCCGGCCACGCCCGACAGCGCTTAACTTCGGTGATCTCACGGGAACCGGTGTATCCACTGCGGCAACGCCATTGCCCTTCTGTCCCGGAGCCTTCCAACAATTGTTGCAGGGTGTTCAGGCATTTCACATGCCAACGACCATCTGCCCAATGGAGCATAAAATGTGGATCATCAGAAAAGGCCACTTGTTGCTAGTTAGTGGACGTACAGTTGTGGTATTTGCATGTAAATTCCACCCTTCATCACCAGTGAACAGTCAGCATGGGTACATGAATCGAGTGCTGCTGCAGAGGTCCATATGCAGCAATGTTTGCTGAACGGTCATTAAGAAGACACTGTTGGTAGCCCCCTGGTTTATCTGCACAGACAGTTGCTCAACAGTTGCATGTATCACTCCATTTCTGCTTTACAACAACTACTACACTGTTTTCTGTGTCCCCTCTCCCACTTCATGTATCCAACACTGCTAGTTCTGCCGCCAGCCATCAGTGAATGGTTGTTGCATGGTGACACTGAACATAATGTATTTACCTGAGTAACTCCTGATTATAAGATGACCTGTTTTTCTCAAGATGCTTCTTAAAATTTATTTTTAACATATTCTGACTAATCAGAATTATAGACTGTTTTACTAGCAAAGTATCTCACTAAAAAGGTGCCATTATATATGTTCTAAATTAATGCCATTTATTGTCGGTCTATATTTTGGTAAAACAAGGAGAAATAAAATAAATGAAAAGAAATGGTTTACATGAACTCACTGACTGTTTTGTTTTCTACATTTTTCACTTACTAACCCTGTCGTCTGTGGTATCACTATTTTTAATCATTACCATCCTAACAGCATAGCTGTGAAATTTGGAGCTTGTTTGTCACAAATATTTGGCTGTTTCTTTCAAATATGTTGTGATTTCTGAGGTTGTGGTTACCATGAGACCTGAGAACACAGTTGTTTTTATCCGATTGCATATTGGATTTTGCTTCTGTGCTGACATGAGGATGTCTCTTGCTTCCAAACTTATCATCTGCCCACTGCTCTCACATTGCCTGCATAGAACCAGCAGCCTTTTGTTCCTGTCATACGTCATGGTGAGCATCGATAACACTGCAGCACAAAACACCTAAGTACACCACTGGCACCTATCTAGACTTTTACCATCTCTCTAGACTTATCATTTTTTGCAGAAATGAAATATGTTGTTGAGAATTTGTCTAATTTCAAATTTGGTTCAATGCTGACTACAAATGGATTCAGGCAAATCACAGTTTAAAAGTGGTAGATGTTCCTAAAAAGTCAAAGTACATGATATAGATTCCCGTGGTTGGCAACATGATGTAATGTGCTAGTTTTCTGTCAAACTGGAATCACTGTTCCACCTCCAATCCCTCCATACTGCTGTGTTTGAGCAGGCGTGAGACATGGGCCAGTATCTCCTAGGGTGCAAGTCATATGTAGCAACAGCAACTAATACGCAAATAAAAGAACTTAATCACTACTCAGTCCAATTTTCAAACTTCGCTCATCCCGCAATCTACTGACACCTATTTGTACTATCTCTATGACAGGCCTTGCCACTCTAATTTGTTCTTGTGTCAACAATGACAGTCAGTTTAATATGATTTATTTTGTTTGTTAAACATTTCATTCTGTGTTGGTTTTCCTTTTTGTTTTTTCATGTCACCGCCGTGTTGTAAAGTTGATTAAAATCTGATAATGTTTTTACCTGGTATTCTAATACGTGACCAGCAACCGAATTTCTCATTTGCAACCCACTTAGTAAATCATTACAGTCTCTGATAATCAAATGAGTTATTGATCTGGGTTCAGAATGTAGTAATGTTTTTGAAAGACAACATTTTCATTTTTGAGTATTATCTTTACTTAAAAAGCAGCAGTAATGTTTGTACACAGAATCCATACATGTATGAGAACATATACTGCAGAACTGTTTCAAATAAAATGAGAGTTTGTAAAATGAAGGAATTTAGTGCTATTTTCTTTTGTGTTTCACAGAATAGTGCAATTTTAAATGAGCAATAGACTGTTGTACCAGCTAGTTCATAGTTTCTCGCATATCCCTTGCACTAGCGCCATGCAGGTCAAATGTCGCATGATTTTTCAAGCTATGCCAACATTGTATTGAGTGCTTTGGTGTATCGGGAAGTCTTGAGCCTGTTCGAATGTGAGTAGCATTTGCCCAGTCCTGCCCTTCTGGATTCTTCAAAATTAAACTTGCATATGCCCTCAGTAGCCAAATTTTCATCCATACGCGTAAAATTATCCGTCTTACTCTGTTAAACAACATAAAAATGTTAACCTCGGCAACAGTAATTTAATTTGTGAATGTAAGATGACTATGTATGTTCTGAAAGACAAATTTGGGAAAAAACCTTGTCTTATAATTGGGTAAATATGGTAGTCGGTGGTCACATTAAAGTGATCGCACCATGTACTTTGTACATAAAATGTTTTCATACCTTACCATTGCTTGCCCAGTGCTTTCTTCTTCTTCTTCTTCTTCTTCTTCTTCTTCTTCTTCTTCTCCCACTTTTTCTCCTTCTGTGCTCAATCTGTAGATTGGAAAGCAGCAATTCTCCACCTCCAATTTTCCCTATCTTCTTCAGGTATCTTCATTTCAGAGTATGTTAACAATTTCAAATCTTTTTTTTTTTTCTGCTTGATGTACTGAAGTCTTGGTCTTCCTCTTCCTCTTGCATTCTACTCGAGCATTTTTTTGTCTATTCATTTCACAATGGATGGGCAATATCTGCATGAGGTGTCTTAACTCATTGGGCTCTCTTTCCCTTGATAGTTTTTCAGAAAAATCTTTCCTGTGTTATTAAAGACTTCTTCATTGATCATTATTTCTCTGTGTCTCCAAATCATATAGGGCAATACTACAAACATAAGTTCTTACATACTGTTTCCTGATGTATAAACTAAAATTTCATGATGGAGTAGCTTCCTCATCTCTGTATTGAATGCTGTTTTAGCCTGTACAATTCTACATTTAATCACCCGCCATGATCTATGATTCTCTGTTATTGTACTACCCAGGTACTTAAATCTGGTGGCTTGTTTTTGATTCTCTTCATGCAAATGTGTGTTTGCTGCTGTTGAAACTGTACTGCATTTAAGATTTTTCTTCTTTTTTTTATTTTCATATTGAAAATACTTTGTTCAATGTCTTCTATGATCTTTTGGAGACTATATTCAGATTTGGTTTCTTTGACTTTTTAGCAAAGTAGTGGTTAAGACTACTTTGCTAAAGACCCAAAGAAACTGGTACATCTGCCTAATATCATGTAGGACCCCTACCTCCCCTCCCTCGACCACGCAGAAGTGCTGCAGCATGATGTGGCATACACTCGATTAATGTCTGAAGTAGTGCTGGAGGGAATTGACACCATGAATCCTGCAGGGCTGTCCATAAATCCGTAAGAGTACAAGGGGATGTGGAGATCTCTTCCAAACAGCATTTTGCAAGGCATCTCAGATAAGCTCAATAGTGTTCATGTCTGGGGAGTTTGGTGGCCAGCGGAAGTGTTTAAACTCAGAAGAATGTTCCTGGAGCCACTCTATTGTAGTTCTGGACATTTCGGGTGTCACATTGTCCTGGTGGATTGCCCAAGTCCATCGGAATGCACATTGAACATGAATGGGTGCAGGTAATCAGAAGGGATGCTTTCACATGTATCACCTATTGGAGCCATATCTAGATGTATCAGGGGTCGCATATTACTCCAACAGCATTTGCCCCACACCATTACAGATCTTCCACCAGTTTGAACAGTCCCCTGGTGACATGCAGGATCCATGGATTCATGAGGTTGTCTCTATACTTCTACACGTCCATCCACTCAATACAATTTGAAATGAGACTCATCCAATCAGGCAACATGTTTCCAGTCATCAACTGTCCAATGTCGGTGCTGACGGTCCCGGGTGAGGCTTAAAGCTTTGTGTCATGCAGTCATCAAGGGTACACGAGTGAGCCTTTGGCTCCAAAAGCCCATATTGATGATGTTTTGTTGAATGGTTCGCACGCTGACACTTGTTGATGGCCCAGCATCGAAATCTGCAGCAATTTGCAGAAGGATCACACTTCTGTCATGTTGAACGACCGACTCTCTTCAGTCATTGTTGGTCCTGTTCTTGCAGGATCTTTCTCCAGCCACAGCAATGTTGGAGATTTGATGTTTTACCAGATTCCTGATAGTCACAGTAAACTTGTGAAATGGTCTTATGGGAAGATCCCCAGTTCATTGTTACCTCGAAGATGCTGTGTCCCATCACTCATGTGCCGACTATAACACCATGTTGAAACTCACTTAAATCTTGGTAACCTGCTATTGTAGCAGCAGTAACCAATATAATAACTGCACCAGACACTTGTTGTATTATATAGGCATTGCCGACTGCAGTGCCATATTCTGCCTGTTTACATATCCGTGTATTTGAATATGCATGCCTAAATGAGTTTCTTTGGCACTTCAGTGTATATAATCTAAAAATCTAAGCATTTTCATGTTTTTTCCCACATACAGTTATTATTTCACTGTATGTACTTTTATTTTCTTCCGTGTATAAGTTGAAGAGTAATGGGGAAAGGTAGCATCCCTGCTGAACACCTTTATTTGCTCTTCCAGATTTTGCGTCACAGCATTTTATTTTGACAACCGCTCTCTGATTCCTGTAAAGCTGCTGGATTGTTTTCCTGTCTTGATGATCCAGTTTACTGCACATTAAAATTTGCATCATTGTAGACCAGTTTACATTGTCAAATGCCTTATGTACATCTATGTATACTATCCACTAGCCACCAAGCGGTGTGTGGCAGGGGGCACTATTCACACCAAAGTCATATTTCTCCCCCTCTGTTCCACTCGCGGGTTCATGAGGAAAAAATTACTGACTGAATGCCTCAGTACAAACTCTAATTTCCCTTATCTTTGAATGGTAATCATTGCACGATTTGAAAGTTGGTGGTAATAATATATGCTCTGCACTCTCGGCGAAGATTGGATTTTGGAATTTAGTGAGCAGCCCCTTCCATTTAGTGTGTCGTCTATCTGCAACTGTGTCCCACTTCAAACTTTCTAAATGGCTGAATGTACCAGTCGCGAATGTTGCCACTCTTCTTTGGACCATCTCAATCTCTTGAATCAGACTCAACTGGGAAGGGTCCCATACAGACGAACAATACTCCAAGACTGGATGAACTAAAGTATTGTAAGCAATTTCCTTTGTTGAAGGACTGCATCACTTCAGGATTCTACCAATAAATCACAATCTAGTGTTTGCATTACCCGTTACTTGTGTCATCTGATCGCTCCATTTGAGATCATTTCGAATAGTTACACCCAGATACTTGACAGAGGTTACTGCTTCCAAAGACTGGGCACTTATTTTGTACTCGTACATTAATGGGGATTTTCTCTTTGTTATACGCATAGGTTACATTTACTAATATTGAGAGATAACTGCCAGTCATTACACCAGGCATTTATTTTCTGCAAATCCTCATTGATTTGTTCACAACTTTTGTGTGATACTACTTTCCTCTAGACAACAGCATCATCGGCAAACAGTCTAATGCTGCTGTCAATACCATCAACCAGATCGTTTATGTAAATCGTAAAAAGAATCGGACCTATTATGCTGCTCTGGGGCACACTTGAAGTTAAGTTTTGTTTCTGTTGAAGTCTCCCCATTCATGACAACATACTGCTCTGTCTGTTAGAAAACTTTCTGTCCAACCGCATATGTTATCAGATAGACCGTAAGCACGCACTTTTTGGAGCAAGCGACAGTGCAAAACCGAGTCGAACACCTTTCAAAAGTTAAGGAATATGGCATCAACCTGGGAGCCAGTATCTAGAGCGTGTTGTATATCATGCACAAATAGGGCCAGCTGTCTCTCGCATGACTGCTGTTTCCTAAAACCATGCTGATTTCTGCAGATGAGCTTCTCAGAGCCTAGAAAGGTCATTATATCTGAACACAAAATATGTTCCATGATTGTACAACAAATCGATGTCAGTGAAATTGGCTGATAATTATGTGCATTTGATTTTCTACTCTTTTTGTAGATTGCTATAACCGGGCCTTCTTCTAGTTCCATGGAACTTTCCACTGTTCCAATGATCTCTGATAGATGATGGATAAGAATGGGGCTATATTTGTATCACTGTCACACTTTTCTGTATCACTATCTTTCCAGCAATAATATGGAAAGGATAAATGTTAATCACCACATAGAGGAGGCACTGAGTAAAAGACAGGCACAGTGAAAAGGAGTGCTAAAATGTATAAGCTCTCGGACAGAGTCCACCTTCCAAAGTGGAAAACATGCACATTTACTTAACCACACCTCACATACACATGACTATTGTCTCTGTGTGCTGCGGTATGACTGTGAGTACTGTATTTGGGGGGGGGGGGGGGGGGGGGGTAGGGTGTAAGAATGAGGTATGATGTGATGATGTGGAGGAAAATGCTGTGCTGCCTGCGTGTGTATGTGTGTGTGCAGATAGGGACCTGTATAGGACTGCTATGTGCAGCATGTGTGTTTGGGGGGCAGGGGGGGGGGGGGATTTAGAGGAGGAGAAAAGTCTAGTAGGTGCATTTGTAGGACAAAAAGTTTGTGTAGTGCTGGAGTGGGAGTAGGGAAAGGATAAATCGGTGGATAACAGGGTCCAGCAAAGGTTGAGGCCGAGGTGCTACAAGAATGAAGAATATGTTGTAGGGAGAGTCCCCACCTGTGGAATCCAGAAAAGCTGCTGTTGGCAGGAAGAGTCCAGATGGTGCAAACTGTGAAGCAGTCATGTACATCATATTAGGCGGCATGTTCAGGAACTAAGTGATCCAGTTGTCTCTTGGCCACAATTTGGCAGTGGCCATTTGGGTGGATAGACAGCTTGTTATTTCTCATGCCCACGTAGAAGGCAGCACGGTGTTGTAGCTTAGTTGGTTGATGATATGTCTGCTTTCACAAGTGGTTCTTCTGTGATGGGGTAGGATCTAGGTATATTGCAGAACTATGAGCCATGAGGCAAGGAGTTTGGAGGAGTGGATTAGGGATGTACAAGGATATTGCATAGGTTTGGTGAATGGTAAAATACCACTGTGGGAGGGGTTGGGAGGTTACTCCTCATTTCGAGCAGAATGAGAGATGGTTGAAACCCTATCAGAGATTGTGATCTATTTGCTTCTGTCGTTAGTGATGCTGAGTCACTGGAGAAGTGCTGCTTTTTGACTGGATGTATGTGGGAGGTGGCAGGTGACTGGAGGGACAAGGCAGAGGAAATCTGGTTTTGGCCAAGGTTGGGAAGGTAATTTTGGTCTGTGAATCCTTTAGTGAGACCCTTGGCGTATTTGTAAAGTATCTGCTCATCATTACAGGCACGGCAAGCATGGTGACAAAGCTGTTTTGAAGAGACTTCTTGGTATTTAATTGGCAGCAGCTGTCAGAGTGGAGGTATTATTGGTGGTTGGTAGTTTAGATGTGGACGAAGGTACTGATGTCACCATTCTTGAGGAGGAGGAGGAGGAGATTAGTGTTTAACATAACACTGACAATGAGAACACTAGAGATGGAGCACAAGCTCGGATTAGGGAAGGATGGGGAAGGAAATTGGCCTTGGCCTCTGAAAGGAACCATCCCAGCATTTGCCTCACATGACTTACCCTTCTTGAGGTTGAGGTCAACATTGATAAATGTGGCTTGTGTTGAGGAGGATCAGGTGGAGTGAATGGGGGAGAGGGTATTGAGGTTCTGCCGTAATGTGGATGGGGTGTCCTCAGTCTTGGTCCAGATCACATAGATCTGATTCTGATGAGGGGTTAGGGGTTCTTGTTGGTTAGAAAGGATTCTTGTAGATGGCCCATGAATAGGTTGGGATAGGATAGTTGCGTACAGCTATCCATTGCTGTACAAAGTATTAGTTTGTAGGTGATGCCTTCATAGGAGAATGCCTAAACACAAACTTCAGCAAGATTTTGATAAAGTTTGTTTGATATTTTGTCACTTATGACCTTTGTCAATATATTGGGGTCATGGGGTACCAAACTTAGTGTACAATAGTCTATACACTTGTCATTTGTAGTTTCTTAGATACTGGTAAAAAAGGAAAAAAAAGCTTTGGAAATCCTTTTTCATAAACCTCATTGACAAAAACTTTTCGTTTTGTGATCTAGTGGCTTGAGAATGTGTGTGTGTGTGTGTGTGTGTGTGTGTGTGTGTGAACATGAGTACTTTTACTAGAAAAAGATCAAGAGCTCAAAAGCTAATGCCAAGACTGTTCCCTGTTATGTGTTTCTGTCATCCACATGTGTCTGATATAGGTAAGTGGTTGCCTTTCCCTTATTGTACATATCATAGAGTTCTCATTGTTTAGTTTTGTTGCATCAGAACTTAGTCTAAATTTTTTTTTTTTTTTTCCCTTATTTTATTTAGTTGCGGGTGAACTTTCCTGCAGACTAGGGTACAGTCACAGCAAACATCAGCTCCAGGATACATTTTACATTTTTTATTTCATTTCAGTACCTCTTTCTGACACTAATGTAATCAGTTTGGGATCTGCCTGTACCCCTGATGCAACCTATGTGTATCTCCTCTCCTCCTCCTGTTGGAATAGTTTGTTGACGGATGACATCTTCTTTTCTTGGCAAACCAGCTGTTGTCATTTGTTGTTAGTTTTCCCTAGCATGAAATTCCCAGTAATATTTTTGTGTGTTCTCTCAAACTACTGCATTCCAGTAACCAATAATAACAGCATTCTCCTTTCCTATAATTATTTTAGATTTGACAATTTGGTAAAAAAGTTCAATAAATAATTTTAGGTATTAATATATTTAACAGAACTAGTCATTTCTGTTTTGTTATTTGTTTACAGTGCATAACCTTTACAGTTTATAATAGTATCTGATATGCGGAATATGTGGTTTTCACACACTTCTGCACAAGGGCTCATGCCAATAACTGTCCCAGCGTTATTGTTGGGTGCAGTTTTACAAACAGAAGATGATTGCACCAAACAGTAACACTGAGATGGCTATTGGCATGGGATCTTGTACATACATATGTTAAAACCACACATTTTGACTATCTGATAATGAATAGTTACTCAACTGAAATCTGCACAAGAGAAAGAGAAAATGACTGTGCCATAATTGTTCTAATACCTAAGATTGAATTATATGATCACATAGCTGTCTCTAAGTTCACAATGAATAAAAGTATTTATTGGAATAATATTTTTAGATATGCTTTATAATATTTTAGACTGCCACAGTAATTTACTATCTTGTAGACTGGTGGGATGAAACTGGAAAACTTCATGGATCACTCAGTAGTTTTCAATGGTCATGCCGTCATGCTAGGCCTGCCAGATACCTTGCAGTATAAAACACTGAGTTAATTGGAACATATAAAAAGTGAGGTACGACCAAAGAAAGAAGTTTCACTGACTTCTTTCATGAAAATGGTTGAGAATATATTGTAGATACTTCTCCTCGTCCAAAGACAGAGGAAGGAGGTTACATTCTGCTGTTCACTGGGACACATAGGAATCAGGGGAAATAAACAAGCTGATCTTGCAGCCAAGTAAACCTCTAGGGTTTAAAACAGTTAAAAATTCCCTCGTGTGCCACAATATCAATGTTGAGCCAGACCTGTGCCAGTGGGAAGAAGAGTTACTGGAGGTGTGGAACATCAAGCTGCTGATGTTGAAATCACCATTCCAATCATGGAATTCATCCTCCTTGTTGTAGTAACAGGATAAAGCTATACTCGCCACTTAGGATTTATTCCACTCATCAGGTACTAGAGCTGGTCAATATGTTCTGTTGAGCAGCAAGTTCCAAGTAACACATTCCCTACGGTTATCTTGTGCACTATTGTTGGAATCATCCAGCAATCAGCAGGAACATATTGAGAGGGCAGTGATTTGACTGTAGTGTAGTTAGTGGATCCAGTTAACTGGTGAGTAAGTCAGAGCTTCCAACTAGTTTACTCCCTGTAGTTACTTGCACTGCTACCATAGGAGACACTATGTCTTCTAATATACTTGACATGTTGTACAGAGTACAAGGTACATTGAAATGTGTGTGTGTGTGGGGGGGGGGGGGGAGGGGTTGTTAAATTACTTTATATAAAAAATATTATTATATTTATAATCAAAAAATAAATATCTGTTAGTCATATCAGAACAGAGATTGGATGTACAATAAATTCTTGAAAGAGCAGAGGACCAAAACCAAGCTATTTATAGCTTTTCCACAATCATTTCAATCATTTAAAACAATGACACAATGATTGTAATAGTGATGAAGGGGTAAAAAATAAGGAAGTCTTGAAATGCAGGAAGAAAAGCATGTATATGATAATTTCTGAAGATAATTGTAGACAGATGTATCAGAAACTTCTAACAGGAAAAGGTGGCACCTATACTGATAAGCCAGCCACATTTTTCTGCTGTACCATTTTAGATCCCCTTCGATTGAGAATTGATGAATAACGAGATATTTGTTTTTGTGTGTATTTAGGAAAGTGCTATATAGTAGCGCTAGTAGAAATTTGTAATGTTTTGCCACGTTATAACCACAATTGTCTCTTATGCTTTTGGAATAAGTTCTAAAGATCTCTCTGCCATGTTTCTTCTTTCCTAGATCATGTAAATGAGGGAAGCAGATGGTTCCTTTGAAAAGACCAAGGCTGATTTCCTGCCCATCCTTGTCAAATCCAGACTTGTGCTCTCTCGGTAATTTCCTTGTTGTTGACGAGATGTTAAACTCTAATCTTCATTGCAAGTTTTTTCACTTTGTTACTTATTTTCACAGAATGGGTGGAAAGAAATCGTTATATAATGTGATTTTTCACTGATCTTGTAGTTGTAGTTTAGTACTTTTGGAGCTTACTCATCTAGAGTACCAAATAACTTGTGACATAAACAAACAGGAGAAAACTCTTTGACTCTTTTGTCGGGAAAAAGATAGTATGAACACAAAGTTAAGAACATGCTAATAAATTCCCTTCATGGATAGTAATTCTAATTTTCACGAGAGATGTAATCTGTTAACAAGATAGGGAGGTGCCCTGACTCACTCTCTGTAATATCCAATACAGCGGAAGATGACCACTCTTCATCTATATTCCATTGTGGTCATCATTGCTGAATGGTTTACCTAGCAGAATTGTCAGTTATCGTTGGTGTGTGCTTGTGTTTGCAAAGCTATAAATGTTTTAGTGAGAACTGACTGAAAACATTTGGCTCTCATTTGAAAGTATTACATCATGATTATAAAATTTCTCTATTACAGTCTATAAGGAAAAATTTCTCTGTTACAGTCAATAAGGGAAATCTTATTACTGGGCCACAGACAAGCATTTGCCTGGATCGATGAATGGCATGGAATGACTTTGGAAGATGTACGTGCATATGAAGGACGCATGCAAAAGGAGACAAATACAAAGGTAACTGGTGGGAACACAGAACCTCCTTCCAGTCCAAGACCGTCTACTGCAGGGGCGCCTGTAGATGCACTTACAAACATCACAGACACACCTGCTGCTCTGCCTGATACTGACACATCAAGTGTCACACCAGCTGATAGCGTTCCTGACACTCCAAAAACTCCTAGGTCTTGGTTCTCTTGGTCATAAGATGTTGTCATCTTGCGTATCTCTAATGTTTGAGCCTTTGTTGCCAACAGTATCTGATCTGCAATCAGTGTTGACTTTCAGTTGTTATATTTTGATGTACTATTGATAAGTTATTTATGGTCGTGGCTTTCTGTGCTCTGACAGAGTGATAAGATCTCCTTCCTGCTTATCATGACAAGTACAAAGCATTGTCTGCAGCAATATTTAATGTTACCTGTTGCATTTGTGCAATTAAAAATGTAAATTAATGTTAGCTATCAGAAATATTATTTATAAAACAGTTCCTTTTACATTTTGACAAAAGGGTGATAATATTAAGTTAATAGTAAAGTTTTTCTTTCACATCTGTCATGTACTTGTGGAGAGCTGTTTCATCTTTACATGCTTGTCTTTAACATGTTAATTCAGTTTAACTACTTGACAGTTTGTAAACTGTCTTCTTCAAACTTGATCGGCAAGTGAACATACCACAAGAATGCGCATGAAAAGTCTTCGAATTGCATCTGATGTTACTGATTATTGTCAACTGCAGATTCATTCCTGGCATAATCAATTAGCATATAATTGAAAGTAAGCTTTACCTGTTTTGCACTGGTCTTGTCATCCTTGTATAAAACATTTGACTTCTTTGTAAGATAGAAGATAGTCTTCTGTTATTTTAATTTTGTACTATTGTTCCACACAGTATCTATGACTTATTAAAATACCTCTTTAATGAGAAGAAGAGAGTATTAATGCACAAAATTGTATTGTGATTATTGGAAAAATTTTAGTGAATGTTTTTTTGACAGCTATTCATATATTCTTGTAAATTTTATATTTTCTTCAAGAAATGCAATTTTTTTCCAAATGTGAAATGCAGAGCTTTCTTAATAGTTTTAGCAGTTGGCATATATAACTGCACTATACGTATTAGCCATCATTAATGTGATATGTATTGAAAATCCTTAAATGTGTGTGTATGTTTGTTCCTAAAATTTAGGCTGTCCTAAAAAAATACAGTAGAGAGAGATTTCCTGTGTAGAAGATTGTTTTAATTTTTTTTTTAATTTTTTTATTTGGAATGATTTTCTGTGTAATTAGTACTTGATGTGGCAGTGCCATTACAGAGTTTATGTAACTTTACTATATTGCCACATAATCAACTCTCACCATGTGGATGATAGAAAAAAATTATATCGAAATAGTTTATACATGTTTCTTTGCAGTTTGATATAGATACTCTACTTAATTCGCTAACATCCAGGTATAACGTAGTTAAAATTCTATGTAAAATCTGTTTGCTTGTAAACATTGAAAAAATGTTTGCCATTTGTATCCTTACATCAAAATGAGATGATAAATTTAGTTTTTATGACCCAATACCTTATAGCATTGAATGTTTCCATCTGATAAACTGAAATGAAAATGGGACATGAACATAGTATTTAATGTACAATGTTATTGTTCATATTTTAAATTTAATTGGAACAATTAGAGTTCAATCACTTGTAACTACAGTAAAGAGCTGTTTGTCATTAGAGCTCTTGTTGTCCAACTGTACAAAAAGTGGTGAATTTGTGCTACTTATGAAAACAGGTTACAACAACCAGGCCACATCAGTAATTATTCATTTGGAAAAAAAGTAGTCCATCAACATGACGGGAGACTAGACATTTAGGCACAATGAGAGGTTTGTACAAACCCTGCTATGTATGTCCTATGGTTATCCAGAGAGTAAGTTTCCTTAGCACCATAAAGACATAGAATACATTTACTTGGAGACTTTAATTGGAACAAATATAGTGGTCAGTATATTTACTGCCTGGTACTGAGACTTTTGTGTTGGTGTGTGCTGCACCTGGGTTTGAAATTAATATTCAGTACACGTCATCAGTGGAAAAATGTTGGCTGAATGATTTAGGTATGAGAAAAGATGCAAATAGTTGTAAAAAATATCAGTACTATGGAACAGAAGGGGAAACACATATCTGCCGGACATATAGTGCTCTTAAAGGTAGGTGGATGAGAAATATTGTGGATTATCACATCACCTCAATTAAGCATCTCATACATCTTATTCTGAACTTTCTATTCTAATATCCAGGATTAGTGTATGTGTGGGAAATGGTTGCTTATTCCACAGTCATAAAGCAGTATTTCTCCATTGTGAGCTGATGCATCTGATTTACATTGTTGTTATTTATGAGGAACAACCACCTTAAGTTCGTGTAATCATAGGAAGTTTGATCACCTTGGACATATTTTATCCATAAATATTGTAATATATGTGCTTGCTCATCATGTACAGTCCATAAACTAGATGACTCTGATGTGGATTAATGTTCAGTACTATTTTGTGTCCTTTGAATGATTGAAGTACAGATTTGTGGAGATATCCACATCATGCTTGTACATTTCTGTTTTGGAATGTGCGTTCTGCTGTTCTTTGACAGCCGTGAGACACTTACTTCCTATGAATTTTTATTAGTCAAATATTTTGGTTTATCTGAAATGATAAGTTAAATTTTTTAATGTGGCTGCATGAGTCTGCAGTCAGGGAACAATCATATCTTAATTGTAATGTGGATTTTTTTTTTTCATTTGGATGTTAGAAAATTAACTCAAAATGATAAAGTCAAGAGAGCCTGTGAGAACCTATCTTACAACAAGCAACTCTATAAAAGAATCTCCCTCTCTAAATGCAAACTGCAAAAGTTCTAGAGTACGTCCATAGACCAAACTGATATATCATTTATTTATTTGTATGTGTGTGTTGTGGGGGGGGGGGGGGGGGGGGGTAATAAACTTTCTTTTCCATTTCACAAGGCACAATTTTTTGGCAATAAAGGTTTGCTTCCTGGTTACATTCTAGATTTCAAAGTTGTGCAGTTAATTTGTTTATTTAAATTATGACTCAGTTTTGTGAAAGATTGTCTATGGTATGTTAGTTTATTCCACTTCAAGCACAATCAAAACTGTGAGAAAAACACTGGTGTTCATTAAAGAACTGAGACGTATTTAAGTATGGTATTAATTGTGTGCTTCCTTGCAAAGTGTTTGCTCGTTAATGTGCTCCTCCCACCCCACACTGTGTGTGTGTGTGTGTGTGTGTGTGTGTGTGTGTGTGTGTGTGTGTGTTGCCCATTGCTATTTAACTATATCTGAGGACCCAGGAAGAAACTTTTATTTTATGCTGATTTTAGTGTTAGTCATTATACAGTAAAACCCTGATTTTATGTTGCTAACAGGTCAGAAAGAAAGCAGATGCTGTAAAGAAGTAAAAGGGAGAGCTAGATAATTACATGAAGAAAGAGATGGGAAAAAATCACTAGGGACCAAACAACTTAAACCCGAATTACAAGAAATTAGAGTTGTGAGATCTGGATTTTACAGTATTTTCAAGTGTAATTTGACCTCTGTAGTTCATTCCAGATTTCGCTCTTTCAAAGAGGAGCTGTGACTGCATTTAATGTAAGCATTTTTTAATGTAGCATGTTCGTATTTGTTGAAACACTAGTCATGCTACTCCTGATGTTTGATTTCTCCAGAAGAGCTTCATGCTGAGTATTGGTGTGTTTGTACCTTATAGGGCTTTATCATCAATATTGTCTCAGGGTGTTAAAATTACTGTATTTCTGCTCAGACTCTATATTATGTGAGAAGTTGCAATCCAAGAAGCAACAGCTTGAAGATTACTTTGCACAATTATATTATTTTTTTATTTTTATTTACAATAACAGTGTGCCAGATGTTATTCCCTGGTGTACTTGACCGTTATTTGTCTATGGTTATTTCCTTACACTTGCAATATACTGACTCAGTAATAGCCTCATACCTGGATTTTTTTCTCCCATTCTTTAGTGTTACTGAAACAAGCCTCATTAGTGTGCAAAATATTGTCTGTTTTACGCTGTCTTGAGTCTGCATTATATGACTTTGTAAAAAGAAAAAAATGAAGACTTGTTGTCACCTCTTGTATGTATTTATGTATAGTAAAAATGTCTGTACACAAGTTACGTATTGTGTTGTTGGATAAATATCTGTAGAATAAAACCCAGATTTTGCACTGCAACATTTTGTTTTCATTTTTGGTTATTGACCATTTCTGGCTGTAGCATGCAAATAAAGAAAAATTAAGAAAAGGAAAGTAGAGCAATGTGACAGGCTGACAGGACATGTGACCATCAGTTGCTCAAATACAAGCAGTAATGTTTTTCATTAGCAATTCTTAGAAATTATGGTTTTGTTTGCTCTATGATCGGAATTCAAAATATCTGACTTGAATTATTGCATTTAAATCAAAACTGAATTTAGAATCTGCAGAACATGTTGTACATTAAATAATCGTTAAAACTTTTGTGTATAGTACTGCTTTGCTGTGTTGTTACAGATGGCAGTCATTCATTCATTTGCATGTTGGAAGGAAGGAAAACCTAAAAATTGCTTCCAGAAAATATCCATAATGCTTCAGTATTTGTCTATATGAATAAGTTTGTAAAGTTTTGAAATAGCTGACAAGAGAATTCCAATTGTCTGGTAATATTGAAGGGAAAGTAGTTGCTTACGTTGTAGAGAATATGAGAAGTTTGAAGACTGCACTGACACTGTCTGGAATGACTTCTTGGTTACATAGTGTTCCACTTCTGAAGTTGGATACACAAACCTTCTTCTTCGGACAACCATTTTTCTGATATTTCTTGCAAACTAAAGAGGAAATGGTCAATTTATTTTGATTATTGCATATACTGTGTATACTATTAGTACACTGATCCAGTGTTGAAGTGATGCTGACAGATAAAGATTTTATTATTTTCCATTCCAGTTTACCTACAGGCAATTATGTTTGTTACAACAGAGCATATCCTCTTTTAAAATTGTTTATTTTCATATCTTGCTGTCAATTTCTGTAAATAGGTTTTACATCACCATAAGTTAGTGTTAGGGATTTTGTCTCTGACTAAGCGACTCGAGTATTCTAAGGAAGGATGTTTTATAGGGAACTTGACACCATGCTAAGATTTGCTTGCTTCAATGGAAATACTTGCAGTTATTACATTTAGCTAAGGTATTTAGCCTCTTCTACAAAATAACCAATGCTTTGGGAACATGTATAACTGAGCATTGCAATAATGCTATTCAGTTAGGTTTTACTGTATTTGCCACTATAGGTTCTCCATTCAGAATGACAAAGCACTTGGTTCAGTCAACACAACCACTCTGTCTTAAGATGAGTCAATATGAGTTGGTGTTATGCAGGCTGTTGCAGAAATTTGAAAATGTCACATGGATATATACGGAGATCGTTGCCCATGTTCATGAGCTGAACCCTCTCAGCAAACGTAAACACCCATGTTACTGTCATTGGCCTAATGAAACCTGCTAATTAGGTTTTTTGTGGTGTAATGGAGGTTTTGGTGAGTTTGAAGTCAGTGGTTGTGTGTTCCACTAACCCCCAGTTCAGAAGACAGTATTTGTTGTGAACTGAAGCACATATGAAATTTATTCATTAGAAGTGGTTCTCAATATGGCATTTCTCTTACTGAGGGGGAGATGAATTAAAAAGGTAGTCAGGCAGATAGAAGGAGGTGTGTGTGTGTGTGTGTGTGTGTGTGTGTGCGCGCTTTGTATGAGCCTTTGGCCACTTGCAAACAAAATTTACAAATATTAATACAATTACATTAGTGTATGATTAGACATGATAGCAGAAATTGGCATAATTGATTGAAACTATGTTTCAGATGTTTGTTTAATAAGTAATATGAAAAAACGTACAACAAAAATTTCCCTAAATATAATTTTCTAGAAGTGGTACTTCACCTCAGCAGATCGTCTTGGAGTCAGTGTATGTGCATAGAGCACACAAGCGTGGAAGAGACCATCTTTCCAGCAGCAAGGATCTTCAGTATTGATAATGATGCAGCTGAATAGGTATTTATTATACCATTGTGCTTCTACTCATATTTGATGGAGCAGGCAGAGAAGTATGGTGTGTAGTCTGTAACAAAACATTTCAGAATGATATTTTCTCACAATGGTTGAGAAGAGGTAGTAGCAAATAGTCTATGAAAACTTGAAATATAGAAACCCATCCTTTGTACCCATGTGTGTCATTTGTGAAGAGACATTTTTAATTGAAGCTGCGAAGCCTCACAAACTGGTGGAACATGTTGCAAAAATGTATTCTTACATAGCTGGTATTTACATCTTTAAACCTTGTTAAGATTTGTTCAAGTAACACAACACTGTAGGGGATTACCAAAAATAATTTTTTTAAGGAATTGCTTACTGAAAAAGTAAATATTTAATAAAACTTGAAAAATCATCATTTACATCATATGTCATTTATGTAGTAGTACTTGTGACTGCTTTTGTAACACACTATTTGTTGTGGCGTAGCAAGACAGCCACGCCACAGAAGTAGCCGGAAGGCACGCGCTAAGCTCACGCAGAATAGAGATAGGTCTGCAACAGGATACGTAATGAATGCTATAAAGAAAAGTACGTAGCAGCTGGAATACTTAACTTTAATCCATCATTGTGGTACATCGTTCTTGATGAGACATGTGAGACTCTGTAGATACATGCAATGTTGCTAATGGCGCCTTGCTAGGTCGTAGCCATTGACTTAGCTGAAGGCTATTCTAACTATCTGCTCTGCAAATGAGCGAAGCTTCGTCAGTGTGCATTGCTAGCTATGTCGTCCGTACAACTGGGGCGAGTGCTAGTACGTCTCTCTAGACCTGCCGTGTGGTGGCGCTCGGTCTGCTATCACTGAAAGTGGCGACACGCGGGTCCGTCATGTACTAATGGACCGCGGCCGATTTAAAGCTACCACCTAGCAAGTGTGGTGTCTGGCGGTGACACCACACTATTTATACTTTTTCTGTACAATTTCTTCTTTTACTTACTTTAGTTAGAAATATTGTCACACTTTTAGCATATGACAAGACTTAATTATTAGGAAGTGTTGGTTGACTGTGGTACTGGGACTGTTGTTTCACACTCAATCTGAGATATCAACAGAAAAAGATCAGGTGCAGGTGTGAAGAAGGAGACTTGAGTTTACATGACTGTCTGCCATTGTGTTATCTTTCACGTGGTCATAATGTCTTATGTACACTCACTTCTACCTTGCACTGAGGTGGGAAACAGTCATTGGACACCCAGATCTGTTGTTGATGGGAGAGACTCTCCACTCTGAACTTTCTTATTTAATAATAAGAGGTGGACATTAGTAGACTCATTAGTGATAGAGTTTTGGATTTTTTATTTATTTATTTTTTAATCGAACGTTTCTACTGTTGTTGTGTTGTTGGAACACAGAAACTTACATAGCTGTATATACTGTGTGTACTGTGTGTACACTGGTCCATTGCTGAAGTGATAACTGACAAATATAGACTTTTTTACATAGACGTTGACTACTATGAAGCCACTGACAGTATCCACAGTGTCCCACATTAGATGCCATGGGCAATGCCCATATACTCTGCTCTCTTCAGATTTCTCAAATAAAGTAGCCAAATTACTTACCACTATTACAAAGAAAGATTCTACAGTACTGCAAAATCATCTTTAAAAATTGTTTTGAACAACTAAGTGGTAAAAACCTTCATTTGGTATAGAAAGTTGATGAGAAACAAAATGCAAATGAACTCTAGGATTGGTATGAAATAATTTCCAATGAACAAGAATTATTGCAAGGATCAACACGCCACAAAAATTAAAACCATCTCACAATCTAGGCCCAGAAAATGTACAGCACCATTGCCTTAGTTACACAAGAAGGGGTGCTTCTATAAATGATGTTAGGGTGAAAGCTTGCTCACAGCTTATTGGGTTGTTGCAAGAAATGTCTGAAACCATGGAAGTACAGTTTCTGGGTGCCCTAAGAGCTTGAAATGGAATGTCAAGAGTAGGCAGTTCTTGTGCTGGATGACAAAAGCTGATTCTGTGTTAGTCATTGTTGGCTCCAGTACACATCAACATTCACCACCTGATAGCCGTGACAGCATCTGGACCCAGTGTGCATGCTTAAAGTAGAGTGCTGACTATGAACAGTGTAGTCTTGTATTTCATTGCTATCAAACTCTGGACGAGGTCCCATAGGTAATCCAAGCCATACATTTGCATTTAAATGTTGTTGCAATGGGCAGTAGTAAACAGAACTAACAATAATGTTGGAGCCTGGTATGTTGTATAATCGGGCAGTAAAGGTAAAATAAATGTTTGTGGTCAGCCTACTCAATTCCCTGCTTTGACTCCTCTGGACTTTTTTTGTGTGACGAGAGATATGCAGCCTTATTTACAATCCCTGTTGAATCAGAGGGTCTGGTTGTCCTAACAGCAGCAGCAGCAGCACTAGGAATTGACACTCCTGCGGACTTTGATCATGTTAGATGGAACATGACTCAAGAGTGTAACCTCTGTATACAGGTCAGTGGGGGCATTTTTGAAGCTTACTGTAAATTTAGTAATCGTGTTGTGTTAACATTGTTGTCTCATCATAATAAAGAATTAAAACTTGTTAGTGATACTTTTTGTCCTTATAGTAAAACACATTAGAAAAAGTGTTTTCATTGTTCCATGCAACCTCCCATAGTTTGTTGGATTAATTAATTTTGGTTTAAAAAATCCTCACAGGGAAATATGACACTAGAGAATAATATTTACTGTGGTGTCCTGTGTAACCTCCCAGAGTTTGTTGGTTTAAATAATTTCCACCCTGCATCTGTCTAAGAAGAAAAATCTAGTCAGTGTTATGACTTAGAAATAAAATTTTACACATTTTACTCCAGGTGAATTGTTTTCTTTCTTTATTGTATATTTTTTCTGGTGTTGAAAAGATACACCTACAGGGCACCAACATAGCTAGAATACACAATATTTTCAGAAGTAGCTGGCAAAATGTTGGGCAGAGCAATTTTCTGGATTCCCACGAATTTAAAGGATCATTGTTTCTGAGCCATAGCACCTATTCTTTATCTTTGATGCTGATTGTATGTCGGCTCTTCCATTTCGCTTGCCTATGCTGTGCCATGATTGGTTGCATAAAGATTTAATGGAGTGGGCTAGGATGGTCATTAAGTCGGTTGATTTGCACCAAAGTTGGAGAGAGAGTTACAGGGATGATCAGGAAAGGGCAGTACGCCTGTGTGAAAAGTGGTTGGGCGGTTTTGGTCTGGGTGGGTAGCCCATGCTAGAGCAAGGAGGAGTTGCTGTTGGCTTGATGCGACGCGGGGAGGCGGTACAGTAGATGGGACTTCATGTCATGAGGCCTCCTTGGCATAGCAGAACTGGGGTTAGCAGTGCCCATAGTGGAAGCTGTTGCTGTGCGTGGGCAGTTTACGCCTGCACGTTACTGTGTCCTGTCCTATGAATCGCATGATGTCTTTGGCCTTCTCGCTGCTCCTGCTGCTGCTGCTGACTGCACTTTTTCTTGTGGGTGAGAAGTTTGTTACTATAAGTACTGTGTGCCAAACAATTAAGTTGTTATTGGCCCATTTCTTTTTATAAACTGTGCCATGCTGTTATTGCACTGTTTTACTGTTCTGGTTCAGCAGACTCTGAATTCTGTCGCTCTTATAGTGCTACATATGCTTAAGCAGTTGGATGTGGTTACATAAGAAAGACGGTGTAGTGGTTCAATTAATTTTCACTTTCCTGTGCAGCAGTTTAAAGATTGGAAATAAGTATATTATCTGTTATTTTGGCATATGAGTCTTTCTCCTTCTCTGTCCTCACCTTTTCTAGAAACAAAGCAATTTGGGGTCAGAGCGCAAGTACTTTATGCAACACCTTGCCACATGACAACCATCAAACTTCTGTGTGGAGCAAGAGCACATTAAATTTTGGTCCAACAAGAACTCTTCTGCGGATATGGCTTACAATCTTCACTAGCTGGGCGAGTATGTTCAGCACATCAGGTGGAAGTGTTTTCACTGCCAAAACATAACAATATATAATGCAGTGGCTGAATTTTGCATTTGGAGGAACTTCTTTCAACAGTCTGTGGAATCCAGAGCAAATGCCCAACATGGAAGGTTCTCTGTCTGTACATTCAACCACCAACTTCGACCATTGCAACATATTTCCTTCAGCAAAATCCTTTACTGGTCGAAGAACATCCTCACCACGTGTAGTAGTGTCCAGTGGTTCTGAGCAAAAATATTCTTCTTTCAGGTCATCTTCTTTTATGTATCGAACATAGCAGCTGGAAACAAAATGCAACATCACTCAGTACATCTAACTGCTGTGCAAAAAAACTACTTGATCTTATTTCATTGAGTATTGTATTCAAAATATCCAAACTCATGGCTTCTCATCGCGTTGTTAGAAAGAGAGATGTTGTTTACCTTTCCTACATGTTGCTCTCGTAGAACTAACACCACTACATCTAGAAAGCAAGGCTTGATGAGATTGTCTCCTATTGTATGAGGTTTCTCCTTTTCAGCAATTTGAAGAGCGATTTGGTATGGAGCTTTAAGACCAGCTTCTATCGACTGAGGAAAGCAGCCGAACCCATATGTAAACTTGTGAGTGCAACTTCTTTGTTTTGAAGAATTCAATGGCTTTTCAGTGAACTCTGCATGACTTCTTTCAAAATGATCTTTTAATTTGCTGGTTCTCATAATCTCTGCTGTTAGCAATTCACTGCACAGAGCACACTGGGGCTTTCATTTAAAGTTGTCTGAAGTGTGGACACTTGAGAAAGAAGCACACCATAATGCGTTTTAGGGAAAAAGGGTCACGAAAATGTTAGAAAACATAATGCAACTGATACTGATGAGTTCTGGTTTATGACTATTTGCAACTGAAATAATTTATGTTTTGCCATAAATGTCTTGCCACACGTTATTACAAAGCACCTTTAGTAGCCTGATGTGTATACATATTTACGTACTGCTCCTGGCATTAATTCAACTGCAGTTGGACATAATCTCAGAATCATCAATATACTGTTGCTATACTTTGTTCATTGTAAGTTTAACATGGGTGTCAACATTACTTTTGCTTTATTGTTCATTGTAAGCTTAACACGAATGTTAATATTGCTCTATGTAAGTAAAGCAAAGCTTCATCAATCCAAAGACTGTTTTCAACACCACAGTGTTTTAGTACATGTGGTCCTGTTGGGGGTGGTATGACCTTGCCTTCTTCCAACTTTACAACTGACTTACCCAGCCTGTTATGGAGGGAACTACTGTCTAACATAGATCCTGAACCATAGTATAACTCGGCATTTTTCACACCAGCAAACTATGCCAGAGCGGAAAGAAGTACTATGTGAGAGATAAAACTACTAGGGTTGAGCAGGGATCCAACCCGAGGCTTTTAGATTTGTAGTTTACCATGGAGCTCCCTCGATTAGCTGGTAAAGGAAAGAGAAGATCTGACCAGAGTATCAGCACCAAGTTTACGTCTGAGAAAGAGATGATCGGAATAAAAGAATACGCTGCAGCAGTCTAAAGCCCAGTACGCTCTGATTGTGAGACGCAGAACTGCTACTCACTGTCGCCAAGGCTGCTTCCGGACGGCAACTCATTGAGTTCATGTCACTGCATATTGGATCCGGTGCTTGCAGGACTATTTCCCAGGCATTTTGAATTCTACCCGAAATGGGATTCTCATACTCAGCGTTGCGGAAGGTTGCCAGTGCTGACGTGAGACAGAAACAATTGACAAGTGAATATAGTACAGTGCCGCCATGCAGTGTGCTATCTGACAAGTTGCAGCGTATCACATTTTGCATAAATGACTTAATATTCGCATGTGCAATGACCCAGTGAGTGTTTATATTCACATTGCGCCAGTTGGTTCTCACTGAGTATGGAGCGTTACCACAAAGAAACTAAACAACTTAGAGCTCCTTGTAGAGAAAACTGGGAATTGTGGGATTCTAAGGATAGTAAATATCACATAAAAAACTAAACTAATTGATGACTGGGCAACATATGCGAAACCGATGAAGTGAAGAACAATAAACTTACTTCAGTGACAACTGCTGATATATTGAATGATACATGAAACTCACAAAGGATTCTGCCGTTGCCAGAAAGTTTGCTTGATATTGCAGTTATGTAATCTGTGTGCATTATTCGATTTTCATATACAACAGATGTTAAGTCCTTAAATGACATTCAATAAAAAATTTCAAACTGTTCAACTTTGTCAACAAGTAGTCAGCCCTGGATCTATGATACTTCTGAATCAGGGCAAAAATTTGATAGTGGCGCACCCCTCCTCCCCCCTCAAGCATTTGAGACAGGATGGCAAAAATTTAAAAATAAATCGATTTTTCAAAAATAGACAGGGTGGCAAAAATATAAAAATAGATCGATTTTTCAAAAAATGTTCATTTTGTAACACATCATTCTGAAGAGTTTCATATACAGAACATACATGTTCGAGGAAATGTAAGACATGTTACTCGGTCTTAAGTGTGCAAAAGTGCAGTGCCACACCTCTTCATGTAGGATTCTTCTATCACACGTCACTGTATTTCGCTCTGTGGAATTCAAACGTGTATATTTTGTAATGGAAGCCCTCGAACCTACATTTAGGACACTGGAAATTAAAATGTATTGTGAGACTGCTCCTGCTACCAGTTGGCCGGTTTGAAACCCTACACCCTTAAAAAAAAAAAAAACCTCAAAATTTATACTGGATGGGATTAATTGTGACCACTGGCCCGAATCTAGGAGGTGGGGTGGAGCAAACTGGCTATCTGCCCCGGCAGCAATTTCATGGGGCACCAAATTCATATTCATAAAGAAAAAAAAAAAAAAAAAAAACGTTGTTTCATAAAGTACCTCAACATCCAGCGCTCGTTGGTCTATCGGTTATTCTTATGATTTTGAAACACACCCAGCTGGTTTTCGAACATATTCTAAGTTGATTTCTGCGCGAGTCGTAGGTTGACTTTTCAATGCGTGCATAGTGTATTTGATGTCACTGCCAGAGGAATCCCGGTCGCATCCAGAAATAAAAAAAAAACTTTTCCCGCTGATGAAAGAGGACGGGGCTATACGAGCTGAGCCGAGTAAACCCGAACGGATGACTGCCAGTCCCTGTTTATTTATGAGGTTGACTGGGTGTGCGAATGATGAGCGTTGTCATAATTATTAGCGAAATCCCTAGATCCAGACTACCAGAGTGGAAATAAACGATCGACAGGGATAACAGCTCAGAAAGATTACATATTATCTTCTCGGTGATTCCAAGAAAATTAAATTTTGACAGAATTTTTTTCCAGATCACTACACTACCAGTTTCACGCTCCCAGGTTAGCGGCCGCTATAATTCCTATTCTCGGAATAGCGCGGAAAATGCATTGTACGAATACGTAATAACGCCTGACCGGAGAATAAATACGGGATAAGTCAACCTGTGGTTCTGTCAGGATTAGTGGAGTTAACAAGGGAATAAGTTTCGAAAATGGTAGAAATAGTTACAGAATTAGTGAAGACAAGATCGTTTGTTAGTACGAGGAAGTACAAGAAACGGGGACATCACACACATTATATGGAAGAATATGACGATCCCAAATTTATTTAAAAATTTCGTACTGCTACTTTTAGACCTCATGCCTGAGAAACTGGAGCGTATGAATGAAATGTGAAACTATTTCCTAACTTAAAACTTTTTGCTTGTAATAGTTCTAATAGGCATTTTATACTGGTTCTTCATGAATCATGTTCTGTCGTGTTATTTACGTAAAAATGACCATTGTGCCAAGACGGTCTCGCTTATTTGGCATGAGTTACAACTGCTGCAATGTTAGAAAGGCCTGTTTCGTTTCATCTAGCAACAGTGATAAAAATAGACGTAATGAAATCGAGAATCCACACCAGTCTTAGGTACCATTCGTATTAACAGGTTTTTCATTATTAGATAACGACATTTGTATTTTTAATGGATCGGGTAATTGATTCTGTCGCAGGAAGGAAAGCACGCCGTGTAAAGTTGTAGCAAAATTAGAGAGAGAGAGAGAGAAAAAAAAAAAAAAACTGCTGGGACCTAGGGATTGGGCGGGAGGAGTGGCAGGGCGCCTCCATCAACTTTTTGCCCCGATTAGGAAATATTGTTGATACGGGGCTCGGTAACTGGGAGTATAAGAATTCTTGAGAAAATCTTAACGCTTTATTGCCTATTAGCTAATAACTTTCTCTTTTGTATGACATAAAATTAAATATAGTAAACATAAAACCAATAACGACAAGAGGCTAGCAAGACAGTACACATTTCTCCAATCCTTAGGTCCCAGCAATTTTTTTCCTCTCTAATTGCTACAGTTTTACAAGGCTTGCTTTTCTTTCTGCGAAAGAATCTATTATCTTACCAAAGTTCGTCAAACATTTTGCTCCATGAAAAATCGAAATGTTTTCTAATACTGAAAACGTTGTTAATACGATTACTACGCAAGACGTGTAGTTTCTCAATTCGATTAGGTCTGTATTGTCACTGTCTGCTAGATAAAACGAAACAGGCCATTCTAATACTGCAGCAATTGTACCACAAGCCAAATAAATGAGACTGTTCTGGCACAAATGGTCATTTTTACATAGAAACATGACAGAACATAACTCACGAAGTACCAATATCAAATGCCTATTAGGTCTACTACAAGCAAAGAGTTTTAAGTTTGGAAATAGTTTCAAACCTCATTCATACGCTCCAGTTTCTCAAGCATGAGATCGGAAAGTAGTAGTATGAAATTTTTATATAAATTTGGGATCGTCATATTCTTCCATATAAGTTGTGTGATGTCCTCGTTTCTTCTCCTTCCTCGTTCTAACAATCAATCTTGTCTCCACTAATTCTGTAACTATTTCTGTCATTGTCAAAACTTATTCTCTGGTTAACACACAGGTTGAGTTATCCCGTATTTATTCTCCGGTCAAGCGTTATTACGTATTCGTACAATGCGTTTTCCGCGCTATTCCTAGAAACTTAAAGCGGCTGCTTACTGGAGAGTGAACAACCGTTAGTGTACCGATCTGGGGAAAAAAATTTCTGTCAAAATTTCATTTTCTTGGATAAACCGAGAAGATAATATGTAATCTTTCTGAGCTGTTATTCCTGTTAGTCGTTTATTTCCACTATGGTAGTCTGAATCTCTGGATTTCGCTAATAATTACGACAGTGCTGATCATTCACACACCCAGTCAACCACATAAATAAACAGCGATTGGCAGTCATCCGTTCGGGTTTACTCGGCTCAGCTCGTATAGCCCCGTCCACTTTCGTCAGCGGGAAAGTCTCTTCATTTCTAGATGCGACAGGGATTCCCCTGGCAGTGACATCACGTACACTATGCGCGCATTAGAAAGTCAACTTACGATTCTCTCAGAAATCAACTTAGAATGTGTTCAAAAACTAACTGGATGAATTTCTAAATCATAAGAATAACCGATAGGCCAACGAGCTCTGGATGCTGAGACACTTTGTGAAACAAGGTCTTTTTTTTTTTTTTTTTTTTTTTTTGATTGAAATGAATTTGGTGCCCCCTGAAATTGCCGCCCGGAGCAGATACCCGATTTGCCGCCTCCCCCCCCCCCCCCCCTTCTCGCCCTTGATCCGAGCAATTAGTTCAAAGAAAACATTTCCACCGTACGTTACCCTAGCTTTTACGGTGTTAACCACAGACAGCAGCTGTTTTTCAGATTACGGTACAGCGCAATAAATGCGGCACTTGCAGTCTTAATTTGCTCCAGTTGCGGGACTTAGCGAGAACCACTATACACGACGGGGCGCAGACCCACCCGGACTGAATGAACGTGAACACTCACATTCGTTTGAAGTACCGGCAACATGCGGGACGTGTTCAACGCGAAGCACTTAGTGTAGATGGACCTTAACGTATTCAGATTACTTTTGCAGGACACTTTAAAATTATGCGTAAGACTGGCATACGAATCTCCACTGACGAGAAATAGTTATTGGTCTATTATGAACATAAAAAATTATTTCGATATGGTAGCTACTTTCGTTTGCAGCAATATATGACTTACAAGTGCAACAACCGAAAAGTAGCAACATTGCTTAAAAAGTTGGTGGATGCATGAGGTGCTTCAAATAAGAAACGCACATGGGTAGAACCTTCTAGTTACCTAAAAATGGAGGATGGAGTGCTGATGACTAAAAAAGTTTTCGAAAGGCTTGTAGAGATGGTTGGGAGACGGATCTGGGGAAAAAGACGGCATTTTCAGACTTCTAATTTCTGCCTCCCACGGATCAGCAGTCGCACTTCTCACTCATAATTCACCGCGTATTTTTCGGACAACAGGAAGTGAGTTACTCAACTTCGAAGAATCGTCATCATCAGACTGCGATATCGGATTAAGATGCAAAAGAATCAAACATTTTTACCGAATAGTTTCACAACGACCGCATAGCGAAAAAACATGCGAATCCAAAATCTGTCGTTTTTAATTTTTTATGCAAAAATCAAACCATTTTCCGAAAGAAAACTACTTCACCGAGTGTTGTAGCTTTCGTCCCTTTACACGAAGAACTTTTTTTAGCGGCGCAGCAGACGACCCAACTTGCAGCTTTATGCTTTCCTTGAATCAAATGCCGGCCGGTGTGGCCCAGCGGTTCTAGGGGCTTCATTCCGGAACCACGCTGTTGCTACGGTCACAGGTTCGAATCCTGCCTCGGGCTTGGATGTGTGTGATGTCCTGAGGTTAGTTAGGTTTAAGTAGTTCTAAGTCTAGGGGACTGATGACCTCAGATGTTAAGTCCCATAGTGCTTAGAGCCATTGAACCAATTTTGAATCAAATCTACGTAGATGGGCACACGATTCTTTGCGTGGCAAGACGAAAATGTCTGCCACAAAGAATTATGACAGTGAGTTTGAACAATGAATCATTGCGTACTGAATTTTACAGGAGCGGTGCTGTCACCTTTTTTATACATGCCTAGGTCAGGCGTTTTCAGGAGACAGCTTTGCGAACACAAGCGTTGTGATAAAATGGGGAGGACACACAGCCGTATGTAGCGCAAAGTGTGCGTTTTCTTTCGAAGCATGACCAGGTGTTAAATTTGTTGTAGCCTTTGTCACAAGCGAAGCCATTCACCACACTATGGTGATAGTGAATGCTATCTCTTTTCATTGTAATTGGAATATTGTTAGAGTAAGTCTCACAGACTTACATAAGGATTTTTCTCCCTCTAGATTTCCTCAACTCACAAGCTTCTAACCACGACCATGCCCACGTCTGAGATAATACAGCTGTCTCTGTCCTTATTGTTAAATAATTTTTAGATTGTAGTAATCTTTTTATGATTATTGTTCAGTGGCAACAACTACAGATAAAAAAGAAACTTATAAACCTACTTATATCTTATCGGCTCAACTGTTATGTCCAGTAGTAAACGAAAAGCAGTGTTGTTAATTAGGAATTTCTTACCCAACAATAAGCGCTTGAATAGGAAGAACTTCAGTCACCTGTTTGTCGTCCCAATTCGAAATACGTCGAGAAGGTAGTGAAATCGGAGGCACTCACTTTGCATCCGTCGACTTGGTTGGCGAGCTAACAAGTGACTAACGAGAGAAGCAAAATAAGCTAGAGGGTAACTACGTAACTCGGCGGAGTAAATAATGAACTGCCGCAACAATACAGCCAAGTAGCCTGCAGCAGCTAGTTGTTATCGCGTACTGCGCGCGAAGTTCCAATAATGTCTGTTAATATATTATTTGTGGCCTCCGCCAGGTACCGTCATGCGTTAATGCTCATTTTTGACACTTTTAGAATTAGCAAACATTCTTAAAGTTATTAGTCTAATGAGGTAGTGAAATTGATTTTTTGAAGCAATTTAGTTACCGGACTGAACCGTAATTTAACATTTCGTGTTCTTACCCTCCAGAAAATTTCGTTTTGCCCCTCAGTGGGTAATTATCTCCAAGTTGGGAACCACTGTTCTGGGCCCATCCGGTCAGAGGTTTGATAACTTAACCTGCTGCCTAAAAGGTTTTCTCCGCAGTAATTTTTATGAAATATATTTTTTAATTGTATTTTGCTTAAAGTTCACATTTTCGGAGGGGTTGGTTGAATCTTGCGTTATAGTGTATTCTCATATGGATTTGGACATTCTATTCCAGCAGCCCAGTGTCCTGCTATCACCTGTCAATTTCTAGGCAAATACGAGTTGTCAAATATTTGTCTAGTTTGGTCATCACTGCAGATCTAAGGTCGTGACTTCCTTGGAGGTGACTGGTGATATCATTGAAGTTCTCTCAGATTGATTTCTCACCCTTTATGGCGATTGGATTTTCTTTCTAAATTTCTTGGACGTCAGCAACTTTGCTAAGGTAAATCGACTCTGAAAACCATTTGATCTTGTCAACAGTTTTCTATGTTGACTTGGATGTGTTGCCCAGTGAAGTTTAAAGTATGTACAAAGCATGGGACAGAAGATTCGAAAACATGGCAGCTGATCTCATCTTTGAAGCCTTGTCCGTTATTATGACAGTAATTTTAAAATTATATGAAGTGATAACATCCTTTAACTGACTTGAAATATTTTTTGCAGTATGTCTTTCTTCAAATTGGAAGCATCCTACAAGGTACGACTGTAATTGAGTCTTATCATGTATAATATATGCCGTGGGCATAGCAACTAAATTGGGGGTGAAGAAAATAAATCAGGATCTGGTCGCTAACTAGATCGTGTTGACGGGCTGGATACAGATTGACACTCACTTTGACTTCCTGGGAGGGGAACTTCATCTGAAGTGGATCTAGACATCAGTGAGGACGACTCATGAGAAACGATTTGTTGATTTCTGCAGAAGAATCCCTAGTTGATGACAGTCTTGATCAACTTTCTGACCATACTGTTCCAGAGGTGCTTCTGCATGTTGGACTTAGACAACTGTGTGTAACGTCCTGTAAATGTTCGATTCGTTTCATGTCGGGCAGTCTGGGTGGCCAAGTCATTCTCTCGAATTTTCCAGGATGTTCTTCAAACCAATCGTGACCAATCATGGCCTGGTGACATGGCACATTGTGATCCATAAAAAATCCACCGTTGACTGGGAACATGAAGTGCGTTAATGACTGCACAGGGTCTGTAAGTAGACGAACATAACAATTTCCCGTCGGTGATGCAAGTAAACACACCACACATCATTATGGAGCCGCCACCAACTTCCACAGCACCTTGACAGCGTGGTATCTGCGCCACTCTCGAACTCTACCATCAGCTCATACCAACTGAAATCGGGAATCATCTGATGAGGCCACGCTTTTCCGGTCGTCCGAACTGATTTGGTCACGAGTCCGGAAGAGGCGCTGGAGTCATTGCCGTGCTGTTAGGAAAGGCATTCGGGGCAGTCGTCTGCTGACGTAGTCCATTAATGCCAAATTTCGCCGCACTGTCCTAACAGATACGGCCACCGTACGTCCCACATTGACTTCTGCGCTTATTTCACGCAGTGTTGCTTGTCTGCTAGCACTGACAACTTTATACAAACGCTGCTGCTCTCAATCGTTAAGTGTCAATCGTTAAGTGAAGGCCGTCGGCCACTGCGTTGTCCATGGTGAGAGGTAATGCCTGAAATTTGGTATTCTAGGCACATTCTTGTCACTGTGGATCTCGGAATACTGAATTGCCTAACGATTTCCGATATGGGACGTCCCATGCGTAAAGATCCAACTATCACTCAGCGTTCAAAGTCTGTAAATTCCCGTCGTGCGACCGCAATCTTCGGAAACATTAACACGTGAATCACCTGAGGACAAATTACACCTTCGCCGCGCATTGCCCTTTTATACCTTGTACACGCGATACTACCACCATCTGTATGTGTGCATATTGCTATCCCATGAATTTCGTCTCCTCAGTATATCACGCATATTTATTTCATGTGTCTGTATCCAGTTTTATGCGGAAATAGATGTTGAGATCTCTTTAAAAAAAATGGTGACTAAATACTTATGAGATCTGACATCCACACCGGCAGTGTGCTGGGACAGAGTTGTTGCGCACCACTCGAAGCTCATAAAGTGAACTTCCATTCGGGAAGCCTGAATGTCATTCAGCAGTTACTGGATCAACGACAGCAGCACAGAATCGGCTGTGCACTGCGTGAAATCCATCGCAGAAAGTTGGAGAGCAGTATAAACTCTAGCCATTTCGGCATTGCCATGTGAGGAATGGGGCGGCTACCAAAAGCTACCAAAAAGAATTGATGCCTCATTTGCAGGCAGATCAAATCATCGACCCGCAGCGACATTGCGCCGTTTAGTAGTCAAGAAAACTGCACTGATAGCATTTAATGCACAGGTTGAAGCTGCTAGCAGAGCCATCCTCCCTTACTACGCAAAATCTGCATTCTGGTAGCTATTCATTTCACATCATAAATGCATGTGCAGATTATACACAATAGGCAAACAGAAACATTTTATTCTGTCTAGACTGTAGATTTTCAGGTGCTCAATCATAAGTGTAATTTCAAGTGCACACGTGAAAAATCTTATCCTGAACCTTAATTAGAGACATGAGAAATTTAACATGAGACCAAGATGTTCATTCACAGGCATTGTGCAAATCAAATCCCTTCCTACGGGAAATGATTCGGATCACGATATCCTTTTCGATTTCACAAACAGCACTGCAAGTTCTCTCAAGCTTGTGAGATTTCTAAACTTGATCGCCTAGGGACAAGTCCACCCCTCACCAAAATGGCAGGACAGTACTACGTATGCACGACCGAGAGTATTTCAAAATAGCACGCCCCCAAGTATCGCCGATTGGTAAGTTACACAGTGTGTTTTGTAATGCTTACGCATATACAGGGTGGTCGGAACCGTCCGACAACCGTGTAATGATGTTGCGGGGTAGGTTGTCCTGAGAAATAATTATTAGAAAAATATTGGATATGTTGCGGGGTTTCCGTGTTAGTTAGCACTCAAGCTAGCCAATCAGGTCGTTGCGCTCGAGTTCAAGCGGCCCGCCAGAGACAGTGTCGGCAAACGTGTTCTTCCTTGGTCTTCTAAACACAACGAGAGAGCGCAATTATCTAAGCTGTAACAACTGACACTAAATGTATCATGTGGGGCGCTTGAATTTGAGCGCGCAACAGCCTGATTGGCTAACTTCAATGTTAATTATCTCGGAAACAGCGCAACGTGTCTATTTTTTCTTAACAATTATTTCTCAGCACATTCTACCCTGAAATTTCCCTTGCTAGTCGTTTAGAATGTCTGTGACCACACTGTAAAACAGGCCTCATATAGCGGAAGTTTTTTGCAGCTATCATTGCGGGTCTACCGGCTGGTTCTGTGATGTCATGGTACAAATTAACAATTTTCAACCACTTAGCAGCCGATGAGACTCGCTCTCCAAACAAATTGTTACTGTCACCTTCTGTGCAAGGCATACCAGATACTTTCCGTTCTAAAGTTTAGTGATGGTATTCAGTAGCAGTGTTGTTAATAAAGGGTATCCTTACACTTCCACAGCTTCTAGCCACATCCACCTCACAGTCGGTGTTGCTGCTAATGCCATTTCCTAAGCACCAACTGATAGCTCTTGGCTGTGTGTTGTGAACACGCGTAGCTGTTGTGTAGAATAAGGCTCGGTACTATTTCTGTTCACTTTTTTGCTGCTGCAGTATGGCTGTCAGAGATGTTCTGGCGATAGATTGACTCCGTAAGGAGGAACTGTCCTGCAAAGAGGCCATTCATGAACAGGTCCCTGCAACTACGGTGCCCAAGCTGACGCACCAGCTTCTTCAGGTACTGGGAGAGCCTGTTTAGATAGTTGCTCAGGGACAACAAGACGTAATAACAGTTCAGTGAACCTTGGAAGAGACTGAGACTTTTATTAAATTATGGAAGGGGAAGTTCCTTCCCAGTCCCAACTGATGAGGTTGGAGGCCAGGGTAGAGCATATGTTAACCATTTGAGTAATTGGAAAATTCTGTATAAGTAAGGGGAGAGTAGTGAAGTGGTCCAGGCAAAGGGTCCGCCTGCTTAGCCGTGGTAACGTGCTTGCCTCCCATGCAGCGGACCCGGGTTCGATTCCCGGCCGGGTTGGAGATTTTCTCTCCTCGTGAACTGGGTGTTGTCTTGTCCTCGTTATCATTTCATTCTCATCACCGGCACCTAAATCGTCCAATGTGGCATCGACTAAAATAAGACTTGCGCTCGGCAGCCGAACTTTCCCGGATGGCGCCTACCGGTCAGGAATGCCACATGATAATTTTTTCCAGGTAAAGGCACACATGGAGTTATCATAAAACAGTATGTTGTCGGCAGCGTCGGTACTGACAAGGGAACCTCCCCACCGCACCCCCTCTCAGATTTAGTTATAAGTTGGCACAGTAGATTGGCCTTGAAAAACTGAACATATATCAATCGAGAGAACAGGAAGAAGTTGTGTGGAACTATAAAAAAATGCGCAAATTATACAAATTGAGTAGTCCATGCACAAGATAGGCAACAACTAGGACAGCTTGAGATAAGGAGCGCCGTGGTCCTGTGTTTAGCGTGAGCAGCTGCGGACCGAGAGATCCTTGGTTCAAGTCTTCCCTCGAGAGAAAACTTTAATTTTTTATTTTCAGTTTATGTGACAAACTCTTCTGTTTTCATCACTTTTTTGGGAGTGATTATCACATCCACAAGAAATCCTAAATCGGGCAAGGTAGAAGAATCTTTTTACCCATTCGCCAAGTGTACAAGTTAGGTGGGTCGGCAACATATTCCTGTCATGTGACGCACATGCCGTCACCAGTGTCGTATAGAATATATCAGACGTGTTTTCCTGTGGAGGAATCGGTTGACCTATGACCTTGCTATCAAATGTTTTCGGTTCCCATTGGAGAGGCACGTCCTTTCGTCTACTAATCGCAATTTTGCGGTGCGGTGCGGTCGCAAAACACAGACGCTAAACTTATTACAGTGAACAGAGACGTCAATGAACGAACGGACAGATCATAACTTTGCGAAAATAAAGAAAGTAAACCTTTCACCCGAGGTAAGACTTGAACCAAGGACCTTTCGTTCCGTAGCTGCTCACGCTAACCACGGGACCACGGCGCTCCTGAGCTCACATTACCCTTGATGTTGCCTGTCTTGCACATGGACTACTCAGTTTGTATATTTTGCTTATTTTTTCATAGTTTCACACAACTTCTTCCTGTTTTCTCGATTGATTTGTGTTCAGTTTTTCAAGGCCTATCCACTGTGCCGACTTATAACTAAATCTGAGGGGGGTGCGATGGGGAGGTTCCCTTGTGAGTAACAGGGAAGTGGTAAGCGCAGAACAGGATGGTGAAAGCTCCCAGGGCAAGCCAGTGCGACAGTTTTCGAGGTTGCCACATGTGGTTTTGGGAACTATGAAAGGACAAGCGTTCAGTTGACACAACTGGTGATACGGTTCAGTTCTCGTATTACTTGGTGTCGGTCAAAGAGCAGAAAGAGGAGTTTATGCTGCATGATACTGAAATTCTGCAAATGTTGTATCCGCATGTAAAAGGGAGTCTTATTCAGCTGGTGACAAAGACCGCAGTGTCACGGGAAACCACTGAAAGTTTTCACAGACAGGTTTGCCAACAATTAATCCCAGGACAGATCGTCGATAATGTTTACCCAACATCCCAAGAATTTCATGAACTGAAGGGATTAGTTTTTTTGGTAACTGCCAGAGGGCCGGTAGTGAAATGCGAATGGTCGATGGGGAGTCTGAAACGATGAGCCTGCAAGGAATGAAAAAAGCCACTTTTTATGGGGATCAGGGCTAAGGTTCTGGCGTTGGATGATGCTATGGTGTTAGCGTCTGAAGTATTCAAACAGTTTTATTTTACGTTAGGGTTGAGGCACTCTAGCACCACTAATATCTGACTGAAAGGGTCAACTAGAACATTCATGCTACATTAATTGCTTATACAATCATGACCATACACGGCGGGACAACACACTGGAGTGGTTAATGTTTGGTTTCAATACTGCCAAAAAAGAGGCAATAAGGACATTCGAGGTGACCTTAAATTTGCCTTTCAGCCGAATTCACCTCTGCCGAATTTATGGTCTATTGATGACTTTCTACCTAACAGAACTGGTGTTGGGCCACGAAAAAAATTCAAGCCACCTATTGGCATGAATCGAGACTTCATAATAAAGGGAGACGACCTAACAATCTCAAGGTACGGGATTACGTTTGTCTGAGGAATCTCACCAGAGTTAGTGCTCCTACCTTAACCCAAAACTAGTGATGGGGAAGCTCTTGCCCCAGTTACGGTTTGTTGCATATGCACAATGCAATCACACCTCTAAAATTGACAATGGTAAGCATTAATTAGAAACCAGAGAATGCACAGGCAGCTGCTGCACCGACGTGGATGGTCACGAAGGAAGGCCATCGACAATGTCTAGCTAACCTTTTCTGGAAGCTGAAAGAAAACTGGCAGGGAAAGAGATTTTCCAAAGGTGAAGATGTTCACACAGAGCTTCTCGAAGGAGCAGACACCTATCGCCGAGGAAATCAATGATTGCCTGCTACCTTGAACTTCCACTGTCGGAAGGTGGCCACTCCAGTGATGTCATTGGAATGATGTCATTGCAGGATAGAAAAAATTTACGCTTATACCAACACAGTAAGACCGAGATCGTAGTTGACGCTGTACCCAACCTACCACAAAAAAAGTAATAATTGGTAGAATTTTCCAACCACTGGCTCTGTTGAAAATGAGTGTTGTATATCTGTGTCACTTTCAAGTGTAGTGCAGGATTCAATAAAACTTGTTTGGTCTGACATACTAATGTGTAACTCACTTTTTGAAGACCTTTCGTAGCTCACAGTGTAGGTTCGTGGGGTAGCGCAATTCGTCCATTTGTTGGAGTTTACAGTATACAAATAAAAGCACGAGGAAATGAACACTAGTCGGTCTCTCAGTCGTCTTCAGTTGACGGTTTGTGTAAGTGCAATGTACACCAGCGAAGAGTAGGTACAAAATGTACGCATCTACGGAGAACGTGAGGCAGCAGAAAAGTAATTGCATAACGTTTCCTTGTTTACAGTATGGGTCATATAGTGCAACGCTGTAGTATTTTAAACACTATGTTGCCTACAGGAGAGGTAGACCCTGGTTAAAAACTGCATTTAGATTACATTAAATTAGTTTTTCGTTCCATAGATCCGTGGTGAGGAGATCCTCGTGGATGTGGAACATGTCAATTTCTTCTTTTTTTTTTTTTTTTTCAAGCTGAAATAACAATACTAATAGTATGAATATATACAATACATCGTTTGTTTCTATTAAAAAACAGAAGGAGTTGGCCACCAGGTCTTTCAGGCTCCTTTTAAACTGATCTTTACTTGTAACTAAATCTTTTATGTTTGCTGACAAATTATTGAAGATGGGTATTCCTGAGTAGTGGACCCTTTTTGAACTAAAGTAAGTGCTTTTAAGTCCTTGTACAGATCATTTTTGTTCCTGGTATTGTATGTATGAACTGAGCTGTTTGTTGGGAAAAGAGATATATTACTTAGGACAAATTTCATTAAGGAGTAAATATACAGAGAGGCAGTAGTTAGTATACCCAGTTCTTTGAAAAGGTTTCTACAGGACGTCCGTGAATTTACTTCACAAATAATACGTATTACGCGCTTTTGGACTCTGAAATATTTTGTTTGACTTGTAGAAATACCCCAAAATATGATACCATATGACATTATGGAATGAAAGTATACAAAGTATGCAAGCTTTTTCATTTTTATGTCGCCTATGTCAGCTAACACTCGAACTGCAAATACAGATTTGTTAAGGCGTTTCTGCAGTTCTGTGGTGTGCTCCTCCCAACTGAATTTATTATCAAGTTGTAATCCCAGAAATTTAAGACTGTTAACCTCTTCTATCTGATCTTCTTCATACTTTATGTGCTGGGTGGAAACCTCTTACAGGTTCTGAATTGCCTATAGTGAGTCTTTTCGAAGTTTAATGTCAGTGAGTTGGCTTTAAACCATTCATTAATATCCATCAAAATATCATTAGCAGATCTTTCTAGGACTACACAGGACATACTATTCATTGCAATACTTGTGTCATCTGCAAACAAAACGAACTCTGCTTCTGGCAGTGTAACTGATGAGAGATCATTAATGTACACAAGAAAAAGCAATGGCCCTAAGATGGATCCTTGTGGGACACCACATGTAATTTCTTCCCATTCTGATGATGACTGATGACTTAATTCACTAGTCCCTTGCACTGACACCCTTTGTTTCCTGTTAGCGAGGTATGACTTGAACCATTTTGCAGCGCTGCCCGCGACCCCGTACAATTATAATTTATTTGAAAGTATATTGTGGTTCACACAATCAAATGCCTTTGACAAATCACAGAAAATACCTGCTGCTTGTAATTTGTTATTTAATGAATTAAGTACATTTTCACTGTAGGTGTAAATAGCCTTCTCGATATCAGAACCCTTCAGAAATCCAAACCGTGTTCTTGATAATATGTTATTTGTGGTCAGATGGTTGAGAAGGTGCCTGTACATTACTTTTTCTAAAATTTTTGAGAATGCTGACAAAAGTGAAATCGGTCTATAGTTTGATGGTATCTCTTTATCCCCTTTCTTGAATTGAGGCTTAACATCTGCATATCTTAGCCATTCAGGAAATGTCCCAATTATAATTGACTGATTACACAAGTAACTTAGAATTGTACTAAACTCACAAGAACATGCCCTAATTAACTTTGTTGATATTTCATCGTAACCGCTAGAATGCATTGTTTTTAAAGATATTGTTATTGAAGTTATTTCTTTTGGTGAAGTGAGTGACATATTCATGTACCTGAAGCTATTTGTAAAGGCTAGTTTCAGATATTCAGGGACATTATTTACTGATCCTGACAATCCCATTCTATCAGTAACGGATATAAAGTACTTGTTAAATAGGTTTTGACACACTATGCCCATCGGTTACTAATGTGTCATCTACCCTTAGTGCTATTTGCTCCTGTTACTTTTCTTTTACTGTCGTTGAATGTAGTCATAATGCTACTCAGGCAGAGAAACTCTAATGTGAACAATATTCTGACAAAGACCCATCTTCCCGACGGGTGTTTCCTCTTCTTGTTAACGCTTCAGCACGTATGAAATTTCAACGCAATCTACGTAGAACTCACACAGACGAAGCCGCCGAAGTTACTCTGTCCGCAGCTCGTGGTCGTGCGGTAGCGTTCTCGCTTCCCACGGCGGGGTTCCCGGCTTCGATTCCCGGCGGGGTCAGGGATTTTCTCTGCCTCGTGATGACTGGATGTTGTGTGATGTCCTTAGGTTAGTTAGGTTTAAGTAGTTCTAAGTTCTAGGGGACTGATGACCATAGATGTTAAGTCCCATAGTGCTCAGAGCCATTTGAAGTTACTCTTCTCGCTTATGTTGTAATGAATCCAAACGTGAGCTTGAACAGGAGATTAGCATTCCTAAAACCAATGTATATCACTTTCCAAAACAGCAGCAGTTCCATACTTATCATGTCCTGTTCTTTGTTTGATATGGACATTCGTCAGGAAAAAGAACGTCAGAGAATAAGTTCTGGTTGGCGAGGATTTGCTGCTGTGCACGCCGATAGAGCTGTACGCGGTTCTGTAAATCATTCGCACATAATTCTTGGTGTAAGTGTACATGATTTCCGCGTAGTTCGCAACCTCAGTAGTAGAAAACGACAAACTTCCCACCACCATTACTCATATAATGAAGAGACATTATCATATGGAATATATCAGTTTTGGAGTAAGTGGAAATTTTTGTCGCCATCGTAACTGGTCGTCAGCCAAGTGATTATGGTATCACCAACTGCGACATAGTCGCGTGTACAAACAGTGATCCAATACTGCCAAATGTTATTCCAGTCTTTGATCACAATATCAATTCTTTAGACGATGACCGGTTTCAGTCCGTAATGAGGATGGTAATTACTGACTGAAACCGGTCATCGTCTAAAGAATTAATATTGTGATCAAAGACTGGAATAAAAAACATTTGATTATGGTATGGTCACTTTCACCTGGGCTTCCGTGTGACTTGTGGTAGTAATCGAAGGCACGTGACAGCTGTGGAGTACGCAACCATTAATGCGAACCAGTTGCGTTCCTTCACGCGTAATGTATGACACCTTGCAGCAGGATAACAGTCGGTGGCACAAGTCCAGAATCGGGCTGAGTGTAGCCGCGCGGTCTGCGGGGCCTTGCCACGGTTCGCACTCTCCTCCGCCCCCCCCCACCCCCCCCGGAGGTTCGAGTCATCCCTCGAGCTTGGGTGTGTGCATGTGTTGTCCTTCGTGTAAGTTAGTTTAAGCTAGATTAAGTAGTGTGTATTCCTAGGGACCGATGACCTCTGCAGTTTGGTCCCATAGGAACTTACTACAAATTTCCAATTTTTCTGCATCCGGAAATCACCGACCTGTAATTTATAGAAACTGCGCGATATGTCCATATCTGATGTCTCGTATTTCTGGTAACCAATCAACGACATGTTGAAACCATGCGACGCAGAATTGCTGCTGCATTACATTGCATTTCAAATGTGGACAAACATGCTACACTCCTGGAAATTGAAATAAGAACACCGTGAATTCATTGTCCCAGGAAGTGGAAACTTTATTGACACATTCCTGGGGTCAGATACATCACATGATCACACTGACAGAACCACAGGCACATAGACACAGGCAACAGAGCAAGCACAATGTCGGTACTAGTACAGTGTATATCCACCTTTCGCAACAATGCAGGCTGCTATTCTCCCATGGAGACGATCGTAGAGATGCTGGATGTAGTCCTGTGGAACGGCTTGCCATGCCATTTCCACCTGGCGCCTCCGTTGGACCAGCGTTCGTGCTGGACGTGCAGACCGCGTGAGACGACGCTTCATCCAGTCCCAAACATGCTCAATGGGGGACAGATCCGGAGATCTTGCTGGCCAGGGTAGTTGACTTACACCTTCTAGAGCACGTTGGGTGGCACGGGATACATGCGGACGTGCATTGTCCTGTTGGAACAGCAAGTTCCCTTGCCGGTCTAGGAATGGTAGAACGATGGGTTCGATGACAGTTTGGATGTACCGTGCACTATTCAGTGTCCCCTCGACGATCACCAGTGGTGTACGGCCAGTGTAGGAGATCGCTCCCCACACCATGATGCCGGGTGTTGGCCCTGTGTGCCTCGGTCGTATGCAGTCCTGATTGTGGCGCTCACCTGCACGGCGCCAAACACGCATACGACCATCATTGGCACCAAGGCAGAAGCGACTCTCATCGCTGAAGATGACACGTCTCCATTCGTCCCTCCATTCACGCCTGTCGCGACACCACTGGAGGCGGGCTGCACGATGTTGGGGCGTGAGCGGAAGACGGCCTAACGGTGTGCGGGACCGTAGCCCAGCTTCATGGAGACGGTTGCGAATGGTCCTCGCCGATACCCCAGGAGCAACAGTGTCCCTAATTTGCTGGGAAGTGGCGGTGCGGTCCCCTACGGCACTGCGTAGGATCCTACGGTCTTGGCGTGCATCCGTGCGTCGCTGCGGTCCGGTCCCAGGTCGACGGGCACGTGCACCTTCCGCCGACCACTGGCGACAACATCAATGTACTGTGGAGACCTCACGCCCCACGTGTTGAGCAATTCGGCGGTACGTCCACCCGGCCTCCCGCATGCCCACTATACGCCCTCGCTCAAAGTCCGTCAACTGCACATACGGTTCACGTCCACACTGTCGCGGCATGCTACCAGTGTTAAAGACTGCGATGGAGCTCCGTATGCCACGGCAAACTGGCTGACACTGACGGCGGCGGTGCACAAATGCTGCGCAGCTAGCGCCATTCGACGGCCAACACCGCGGTTCCTGGTGTGTCCGCTGTGCCGTGCGTGTGATCATTGCTTGTACAGCCCTCTCGCAGTGTCCGGAGCAAGTATGGTGGGTCTGACACACCGGTGTCAATGTGTTCTTTTTTCCATTTCCAGGAGTGTATTAATCAAGTGGTCATAATGTTTTGACTCATCAATGTAGTTCATGCTTCTACTAATGTCTGCCTTTATTCTTAAAAAAGACGTACGTCTCCTCCCTGTAACAACAGGCATTTCTACATTTTCTGTATCAATTCTTGCTTTTCTTCTGCTATCACGGTGACTGCAGAAGTTAGAGCACATTTGCTATAAATATACAGTGGGATTTTCTGAATACCTCCCTTTGTTCCTAACGGCTCCGAGATGGTTTCCAGTTACTGTACTTCGACAGAGGAAACGTATTTGCTGTTTCAGTATTTAGACAATTAATGAAATTACACTACTCAAGACAATTAAAGGATGACTTTTTCAAAATGCCGTAATTGTCTCCCATTGAGAAACGTAAGTTTTTACATTTGGCTCAAAGGTGCCTACAATCTTCCTCTGTAATGATGCAAAAGCGTGGCGCCCCGCGATGTCACCCTGCGGCTCGGCAATGATTCAAAGAGCAACGTGTCGACACCTCGGAGAAAAGGAGCAATGCTCAAAAGTTTACGTGAAGTGCAAGTTGGGTTAATGATGTCGCAAAGGCAAAAATTTCACCTCAGCTCTGCCCAGTGCCACTGTGGACTAGCACACGATGGGGAGGTTGCCCTCCCCCCCACCCCTCTCTCACCCACATATCACCCCTTCTTTTGAAGCCTCGGCAGGTGAAGGTCAGATCCGTAACGCCCGGCGTTGAAATCACGTGGTTTTCTTATGGGTGGCCACGCAAAACATTTCAGACACCACGACGCTCAGAGTGGACACGAAAAGGCCTTAGGGGGTGTCATAAAGAGTTTCAACGAAACCACTCCTAAAATAAAAAATAAAATTTATTTATTTATTTATTTACGTCCTGAATCTTTGAGGTACATATGCTATACCCTAGATGTTGGACAAATTGACATTACATTAATATACTGTTACATTGATTGTATACATTACATTTATAAATTGTTACATTGTTATATTGCTATATTGCTACATTACATTTTTATATTGTTACAACAGAAATTAGCTAATTTTTCAAGATATTGTGTTACTGAGTAAAATCAGTTTTCCAAGAGATATGAAGTTACAGATTTTTTAAAGCTGTGGATTTTGTTTATGGCCTTAAAGTTACTTGGCAGCTTATTAAACAAATGTGAACCTGAGTGACATACACCTTTCTTGCATAGTGTGGTATAACAATGATGTCTGTGTATGTCACTATTTGCCCTTGTATGGTGTTCATGTACAGATTTCTTTTGAATAAATACATTTCCATTTTTAGCATGCTTTTTTTTTAGGTACATGACAACTTCTAGCATATAGATACATGGTAGGGGTAGAATCCCCAGTTCTTTAAAGAGTGGTTTGTATGATTTTCGACTGTTAGCGTTTTTCATTATCCTCACAATCTTTTTTTTTTTTTGTTTCCGGAATGTTGTTATGCTGTGAGGAGAATTTCCACAGAATATGATGCCATATCTCAATAGGGAATGTATGCAAGCGTAATACACCGCTCTAACTGTTTCAGGACTTGTGTTGTTCCATATAATCCTCATCGCATAAGCCATTTTCGATAGTTTAGAATTTAATGATGTGATGTGGGAATTCCATTTAAGATTGTCTTGTAAGTAGATGCCAAGAACTTTTGTTTTAGTGACACTGTTAATTCTTGGATATGTTTGGTTTTAATCGGTTTTTATTTTGTTGTGAATGGAAGTGTAAGACGACTGTTTCTTGCGGGTTTATCAGTAATTTATTCCTCATAAACCACTCTGTGACATTTTCATTTGTGACTTTAGCATTTAAACTTAGAGCCATTTCGTTTTCATCTTCAATTAATATGCTCGTGTCATCTGCAAGTAGCACTGGTGCGGAGTGTTGAACGTGTAGGGGGAAGTCGTTTATGAAAATTAAGAAGAGAAAGGGACCTAAATTTGAGCTTGTGGTACACCGTGGGTTCATGTGGAAGGTTTCTACTGATAAGCTAGGAGTTCGTTTTTTCTCATGTGTTTTACCTCTGTTATCTGAGAGCAATTTTCTAGATAGGATTTCAAACACTCGTGTGGCAGGCATCCCCGAAACATTTTTGTGATTATCCACTGAATTTAAAATACGATTTATGAGGCTAAAAGTGGCTGTTTCAGTACTGCACTGAGGACTGAAGCCATGCTGGCATCCTGAGATCATATTTTTTTGTTAAAGAAATCAGTTAATTGTGACAGAACTAGCTTTTCAATGATTTTTGAAAAACCTGAGAGGAGTGACACAGGCCTATAGTTGACCATCTTCTGCCGATCGCCCTTTTTATAAAGGGGTACAACTTTTGCAATTTTTAACTGTTGTGGGAAAATACCACTCGATACATATATCTAGCAGTGGTGCGAGTATCTGTTCAGCTGATACTTTTATAATCTAGTCTGGCACATCGTCAACTCTGGCTGAATATTTATTTTCTAATGACTTTATGGTGTTTAACAGTTCTTCCCTACTTATTGGTCGAAGGAACATGGATGTATTTATTACACTATTTCCAAAAATTTCCCGTAATATTTTGTTTGATGGTTTTCCTATTTGTTCCTTCACTAGCTCACCAGCAGTATTGGTGTAGTAAGTATTGAAGTGGTTAGCAATTAATTTTGGATCAGTGATCTTGTTGCCCGCCTGTGACAATACAATATTTTTGTGTGTTTCCACCTTTCCAGTAAGTCTCTGTACTGTGTTCCACATCTTCTTAGCTTTCTTTGATGATTTCATAATAAGTTTGTCATTTTCCCTTAATTTTGCTTCCCTTATTACACGACTCAGAGTTAACTTGTATTTTTTGAAGTAGTGAGTAAATTCAGGGCTGCTGGCTGTTTTTGATAGTGCAATAAGTTCTCTTTTTCTTCTACATGCTGCTTTGATCCTTGATGTAATCCATATTAGAACGTTGATTTCCACACATTTCGAGGTCGAAAACAACAGTTCACAGTGTGATGAGCAACAAGACGGCGTTATTGACAAGCTTTGACACTGCTGACATCCACTGGAAGATTCAACCCTTTGCTTAGGACACCGTGGGCTACCAACCATACCGAATGTGATCGCTCTCCTTCCGAGCGCAATGCAACTGCGGTATTTGCTCTGGTGTACAAGGTGGAACCACTTGGGACTGCTCCTAGCCATTCGACGAAAACTGTACGTGGTCCAAAGCAGTCATAGTGGTTCCATCCTAAACACCAGAGCCAAAGCTGCGGTCGGCTGCAGTTCACTCCGAAGGGGTGCTATCACGTTCATTGTCGTTGCTGGTCCACGATGTCCTTTGAATAATACATCTACATCTAGATCTACATTTATACTCTGCAAGCCACCCAACGGTGTGTGGCGGAGGGCACTTTACTTGCCATTGCCATTACCTCCCTTTCCTGTTCCAGTCGCGTATGGTTCGCGGGAAGAACGACTGCCGGAAAGCCTCCTTGCGCGCTCGAATCTGTCTAATTTTACATTCGTGACCTCCTCGGGAGCTATAAGTAGGGGGAAGCAATATATTCGATACCTCATCCAGAAACGCACCCTCTCGAAACCTGGACAGCAAGCTACACTGCGATGCAGAGCGCCTCTCTTGCAGAGTCTGCCACTTGAGTTTGCTAAACATCTCCGTAACGCTATCACGCTTGCCAAATAACCCTGTGACGAAACGCGCCGCTCTTCTTTGGATCCTCTGTATCTCCTCCGTCAATCCGACCTGGTACGGATCCCACACTGATGAGCAATACTCAAGTATAGGTCGAACGAGTGTTTTGCAAGCCACCTCCTTTGTTGATGGACTACATTCTCTAAGGACTCTCCAAATGAATCTCAACCTGTCACCCGCCTTACCAACAATTAATTTTATATGATCATTCCACTTCAAATCGTTCCGTGCTTATACTCCCAGATATTTTACAGAAGTAACTGCTACCAGTGTTTGTTCCGCTATCATATAATCATACAATAAAGGGTCCTTCTTTCTATGTATTCGCAATACATTACATTTGTCTATGTTAAGTGTCAGTTGCCACTCCCTGCAACAAGTGCCTATCTGCTGCAGATATTCCTGCATTACGCTGCAATTTTCTAATGCTGCAACTTCTCTGTATACTACAGCATCATCCGCGAAAAGCCGCATGGAACTTCCGACACTATCTACTAGGTCGTTTATATATATTGTGAAAAGCAATGATCCCATAACAGTCCCGTGTGGCAGGCCAGAGGTTACTTTAACGTCTGTAGACGTCTCTCCATTGAGAACAACATGCTGTGTTCTGTTTACTAAACACTCTTCAATCCAGCCACACAGCTGGTCTGATATTCCGTAGGCTCTTACTTTGTTTATCAGGCGACAGTGCGGAACTGTATCGAACGCCTTCCGGAAGTCAAGGAAAATGGCATCTACCTGGGAGCCTGTATCTAATATTTTCTGGGTCTCAAGAAGAAATAAAACGAGTTGGGTCTCACACGATCGCTGTTTCCGAAATCCATGTTGATTCCTACGGAGTAGATTCTGGGTTTCCAGAAACGACATGATACGCGAGCAGAAAACATGTTCTGAAATTCTACAACAGATCGATGTCAGAGATATAGGCCTATAGTTTTGCGCATCTGCTCAACGACCCTTCTTGAAAACTGGAACTACCTGTGTTCTTTTCCAATCATTGGAAGCTTGCGTTCCTAGAGACTTTTGGTACATGGCTGTTAAAAGGGGGGCAATGCCTTTCGCGTACTCTGTGTGGAATCGAATTGGTATCCCGTCAGGTCCAGTGGACATTCCTCTGTTGAGTGGTTCCAGTTGCTTTTCTGTTAGCGTTGAATCCTCTGGGGATGTCTGCAGTGTTAAAGATTATTAGGAACGTCGTCCTTTTTCCCAACGCACTGCGAACTGTGGTTTCGATCACAAAATGTGAGGGAGTCAGCGCCCCAATGGAAATGGTGCTTTCACTGGCGCTCTTTACGTCACCCCCTAAGGCCTTTTAGTTTCAGTCCTGAGCGGCTGTGTCTCTAATGTTTTCTGTGGCCGCTTACAAGGAAACGAGATGATTTCAACGCTGGGCGTCGCGGTTCTGACCTTTATCGACGAGGCGCCAAAAGAAGGGGTGACGACCTTTCGATGGTGTTACACGTCCACGGCGCTGTTGGACAGAATTGTGGAGGAATTTGGTGCTAATGTGACATCATTAACCCACCTTGCACCTCACGTAAACTTCTTAGCTCTGCCCTTTCTTTCGCACGTGTGGACATCTTGCTGTCTGAATTATCGCCGAGTTCGAGGACGCCTCGCTTTTGCAGCGTTACGGAGGAAAGTTGTAGACACCTTTGAGCCAAATTTCAGATTTATGTGTCCCTATGGGATACGTCTAAGGGGTTTCGAAAAAGTCATCTTTTAATTGTGTAGCGCTGTGGAGATTCGTTTTATAACATTGGAAAGTTGTGCAATTCAGAAAGCAGAAGGAGCACTAATTTCAGTCCATCCTCAGAATAATTTCCTACTGTTCATCGTTATTATATCTACCACTGATATCACTTATTCCTCACCGCCAAATACTACCTAGAAAAAAATGATCTCGACATACATTAGGTTATAGATAAATCTTGTTTCTGATTTTATTACTTTCACAGGTGAGAATGTATCTTTTCTCCCACGCTATGCAGGCAAATGTTCCCATTTCTGTAGCTTAGGCCAGTTGTGGAGCTATACTGACTCGGACCTCAGTGTTAATTTTACGTTCTGGTGTTGCCTCTCATCCACAGCAGTTAGGCAGTATTTTTACTGCTCCTCTAATTTAGAGGCTAGCCACAGCAATAAATTACCCTCACGCTCCGCCAGACAACTACTGTTCCTCAGCAAATGGAATTGCCTAGGCCATTAGACTCCTCTCGTATCTCCTTCCATTTATTAGTGTCGATCGTTAAAAGAGTTATTTCTGGTCGGGCTTGGAACAGCAGTAAAGCTGACGCTTGGCGGGCTGGGAACAACCTGGCTTCAGCACTTTTTCTGTCCTCTCACTGTGGAATCTGCTGACCGCGTGAATCAGCACCACCACTTAAACACGAGACACCCGTGTGTTCTCTGTTTTGTTAGGGCGCTCTCAAAACAGTGTCTTCTCTCCTATGCAAACGAAACATTTTCGGCGATTAAAGAGTAGTGCCACCTAAATCGGACAGTAGCAAGTCTCTCAAAATGTCTACAGAAGGTGTCAAAAAAGCTCGATTTACATCTGAACGAAAGAGTATCCCGTTGTCTCGTTCTTCCCCAAGAGATTCCTGGAATTATGTCTTCTTGGAAGCCTACCCTCGACTCAACAGCTAGGTGGAGAAAATAGTATTTCTATTGTAATTTTTACTAGACTTGATATTGAATGTTCCGATGGCAGTTACAGAACTATTTTCGTTCCATCACGAGAGTGTGTTTGCACACTATCGTCTTCACTTTAAGGACAGCCTGAATAGTAGTCTCCATAATCGTTCCATAACAGAGATGAGTCAGAGTTTTAACCGCAACGATTTCACGACCTAATGTCTACAAATTTCTTTTCGTGAGGTAGTGTGAACAGCATGGCGTGCGAGGCACCAATAGGCTTGCATTGAGGAAAGGTAGCTTGCGTTCTTGAAATTACAGGGATTATTTGAAAGCTGCTGCCTACTTCGAGAGTGTTGCACATTAATTGATACGGAGATGTTATTTGTGTGTGTGTGTGTGTAAATAAAAATACCACACGAGTCACATAAACCCAAATTTTCTGTGCGGTAAATGTCAGGTACAAATGAAATTAATATAGGAGATCTGTGATAGGGGATCGGAGAACCGACATTTTTGTTGAAATACTGAATGACTTTCCTTAACAAGCTAGATACAGAGAAATAAATTCTCTTTGTTAATGACACCAAAATTCAAATCTCAGATAAAAACACAGTAATTCGTGATAGAAAACCTAAATGATCTCTAGACGATGCTTACGATCAGTCAACAGTAAATGCAAAGACAAACGAGAAACATTGAAACAGCTGCGACATAAAGTCACATAGGAGACACTCAACCAAGTTGAAAATGGAAAGTAATACTGCATAAAGGCTGGATTGGTCGCTAATCAAAATCTCATGTTTAAAAATAGAATGACTTTATTGCTCGTAATATACGCATTTGGGACTTATCAATCTTCAGATATATGTTAAAAATAGTAAACATACATGGAAATTCCAAAACAGAGTCAGAATAGTGAAATACAAGAGAAACTCTCAGTTGTACACACAAGGTATTTCTCTGGACCATCATGCTACACGTAAATGTAAAATTTATAAGATGTGTATGTAACAGTCGTAAGAAGATAACTAAAAAAGTCTGAACATGTATCTCAGAAATGAACATTCACGCCAGGTGGCAATATAGTAGTGATGTTGCTGCCATACTTCGTCGTAATTGACATCATAGTCCAAAAAATTCAATCCTAAAAATACAATAGTCAAATATACGTGACAACATTATAACAGTAAGAAAGACTGCAAACTATTTTTTTAAATTTTGAAACAAGAACATCAAATAAGAAAAATGGCTCTGAGCACTATGGGTCTTAACATCTGAGGTCATCAGTCCCCTAGAACTTAGAACTACTTAAACCTAACTAACCTAAGGACATCACACACATCCATGTCCGAGGCAGGATTCGAACCTGCGACCGTAGCCGTCGCTTGGTTCCGGACTGAAGCACCTAGAACCGCTCGGCCACGACGGTCGGCAGCAAATAAGAAAGCTGCAAGGTTGCTGTCAGGTGGCAAAATAGTAGCAAACGTGGCGCCTGACGTCGTGAAAGGTGGCAGGCTTCCTGGCTCCTCCAGAAGATGTGGAAAAGCCGTAGAGGTCGATTCACCTTTCTTACACATCGATAATCGACTCTCTTGGCATATCGAACTTCGATTTCCATAAAGCTTTTTGCTCGGTCTGTAATAGCAGTGAATGGAGGCTCCAAATTTGCGTGTGAGGAGTCTATATGGCATGAGTAGGAAAATCCATTTCTTGTTCACAAAAATATTTCTTCTGGATCTGTCGTAAAGCCAAAGAGACAAGACACAGAGCAGGTAGCGGCGGGGCGTATTCCGGACGTGCAGCCACTCCCTGACGGACAATGGGTACCAGAACCTAAGAGTCGGCCGTGTGGTGAGGGGACTGTGAACCCCCCTACCCAACGGCGGTTTCTTTTAAGGCTTTGACTCTCGTAATCCTGGCGCCTCGCAAAATAGCTTTCTGTCCACATTGCAGACGTTGTGAAACCATGGCTTGTGTTAAAGAAGTGGGACGGGGAACGATGTTTGAGTCAGTGAGGCACAGTGATTCGAGTCCTGGGAAGTGGGTCTCACGCCCGCCAAGATGGCGCCTACAATCGCGCCACGGTTCAGAAAAGCGCCCCGCGCCATCTTCTGGCTCAAGCTGTAATAGGCCCTAGAATCGGGCCACCAGCGTGAAAGGCTGGAAGAGTTTCGACTGGTAGAAAATCTGTTGCAGAGCAAGTATTGGTCTCCTCTCTTGCTAAAACAGCGAAGCTGCTCGTTGTGTGGTAGAATGAAGTTTTGGGGTCTTGAGATCTATTGCGGTCGTCGCAGGAGACGGTCGTTTTCGGTACTCTGGTGCACTTTGAGTAAGAGTTTGAGTTCTCAGTTTTGTTTGTCCGCATCTGTGGACAATTATCGGAGAACTCGGGATCGGACATCGGCGGGCATCTTCTACGGAAGCGGCAGCATGGAGAAGTCTTCGTCGCCAGCCACACTGCAGGACGCACCTTCGTCTGAAAACGGTAATATACGGTCCACCGGCTTGTAGGCCTTTCCAGCGCGATTGTAGCCCGCCGTTGATACAAGTATAGCTATCACACCCAACAGACAAGAATTAACTGATGAAATTGTAAACGATGTTTTTCAGAAAATTATCAAGCGGTTCTCAGCAAATGGGCTCTCATTAAACTTGGACAAAACACAGTATATACAGTTCCACACAGTAAATGGAATGACACCATTAATAAATATAGACTTCGATCAGAAATCGGTAGCTAAGGTAGAATATTCAAAATTTCTAGGTGTATGCATTGATGAGGGGTTGAACTGGAAAAAACACACCGAGGATCTGCTGAAACGTTTGAGTTCAGCTACTTATGCTATTAGGGTCATTGCAAATTTTGGCGATATACATCTGAGTAAATTAGCTTACCACGCCTATTTTCATTCTCTGCTTTCGTATGGCATCATATTCTGGGGTAACTCATCATTGAGTAAAAGAGCGTTCATTGCACAAAAGCGTGTAATCAGAATAATTGCTGGAGCTCATCCAAGATCATCCTGCAGACACTTATTTAAAGAGCTAGAAATCTTTACTGTAGCCTCACAATATATATATTCACTTATGAAATTTGTTATTAAGAATCCAAACGAATTCAAAAGTAATAGCAATGTACATGGCTACAACACTAGGAGAAAGGATGATCTTCACTACTCAAGGTTAAATCTAACTTTGGCTCAGAAGGGGGTAAATTATGCTGCCACAAGTCTTTGGTCACTTACCTAATAGCATCAACAGTCTGACAGATAGTCATATAGCATTTAAAAGGAAATTTCTGGATGGTAACTCCTTCTACTCATTAGATGAATTTTTGGATATGTAGTAAGTGGGTAATTTCCCCACCCCCACCAAAAAAAATTAAGAATTACGTAATATTTTGTGTATTGTAATATCTTGTATTGACACCTTTTATTAACCTGACACGTTCCAGATTATTACGAAGTGTCGTATTTATGATCTATGGAACAAGTACTAAACTAATCCCGCGTATCTCACGCGAAGCAGCAGATCACCATAGTAGCACCTTGTAGTGAAATCGAACCGTAGAGGAACGTTCGACCATCGCACTATCGATGTCAGTTGCTAGTTATCCGTTCAAATTGATAGTACAGGAGTGATAGCACCACTCCGTGCACTGGTAATCTTCATACTCGCCGAACTAGGAGTATTGCCGGTATATTTTATGTCACAAGGTGCTATGGAATAAATTGTCTTTCTAAAAAGTATTTGACCCGTAGCCAACCTTATGTACAGTTTATAGGAAAGTGACATTCAGAGAATAAATCATTGTTTATTAATGAACTGCATCATTTCTCCAATCTGCATACGCTGTACCCTGACACTTCCTACTTGCCACCTTCTTTTTGGAGGGGAGAATCAGTTAGGTACGCGGGCAGTAGGTAAGTTAAATTAATCATACTTGTGTTAAGTTAGCTAGCCCATCCAGAGCTGTACTGGGGGTTAATTGACAGTCGGAACCACGGTACGCAAGGGAGGTGCACTCTGAGTGAGTGTCGAAGGTAGCCCGCAGCAATTAGCTTCCATAGGCCAACTTACAACAGTCTATATTGCCACTGAATTTTATTTACGAAGAATTGTAGACATGAGTACGATGATGGATATAATGAAAGCTAAATAACAAAATAATATAAAATTACAAGGCAGATAAAAAAACAAATAAACAGAGCCATATCGGCTGACATCAGCTTTTAATAAAAACTAACAGATGTTCCTGCTAGTATGAAAAATTAAAACTTATAAAAATGAGAATAAAATACAACACCAGTACAAACTGAATTTTGTGGTTTGATACAAACAATTCGCTGAGCAGTAACAACAGTGTACAAAGACGCCATTTTGCTCACTGTCGATACTGTTCTACGAATAGCCTGTTTCTGAACATGAAATCCAGTTTTCATTCACTTTGTATCTTCTCATTTCCACATGTCTAAAATTTTTATAGCGGCAGAAATAATAATGTACCTTTATGTTTCTTGGTAAGTCTTGCGTCTTTGTATCGATATTAAACATACATATGTTGTCGTTTTCCAATGCTTTTTTCTCCCTAATGTGATTTTTTAGTTGTACTGTGACACCTCCTTGCTCCATTAAATCCATTTCTCTCCCCCCCCCCCCCCCCCCCCACTACCCTTACAACCTCCCCCACCTCCTCACTTACCCCTTCCTGCTATCGACACTGCTATCTGTTCCATTGTAATTTTATATTATGTTGTTATTTAGTATTTATTATAGCCATTGTCAATTGCGACGATGTACTGCGCCAATTTTGCTACTGTTCTGCTACCTGATGACAGTCAATACGGCTTCATTTATTGGTTTTGTTTTTTACAATTTAAAATTTGTAATTATTTTGTAGTTAAACTTTTAATATGTACTCATGTCTATTATTCTTCATAAATAAAATTCACCGTCAATATTGACAGCGTACGGCGTCACGTTTGTTACTATTCTGACACTTGACAGCAACCTTGCAGCTTTGTTCTTTGCTGTTCCCGTGTAAATAAAAAAAATAGTTTGCAGTCTTTCTTACTGTTATAATATTATCTCGTATATTTGACTATTATATTTTTAGGATCTAAATTTTTTGGACTATGATGTCAATTACGAAGTATGGCACCAACATCATTACTGTATTGTCGTGAATTTTCAACTCTAAAATACATGTTCAGAGTTTTCCACTAGTCTGCTTATGATTGTTACATACACATCTTGTTAATTTTACATTTACGTGTCGCATCATGGTCCAAGGCAAGTATTTGCCTGAAGTAACTTGTGTGTACAATTGAGAGTTTCTCTTGTATTTCAGTATTCTGATTCTGTTTTGGAATTTCCATGTACTTTACTATTTTTAACTTATTTTTGAAGATGGATAATTCCGAAACACGTCATATTGCGAGTAATAATGTCATTCTGTTTTTGAAGCATGACTTTTTGATTAGCAACAAATCCAGTCTTATACAGTACAGCTGTTCATGAGAAACATTAATTTCAACTTAAAGACAGAATTAATATTCGCAAATTAAATGTGCAAAATTATTATACAGATTGAATAACAAACACGAAATCTGGAGAGTGTGCACACAGCACACAAGATACACAGATACAAATATTTACATACATGCCTCCTAAGGGTTCTCAGGCAAATTTTCTCTAGTGTTTTGACATATATTTACAATTTCGTTTCTGCAGTGTGTGGCTGGAGTTAGTTCAAACAAATACTGAAATAATGCTTCTCGCGTCATTCATGCAGCGCACAGTGTCGACGGAAAGCGTCGATTTGTTTCCTGTTACGAACAAAAAGATTTTTAAGACAAATTTTATTTGCCCATTCGATAGAACTGTCCCAAATTAGCCTAGTGTGAGACTCGTTTTATCGATATGTATTAAAAGGGCCAGTAAAACAAACAGAATAACCAGCGGCTGCAGTGCAGCGACTGAGCAGCGATGCTACATGACGGTAGCATTAGCAGGGCCCAAAGCGGTACTAACGCTGTTGGAATAAATACACGACACAAAATCTTAGCGTGGGCCATGAACGACATAATTACTGAAATAAATTAAAATATTTCCAATACCCCGGTCCGATCGAGAATTTTTGGTAGGTTCCCCATGGTCATCAGGTGAATGGCGGAACTATAAAACCCCTCCCAAACATTTCCAATTGGGATTCCCTCTGTCCCATTCCCGCTTGCTGCAACATTTGCTGAAAAAATAACTAAGTTTTACGACTGCCTGGGATGTTCTTTAATGTTATTCACGGATGAAGCTGTTGTCTGTAAGAAAAAACAAAGCCAGGAGACAAAAACGATTTGCAGAAGGATCTACCGAGGATTCATGAATGTTGCAGGGGCTGTAAACTGACCCTGAACGTAAATAAATATAACATATTGCGCATACTCAGGAAAATAAATCCACTACAGTGCAATTACACTATGTATGACAAATTGCTGGAAACAGTAACCACCGTAAAATATCTAGTAGTATCTATCCGGAGCGACCTTAAGTGGTATGATCGCATGGAACAAATAGTAGGAAAGGTAGATGCAAGACTGCGATTCGTAGAAGGAATCTTAAGGAAACGTAATTCATTCACTAAGGAAGTGGCTTATAACGCGCTTTTTGGGCCGATTCTTGAGTATTGTTTATCAGTCACGGGTCCTTACCAGGTAGTGCTGACAGAAGAGATAGAGAAGATCCAATGAAGAGCAGCGAGTTTCGTCACGAGATCGCATAGTCTGCGCGAGAGCAGTACAGAGATGCCCAACAAACTCCAGCGACGGACGCTCCAAGAAAGGCGTTGTGCATCGCTGCGAGGTTTACTATTGAACTTCCGAGAGATTACTTTCCGGTAAGAGGTGAACAGTGTACGAGTATTACTTCCTCCTATATACATCGCGAGAAATTACCACGTCGAGAAAATCCGAGAAATTAATGTCAATATAGAGTGTCACCGATTTTCACTTTTCCCACAAGCCTTTCGCGAATGAACATGAAATGGGGATCAGTTAGAGGTGCCAGAAGTACCTTCCACCAAACACAAATAGGCGACTTGCGGGGTGTCGATGTGGATGTAGAAAACATGCATTTGTTAAACCTCTTTATAAGATAGTAACAAGAAAGATTTGAATTATTATCGTCCAGTTTTTTACCGATATCTTTCCCCACAAATTTGATAAAATAATGTACTCGAGATTAGTCTCCCATTTAATAGAATAAATTTACTTCCATATCGCTGTTTGAATTCCAGAAGGGCTGCTCCTCTGATAATGCCATTTATACGTTCACTCCCCAAATATTACAAGTCTTAAATTATAAAATATCACTTGTTGTCATTTTATGGTCTTTCCTGTGCATTTGTTTGTCAGGATCACGTTACACTCTTAGATATACTTAAACTTCTTGAAGCTGGTAATTTTATACATAAGTGGTTTGAGTCGTACTTAAGAAACAGAATGCAAAAAGATGTGCTGAGTAATTCAGATAGTTTTGGAAGGGTAAAAATTTTAGCACATTGCGAGAAATCACTTAGGGAGTCCCACAGGATTAAATTTTGCGTCCGCTTCTATTCCTCATACATGTGTAATCAGGCAGAATTGGTGTTAATTGGAGGCAACAATAATGTTATAATAAATTCCGATAGAGAGAAAGCGACAAAAGAGATTGTTAATTATGTTTTTCAACATGGACTCTTCCTAAATTGTGAAAAAACACAGTGCATTCAATTCTGTATGATAAATAGTCGTATCAAGAATTGATGAAGGATATTATCAGGAATCAACAGATAGGGGAGAGTGGTAGAACTTTTGAGTTTACATATTGATCTTAATTTGATCTGAATTAAGTATATTACCGAGCTTCTCAAACAATTAAGTTCACTTACTTTTGCTCTTTGTATAATTGCTAGTCTTGCAAAGAAACGAAAGAACCTCATGACACATTTTCGGTATTTCTATTAAGTAACGTCTTGTGAACTAATTTTCTGCGGTAACTCATCACTTAGAAATAAATTATTGATTGCGCTAAAGTGAACATTAGGAATAATATGTGGTGTTCACACGCTGTCGCCATGTAAGTAGCTCTACAAGGAGTTAGGTATTTTAGCTGCACCGACACAATACATATATTCCCTAATGAAATTCGTCATAAATA